>NC_087367.1:27142935-27767935 GCF_030014295.1 Loxodonta africana
TTCCAAAACATTTCCGAAACAGTACATTGCTTTCTTTTTTATTTTCAGAAGATTCTATGCCTATGCCAGATGAAGTAAGCATGCTAACAGCAATTGCACTCTTCCTGTGGTCTGCTAGTAGTGAAATAATAGGAGTCCAGTCATTACAGAATGGCTGCATGAACAGATTTAAAAATGCATTAAATTCATGTGACCCATGGGTAAGTTACACATAAAAAAATTAAACATAGAGGTAAACATTCCACTTTATCAGGAAACTTTCAAGTTGATTCATTAAAATATGGTGATCCCACCAAATCTTAAGTATTTACAGTATGGTTTTTAAGTGGAAAAGTTGAGAAAGATCACTGGGCCTAAACACCATTGGATATCATCTAGATTGATTTTTTTTTTTTTACATTGATCTAATTGTATATTTCAAATCATCATAGAAATTTAGAGCTAAAAGGTGTCTAATGGATTATTTTGTAATCTTTATAGGGAGACAATAACGTGTAATGGCCAGTCACGTTGCCTGGGTCTGAATTCCATCTCTAGCACATGTTAGTATAGTGAACTTGAACAACTGGAGCTCCTTTTATCAATCTGTAAAAAGAGGATTCTAATAGTATCTTAATGAGATTTTTATGAGAATTATGTAAAATAATGTCTGTAAAGTTCTTAATTGTTGTTGGATAATATTATGATTAATCTTCCATATTCTTTATTAAAATAATTAGCATGTTAATATATACAGAAACAAGAGAAAGAATTATTTCACTTGCTTGAAGAAAAATTTAGATTGGATAGTATATATTAGATTACATAATATGTATAGTTGAAGCCAACAAGGAAATTATACCACCCTTGTCTCTGAGATTCAAGAAGTAATTTTTTTAGAATATGATGTAACACACTATTTAGTTTTTTATTCTTTAAGTTCTTTTAGCTGTATCAACATGAGATTAAAGTCTTAGTTATAATTTTTCATGGGTATACATGTAGATCTTCTATTTATTAAAACCTTAAAACAAAAAAATCAATGGAAAGCTCCTATGTGCTAGGACCTGAGCCAGATGGTGAAGATAGAGCAATGAACAAGACAGACATAATCCCTTCCCTCAGGGAGCTTAGAGACTAGTGGGGAAGACAGGCTTTAGATGTGTAATCAGTTTTATAAAGGGAAAATATAAGGTGTTATAGAGGCTTACTACAGGAGGGCTACATTTTTCTGTGGTGGTAGAGAAGGCCACATAAGGAAAGTATGTTTAAGCTGATTCTAAGGATGAGTAGGAGGTACCTAGATAAAAACGAGTGGAAGAGCTACCCAGACAGAATATTATGGGCAAAGCTCTGACTTAAGAGAATACAGGACTCTGGAATAAGAAACTGAAAAAAAGGTTAGTATGTCTAGAGTGTGGAGAGCCTATAAAAGGCTGCCAGAGAGAGCACAAATCATGGAAGAGCTTTATGACTTTATGGCTTGTCTGGCTGTGAGAGTTATTTGTCTAAACCAGCACATTCGATAGTGAAAGAAGATGTTTTTAATATTTATACAAGGATAAAAGGCCTAAATTGACAGTGTTTTTAGCAAACCAAGATGGATGGTTACCCTACTTATAGTTCATGTTGAAGATTTTAAAAATTGTCCTGAAGCGCAATAGGACAGAGCTCTAGTAGGGCAGTGGTTAAGAACTACAGCTACTAACCAAAAGGTCGGCAGTTCAAATTCACCAGCCTCTCCTTGGAAACCCTATGGGGCAGTTCTACTCTGTCCTTTAGGGTCACTATGAGTCAAAATCGACTCAATGGCAGTGGATTTGTTTTTGTTTTGTGTTTGTTTTTTAGTTTTTAAGGGCAATAGGCAGGGAACCGATAGCAAATTTGCTTTTTTAAATGGCCACTGCTGCATGGTGGAAGAAGATTGGAAGGAGTCAAGGATGTATGCCGATGCACCAGTTAGGAGGCTGTTTATCGTTGATTTTGAGTAGTAACAACAGGGAAGAGACACGGATATATTCCAGAGATATTTAGGTAGTTGAATAAGTTAAGACTTCACGATGGATTAGATAAAGTTGCATGGGTTTGTAAGAGTGAAGAACATGTCAAAAATGACATCTAGGTGTCTGATTTGAGGAAATAAACAAATGGTAGTGCTGTTGATTGAAATTAGGAACACTTGAAGAGGAGCAGACTTGAGGACGGGGAAATTAAAGAGTTCAGTTTCGGACATACTAAGCTTAAGATGCCTCGTAAATTATTTAGGCGGATTCGTGTATGATTTTTAAAAATTCTTTACATGGCTGTATTTTTCAAGTTTATTATAAGTGTTCTATAATACAGAAAAATCATAAATCCAGTAGCCATTTATAAAAATTGAAGTTTTATTTTTCCTTAAATTGATCAATGAGAGATGGTATTTTTACAGAATAATTTGTATGAAAAGTTACTTACGTGTCAAGTAATCATCTTCTGAGTTGTAAAACTTAAAAAAGTAACAGCTTTTGTTTAAAATTGTGAACACATTTTGTATGCAAAGGTAAAGTCCATGAGAAATTTTATAGCCTCATTTGTTTTTAATAAAGTTTGTTTGATACTTTCCCATAATAACCACTAATTGACAAGTATTTTAATACTAGCACTGCAACATTTTTATTCTGCTATTTGTCCCATATGTTGATTGACCTTCTCTCCTTTGTTGTTGTTGTCATTATTAAAACAAAATCTTTCAGAAGTGGAGCCATTGAGACTTTATAGACCTGATAAGCATAAATTGGTGTAAGCAGTCATTTCCAGGGAATCCAAATTCGTTTGAGGTGTCTAAGCAGTGTGTTGTTACAGCTTTCTTTGAGATCATTCAAATATTAACTTCACTAAAGTAGGAGGGACATTTGTAAATTAATTGCAAATTAAAAGAATAAAAAAACAGAAATTAGAATTCCTAGTTTCTGATTTTTTCTACACTATAGAAATATGCAAATTATGTAAGCATGATAATTTGGTAACTGAGTTATATTTATTTAATTTCTCTTCAGTTAGTATTATCTACTTATTATTAGCTTATTGAAAGCTTAATTATGCTATTCAGCAAATGACATTAGTGCATCCCACATTTCTATTTTTCATCCTGCAGTATCTTTTCAGTATAATATTAAGATGCAATGTGATATAGAGCACATAAGAACTATCATGCATGTTAATGAATAAAATGGTTTTCTTATATAGGTTCAAGCCAAATGTTACCAGCTTCTCCTCTCAGTCTTCCAGCATTCCAATCGTGCCCTTTCAACTCCATATATCCATTCATTAGCTCCAATAGTGGTTGAAAAGCTAAAAGCTGTTGAAAGAAACAGACCAACCAGTAACACTGAACTTGTAGCTGTTCAGGAAGGAATCAAAGTACTTGAAACATTGGTTGCTCTTGGTGAAGAACAGAACAGTAAGTATTTCCTTAAAAAAGCCAATAGTCTAAAATGAAGATCTGTATTATACAAATCTTGTTTGATGTTAGACACAGGCTTTGCAACAGTAAGTTGACTAAGGAGTGTTTACTGTCTGAAAGCTTAGTGTTTTTGTGTGTGTTAGTAACATAGTGTTCTGAGTTGATTTATATTTTTATAAGCAGGAAGTTAAAATTAGTTACTAATGACTTTCAGTACACTGATTTTTTTATTTTCTATGAATGCACTGTTTAAGAACTAGCAAAAATATCAATCTCTAATAGATTTATTTAAAAACATTCTGGTCTTAGTAGAGGTGTAACGCTTTATAACAAATATAACTAGATTAATATTAATAACAAAATCATTATTAAAAATACCTCAAATTTTGAAATTTTTAATTATTATTTTTCATTTAATGAAAAACTAGCTACCACATTTAACTAGAGACTTATACAGCTTAATGCCTACTTCTCTTTGTTATCTACTTCAGTCTTGATTTCATCACAATCTAATATTTGTGTTTAAAATGTAATTTTTAATTACTGCAAAGAGACTGTTCTTTTTAAACTAGTAACTTATGATTAAGCTATTTTCAGTGATTCGAGATCATAAAAATTCTGAGATGAACATCCTAGTACAGAAATCTTTACACACATTTTTTATCATTTCCATCAGATAAATTCCTAAAAGTGAAATTACTAGGTCGAAGGAAATGCATATTTTAAAAGCTTTTAACGTATATTGCCAGATCGCTCTTCAGGTAAAACTTATATCGGTTTTTTCCCTATCAAAATTTTTTTTCTCTTCTCTTGCAAAAATTTGCAGGAACTATGAAAGGAGACAGAGATTTTAAAGTTATTGCAATAACTCTCCTAAAAAAAAAAAAAAAAAACCACTGCCGTCAAGTCGATTCCGACTCATAGCAACCCCATAGGGCAGAGTAGAACTGCCCCATAGAGTTTCCAAGGAATGCCTGCCTGGCAGATTCGAACTGCTGACCTTTCAGTTAGCAGCCATAGCACTTAACCACTATGCCACCAGGGTTTCCATAACTCTCCAAAAAAAAAAAAAAAACCCAGTGCTGTCATAGTAATAATCCTGAATTGTGATAGTAAAAGAAAAGAATGCAGAAGTGACTGTAAAAAAAAAAATTAATCTGACTTAATGAATACCTGGTTATAGGGAGCAAGAAAAAAAGAAGAGCCAATGGTTGCTGTGTTGCCTGGAGGAAGCGCGGAACCAGTGCCAGCACTGGGAAAGTGGGGAAGAAGAGCTGCTGTGAAGCAGTTGTTCAGTTGAAATTTGATGTTAATAGATTATCTGCTAAAAATTTTATGACTGACATCATGGTCTATCTTTGGGAACTCAACATAATTTTATCTGTATTATTTTACTCAGTTGGTTATAAACTATATAAAAATAAGGGCCAAATCTTACTCATTTTACAGTCTCAGCACTAAATTTACTGCTTTTTGCGTTGTCAGCGTCTCATACACATTTGAGTTGTGTCGACCCTTGGGATCAGTTCCTGAACAGGTGCCCTGATTTAGAATTAAACTTAGTATGAGGACAAGTAGGGAAGCAAGTCATGTACCTTTTTTTTTTTTTAATAATTCTGTATTGTTTTTATTTTTTACCAGTAAGAATATATTTATATATTATTTATGAAATTAAATAGTTTAATAATTTTTTTTTAATAATTAGGCTTTAGCAATGTCCATGAAATGACCTTATTCCAAGTAAGAGTTAATTAATTTCAAGCATAAAATAACCAAAAGAACTGTAATTTTAACTCGTTACCAGACCAATCTGTAATATTAAGTATTAATGAGCTATATCTTAACCACTACACCACCAGGGTTTCCTGGTGGTATTAGTAAATTGGTGACATTAGTAAATCTTATATCCCACATTCTGTTTCAGATGCTCCTGCCCCCTTACAGCCTGGGCTTTAATTCTATCTGTTGTCATTTAATTTACAAAAATTAGTGTAAATTAAAGGTAGGAAATCAAGCCAAATCCATTGCCATCGAATCAGTTCCGATTCATAGCGACCATATAGGGCAGAGTAGAACTGCCCCGTAGGGTTTCCAGGGAGCACCTGCAGGATTTGAACTGCGAACCTTTTGGTTAGCAGCTGTAACACTTAACCACTACACCATCAGGGTTTCCAATTAAAAGTAGAGAAAGCATTATTCTCAACATTGATTATAAAAGAACATAGGTTTTTGGGTTTTTTTTTTTTTTAGAAAAATCAGCTTTAATGCTGTTTATATTTCAGGATGAATTTGTTAATGTGGGCATGAACAAAGAGACTAGCAAAAGGAGATTAAGCTTCTAAATAAATCATTTTTAGGGCTTGAAATTTATGTCAGCCAGACATGGTTTTTGTTTGTTTAGCTTTCAATTTTATATATTCCTTTATTTTTGAGGGATTTTTCCTCACTAACTGTGGAGTTTTTGGAATGATGAAATGAGACAACTATTGTATTGCTTTTCTATCGAAAAAGAAGGGAATATCTAGTTCTAGTTAAATAATGATAAATAGATGCTCACCAGGTTTCTATTCATACTTCAGCCTCCCTGTTCTGGAATGCCCTTTAAAATTAGATAATCTTTCTCTCAAAATACATTCTGCCAGTTGACAGTTTTAATGTTTTATTCCTTTTTAACCTTTTGACCAGTATTTTTTTAATAAAACAAATTAACGTAAATGTAAAATACACAATACTAACAAACCTTGTCTCCAGCCCTAATAGCCTCTCCTTTTGGTAAATGTTTAATATTAATTATGAATTATCATTGAGATCTCAGATTGTGCATGTTTACTTACATTTTTTTATAATTCAAACTACCATTGTAGTTGCCTAGCTTTAAAATTAAATTTGTGATATTCAGGTTCTTCATACATTATTTTTGCATTTACAGGAGTACAGTTACTTGCTCTTTTAGTTCCAACGTTGATCTCGTACCTGCTGGATGAAGTTTCTTTTGCCTCAGCAAGTACAACCTCCAAAGATCTTCATGAGTTTGCACTCCAGAATTTAATGCATATTGGACCTCTGTATCCACATGCTTTCAAGACAGTAATGGGGGCGGCTCCTGAGTTGAAAGTGCGTCTGGAAACTGCCGTGCGAGCGAGCCAAGCTAGCAAGGCTAAAGCAGCTGCCCGGCAGCCAGCCCCGGCCACATACTCTGCTCCAACAATTAAGCTAAAAACAAGTTTTTTTTAATTTTCTCTTCCATTCATTTTTATTTACATTGTTAGCTAGCACTTAGTGATAGCCACTGTATCATTCCATGCTTTAAGTCCATTTTAATATAGTGCTTCCAAGTGTGCTAAGCGAAATAATGCTCACACCACTTACTGATTTTGAGGAGTAATTATTTTTATCATGTGGTAAATTTGTTTTCATTTTTCTCCTAGTAACATTTCTCTTTTATTAATTAATTTATTTTTTAGACACTGAGCCATAGTTTCTAAATTTAAATGCTGAAAACATAATTGTATCATGTAGTTGGATAAGTCTGTCGATATTGTCAGGAAAACATAGGTCAGAATTCAGCATCTGTCAGGAAGAAAATTGAATGGAAAAATAAGCAGAATTTAAATTTTAAGTTACCAAAATAATGAAAAGCATCTGTTTTGTGGTGTATGTAATATGAAAGAAGTCACAGCATTTACTTAGCATTTCCCAGATTGTCCCTACCTTTCTGATAGATCTTTTTACTTTCATATTAAATTAATAAATTATTCTTGTGTATATTTTAGTTGTTAATTGAATTAAAACTCTCATTTAAAAGTCCATTAAAACGTTTCAACTGTGGTATAATAGTTCTGCTTTTTTTAATGGCTAAAATTTGGCTTCAGTTATGTTTTGTAATTATAGAGCTTCAAGTTCTAGCTATGATGGTTAGTTTTGTTCATCACATATTTATTGAGAGCCTACTGTGTGTCCTATAGGGTCGCTATGAGTCGGAATCGACTCAGCGGCATTGGATTTGGGTTTACTGTGTGTAAGGCATCAAACTAGTTGCCGCAGGGCATACAAAAATGAATTAGAGATAGTTCTGCCAGTTTCTTATGCAGTGAGAATTTTACCATGTTAAGTAGACAATTGAGGAAATGAATGTTTCCCACTTGGCCTAGCAAATTTTAAACACCAAGTTTTGCCAAACCATGTTACATAGACTATATTCTCAAAAGCACGTCACCTTTCTGACCACTCCCAAGTGTATAATTATTTAGCCGTCTAGTTTATTATTCTCTTTCATACCTTTGCCAATAGGCAGCTCACCTTGCCTTTCTTCATTAATCACTCCTTCAGCTACCTCAATTAGGTGCTTTCTCTCCCTATTTTCTCGCTGACTTTTATTCCTACAGGTTTTTTTTTTTCAGACTTTTCCAAAGTTATTCTTGTTTGTTTAACAGCTTCATTGAGGTATAATTCATGTACCATACAATTCACCCATTTAAAGTGTACAATTCAGTGGTTTTTATTATATTCACAAAGTTGTGCAACAATTACCACAATCAAATATTTTAGAATATTTTCATCATACTAAAAAGGAACTCTGTGCCTTCAGCTATCACCTCACAATCATGCCATTTCCCCAGCCCTAGGCTACCACTAATCTAATTTCTGTGTCTATAGATTCTCCTATTTTGGACATTTCATATGAATTGAGTCATATAATATGTGGTCTTTTATGACTGGCTTCTTACACCTAATTGTTTCAAGATTCAGTAGGGTTATAGCATGTATCAGTACCTCATTCCTTTTATGTCTGAATAATATTCCATTGTATGGATATACCACATTTTATTTATCCATTCATTGGTGGATGGACTTTGGTTTTCTACCTTTTGGCTATTAAGAATAGTGTTACTGTGAACATTCATCTACAAGTTTTCGTGTAGATGTATGTTTTCATTTCTCTTGGATATATATTCAGGAGTGAAATTGCTGGGTCAAATGGTAACTCTATGTTTAACTTTTTAAGGAACTGCCATGCTATTTCAATCTTGTTTTTTGCCCACATGAATGTACTATGTAAGCCCTTTTCATTCATCTATTTATAGATTGTGTTTATTTCTGCCTTGGCTATTTTCTCCTGTTTTGGGGACCTCCCAGACTTTTCCCATCATTTCCCACTTCAGGATGCTGCAACATGCATTAACAATAATTCTCTCTTTCCTTCCTCCCTCGCTCCCTCCTTCTCGCTTTCTTTCAGTGCATCTTTATAAGTTCTCGAAACCCTGGTGGCGTAGTGGTTAAGTGCTACGGCTGCTAACCAAAGGGTCAGCAGTTAGAGTCTGTCAGGCGCTCCTTAGAAACTCTATGGGGCAGTTCTACTCTGTCCTATAGGGTCGCTATGAGTCGAAATCAACTCGACGGCACTAGGTTTGGTTTTTGGTTTTTAAGCCCATTTGACCCACTGACAACTTCAGCTTCCAGTTTTTATGATCATATCTATCAAAGGAAGGTCTGTTTGAAGAATTATACTTATTAATTTGTTTTACTGCCCAACCCATGAGGTTTGTCTTATCCTAAATCATATTTATTTCATCATGAATGTCCAGCGTGATGAAGCTCAGCAGAGAAGTATCAGTAGAGCCAGTAGATTTCTTTCTGAAGCTTAATCTACTAAGTTTTAATAGTTAAGAAGTAAAGTATCTTCTATTTGCTTTCTAAGTTCTTGTTAATATTATAATCTGAATCCTTAATTAGAACTAAATTCTAAAACCAGGTGTCCCTGTTGTAAATCAGTTTCTGCCCTCAACTAGGGATAGCATTTTGGGCAACCTAACCCTTTTGGGGCTTCAGTTTCCTCATCTATAACATGAGAGCAAAATTTATTAGTCCCTCTATGACCTTTTGTACATCTAAAAAATTACATATGTCTCTATATATCCTGCATTTTTTTATCAACAGAGTAAATCTTTAGCAGATTCTTGAGCCTTACGAGTAGTTTTTACATGTTTGTAAAATTACTATCGTAGTGTATGTCTTAGGCTGGGTCCTCTAGAGGACCAAAAGCAGTGAAGCATATAGTATATAAATATATAGAGAGAGATTTATTTAAAGGAAATGGCTCACACAGTTGTGGAGGCTAGCAAGTCCCAAATCCGTGCGTCAGGCATCAGGTGGGAGGCTTCTTCTGATTCGGGCGGTTGCAGGGACTGACAAACCCAAAATTGACAGGTCAGGTGGAAGGCTGCTGGCTCATGTCCCAAGAACCACAGGTCAGAGGATGATGAGTCAGGTGCAGAAACTAGAGAGAATGAGCTTTGCCAGAACATCCATGTATATTGGATACAGGCCATACCCCCCAGGAGACTCCCCTTTCAACGGATTGGCTGTTCACGTCAGATCACAAAATGGAGGGTGATTACATACTATCGGTCAAACCACTGAGAATCATGGCCTAGAAAGTTGACACATAATTATCACAATATAACAGTATAAAACATAAGCATGTAATCCAGATGCAGGAGTTAGAATATTGCAGTTTATTACTATGGATAAGAGCTGCCATTTCACAACTGTTGTGTGCCAGGCACTGTAATAAACACTTTTTATTCATATTCCTTTTCATTAAAACAACACGGAATGGTGGATATAATTAGCCTAATTTTACTTAATTACGTAAATTACCATGCCTCACATATTCATCATTCTTCATTGGAGCGAACTTTTTAGGTTGATTCCAGAAATGGCTAGAGTACAACTATAAATAAATTTTTTGCCTTAATGCTTTCTATCAAATGGGTTCTTTTAAAACCGGATTTAGTTATATATAACAAGCTCATTTCTAGCTCTCTCATAGCTTAAAGCTTATGAAATTATCATTTATAGATTCCACAGAATTTTACTTAAATCAGAATTTCACGTCTTAATCATAATTTGGAAAAATTATCCTGAGCTAACGTTGGTACTGTCACTAATAAAAAAAAAAAGGTGAAAATCGTGCCTATACAAGGCATATATAAGTGCATATACAAGTACATGTTTTTTTTACTTCAGGGGAATTTATTCACAGCTATTATCCCCTATCTTTAATTCTCTGCCTTTTTTGCCGTTTAGAATTTATGAGTTTCCATTTGGGGCATTGTTTTTCTTATAAACATATGCTTCTCTTTATGCTTTTTCCCCTGTGCTAGTCAAAGAATTTGTGAAAATGTAAGTGGACTTGTTTGACTTTTCCAGCTTCTTCCCAATTCTTTTCCAGTTACTTAGGAAAACCTCTCACTTCTTGTTTGATTTGTGAAACAAAAAATGTTTTAATCTTGCCTAGTGTGCATACATGTAGAATCAGAGGAAATGGAAAAGTCAGTTTTATACCTTATAAATTAATAAATTCTAATGATAAATTATGCATTCATTAAAATTTTGGGAAAATTATTACAACCCACCACCGAGACTAAACTACTGTTAAGGTTCTGGTCACTGCCCTTGTATAGTTGTAATCATCCTGCAGGTAGGTAAGATGTTGTAACCTCCTTTTCCCCTACTTATTTCATAAGCATTTTCCCATTATAATATGGGATGCATTTAATAACCATTTTCGACAGCTGCTTAATAGTAGATGTACCATTATTGATTTAACCATTACCCTATATTTGATTACTTTTATTATTTCCTTTTTAATTTTTGTAAATAATGCTGCAATTGACTTTTTAAAAATGAAACTTTATAGATTATTTCCTTAGGATAGATTCCCTAGAGGGGTTATAAAAGAAGGACAGGTTTGAATTTTGATATTTTTGAAGTAAACACATGAAAATGAAACTGGGTCATTGTTTTCCATATTCCAAGAAAATGCCTGGGAGTGCCCTTAAATTTTCACAAATATTTTGATACTTAAACATTTTTTTTTAAATGGTGTTTTATTTGACTCTAAATCATGATGAAGCTAGTAGAAAGGTTAATGCGGTTTGGGCTGTTAATTAATAAAAAAAAGGCACTTTTCAAAACAAGGAAGGTGATAGCCCTACTCTACATACTGCGCTATTCCAATGTGGGGAGGGAAGGGGGTTGGGTCAGAGGATTAACCTCTGAGGGCATATATCAAGGACACTGACAAGCTGGAGTGCACGTACAGCCAGGTAATATAGAGGAACTGAGGGCAAACAAAGGGAGACATCCAATCCTGAAATTCGTATGGAATTGCATGGGGCCCTGAAGAATCAACGCAATCTTGAAAAAGAACGAAATAGGACTCTCTTCCTGTTTTCAAAAAGGAGTATAAAGCTGCAGTAATCAGTGTGGTGCTGATAGGAGAATAGACATATAGACCAATGAAATACATAACAATGGAATATTTCTCAGCCATAAAGAGAAATGAAGTCCTGATAGATACTATGACATTGGTGAACCTTGAAAACCTAATGCTGAATGAAATAAAATACAAAAGAACAAATATTGTATGGTCCCCCTTACATGAAATATCTAGAACAGGAAATGCAGAGAGATAAGTTTATCAGTGACTACAAGGGGAGGAGAAAGAGGGAAGCTATTGCTTAAGGAGTGCTGGGTGTCTGTTAGGGGTGGTGGAAAACTTGGAAATGTGTAGTGGTGAGGGTTGTACAGTGTGATAAAGTGATGAATTTTAATGAATTGTACACTTAAGACTGGTCGAAACAGCAATTTTTTAATATATATTTTACCATAATAATACTAATAAAAAGACCAAACCAAAATAAAAAGGGAAGAGGAGGAGTGTGGTCATTATCTTCAGAGAGTGGAAACAGATAGCAGACCTGCACCAACAGGTTGATGTTTCAAATAAGTGGTTCGCAATTAAGAGTTTTTAAGAGAGCTGTTAAAAAATAAGCACTTCATAAGAATGCATCTCTTGACCCCGTGCATGTTCAAGGAGAACTTGAATTCCTGTTTGTCAAAGATTTTGTGATAAGATTCTCTAATTCGGCCTCTTATTCATTCATTGGACAAATATTTATGGAGCTGGCAGGAGTATATAATAGTGAACAATCAAGCAGAGAATCTGCCATGGGGGATTCTTCCAGGGAGGGATGACGACACTAAATAGTCGCTGGTTGTGATAAGTAATAAGAAGGAACACAGTATATAAAGTATGGTGCGATAGAGAATAACAGGCAAGGACTCCTTCTCAGGGCCATCTGGACCCCTAGCCTCTCTGCACTTCAGACCTTCCCATTGATGTGTGACACTCTCGATTCAAACTTGAAATCCTCGCTTCGTTACCTAAACCTGCTTTTCAACCCATGATCTCCCGGAAAACACTCTACTGTCTTATCCTGTTGCATAAGCCATAAATCTTGGTATCATCTCTGACATGTCCCACTTTCTCCCCACTATACCTAGTTCTTCATCAATTCTCCTAAATTATCAAATCACTCCATGTGTCTTTATCGCCATCATCTGCACTCTAGTCCATGTCACCATGATTGCAGTATAGCAAAGTTAGTGTCAGTTTGCTTGGGTTGGAAATTGGCTGTCACAAACCGTATGACTTCCGGGAAGTCATTTGTCCTCTTTGTGCTTCAGTCTCTGCATTTGTAAATTGAGAGTAATACCTACCTCACAGTGTGTGGGTTAATTAATGTATTTAAAAAACTTTAAAATTGTGCCTGACCCTTAGAAAACAATTTAGAAATGTCTGCTAATGTTCTATTTTTCACTAAGAAACCAAAATGATATTTATAAATTGAAACCTGATGTCCTGCTGAAAACTCTTCAGTTGGTTTCCTTAGCATAAAGACCAATTCTTTAAAGTGACCCTCAAGGTTCTTGTGTAACCTGGCCTCTGCCTACTTCTTCTGGTTATATTATTTCATGTCAGCGGCTATGGCCACATGGCACTGTCCCAATCTGTTAACTGAAGATAATGTTAGTACTTACCTCATTGGGATGCTGTAAGGTCTAAATGAGTTAATGCATGTAAAATGTAATATTTTTATTGAGTAAATGCTCAGTAAGTATTAACTATAAAAATAACTGTTATTTATTTCCTCGTGTTCTTTATATGTCAGCTATATTGGATTTTTTTCAGCATATCAAATGCACTATGTACTTTTCTTCCTCAGGATGTTTGAAATTTGTTTAAAAACCTCCATTCCACTCTCGTCTTCTAGATAATTTGTACTCTTCTTTCCTATTTTAATCTGGTTACAGTCTCATAAAAATGTTGCAGCATTAAGTTGGTCATTGCCATATACTAACAGTGGTTATTATTTAAATTCTCCTTCTGTAATGATTTGTATGTATTGGTTCCTTAAGCTTTAATGCAATCAGCTGATTAGTCATAATGTTAGTTATGAGTTCATGTGAAAGGGTAAATGAGCTGGTTCAAGCCATTCCTACTTTTGTTACTTCATGTCCTAGAGCTGGGGGGAAATCTGGGAAAAGAGATAACATAGATAATGGCGGAATTCTCCATTACAGATAACAACTCCAAGTGTTGTAATGAATACTTACTGGACAACAGTAGCTTACTGAGGGCCTGCAGAGTAGAGGGAGAAATAAAGTACATGCAAAGGAGGTTAGATTCTGTATTAAAAAAGATGGAAAGCATAGGCCTTCAAAAACTGAAACAAAAATATACCAGACCTCTTTAACCTCATTTGTTCTTATTTTCCTCGCACAATGCCCAGACTACCCCCCACCATGTTTTTTTAAAAAAATGTATCACATCTGAATTCTTTTGGAAACTCAGTTTATGTCTAAGGAATCTCAGATGGAAGTTGGAGGGGTACCATTCTAAACAATGAGCTGTGGTGGCACAGTGGTTAAGTGCTCAGCTGCTAACCCAAAAAGGTCAGCGGTTTGAACCCACCAGCCACTCCACAAGAGAAAGATGTGGCAGTCTGCTTCCATTTCCAAATATCTACAGCCTTGGAAACCCTATGCAGCAGTTCTACTCTGTCCTATAGGGTTGCTATGAGTCAGAATCAACTCGAAGGCAGTGGGTTTTGTTTTGTTTTACTATTCTAAGCAATTCAGGCATAAATGAGATACGGTGTTCTCTGATGAGAAAGTGGCTGCACCCAGAAACAGGTGCATCTCAGGTGCACAATTGGCAGGAATGGCCAACTTATAAAAAGCTTCTTGTTCCCCACAGATACAATAATTTTCGTTTAATGATAATTATATTCATTGAAACGCAGTTCCTAACTCAGAAATGGGGCAACATAGTTGTCGAAGGCTGGTTTCTCTAGAGAAGCAAAACCAGTGAAGTGTATATATATGTATATATGCACACATACATATATATACACATGTACATATGTATATAGAGAGAGAGAGACAGAGGAGACCTGGTGGTGTCGCGGTTAAAAGCTTGGCTGCTAACCAAAAGGCGGGCAGTTTGAATGCACCAGCTGCTCCTTGGAAGCCCTATGGGGCAGTTCTACTCTGTCCAGTAAGGTCGCTATGAGTCAGAATGGACAGCAACAGGTTTGGTGTTTGATTAGAGAGAGAGAGATTTATATCAAGGAAATGTCTCACACAGTTGTAGAGGCTGGAAAATCCTAAGTCTGTGGCTCAGGCTGGAGGCTTCTCCTAACATGTAGCTGCAGAGGCTGGGAAACCCAAGATCAGCAGGTCAGACAGCAGGCCTCTAGCTCACAGCGTGTGGAGACCAATGAATCCCAAGATGGGCAAGTAAGATGGCAGGTGGCTGTCTCACAGGCTGCAGAGGCTGTTGAATCCCAAGATCAGCAGTTAAGCAGCTAGCTCAAACCCAAAGAACCAAGAAGTTAGATCCAGGATTCAGAGCAGGCAAAAGCCAGCTGCAGGAAACTCCACATACATTGGATGCAGGCCACACTCCCAAGGAAAATCCCTTTCAACTGATTAGCTGTTCATAGCAGACCTCATCACGGAGGTGATTACATTATATCAGATCTCATTATGGAGTTGACTACATAATCACATAGCTGCCAGACTACATCATAATTGCCAAACCACTGAGAATCATGGCCCAGCCAAGTTGACACACAATCTTACCCATCACAGTCTGCCCCTTGTCAACTTGGCATCTGTACACATCTTCCTAAATCATACACGATCTGTAAATAAAGAATTATAAAGTCACACTTGCGTCTAACATGATACAACTAACATGAGTACAACAGAAAAGGCACTAGCCCGGTTTACATCTTAACAATTTATAAGTGAGAAAAACAAAAATATTTGATGACTATGTATGAGGAAGAAATAACAATTACAGTCTTCCTTTCTTCAACTGGTCACGTGGTAACAGCTGGTATTTAGAATTATGTTTTTCCACCACTCATTCCATTTCCCCTTTACCCTCAGCAGGCATCTCAGTTGATCATGATTGTTTGCCTGGTGAGGTGACCCAAACCTTCATTCCCGAAGGGTCTGGGCCATTAATAGTCATGTTGGAATTGAGTTGCTGTAGTTTTCCATTGACTTTAATCACAGGGCATGATGGTACTAAGAGACGCCCTAAGGGATCTCCTGCATTCCAGACATGCTCTTCTTTACCTCCATTAAAAAAAAAAAAAAAAGTAATATTAATTTGATTTCTTCTTGGTAATCAGGATCAATCATACCAGCCAATTCAGTAATTCCCTTCTTTGCCTGTTGATCCAGAGGCATGAGGAGTCCGAAGTGTCTGGGTGGCATTCTTAATTTCCAGTTCAATGGAATCAGTGTTCTGTCTCTGGATGGGAGCATTCCTCCCTTTGGAACTAAGACCTCTCCACCCACAGAGCATAGGGTCATGGGGACAGGAAGCAAAAATTTTACCATTGGGTTACTAGGAGTAATACTGAGTGGTGCCACTCCCAATTCCACCCCTTGATTCCTGGACCTATGAATCCTGGCTATTGGAGAAACAGCACCATATACTGGATGGTGGTTTAAAATAAAGCATATACAGCCCCCTGGAGAACATTGCCCCAACTCTGCAAGGTATTGCCACCTAGCTGGTGCTCTAATTGTGTCTTTAGAAGGCCATTCCATCATTCAATCAAGCCAACTTCTTCAGGATGTTGGGGAATATGGTAAGATCAGTGAATACCATGAGCACGGGCACATTGCCACACTTCATTTGCTGTGAGGTGAGTCCCTTGATCCAAGGCAATGCTGTGTGGGACACCATGACAGTAAATAAGGTATTCTGTACTTCCATGGATGGTAGTTTTGGCAGAAGCATTGTGTGCGGGAAGGCAAATCCATATCCATAGTAAGTATCTATTCCAGTAAGAACAAATTGCTGCCCTTTCCATGATAGAAGTGGTCCAGTATAATCAAGCTACAACCAAATTGCTGACTGACCACCTCGAGGAATGGTGCCATATTGGGGACTCCGTATTGGTCTCTGCTGCTGACACACTCAGCAGTGGCTGTAGTCAAGTCAGCCTTGGTGAATGGAAGTCCATGTTGCTGACCCCATGCATAACCTTCATTCCTGCCACCATGGCTACTTTGTTCATGAGCCCATTGGGCAATGACGGGAGTGGCTGGAGAAAGAGGATAACTGGTTTCCACAGAACATGCCATCCTCTCCACTTGATTGTTAAAATCTCGTCTGCTGAGGTTGCCCTGTGGTGAGTATTCACATAAGACACAAATATCTTCACTTCTTTGGCATTTGGTCCACTTCCTCATGCAACTTACTTGTGCCTTCAGGTTCTTCTCAGGTCCCATCTCTATATACCACTTCCATTTGATGATGGAGTGCTACTGTGCATGTCTGACTTTATAACTCTGTGGGTCAGACAATACCCAGTTCGTGATAGGAAGCTCAGGCCACTTGATTACTTGGTGGCCCATGGTCAAGTGTTCAGTCTCTATTAAGGCTCAGTAACAAGCCAAAAGCTCTTTTTCAAAAGGAGAGTAGTTATCTGCAGAGGATGGCAGCATTTTGCTCCAAAATCCTTAGGGTCTGAGCTGTGATTCACCAATAGAGCCCAACCAAAGAATCCAAACAGCATCTTTATCTGCCACTTCCACTTCAAACACCACTGGATTAATGAAATCATATGGCCCAAGTGGCAGAGTGGCTCGCATGGCATCCTGAACCTGTGGCAGAAGGCAGAGCCTTCTGTTGTTCTGGGCCCCACTCAAAAATAGGAGTTTTTCAAGTCACTTCATAAGTAGGCCAGAGCAGCACATTCAAATGGGGAATATGTTGCCTCCAAAATCCAAAAAGGCCCACCAGGCATTGGGCCTCCTTTTTAGTTGTGGGAGGAGCCAAATGCAATAACTTATCCTTCATCTTAGGAGGAATATCTCAGTATGCCCCACACCACTGGACCCCTAGAAATTTCACTGAGGTGGTAGGTGCCTGAATTTTTGTCGGATTAATTTCTCACTCTCTAGCACACAAATGTTTTACCAGTAAGTCCTGAGTCATTGACACTTCTTCCTTACTAGGTCCAATCAGCATGATGTTATCAATGTAATGGACCAGTGTGTTGTCTTGTGGAAGGGCAAGGCAATCAACATCCTTGAGGACTAAATTATGGCATAGGGCTGGAGAGTTGGTATATCCCTGAAGTATGACAGTAAAGATGCATTGCTGGCTATGCCAGCTGAAGGCAAACTGCTTCTGATAGTCCTTCAAAAAAGATATGGAGAAAAAGGCATTAACCAGATCAATAGCTGCATACCAGGTGCCAGACGTATTAATTTGCTCAAGCAATGAAACTACACCTGGAATAGCAGTTGCAACTGAAGTCATTCTCCAAGATCCACCTGTCTTTTGCACAAGCCAAATAGGCGAGTTGGATGGGGATGTTTTGGGAATCACCATCCCTACATCCTTCAAGTACTTGATGGTGGCAGTAATCTCATTAATCCCTCCAGGAATATGACATTGCTTTTAGTTTACTATTCTCCTAGGTAGGGGCAGTTCTAATGGCTTCCACTTGGCTTTTGCTACCATAATAGCCCTTACTCCACTTGTCAGGAATCAAATGTAGGGGTTCTGCTGGTTGCTGAGTGTATCTATTCCAATTATGCATTCTGAAACTGGGGAAATCACCACAGTATGGGCTCAAGGACCCACTGTGAGATGGACCTGAGTTAAGATTTCATTAATAACCTGGCCCCCATATTCCCCTACTCTGACTAGTGGGCCACAATGATGTTTTGGGTCTCTGGGAATTAGTGTCAGTTCAGAGCCAGTATCTAATAATCCCTGAAAAGTCAGATTATTTCCTTTTCCCCAAAGAACAGTTACTCTCATAAAAGGCCGTAGGTCCCTTTGGGGAAAGCTATGAGGAAGACTAACAGTATAAATTTTTGGCAGTGTAGTGGGGCCCTTCCTCAAGGGGGCTTGGCTTCAAATTCATTCAAGGGGTTGTGGATCTGTAAACTGGTTCAAGTCTGGGCATTGATTGAGGGGCCATGACTGTCTATTCTGGCAATTCGAGTTAGACTGTCATTAACTTGACCTAGAATTCTGCCTGTACAGACCAAGTAAATTTTCGTAGATTTCCCATCTATTTCACTCCTATGGACACCATGACTAAGTAGCCAATGCCACAAGTCCATAGAAGTCAGACTATTCTGATTACTGCTTTGACTTTGCTGTTCATTACAGTAACCACGCTCATCTTGTTTTTGTGGATTGAATGCTGCAACTTGGTCTCTACCAACATGAGGTCCAATCAGCCCCATTGTAGTTAGATGTCTTAATTCAGTTAGGGCAGTTCCCATTGTCAAATTTGACTTACATTAAATAGCAATCACAGCTGTCTTCAAGGATGCTGGGGCTTCCTTTGCAAATTTGTTCACCATTGTGATGATGGTGTGCCCTCTGGACACTCCATGGGTGGGTCTGTGGGTCTAACCTGATAAATCCAACCTAACATTCCCTAAGTCTTTGGATACCTTCTGCTACAGTATGCCAAGGCAGGTTTGGAACTTCAGCTTGATTTAGCGTGGGCCACCGCACAATCCATGCTTTAGCAAACCACTCAAATAAACTATTAAATCCCTTCCTAACCTCTTGAGCTGAAATGTTGAATGAAGAATCTGTGCTTTGTGGGCCCATATCAATAAACTCAGATTGATGCAACTTTTTGTTCCTTACACCATTATCCCACACCCTTACTACGATTTCCGCACATATTCCCTAGGTTTCTCTTTGTACATATTAGAAAACTCAAGCAGTTCTTTTGGAGTGTAGTGTACCCCCTCCTTGGTCACACTTCATACTTCAGTTTTGAGGTTTACTGGGACTTAAGTCTAGTTAATAGGTCCATATGGTCACTATGAGTTGGAATCGACTCTACAGCAACAGGTAGTATAGGTAGTATAGGTCTAGAAGCAAAAATGGGTGATGGGGATGTGTTCTGAGAACATTCAGCAACATCTTGTAAGTCACCTGCCTTGGATCCTGGCAATGACTCAGGTGCCTTGCCAGGGGATGACTTAGACAAAAGGTCTTCAGACACAGCTGGGTTAATCTCATCAGATAGGGTTGGAGGGGCTAATGGTTTTACTGGGGAGGGTGGATTAGCAGACAAAGATGCAGTAATCTCTTCAGATAGGAGTGAGAGGACTATCTTTGCTGGCAAGAGTGATTAAATGGAATTTAAGGGCTCAGTGTCCCCAGCTTCCTGACTATTTGCTCATATGTCCCCATTGCAAGTTTCAGAATCCCATTTCTTCCCAATCAATGCCCTCACTTTAACTTCAGACACAATTACAGGTTGGGAATTCAGTTGGAGTTGTAATCCAGCCATTCTTACAATAAGACTCTGTGTTTGTTTTTGGCAATATCAGCTCTGTTACTACAAGAAATAAGGCTTTCTTTCAAGGCACAAGTGTCAACTTTGAGTTTTATGCAGTCCTTGAGCTGTGACTCTGAAGCCTGAGCTCATCCATTTCTTTGACCACTTTGTCTAGTGAAAGTAGGATCAACCAACCAGCTTCTTTATACTTCTCATTTTGACAAAACTGTAGAAAGGTATCAAACATGCAATCACTTAAAGCCTCAGCTCTCACCAATATCTGGTGTATTGGTGGTGATATTTTTTGTATTTTTTTTTAAAATAACTTTTATTGTGCTTTAAGTGAAAGTTTACAAATCAAGTCAGTCTCTCACACAAAAACCCATATACACCTTGCTACACACTGCCAATTACTCTCCCCCTAATGAGACAATCTGCTCTCTCCCTCCATTCTCTCTTTTCATGTCCTTTTCACCAGCTTTTAACCCCCTTCACCCTCTCAGCTCCCCTCCAGGCAGGAGATGCCAACATAGTCTCAAGTGTTCACCTGATCCAAGAAGCTCACTCCTCACCAGCATCCCTCTCCAACCCATTGTCCAGTCCAATCCATGTCTGAAGAGTTGGCTTCAGGAATGGTTCCTGTCCTGGGCCAACAGAAGGTCTGGAAGCGATGACCACTGGGGTCCTTCCAGTCTCAGTCAGACCATTAAGTCTGGTCTTATGAGAATTTGGGGTCTGCATCCATTGCTCTCCTGCTCATTCAGGGGTTCTCTGTTGTTTTCCCTCTCAGATCAGTCATCAGTTGTAGCTGGGCACCATCTAGTTCTTCTGGTCTCAGGATGATGTAGTCTCTGGTTCATGTGGCCCTTTCTGTCTCTTGGGCTCATAATCGCCTTGTGTCCTTGCTGTTCTTCATTCTCCTTTGCTCCAGGTGGGTTGAGACCAACTGATGCATCTTAGATGGCTGCTTGCTAGCGTTTAAGACCCCAGATGCCACTCTTCAAAGTGGGATGCAGAATGTTCTCTTAACAGATTTTATTATGCCAATTGACTTAGATGTCCTCTGAAACCATGTTCCCCAGACCCCTGCCCCTGCTACGCTGGCCTTCGAAGCATTCAGTTTATTCAGGAAACTTCTTTGCTTTTGGTTTAGCCCAGTTGTGCTGACCTTCCCTGTACTGTGTGCTGTCTTTCCCTTCACCTAAAGTAGTTCTTATTTACTATCTAATTAGCGAATACCCCTCTCCAACCCTACCTCCCTCCCCCCTCTCGTAACCACGAAAGAATGTTTTCCTCTCAGTTTAAACTATTTCTCAAGCTCTTATAATAGTGGTCTTATACAATATTTGTCCTTTTGCAGCTGACTAATTTCACTCAGCATAATGCCTTCCAGGTTCCTCCATGTTATGAAATGTTTCACAGATTTCTCACTGTTCCTTATCGATGCGTGGTATTCCATTGTGTAAATATACCATAATTTATTTATCCATTCATCCATTGATGGGCACCTTGGTTGCTTCCATCTTTTTGCTATTGTAAACAGTGCTGCAATAAACATGGATGTGCTTATATCTGTTCATGTAAAGGGTCTTATTTCTCTAGGATATATTCCAAGGAGTGGGATTGCTGGATCATATGGTAGTTCTATTTCTAGCTTTTTAAGGAAGCACCAAATCGATTTCCAAAGTGGTTGTACCCTTTGACATTCCCACCAGCAGTGTAGAAGTGTTCCAATCTCTCCATAGTCTCTCCAACATTTATGATTTCGTGTTTTGTTTTTTTTTTTTTTTGGATTAATGCCAGCCTTGTTGGAGTTAGATGAAATCTCATTGTAGTTTTGATCTGCGTTTCTCTAATGGCTAATGATCATGAACATTTCCTCATATATCTGTTAGCTACCTGAATGTCTTCTTTAGTGAAGTGTCTATTCATATCTTTTGCCCATTTTTTAATTGGGTTATCTGTGTTTTTGCAGTTGAGTTTTTGCAGTATCATGTAGATTTCAGAGATAGGCGCTGATCGGAAATGTCATAGCTAAAAGTTTTTTCCCAGTCTGTAGGTTGTCTTTTTACTCTTTTGGTGAAGTCTTTGGATGAGCATAAGTGTTTGATTTTTAGGAGCTCCCAGTTATCTAGTTTTTCTTCTACGTTCTTTATAATGTTTTCTATATTGTTTATGCCATGTATTAGGGCTCCTAACGTTGTCCCTATTTTTTCTTCCATGATCTTTATCGTTTTAGATTTTATATTTAGGTCTTTGATCGATTTTGAGTTAGTTTTTGTGCATGGAGTGAGGTATGGGTCTTGTTTCATTTTTTTGCAGGTGGATATCCAGTTATGCCAGCACCATTTGTTAAAAAGACTGTCTTTTCCCCCGTTAAGTGTTTTGGAGCCTTTGTCAAATATCAGCTGCTCGTATGTGGATGGATTTATATCTGGATTCTCAATTCTGTTCCATTGGTCCATGTATCTGTTGTACCATTACCAGGCTGTTTTAACTACTGTGGCGGTAGAATAGGTTCTAAAATCAGGTAAAGTAAGGCCTCCTACTTTGTTCTTCTTTTTCAGTAATGCCTTATTTATCTGGGGCCTCTTTCCCTTCCATATGAAATTGGTGATTTGTTTCTCCATCTCATTAAAGAATGTCCTTGGGATTTGGATTGGAATTGCATTAAATGTATAGATCGCTTTTGGTAGAGTAGACATTTTTATAATGTTAAGTCTTCCTATCCATGAGCAAAGCATGTTCTTCCAGTTATGTAAGTCTGTTTTGGTTTCTTGCAGAAGTGTACTGTAGTTTTCTTTGTATAAGTCTTTTACATCTCTGGTAAGATTTATTCCTAAGTATTTTGTCTTCTTGAGGGCTACTGTAAATGGCATTGATTTCCTCTTCGATGTTCTTTTTGTTTGTGTAGAGGAATCCAACTGATTTTTGTATGTTTATCTTGTATCCCGATACTCTGCTGAAATCTTGTATTAGTTTCACTAGTTTCCTGGAAGATTCCTTAGGGTTTTCTGTGTATAAGATCATGTCATCTGCAAATAGAGATACTTTTACTTCTTCCTGGCCAATCTGGATGCCCTTTATTTCTTTCTCTAGCCTAATTACTCTGGCTAGGACTTCCAGCACAATGTTGAATAAGAATGGTGATAAAGGGCATCCTTGTCTGGTTCCCGATCTCAGTGGGAATGTTTTCAGGCTCTCTCCATTTAGGGTGATGTTGGCTGTTGGCTTTTCATAAATGCCCTTTATTATGTTGAGAAATTTCCCTTCTATTCCTATTTTGCTGAGAGTTTTTATCATGAATGAGTGTTGAACTTTGTCCAATGCCTTTTCTGAATCAATTGATAAAATCATGTCATTCTTATCTTTTGTTATATTTATGTGGTGGATTACATTGTTTTTCTAATGTTGAACCATCCCTGCATACCTGGTATGAATCCCACTTGGTCATGGTGAATTACTTTTTTGATATGTTATTGAATTCTCTTGGCTAGAGTTTTGTTGAGGATTTTTGCATCTACATTCATGAGGGATATAGGCCTGTAATTTTCTTTTCTTGTGGTGTCTTTACCTGGTTTTGCTATCAGGGATATGGTGGCTTCATAGAATGAATTTGGTACTTATTCCATCCTTTTCTATGCTCTGAAATACCTTTAGTAGTAGTGGTGTTAACTCTTCTCTGAAGTTTGGTAGAACTCTGCAGTGAAGCCGTCCGGACCAGGGGTTTTTTTGTTGTTGTTGTTGGGAGTTTTTTGATTACCTTTTCAATCTCTTCTTTTGTTATGGGTCTATTTAGTTGTTCTACCTCTGTTTGTGTTAGTTTAGGTAGGTAGTGTGTTTCTAGGAATTCATCCATTTCTTCTAGGTTTTCAAATTTGTTTGAGTATAGTTTTTCTATTTTTTGTATTTTCATTGCCACCTCATGCCATGGATTAGCAGTGCCCTCTTTCCTACTGGAAGCAGAGTCATCAACATCTTTAAGACTAACTAGACTTGAGAACCAATTTCGAAAACTCATCCTAACGATTTTTTTTCCTCTAGTGGCGATGGGTTTGGCTTGGTTTTAGAACTACTTTCAGTACCAAATGTCTTAGGCTGGGTTCTCTAGAGAAGCAAAGCCAGTAAAGCATGTAAATATATATACAGGGAGATTTATATGAAAGAAATGGTTCATGCAGTTATAGAGGCTAGAATGTCCCAACTTCATGAGTCAGGATAGAAGCTTTTCCCGATTCACATACTTGCAAGGGCTGGTGAATCCAAGATCAGCAGGTCAGGCAGCATGGATCTCGTTCACATGCTGCGAAGATCAACGAATCCCAATATCAGCAAGTAAGATAGCAGGTAAGCTGGTAGCTCAAGTTCCAAGAACGAGAGGTCAGATGAAGAGGAGCCAGCTGCAGGACCCAGAGCAAGCAAATCCTTTAAGTCTTGCCAGAAAGTCCCCATATATATTGGATGAAGGCACACCCCCAAAAAAACTCCCTTTCAGCTGACTGGCTACTCACAGTAGATTCCATCATGGAAGTGTTCACATTATATCAAATCTCATCATGGAAGTGATCACATCATCATACAACTGCCAAGGTACAAACTAAATCATAACTATCAAATGTCTTAGACTGGGTTCTCTACAGAAGCAAAACCAGTGAATATATATATATATTCATGTATGTGTGTATGTATATACATATATATAGAGAGAGAGAATAATATCAAGGAAGTGGCTCACATAGTTGTAGAGACTGGAAAGCCCCAAGTCTCTAGGTCTGACTAGAGATTTCTGACTCACATAGCTGCAGGGACTGGCGAACCCAAGATCAGCAGGTCAGACAGCAGGCCTCTGGCTCACAGGCTTCAGAGGCTGACAAATCCACAGATTGGCAGATAAGCTGCTAGCTCATGTCCCATGAACCAGAGGTCAGATAGACGATCCAGAGCAAGCAAAAGCCAGCAAGCTTTGCCAGAAAGTCCACATATATTGAATGTAGACCACACTCCCAAGAAAACTCTGACTGACTTCTCAGATCTCACTATGGAGGTGATTGCATCATTACATAGCTGCCAGACTACATCATAATTGCCAAACCACTGAGAATCATGGTCCAGCCAAGTTGACACACAATCTTAACCATCACAACAGTTACTAAAAACAAAACAATCTGTCAAGTAAAGCTTTCAGTCATTGACAAGTTTGAAAGAGAAAAGGGTACAAAAGTGATGGATGGAGAGTTTATGAAAGGAAAAGGATATGTTCAAAAACCAGTGTACCTTCACTTAGAGAAATAGAATCTTAAGTTGATCACCATCAATATTCCAAGCAGTTCTGCTACAGCTTCATTGCTGTATTATCATTTTGGTCTCCTCTTGTGTTAGTTATTTAGATTTATGAAAACAATCCTGATTTTAGATTTGAGTTCTTTATTTTGCTAAATAACAGCTGCTACAAAGTTAAAGTTAATATTAACTTATAAAGATTAAACTTAGTTAAATTTGTTAATTTAAATTAAATAAATTTAATTTCATTTTAAAATAAAAATGTAAATGAGGCAATTCCCTAACATCGACCGGTGGTACTGAAGGAAGAAGTCCAAGCTGAACTGAAGGCATTGGCGAAAAACAAGTCTCCAGGAATTCACAGAGTATCAATTGAGATGTTTCAACAAATGGATGTAGCGCTGCAAGTGCTTACTTGTCTATGCCAAGAAATTTGAAAGACAGCTACCTGGCCAACTGACCAAAAGAGATCCATATTTGTGCTCATTCCAAAGAAAGATGATTCAAGAGAATGTGGAAATAATTGAAGAATATCATTAGTATCACACCCATGTAAAATTTTGCTGAACATCATTCAAAAGTATTTGTAGCTGTATGCCACCACGGAACTGCCAGAAATTCAAGCTGGATTCAGAAGAGCACATGGAACAAGTGGTATCACTGCTGATGTCAGATGGATCCTGTCTGAAAGCAGAGAATACCAGAAAGATGTTTACCTGTGTTTTACTGACTATGCAAAGGCATTCGACTGTGTGGATCATAACAAATTAAGTGTAACATCGTAAAGAATGTGAATTCCAGAACACTTAATTTTGCTCATGAGGAACATGTAGATAGACCAAGAGGCAGTCATTGGAACAGAACAAGGGTCAGGGTTATATCCTTTCACCATACTTATTCAAACTGTATGCTGAGCAAATAATCTCAGAACTGGACCATATGAAGAACTCAGCATCAGGATTGGAGGAAGACTCATTAACAACCCGTGGTATGATACAACCTTGCTTGCTGAAAGTGAGGAGGACTTGAAGAACTTATTGATGAAGATCAAAGACCGCAGCCTTCAGTATGGATTGTACCTCAACATAAAGAAAACAAAAATCCTCACAACCAGACCAATAAGCAACATCATGATAAACAGAGAAAATATTGAAGTTGTCAAGGATTTCATTTATTTGGATCCACAATCAACACCCACGGAAGCAGCAGCTGAGAAATCAAATGTTGTACTGCATTGGGAAAATCTGTTGCAAAAGACCTCTAAAGTGTTAAAAAGCAAAGGTGTCACTTTGAGGACCAAGATGTTCCTGGCCTAAGCCATGGTATTTTCAACCACCTCATACGCATACAAAAGCTGGACAATGAATAAGGAAGACCAGAGAAGAATTGATGCCTTTTAATTATGGTGTTGGCGAAGAATATTGCATATACCATGGACTGCCGGAAGAATGAACAAATTTGTGTTGGAAGAAGTACAGTCAGAATGCTCCTTAGAAGCAAGGATGGTGAGACTTAGTCTCACTTACTTTGGACATGCTATTAGGAGGGACCCGTCCCTAGAAAAGGGCATGATGCTTGGTAAAATAGAGGGTCAGTGAAAAAGAGGAAGAATGTTGACGAGATGGTTGACACAGTGGCTGCAACAATGGGCTCCAGCGTAATGATGATTATGAGGATGGTGCAGGACAGGGCAGTGTTTCGTTCTGTAGTACATTAGGGTCACTCGCTGTGAGTTGGAATCGACTTGATGGTATGTAACAATACAACAACAACCATACTCTTCTAAAAGAAAATGATAGTACACTAATAGTTAATGATAGCAAATTATGGATGCTATTTTTCCATCCTTTCAGAAGTTTTAAACTGGGATACAGTTTTCATTCTTGGTCTCCAAGAAAAATTGCAGATACTAAAATTTCTTCACTTTTCAACTTGTTATTGGCTGCTTTTACAACTCAGCCGTTACCCGGTTTCAAATCTAGGGATTAAGTTTGGCTGGAGGCTGAGGAAAGGTAGAAGCCTGAGCTGGCCACCTGAAGCAGGATGGGCAGAAAGAAGAGGTGAGAGAGAGAATGGAGTGGACAAGTGGTAAAAGAGGCACATAAACAATAGGATATTTCATATGCCTGTTCCCCATATCTCTCTTCATCCAGAAGAAGGCCTTTCTTCAGTCAAATGACCCATACATTTTTATGGCGAGAATTCTGGAAGAGCCCTAAAGTTTTACCTGAAGCCTTTTCTTTGAGCAGTTGGAAAGCTGGAGACTCAAATAACTGATTATTTTGGACAATTTTGGTAAAATAATCATTCTAGTGAAAAAGCAAAAAAACAGGAGAAGGATTTGTCATTTTGTAGAACTATAATCCTGAAATGAGTAATTTCTCTTATAAGAAGCAGCAGAACGTTGGTTCTTATGAGGCAGAAGTTAAATATGTCCCAATTGTCCAACTCTTCCAAATTGCTGTACTACTCCATCATCTCTAACATCAACTACTTCTCCTCCCCTCCGTACTCTCCCTCCCATCTTTGGGTTCCGTAATTTGCTGCAATGTCTCACAGAATTCACTAACTGTATCAAGGAAATGGCTTACACAATTGTGGAGACTGACAAGTCCCAAATCCATGGGTCAGGCATAGGCTTCTCCTGACTCATGTGTCTGGAAGAGCCCACAAACCCAAAACGGCAGGCCAGATGACAGGCTGCTGGCTCCCAAGCCTATGGAAGCTGGAGAATCAGGTCAGATGATAGGCTGCTGGCCCATGGGGCTGTGGAAGCTGGAGAATCAGGTCAGATGAGAGGCTGCTAGCCCATGGGGCTGCGGAACCTGGAGAATCAGGTCAGATGATAGGCTGCCAGCCCATAGGGCTGTGGAAGCTGGTGAATCAGGTCAGATGACAGACTGCCGACCCATAGGGCTGTGGAAGCTGGAGAATCAGGTCAGATGATAGGCTGCTGGCCCATAGGGCTGTGGAAGCTGGAGAATCAGGTCAGATGATAGGCTGCTGGCCCATAGGGCTGTGGAAGCTGATGATTCCCAGAATCAGCTGGTCAGATGGCAGGCCACTGGCTCAAGTCCCAAGAAAAAGAGATCAGATAGTGGAGGATAATTAGGAAAATCACAGCAGATCACAAAATGGAGGACAGCCACGCAATACTGGGAATCATGACCTAGCCAAGCTGACACACAACTCCAACCACCACACCTTGTCAGGGTTCCATATTCCTTATTTGCATGGCCCCGCCCAATCATTGTGTGGAAGCCACAATGACTATGGCTAGAAGGGCTTTATTAAGTAATTTCCTGTACCTGAATCCCCATCCCCACCAAAGCACACACACATAAACCAAAAAATAGCAAACACTCCATTATCTAAATAATCTATCAGCATTTCACCATTTTTTTATTTTAAACTGGTTTACTGATAGATAAATCAACATTTTGACGAGAGTTCTCTGTTCTTAAAAAGGGAACCCCATTTTTGCATTTTTGTGTCACTTAGGCATTATTAATTATAAAATGAAAAGATCAAGAAATCAGCAACACTGAGGTCTGAGGCTTAATGTTTAAGATTATTTTAACTCTACTGAATTAAAGTTCTGAGTAGGGAATGAAAAAGGTAAAAAGAACAACCACTGAGCCCGTAATATTTGCCAGGAGTCTGTTGTTTTCATTTGATCTTGTGAACTCTATTACAATAAAAAAAAAAAAAAATTACAATAGCAGCTATCATTTTTTAGTGTATTATGTCAGGCACTGTGTTAGGGGATTTACATGTCTTCTCTCATTTAATCTTCACAGTAACTCCATAAAGTAAATGTTGCTCCCATATTAAAAATCATGAGAAGTCCTGGTGGCGCAGTGGTTAAAGTGATCAACTGTTAACCAAAAGGTTGGTGGTTCAAAACCAACAGTGGCTCTGTGGGAGAAAGATGTGACAGTGTGTTTCTGTAGAGATTTACAGCCTTAGAAACCCTACAGGTTTGATATGTTGGAATCGACTTGACAGTAGTGGGCTATATTAAAAATCAGAATACTGAGGCTGGAAAAAAGTTGAACCATTTGCCCTTGTTTCCAGATTGGGAAAATTGTAACATCAGGAAGAAAATTCAGGTTTGACTGAATGCAAGTGCCGTGTCCTTTCCAATCATTCATTTTTTAACTTTTTTTTTTTTAATTATAAAGTTATTCTTGCTGTTGTGAATGAGAGGGCACATGGAGAGGGGCTCCTGGGTGCTTGCAATGCTCCATGTCCTGATCTGGGTAGTGGTTACAGTTTGTGACAGTTCACTGAAGTGTTCACTTAACATTTGTCAAGCTTTCTGTTACACTTCCTATCTTATCTAGTGCTGCTATAACAGAAATATCTCAAATGGGTGGCTTTAACAAACAAATCTATTTTTTCACAGTTTGAGAGGCGAGAAGTCTCAGTTCAGGGTGCTGGCTTTAGGAGAAGGCTTTCTCCGTCAAGAAAGATCCTTGTCTCTTCTGAGCTTCTACTCCTTGGTGATCTTCACGTGGCTTGGTATCTATCTTCCACCATCTCTGCTTGGTCACTTGCTTTTTTAATCTGTATCTCCAAAGAGATTGATTTAAGACACACCCTACAGTAATACTGTATCATTAACATAAGAAAACCCATTCCCAAACGGGATTATAACCACAGGTATACCAAGCCAAACCTGCTGCTGACGAGTCCATTCATAGCGAACCTATAGGACAGAGTAGAACTGTAGCACTTAACTACTGTGCCACCAAGGTTATAGGGATTATAATTTACGACACATATTTTTGGGGAATGCAATTCAATCCATAACACCTCCACAAAACGTTTATTTAAAAAAGGTAATTCATACTGAATACAGAAAATTTGAAAAGCACAGATAAACACAAACAAGAAAGAAAAAAAGAAAATTATTATTCCAAACTAATGGTTTCAGAAGTTGATTAGGTATACCTGTTGCCTTTGAGTAGATTCTCACTCACAGTGACCCTATAGGACAGAGTAGAACTGCTCCATCGGGTTTGCAAGGCTGTAAAACTACAGAAGTAGACTGCCACATCTTTCTCCAGCAAGTGACTGGTGGGTTGGAACTGTCAGCCTTTTGGTTGCAGCTGAGCTTTTAAGCATTGCACCACTACGGCCTCCCTGCTTCAGTATAACACCAAATCCACTGCTGTCAAGTCAATTTCAACTCGCAGTCCCTATAGGACAGGGGAGAACTGCCCCACAGAGTTTCCAAGGAGCAGCTGGTGGATTTGAACTGCCAACCTTTTGGTTAGCAGCTATAGCACTTAACTACTACACCACCAGACTATCCTTCTTCCGTATAGGAGGAAATCATTCTCCTAAAACAATTCAAGGCAAAAGAACTGCAAGGGAAGACCTTTTTTTAAAAAAGTATTTTTTTTTTTTTTGGTTAAAAAGAAATCGTATTATAGAAGTTTTTGGAAAATGAGAAAAGTAAAGTAAATTTTCTTTGTAATTCTACCTTAATATAATCACTTCTAATATTTTGGTACATTGAGTGAATGTCTCTTGCAAAAAGAAATGCTTATAATATTACAGAATTGATTTTGTGTGTACATAAGTCCTTAAAAAGCAAAAAGCTATAATAGTATTGTAAGCAATGCCACTACACTATGAGTTTAAACAGTGTTTTTATATATCTGTGATAGTCCAGGTTATGTTTAAATTTAATTATGTCTTATAGTCTGTTATTTATTGATTTAAAGGATTGTTGGACATGTTAGAGAAAAAGATAATTTTTAACATACAAAGTTCATAAAAACCACAAGATCGCTTAAATCACCCAGATGACAAAGCATGCTGTTATTCATAATTGTCCCCTTTGTGTTCTGGTAGGTCTAATAAGGAACACAAGAGGAGGCAATGAGCTAATGAAAAGATCACTAGAATAGCAGTCAGGAAATCTGGGTTTTACTTTTGGCTGTGCCACTTATTAAAGGCCTCATTGTGGAAAAGTCTCCTAGCCTCTCTGGGCTTTGGTTTCTTGGGCTGTAAAATGAGAGGATTGGCCTCTATCTCAAAGGACACTAAAAGTCAAAATAACTTATGACAAGGAATTTGGCCAGGGTTGGATGCATCTTTTATCATAATAAAGCAAAAACATGCAATAACTGTGGGAAGAGAGCTTGCCATGCCTTATTCGCAACCAGAATAAATACAATGTGTTTCCTGTCCTTCCCCCAAGGATTCATGGGAAGGGGTGGAGGACAGGATAGGGACAGGATGTCCTTCCCTTACATGTCACTCACCAGCCTATATCTTTACATTTTTTCATGGTCATCAGATCTCATATCGCAGACTTTCATCCCACAAAAGAATTAGAGATAACTTGTTAGAGTGACAATACCGGGGCTCAATTACATTTTCATTTGTTAACAATTTTCGTTGTAGTGTGAATTTGTAGTCACATGACAGAGACTTTGGCGAAGAAAAACATTAAAAAGAAACTTTTAAAAGGAGAGGAACTTGGTGTACCTTTGGTAGGCTAATACTGTTGCCAGTTCGCAGGTGAATGGTGGAAGAAATTGGGAATGGGACAAAGGAAAAAAGAGAAGTGCCTGGATACCTAGAACTGCTTTAGGGAGCAGAAAGGGAATTTTGTTCTTTCAGGTAGTGTAGCTTTGACGTACTGTGAGAGTTGGTTATACATATGTCAATCTTCCTTTGATAATAGGAACTATGTCTTATTTATCTCTACATCCTCGGTGTGGGATATAACTAGTAATCTAGAATTTGTTGAATTGAGTAAAAAACCTGCGGGATAAGGTGAAGAAAAGCAGAGCAAGATACCAGAAGCCTTGGATATCTGAAACTTTTACAGGACTTCAGTAGTTTTTCAGATGAGGTGTCAACAAACCAGGATTTGGAAAAGAGAAGCAGAAATCTGCTGCGCTGAGTACAGGAGGGAGGTGGCGAGAGCTTCTTAAAAGTGAAAAAGGATCAGGAAACAGGTCTGAACTTCCGAGTGAAAAGAGGCAAAGCGACGGAGGTATGCAGATTGCCAGAGCTGAGGAGAGTCTAGGGTCAGAGAACCACCCAAGTCGGAGCCGAAGGGAACGGACTGGTCAGCTGGGTGGAGAACACCCGTCCAGGCGCGATCACGGTAGTTCGCTTTTGAGCTTGTTTCTTAACAGAACTACCAGGAAGCCCTAAAAGATGTGCAACTCTGGTATTTTTGGCGTGATAACTTCCGCGTGTGTATGTGTGTATGAAACAGGCAACGCCGCCCTAGAACTTCCGCATGCGACTGAGGCTGGAGCGCTGCCTACCGGCGCCCAACGCCGGCCCGAGAGGAAAGCGCCACTCCCCGTCCCGGCGGCCCCCATCTCCGCTGGCGGGACTCAGCCACACCCCGGCCCAGCCGCAGCCGGAAAGGCGGCCTCGGCGCGCTCGCCCTGCGCCGCGCTCCGCGACTACGTTTCCCAGCAAGCCCCGCGCCGCCCGCGCGCCGCAGTTGACCCATTTCCCGGCCCGTCACGGGCTCGGCGGCCCCGCGCCTAGGCGGCTGCTCTCTGCTGACGGGTGTGGGCGGGGAGCGGCGGAGGGAGGAGGAGGCGCTGCTGGCCGCCGCTGTTGCCTCCGGTGCTGGGCGCTTGGGCAGCTCCCCGGCTTCTGCGGCCGCCATGGACGAGCAGGCGGGTCCTGGCGTCTTCTTCAGCAACAACCACCCGGGCGCCGGTGGTGCCAAGGGGCTCGGGCCTCTGGCGGAGGCTGCCGTGGCCGGCGACGGGGCGGCCGCGGCGGGGGCAGCCCGAGCCCAGTACAGCCTCCCAGGAATCCTGCACTTCCTGCAGCACGAGTGGGCCCGCTTCGAGGTGGAGAGAGCCCAGTGGGAGGTGGAGCGGGCGGAGCTGCAGGTAAAGACCCTCCCGGCCTGGCCCACTTCATCCCGCCTCTTCGCTCCTTACAGCCCCGCCCCGGCCCCCTCCTTCCCCCGGCCCTCGCCTGTCCTCTACGCCTTGCTCCCGCCCATCCCACCCGAACCTCGTCCCGGTCCTCCCCTCACCGTTGCCTTTCGCTGACCCCCGTTCCTTGACCTCAGTACCCACTCCCGCCCCTGGTGCGTTGTTTACCCTCCCCGCTGCTTTTCGCCTGCTGCTCCTCACTCATAACTCTCAGTCTCATTCGAACTCTCTTACTATCCTGCATCTTAGGTCATCCCTTTTAGTTTACTAATTGAGCTGACAGTAGTTTTGAGAGACCTCGAGCAAATCATCTATCCTGGTGTGTCCCATCCTGGGCTTAGGGATCTTCCCAGCAAAGGGTATTGGCACTTGGCTCCGCTCTCTGAAAAGAAGGGGATCAAAAAAGACAACAAGTTGTGTCATTAAGGCCTTGACTTCAGGCAAAAGTGTTATTAGAAATATTAACTTTTTTTAGATATGTAAATGTTTCTAGTCCACCCCCTCCTCCCTCCCCCGCATTTCTTTGAGATAGTTCACATTCATGGATTTTGAAGGAAGGATTTAGATGATCACAGTCAGATAGATGGTGTCTCAGAGATGGTTCCTGTTCTCAGAATCTAAAACTTTCCAAGGGCTAATTTTATTTGCATTGTTTTGTGAGATATCCCATAACTTTAAAAAGAACTACAGGGGCTTAAAAGTTGGTTACATTGCTTTTTGATGCATAGTCTGCAAGATAAGTATATCCAGGGAGGAGCGGTGGTGGCTTTTATAGTTGAATGAAAGTGAGGCGGATACTTTACAGGCCATTTTGAGTTGGTGAGTAGGCTTTCAGTGGCTGATCTTGAAAATTCCAAGACATACACAAATTTCACAAGGAGTTTAAAGAATTGTGAATGGCTGTACCTTTCAATTTTATAGGCTAATCCTGTCTGTTTACAAAACATGAATCTAGTTTTGGTTGGGGAAACACTTGAAGTTCACATGCCACCTAGTGTGTCACTTTGTTTGGTAACGTGCATTTTCTTTGGCACTTAAAGAAAAGGAGAAATCTATTAAATAGAACCATGTGCTGGAATGGTTTCCTTTGGTGTAGTGGAAGTGGCTCTGAGAAGAGAGGAGACAGGTTCTAGTACGAGCTGTGCTTACTACTGTGACCTTGAGGAAATCCTTTAACCACTTTTGGCTTCCTTTTCATAATTTATTCAGAGTATGTTTATTGAGCGCTGGCTATGTGATTCTAGGCCCAGGGATTAACAAGACCTACAAAGCCTCTACCTTCATGGAGTTTGCCTTTAATCAGGAGGCAGATGGGGGGGTGGGGGGAGAGGGGCAAGAAGATGGCCTGTAGTGGCAACTACTATGAGGAAAAATAATTGGGATACAGAAATAGAGTGTGATGGGGTAGCTGTTTTAGATGGGGTGGTCAGGGAAGACTTCTCAGAGGAGATGACATATAAGCAGTTAAGTGAAGCAAGAGTGACTCCATTTCTACAATTCTGCTTTTACAGTTTCTACGGTTATATGTTTATATATTCTTTGTCAGCTTTTTCATCCCTACAGTATTTGGTCTTTTCGTGTTTGTTATTTTTATAATAATGAGTCTGACGGTATAAGTAATCAGCAGATTTGATTGCTTATACCATCACTTTTATTAGCAGTACAATCTGTAAATAAACCTGTGGATTTCAGACTTCAGGGGTGATTTAACTTTGATGTTGAAGAAAATAATTGTTGTACGTAGCTGCTTAAATTTTAATTTATTTTTCAGTTTAGGGAATGTGAGATAAGTCAGACTAGTTCGGTCAGAAGCAATCAAGAAAACAATACTTTCCTTCCTACATGTAGAAGTTAGGGAACTTCCAACCCACCCCATCCTTTCCCCTCTCTCCTCCCCATTCCCCATGTCTACACTTTTTATCTGTGCTGTAGTCAATCTTTAAAAAAAAAAAAGGAGCTTTGGTTATACAGTGGTTAAGAGCTCTGCTGCTAATCAAAAGGTTGGCAGTTCAAATCTACCAGCTGCTCTTTGGAAACCCGATGGTTCTGTGTTCTAGAGGATTGGTTGGAATTTACTCCACGGCAATGGGTTTTTTTTTTTTTTTTTGGTTTTGGTGGTCAATCTTAAAATTTAGACACAGACACAGAGACATATGTTTCTGGGTTATTTATGTCAAATGTTGAACTTTAGGTAAGTTTCCCCATAATCCCCATCATATTAAGGGTACAACTTTTACAGTATCTTCTGGTTCGTGGTCAGAGAACAGAAGTCTACTTAAATATCAAATTAAATTAAGCTTCTGCAGAGAAAATTTTAAAAAGTGTCATTTTTTCAAACAGTATATATTTGTAGGGAGGGGGGAGGGTTGGCAGGAATCTGTGGCCTGAGTCTCCCTTATTAGTATAATTGAAAGTGTTTCTTTTTTAAATTACCAACGTCACTAAATTTGAACATTTCCCTTTTGCCATTGGAATTTTCCTGGAAAAACAATAGGCTGTAAAAGAGTTGAATGAATTGCGATGAAATATGAAGCAGCTGATGTCTTTGTTTTAATTTTTAAATCTCTTCTCAAGCCATTAACATCAAAGTCAACAAAAATCACTTTAAGTCTAATTTGTCCCTTCAGGAACCTGTCAGTCCTGCTCTTTCAAGTTGCCAGGGCAGAGTTGTGAAAGGCAATTCAAGCTCCCATCTCCCTGGTCCAGCCTGCCATCACCACTTCCTGCCTCCTTCAGATCTTGGGAATAAGAGAACTGCCACATTTTGCCAAAAGCTTCTTTGTCATTTCTTTGTCCCTTGCCCATCCTAGTTAATATTAATAGACTCTCTTTTTTACTTTTGATTATTACTCTCCCTTCCCCCCAACACTTGAGAATAGGTACTTCATAGGAGAAGAAGAGTTAAGAAGAGTATTACTAAGCTTTAGGAAATGAACGCGGAATACTAACCATAACATTTGAGAGCATTTTCTGTATGTGAGACATTGTGCTGGATGACCTCAAAGAAACTAGTTGAAGTGATAGAACATAAACAAAACATAGAAGAATCAGAGCATTTCTCATTTGGGGGGTTTAATTTTCTTAGAATGGCATAAGAGAGAAGAGCACTGAATAGCAATGAGGGGGGAGAATATAGCAGAAGGAGAGAACTTTGCGAGGTAATGAGAGGCTAAGGCTCAGTGTTTGAAAATTACTGACTTATGGGAAAGCAAGCATTTAAATAAAAAAGAAAACTTGCTAGCCCCAGATTTTGGAGTGTGTGAGTGTGTGACAGAGAGAGAGAAAGAGAGAGATTTACCTGGAAATGCTAGAGTTGTGTGAAAAAGCGAAATGATCGAGCAGCATGTAGTCTGGAAGTTATATACTGGAGCGTTTATCAATCTGGATTTTGACATTATTGATTCATATTTTCATTCAACAGATATTTTTGATCACCTTTCTCATGCCAGGCCCTGATCTAGGCACTGGAGATACAACAGCGAATAAAACAGGCCCTACCCTCATGAAGTTTAAATCCTGGGGGAAGAGAGACAGTAATACGTAAACAAACACATCAAATGTTAGATGGTGATAAATGCCATGATAAAGTAGAATAAGGGAGATAGGGAATGCTTCAGATGGTGGGGAAGAAAGGCTTTACTGATAAGGTGACATTTGAGCAAAGACTTGAAAAGGTGATACATGAGGAAAGAGCATTCAGGGGAGTGTGCTTGGAAAGTTGGAGGAATAACAATGAGGCAAGTGTGGCCAGAGGAGAGGAGATTAGAAGAAATGATGTCAGAGAGATACTAGGTCTTGGACAATGTAAGGACTTTGGATTTTACCTCAGCAAGATGCATCCATGAATGTTTTGAGCGAAAGAGTGACACCGTCTTTAAAATGAACCCTTTGAAGAGATTTAAAATAGACTTGAAAGGGAGGCAAGGGTAGAAGAAACAGGGAGACCAGTTAGGAGACTATTTTAGTACTTCAGGTGTGAGATGATGGTGACTTGGACTAGAGGGGTAGTGATGAGATATGTGAACATAGATTTTGATACTTATTCAAAATACAATGGATTCTGAATTCACTTTTTTTTGGTAGAAAAAACAGGGAATTTATTATTCCCAACGTAGGGGCAGGTCTTAGCAGGGTGGCGGGAGGCAGTTCTGGGGCAGGAACAGGGCCCTACTTGCTGGCAATGAGTGGGTTCCACAGGACCACATGACCAAGTCCCCACGCAGGAACATCTTGGAGATATAGTGGTCCGTGTTGATGGGCTTGGACTTCTTCTTGCCCTTGCTGCTCTTGGGGTACCCCAGCACCATGTTGCAGTGCCTGTCAGAGGCCTTCACATGGCCCAGGAGCTTCTTGTTGTGACAGTTGTTGAGCACTTGGGTGTTGTTCTTGACTGACTGCGTGCGCATGGAGAGGGGCCATGTGTTAAACTCCTCCTTTTCCCGCTTCTGCAGTTGCCCTGTGGTCATCTCACTCTTGGGCTTGTTGAGGAGGCTCATGGTGCTGACTACGTTTTCAGGTCACTGCTGCCTCCACTGTGTTACTTTTGCCTCTTTGAATTCATTTTTGAAGGTAGAACCAGCAAAAGGATGTGAAGCTTGAGAAAAGGGGAGTCAGAAGATAACTCAAAAGTATTTTGACTGAGCAGCTTCTTAGGACTGTTGAGAAGATTTATTCAGCCTTGAAGTGAACAAAGGAAGCACTTAAAATGACAGTTTACTTTTTTTAATTATAACTATTGCTTGTAATTATAGTAAAAAGCAGTATGACATAGACCTGGGTTTAAACCCTTGCTCTAAAACTTACTAGCTATTGTATTTTATAAGATACATATTTGTAATAATTTTGACTTCTCAGGGCTTTATAGTTTCCTCACGTGTAAAATGAGTATAATAAACTGCCCTGAGATACTGTTTTAAAGTACCTAGCAGAGGCCTGGTATATAACACAAAGTAAAAAAAAAAAAAAACCCAAACCCATTGCCACCAAGTTGATTCCGACTCATAGCGAGTTTCCAAGGAGCGCCTGATGGATTCAAACTGTTGATCTTTTGGTTAGCAGCTGTAGCACTTAACCACTATGCTACCAGGGTTTCCAACACTAAGTAAGCGCTCAGTAAATAAATGGTAGCACGTGCATGGTGTTAAATCTGTACTATGATTTCTATCTCTTTATTCCCAGAGAAAAGCATAACTGTAGCCATGAACTCTTCTATGTTAAAGAATCTAAGTACCACCCAGGAACCATGAAGTCTAATATTGTGGGTCTGACAGTGGCACTGAGGGATGTTTAATTAGGAGTGAGTTTGGTGTCAGCTTCGAAACATTAATTCTTTAAATGTAATTGTTTTCCTTATTAACCCAGTATGTGTTTGTTGAAGGAACCCTGGTTATACAACAGTTAAAGTCTCGGCTGCTAACCAAAAGGTTGGTTGTCGAACCCAGCCAGCTGCTCCACTCGACTTCCGTAAAGATAATAGCCAAGAAGACCCTATGGGTTTTGCTGTCACATGGGGTCACTATGAGTCGGAAGTGACTTAACACCCAACAACATGTATATGTTATCTTGGCACTTGATAAACTCCTTCTGAATGTATTTTAACCTTGCATGACTTCTTATGTAATAAATTATATATATTTACTAACAGCATTGTAAAACTAATCTTGGATTTTATTTGGCCCCTTTAAACCACTTTTAAACTTGAGCAGGTCAACCCATTGTGCTATGGTATAATTTTACGAACAGGTTCATTTTTCGTTCTGTTCATGTTGCGGTGTGCAGACAAGTCGTTTTCGACTCATAGTGACCCCATGTGACAGAGTAGAACTGCCCTGTAGGATTTTCTAGGCAGAATTCTTTACAGAAGCACATCGCCAAATCTTTCTCCCGCAGAGCCACTGGGTGTGTGCAAACCGCCAACCTTTTGGTTAGCAGCCGAGCACTTGACTGTTGTGCCACCAGGGCTCTTTTTTATTCTATTCATATTCTTGATAATTTCATAGTCTTTAATTATACTTTGGAAAGGTTATAAAGGTTATACCGTTTTAACACATATCCTACCATTGGTTGCTTTAGTTCAGTGTTTCTTAACATTAGATGAACCTTAGAATAATTGGGAAAACTTTTAAAAATACCCATTTCTTGGTCTGTACCCCAGACCAATTAAGTCCCCAGACCAATTAAGTCAGAATTTTAGGAATTAGGGCTCCTGGCACTAATATTTTTTAGAGCGTTCCAGTGGTTCTAATACGCAGCAAGGGTTGAGAACCAGCACCTGCTTTAGTAGTTCTTTTTGCTTTACATATATGTACATATGTGAGTATATATATAGATTATGGATGTTTATATATGTGTGTATATATACACACATATATAAACATCTATAATCTATATATTTCCATAAGTACATAATATACATACACACATACATACAGCATATATAAGTTTGATGATTTCAATACTTGAATTAGTATTCAGGATATGGATGGCTTTTTATAGAATTTGGGATACAATTTCTGTTAATACTTCTATTGGTCTTTCTGATGATAAGCTAGCATTTTATTTTTGATCAGTAGAAGATTATAATTTTGTCACCTCAGTCTTACAGAGAGATAATGCAAGTGTAATATTTCAGCTAGAATGAACCTTGGTGTTATGGATTGAGTTGCGTCCCTGAAGAATATGTGTTGTAAATCCTAACCCCTATGTCTGTGTCTGTGATTATAATCCCATTTGGGAATGGGTTGTCTTTGTTATGTTAATGAGACAGGATTAGTGTAGGGTATTGTGGTGCAATGGATCGATTATATATGGCCTTTCTGCCATGGTTTTCTAACTCCCTCCCAAGTGATTGGGTGGGATTATGCAAATAAGGTAATTGTGGCTCACCAAGGGGATTGGATAGCTTGCTAGCTATGCAAATAAAGTTCATGGCACCCATGTGGGGGTGGGACCATGGAAATAAGGTCTAGGGAACCCTAACAAAGGGATTGGTCAGTTTTGCCATCCTGCTAGGCTTAAATGAGCCATCCAGGAGGTGGCAGAAGAGGATCTCACCGCTTCCAAGAAAGAAGAGCCAGGAGTGGAGCGCATCTTTTGGACCTGGGATTGCTGTGCTGAAAAGCTTCTGAAACCAGGAGACCAAGAGAGCTGTAACACTGAAGATGGTGAGAAGCAGTGGCAGAGAGCCAGGAGACCAGCAGGAGGTGGCCCAACCTATGGAGCGAGAAAGGTTGAGTGCCTTTGGGTAGGAGGCTTGCTGGTGCGGTAGGGTGCTTCTGGGCACTTGCTAGAGCTAGGTTTGCAGATCCACATAGCTAGAGCTGGGTGCCTTCTGCCTGAGGCTTGCTGACAGAGTGGTGTGCCTCCGGGCATTTATTAACAGAGCTAAAATAGCTTTGTAACACTTGCTGGAACTGGGCAGAGGCCAGGCCAAGGGGGTGAGGTCCAGATGGAGGTATGCCTGTGGGCATCACTGAGAAGAGGCTGTCCTGATGGAAGAACTGTATCCTTAGTGTTCCTGAACCTGAATTGTAACCTGTTACTTCCCTAATAAACCTCGTAACTGTGAGTATGGTCTGTGAGTTCTGTGTGCCTGTTGCAACGAATCATCAAACCCAGCAGAGAAGTAAAGAGCGCCATGGAGGAACTGTTAGTGTCAGAATTGGTGAAGATGGTGGAGAAAAGAGGCATGCCTGACCTCAACCTCGTGGGAATCAGCCTTGGGCTGTTGATCTTGATTCTCCTTACCCTTGTGAAGTGAGGGGGAAGAGGTCAGATGCTTCTGCCATGCCATTTTTACACGCGTATTTTGAGTCAGTCCCAAGCAAGCAAGAGAATCAGATGGGGTAAGATAGATGCCAAGACACATGGTGCTCTCCAAGGAACTAAGAGGCAGAAGCCGAAAAGACAAGGACCTTCCTCCAGAGCTGACAGAGAAAGAAAGCCTTCCCCTGGAGCTCATGCTCTGAATTCAGACTTCTAGTGTCCTAAACTGTGAGAAAATTTGTTTGTTAGAAGCTCTCAGTTGTGGTATTCTTGTTAAGTAACTAAGACAGTTGAAAATAATCAGCTCCAGCTTTCTTTTATAGGTGAAGTGAGGCCCAGAGAGAGGTTAAATGACCAAGAGTGAATTAAGTGAGAAAGCTTGTACAGAACTTAAACCTCCAGTTGTCTTTTGAGTTTTTAAAAGCCCTCTCAGATACATTATCTTATTTGATCCTTATAACCTTCTTAGGTATTCAGAGCCACACTGATGCATACTGTCTTAGTCATCTAGTGCTGCTATAACAGAAATACCACAAGTGGATGGCTTTAACAAAGAGAAATTTATTTCATCGCAGTAAAGTAGGCTAAAAGTCCAAATTCAGGGTGTCAGCTCCAGGCAAAGGCTTTCCCTCTTTGACGACCTTCTCATTAATCTTCCCCCAGACTGGGAGCTTCTCTTTGCAGGGACCCCAGGTCCAAAGCACGGGCTCTGTTCCCAGCACTGCTTTCTTGGTGGTATGAGGTCCCCCTGTCTCTCTGCTTGCTTCTCTCTTTTATATCTCAAGATACTGTCTTAAGGCACAATCCAGTCTTGGCCATCGAGTCCTGCTTCGCTAACAACTGCCACACGTCCTCCCTTGTTAACATCATAGAGGCAGGGTTTACAACATGTAGGAAAATCACACAGCACTGGGAATCGTGGCGCAGCCAAACTGATAGACACATTTTTGGGGGACATTATTCAATCCATAACACATACTCATTTTTCTTTTTATTTAACAGAATAGATAAATAATTTTTTTTAAAGTAGAGATTTTACTGTTTTCTACTTCTTTTTATCTAATTTTGTTAGCTGCATTTAAGGTGTACATTTGGTTTGTTCTTGATGTTCTGTAGTAGTTTTATTACGATGTGTCAGAATCAGGGCTTTGAACCGGTTTGAACAGTTCTAACAAATTCCCAGGTGATGCTAATCCTGCTGGTTAGGGACCAGTTGTGAGAACCACTTATAGAGCAGTGGTTCTCAAAATTTATTATACATAAGAACCTGAGAAACTTGTTAAAATGTAGATTCTGATTCGGTATATCTGGGGTGGAAATACAGATTCTCAGCAGGGGCTCGAAGCCCTGGTCAGAATACACAGTTTTTTTTGTTATTGTGGTAAATGGTAGGTAACAAAACATTTACCATTTTAACAATCTTCACATGTATAGTTCAGTGACATATGTTCATGTTGGCCAACCATCACATTAACTGTTGAGAATATAGATTTATTATTTTGTTTAGGACCATGTTACACCAACCATGAATCTGTGAATCGGTGTTTCTTTAGTTCTGTAAAATTCTCTCTTTAGATTTTTCCTCTATCCTATTCTCTTTTCTTCTACTTTTGGGGCTCTGATTGCATGTATCTTAGGCCTTCTCCTTTATCTGCTCTGTATTTTCCATCTTTTTTGTCTCTTTGTGCTTCTTCCTGGGAAATTTATTCTGATTTACCATGTTTTCACGCAAATAACACATATCTTCTGTTTGTTTGCCATCCACTCCCTCCTCCTGCAGGGTATTTTCATAAGTGCCGCTATGCTAATTTTTTTTACATGTTGCTGGAAGATATTAGCATAGCACGCTAATGAAAAAAACCTTGCGAAAGGGAGCAGCTGGCAAACAAACGTAGAAGGTGCAAGTTATTTGTGTAAAATACGGTGTATTCCATTCCATCTTCTCTTTTGTTGAATATATTCTGTGAATGCCACCCAGTGAGTTTTTAATTTTGATCATTATTGAGGTTCAGTTTGGTTCCTTTTCAGTTCTGTTGGGTCCTTTTTCATAGTTTCCTGTTCTCTGCATATGTTTTCAGCGTCATAAAAGATTCTTCAAACCTAGTAAGTGTAGTTATTTTGCAGTCGATGTCTCTGTACTTGGAATATTTGGAGTCTTTCAGGCCAGGATCTGTGGTCTGTTGTTTCTGCAGGTTCTTGCTCAGGATGGCGTGTTTCTTTGTATGCTGGATTATCTTTGTGTGCTGCTCACTGTCCTTGAAAAAGTTTTTATAAGAATAATCTGAGATCTCAAATGAAGTATCTTCTTAAGAAATGTTTTGCATTGCTTTCTGCTGTAGTCTGGGGCATTATCAATCCAGAACCACGTTAGAGCAAATTCATTGCTTGAGGGTTTTTTGACCACCCAGCTAATGTATGTTGCTCGTGAGTACATTGGAGGGCCAATATACTTCTGCTTCACATTTGCCTTGAGGGTATACGCCCTTTTGGGTCTTAGCTAAATGTGGGGTATATCACCTGTTAGACCCTGGATCCCAACTGGATGGCAACGAACTAACAACAACAGCAAGACCCTGGTCTTTGATTTTTGCCCTTTGGCTCCTGCAGGGCATTCAAAACAAAAGTTCAGATTTGTTTAAGGGCAGAAGTGCCTGTATCATTCCCTTATCTCACTGGGTTCCCATCTTTCCTTATTTTGGCCAGATAATTCCTTACTCTCTATCAACATTTGTTGCCCTTAGGAGAATTGTAAAAATACTGTAGCTGTAAGCACTGATTATTGGAGATAGTAATAGAGGAAAATTTGGAATTCAAGAGAGAAACCTGAGGCAAGAGAGAGAAATCGAAAACAGATAGAAGAGGGAAAAAGAGAGGGGTAGGGGGAAGCAGAGGCAGACAGAGTGGAGACAGGACACACAGTTACCTGTTTGTGACTCCTGTAGGATGTATTATCTGATATTCATTTCAGCACTTGTAAATGTAGAACCTCAGCTATCAGGCATGCACATAACACATCCTAGTCATTCTAATAGACCAAAAATATTTGACGTCCAGAGGGACCTTAGAAGTTAAGTAGTCCAGTCTTTTGTTTTATCAGTTAAGATCGGAGAAATGAAGTGACTTGTCTTAGGTCATTCTGTGAGTTGGTGTAGTTTAGAACTCAGGAGTCCTGCTGCCCACCCTTGTGCCTCAGTCTGCATACCACATTGTCACCTTTTATTGGTCCATCGCTCATGTGTACCAGCTTCTGAACGAAGGAGCCAAGTGAATTATAATATTTAGATGATTAAGTGTGCCTTGTATAGCTGTCATATTTAAAGTAAATGTTGCTTTTCAACTTATTTCAAGTTTTCCTTCAAATAGAACAATTTAGTGAAACAATTATATGGTAAGGTGTAGGAGATCCTAACAATTTGTGTTCCTTAAAGGTGGTTAACAGTTTATGTTAATGGGAGAGGAATAACTAGGAAAAGGAGGGTGAGAATGGTCGCACTACTCGAAGAATGTACTCGATATCGCTGAACTGTACATGTAGAAATTATTGAATTGGTATATGTTCTGCTATGTATATTCTCAACAACAACAAAATAAAATAAATTATAAAAAATGTTAATGTGTAACGGTAGCTTTTTTTTTCTTTTTATTGTGCTTTAAGTGAAAGTATATAGTTCAAGTTAGTTTCTCATACAAAACTTTATATACATATTGTTATGTGTCCCTAGTCCCTCTCCCTATAAGGTGACAGCACACTCCTCTTTTCCACCCTGGATTTCCCATGTCTGTTCAACCAGCTCCTGTCCCATTTTGCCTTCTCATCTTGCCTCTGGACAGGAGTTGCCCACTTAGTCTCATGTATCTTCTTGAGCTAAAAAGCACTTTCTTCACAGGTATCATTTTATGTCTTATAGTTTAGCCTAATCTTTGTCTGAGGAGTTGGTTCCTGGTATGGTTTCAGTTTTGGGCTAGCAGAGAGTCCGGGGCGGGGTGGGGGAGCATGTCTTCTGGGGTTCCTCCAGTCTCAGTCAGACCATTAAGTCTGGTCTTTTTACTAGAATTTGAGTTCTGCACCCCACTTTTTTCTTGCTACATCAGGAATTCTGTTTGTGTTCCCTGTCAGGGTGGTTATTGGTGGTAGCCGGGCACCATCTAGTTCTTCTGGTTTCAGGCTGATGGAGTCTCTGGTTTATGTGGCCCTTTCTGTCTCTTGGGCTAGTATTTTCCTTACGTCTTTGGTGTTCTTCATTCTTCTTTGCTGCAGGCGGGTTGGGACCAATCGATATATTTTAGGTGGCTGCTCACTAGCTTTTAAGACCCGAGACGCCACTCACCAAAGTGGGTTGAAGAACATTTTCTTAATAAACTTTGTTATGCCTGTTGACCTATATGTCCCCTGAAACCATGGTCCCCAACCCTCTGCCCCTAACTGTAGCTTTTTAAATAATTTTATTTTTGTATAGGGAGTACCGAAATAAAATGTTTATTTCCCTTCTTTAAGAAATCTGCAGATTTGGAGCTTTTTGCGCTTGCTCTGAGGGCGGCCTAATTAAAGTCCGTGTATATATATATCTTAATACATTTTGTGTTTATTGATCATACATCAAGTTTTGTGTAGTACATTGGTTATTAAGTTATTCTTAGCTTTTCCGTTTTACACATGGTATGTTAAAACAGAATAATATGTCAACCATGTATTTGCTTTTATGCAGAAAGTTATTTGAGGAAATAAGATCACTTTCTTTGGCCAACTTACTACTGTTCAACTTTTATTAAAAAGTACTTAATATGAAGAAGGTGATGAAATATTAGTAAATACTGTTATGTTAAAAGGGAAATTTATTGTAGAGTTGACTGGAAACAGTATGGCAAAAGAAAAAATGAATAGGTATTTTGTTTGGAGTTAAGGAGGGGAGAAAAATAAGGGAGTAGGAGCCTTGGAATTAAGGTGAGGTTTGGAAAGTATTGAATAAGGTTGGATGAAATAGGTATTTTGGGTGTGGCAGATAGCTTCTTGGCATAACTGCACTAATAGAGTTCTAAGGACAGGGTCAGGAAATGTTTCACTACTGTACACACAGGTTCCATTAGCACTCATTTGCATGTGGCAGAAATTGGATACAAAACCAGTATATCTTGTTAGGAGAAATAAACATGATGTCAGATTCCACAAGAGTGATACCAATTTTACCTGATGGAAAATTACAGCTCAGTCTGGGACTTGCTCTCAATTTATTTGCTTATACTTCCTGAATAAGAAGGTTAAGCAGTGAAGGAGCCTAAATTATAGGCATAACCAAAACCTGCTTCTGAAGAATGTGGATTCCTGTAAAGCTAAAAGGAGGGAGCAGGCAGGGAGAAGTCTGGAGGTCTGGGTCAGCGCACTTATTGAACTAGAAAGAGTAGGGTTAGTAGGGGAAGAAGGTATGTATTCTGGTCCCAGTAATTTAACCCAGCACTTTATCTGTTGTTTCTTCTCCTTTATCCTCCAGAAATAAAAGTAGTTTCATTTATTGAGCGTTTACTGTGTGCCAAGTAAGTGCTAAGTACTTTACATGTATTATCTATTTTAATATTTTCAAAACTATGTGGTAGGTATTATTAATCATTCTCTAATTTATAAATGAGGAGTTTGAGGAGGGAGGTTAAGTAATTTGCCTCTTGAATGATGGACCTGGGCGTACATAGTAAGAAGGAAATATTTTGACATTCCTCATGTTCCTTCATGCTTCTGGGTCAATGTACTGCATTAGGATGTTTTCCTTCCCTTTGTCTACCTGGTAGATTTCTAATCATCTTCAAAGATTTGGTTTTCTCTCTCTGGGAAACTTCTCTGACCTCCCGACGCAAGGGATCTTCATGCTGTCCTATCCCAAAACCCATTGCTGTTGAGTCGATTCTGACTCATGGTGACACTGTAGCGACCCTAATGCAGAAAGATTGTTATCCAACACCATCCAGACTGGTAGTTGGTCATTTAAGCCATAACCCGTTGCCGTTGAGTTGATTCTGACACATAGCAACCCTATAGGACATAGTAGAACTGCCCCATAGGGTTTCCAAGGAGCAGCTGGTAGATTTGAACTCTCAGCCTTTTGGTTAGCAGCCATAGCTCTTAACCACTGTACTACCAAGGCTCCTTGTTATGTCATGAAGATGGTTAAAATGGTACCGCAAATAATTTATTTAAAGTTAAAAATACATAAATGGATGGTCATTTGTCAATGTAACACTAAGCCTACCCACCTTTTTTTTTTTCAAGAACGCTCATTAGGTTTGGTGTTATCATTCCTGAATAATCACAATTATAATGCATTGTTTATGATTTCTAGGTTTGATTTTCCTTAAGCTGTTTGGCTTTCCTTAAGTGAAGCAAACTGAATGCAGAAATTCTAGATTTTTATGACATTTTCCTTGTCTACGGTTGTTTCACCCACATCTTATTTAACAGCATTTTTTTTAGGAGGTATCCTTTATTGTCTTGTCTTTCCAAAGCATTCAATTCAGTCTTTCTTTTCATACTCATTATTTTATTGATTTATGTAACATTTAATTGAGTTACCTAGTTAAAATAACAAATGCAACTAGTATAAACAGGTTTGGGAGGAAACCCAGTTGGCTCTTGGTGAGCTTTTACAGCTCTACTGTGGAAATCTAAGTGTATGAATGAACTACAGAGGATAATCTACTAGCTGGACTCTTCAGTATGCCATAGGCTTTCGGGCAGTGTTTACAAAAGGAACTAGAGAATACTGGTTAATCCATAGTGTCCGTTAAGAGGGAATTAGCCCAGAGAGCTTCTGCTGTATCTCTGTTCTGCCACCTATCTCGTACTATTTATATTTGTTTCTTTACTTGACTGAGTCACTTAAGGGCTTTTTTTTTTTGATTATAATTTTATTTACTTTGTTGTTGTTGAGGATATACACAGAAAATCATACACCAATTCAACAGTTTCTACATATACAATTCAATGACCCTGATTACATTCTTCTAGTTGTGTAACCATTCTCACCTTCCTTTTGCTAGTTCCTCCTCCATTAATATAAATTCACTGCCCGCCAACCCAAGGTTTCTGTCTAATCTTTCAAGTCATTGTTGTCAGTTTGATCCCATGTAGATAGTTCTTAAAAGAGCATAATGCTCAAGGTAAACGTTTTTTTCCTAGTTACATGAAACTGTTCTCTGGTTTAAAGAAGACTTGAGCTTGAGGGGATATTTTTGTTTTAAGGTTTAAAGATTATCTCAGAGCAGTAGTTTCAGGGGTTCATCCAGCCCCCATGGCATCAGATATGGTGGAGCCTGTGAGAATTTTAAATTCTGGTCTGCGTTTCCACCCTTTTGATCAGGACTCATCTATTGAATCCTTGATCAAAATGTTCAGTAATTGGCTGTGCTGCTTTACCCTTAATCAACCTGATATTTCAATCACTGTCAGCCCCCTCTTTCCACCTCCCTCCTGCCCCTAAAACCGCTAATAAGATTTGTTCTCTCTACATTTGCTTTTTCTTGTCTTTTTATATAAGGGAGTCCATACTGTATTTGTCCTTTTGTGATGCTGATTTATTTCACTCAGCATAATGTCTTCCAGGGTCATCCATATTTTAGCATCTATGAAGACTTCATTTCTCCTACTGGCTGAATAGTGTTGCATTGCATGTATGTACCACATTTTGTTTATCTGTTCATCTGTGTTGGATATATAGGTTGTTTCCTAAATACCCATTTTGGCAATTGTGAGTAGTGCTGCGATGAACATTGGTGTACAAGTCTATGAGTCTCCGCTTTCAAGTCTTTTGGGTATATACCTACAAGTGGAATTGCTGGGTCATATGGTAGTTCTATTTGTAGTTTTTTGAAGAACTGTCACACTGTTTTCCACAATGGCTCTACCATTTTGCATTCCCACCAGTGGTGGGTGAGGGTTCCAATGTCCCCACATCCTTGCCAACATTTGTTATTTTCTCTTTTTTAAATCTTAGCCGTGTTAGTGGGAATGAAATGGTATCTCATTATGGTTTCAATTTGCATCTCTCTGATGGCTAATCTTGGAGCCTTCGTGCCACAGTGACTAAGAACTTGGCTGCTAGCCTAAAGGTCAGCAGTTCAAATCCATCAGCTGCTCCTTAGGAACCTTCTGGGGCAATTCTCCTCTGTCCTGTAGGGCGGACATGAGTTGGAATGGATTCAACGACAGTGGGTTTGGTTTGGGTTTGGATGGCTAATGTTAAGGGCATTTTTATTTCCCTAAGGTCCAGCACAATGACTGGCACGTAGTAGCTGCCTCATAAATGATTGTTAAATGAGCAAATCATTGATTAGGCTACATTGTTATTGAATATGTATCTGTAAATGTGTATCTTGGCTCCATGCTAAATTGCGTCCTTAAGGGCATGGCCTGTGTCTCAGACATTTTTGGTATTTACGGTGTCTGTCATTATATATGGAAACCCTGATGGCTAGTGGTTGAGAGCTATGGCTGCTAACCAAAAGGTTGGCAGTTTGAATCCACCAGGTGGTTCTTGGAAACCCTGTGGCGCAGTTCTACTCTGTCCTATAGGGTCACTATGAGTTGGAATCGACTCGACAGCAGTGGCTTTTTTTGGATAATTATATGCAGTGAATATGCAATACATGTTGTGTAGGGAGTAGCCTATCTGTCCCTTTTGCTGCTAACTGGTTCTGTTTTATGACTTCTACTGGAAAGAGTCTTCTAGAACAAATATTATCTGCATTCAGTTGTAGAGAGCATTGCTTGTGCCTTTCCAAGTCATTCTGACAGCTCATTTCAGGGCCTTCACTGGCTTCTCAATTGTAGCTTCATGTTAGCTGCAGCCAATGGTGCTTGAGTTTTGGTAGTTGCGAGTTGTAGGTTTTCTTTCTTTCTTTTTCTCATTTCTGTGTTAAACACCGTTTTTGTTTTTCGGTGCCGTCGAGTTGATTCTGACTCATAGTGACCCTATAAGGCAGAGTAGAACTGTACCATTGGGTTTCCAAGGAGCGGGTGGTGGATTTGCACTGCTGACCTTTTGGTTAGCAGCTGAGATCTTAGCCGCTATGCCACCAGGGCTCCATGTTAAACACTGACTACCAGGAAATACCTTTGGCATCATATCCTAAAAAGCCTTCATAGTCAGCAGGGTTGTGTAACATTTTTTTCTTTTCTAAAAGCCCAAGTCTTCAGATTTTACACAAATTTTTCGTCCTTCTAAATAGATAACTAATTGAGTATTTATGCTTGAACATAAATTTTACACAAGTTTTTTATTCCTTCTAAATAAATAACTAATTCAGTATTTATTGCTTGAATACAAATCTTATTTTAAAGAAAATATCTAGTTATCATTACTTTACATTCTGTTTTTCCAGTTTGGTTATACGTTGTGTTACCAATATACTGTGGTATTTAACCTTTTTTGAACTCTGCATTTTTAGGCACACACACACACACAGAAACCCAACCACTGAGTCAGTTCTGACCCATGGCAACTGCGTGTGTATCAGGAGTGGAAATGTGCTCCACAGGGTTTTCAGTGGCTCCCAGGGCTTTCTTCTGAGGTGCTTCTGGGTGGACTTGAACCTCCAAACTTTCCCGAGCTCATTAACCATTTATACCACCCAGGGACTTACTGAATAGCTGAGATTCTCGTAGGCACAGGGTATTCAGTGGAGGACCCCAGCTCACACGGAGTCCATGATGCCAGTGGTAATAGTAATATCCATTTGGCCATCTCATTTTAGCTTCCCCTATTTAAAAACCTACCAACTAACCAGTAACAATAAAAGAAACCCTTTTCTCAGCTCTCTTATATATTAGCACTGTCACCTTAAACTCTTTCTCTTTCTCAGATCAGACCATATATACTACCTTCAGTGTTTTGCTAGTTTCATCTCTTTCTGTCTTTGGTTACTTATTTCTCAGCCTCTTGTGATCTTGTTTCCACTCATATATTCAGATAATTGTCCACTGGGTTATACTTTTCTCTGTAGTTACTTTTTGACTTAAGTACTCCCACTCCAATCAGTTCCTTTTATGTAGATGACTTAGAAAATTACATCTCATACCTTTCCACGGTATAATTCTACATGTCTAATTCTTGCTAATATCTTCACCTGGATGACCTGCCATCTATTGAAACCTAGTCATTCTTTCTAAAATCCTTCTACCAAACCAAGTTGACCCTCCTCCCTACTCCCAGCCTTTTTCCAGAAACTAAGGCCCAGAACCCAACCTTTTGGTCTCTTGCACCCGCTCTCCTATCCAAGTATTAAGCTTTGTAAAGTCTGTTGTCTTAGGTTGGGTTCTCTAGTAAAGCGTATACCTCTTTCCTGACCCACGGACTTGGGACGTTCCAGCCTCTACAACCGCATGAGCTACTTCCTTGATATAAATCTTGCTATATATATATATATATATATAAATCTCTCTATAAACATATATACAAATATATATATACAAATATATATATATATACAAATATATATATATATATACAAATATATATATATATATATATATGTATATATATATATATAGTAGAGGCTGGGACATCCCAAGTCCATGGATCAGGAAAGAGGCTTCTTCTGATGCATGTAGCTGCAGGGGCTGGCGAACCAAAGATCGGCAGGTCAGAGAATAGGGCTCTTGCGCACAGGCTGCGAAAATCGATGAATCCCGCTATCGGCAGGCAAGACTGCAGGTAAGCTACTAGTTCAAGTCCAGAGAGCTGGAGGTCAGATGAACAGGAGCCAGCTGCAGGATCCAGTGCGATCAGAAAGCCCATGAGGCTTGCCAGAATATCTACTTATATTCGTTGCAGGCCACAGGCCGAAGGAAACTGCCTTTCAGCTGATTGGCTGCTCACAGCAAATGCCATCACGGAGGTGATCACAACATCATACGACTGCCAAATCACTGAGAATTATGGCCCAGCCAAGGTGATACACAGCCTTAACTGTCATATCTATATAATGTTTTAAATCCATTTTTTAATGATTTAATTCCTAATATTACTCCTACCCTGGTTCAAACACCTGTCACCTCATATCTGGGTGACTGCGGCAGAGGCCTTACTAATTTTTACCTCTAGCCTCTACCTAGCCCACAGTATTCTATACAGTTTGCTTCCTAGTCTTCTAAAAATACTGATTTATGCAAGACTTTTTTTTTTTTTTTTTGACCTGTAACCAAAAACCCATTGCTGTTGAGTCGATTGCGACTTACAGCGACCCTATAGGACAGAATAGAACTGCCCCGTAGAGTTTCCAAGGAGTGCCTGGTGGACTCGAACTGCTAACTTTTGCTTAGCAACTGTAGCTCTTAGCTACTATACCACCAGGGCTCCCTTTTGGCCTATAGTAGCTTTCAAACCTCTCCATGATTAGACTGTATTTCCTTCCTTACCTTTTTTTTTCTTTTTATCATTGTATTAGAGTTCTCTTTCTAAACCGTAATAGTGTAATCTTGCTTTACATATAAGCCGTTTTACTTATTTTTGTCATTGCTCAAAAGGCTCACTATTCTGTAATGTCTTTCTACCACCGTGCAGGCTTATATTATTCTTTATTCAGATTTAACTTAAGTCCCATTTCGTCCATGAAGACTTTTTGAATACCCCTAGCTTTTAGTGATTGTTCCTTTTTTTTAGTACTTGCCTCGTTATTTGGCACTTAGGGTCTGCTACCTTATGCTGTTTACTTGATTTTTATGAGTGTGTTTGACTAACTTAACAAATATTAATTGGACATCTCCTACATACAAGTGAGTATCCTAGCCATTGGAGATAGCAGTAAACAGTGTGGACAGTCCCTGCTCTTTTGGTTCTTTATCAACTTCCTCTGTACCTTTAAACAAAATTTATGCCCAACACCTATCACAGTATGTGTTAATTATGATGATGTTAAAATTGAGTCCATATTTGCAAGAAGAGCCCCTGGTTAATAATGCTGGGGAAAAAAAAAAAAGATAATACCTTGCTGCTGACCAAACTACACTGATAACTGTAAAGGTGATTATTCTGGAGGATGAGAAAATCTTTTGGAGGGGTTTGTTTTTATCTTGATTCAATAATTTTTAAAAAATTAGCCAAAGCTGGACTATATGAAGAAGAACGAGGTGTCAAAATTGGAGGAAGATGCATTGACAACCTGCGATATACAGATGACACAACCTTGCTTGCCAAAAGTGAAGATGACTTAAAGCCCTTACAGAAGAGGTAAATGACTACAGCCTGCAGCATGGATTACACTTGAACATAAAGAAAATGAAAATTCTCACAACTGGACCAATAAACAATGTCATGATGAATGGCGAAGAAATTGAAGTTGTCAAATATTTCATTCTTGAATCAACAATCATTACCTGTGGAAGCAGAGGCCAAGAAGTCAGGTGACATATTGGATTGGGTGGATCTGCTGCAAAAGACCTCTTTAAAGTGTTAAAAAGCAAAGATGTCACTTTGATGACTAGGGTATGGTTTGACATCAATCGCCTCATAAGCATGAGAAAGCTGGACAATGAAAAAGGAAGACCGAAGAATAACTGACTCATTCGAATTGTGGTGTTGGTGAAGAGTATTGCCAGAAGAACAAACAATGTGTCTTGGAGGGAGTACAGCCAAGGAGCAAGGGAGGCAACACCGTCTTGCTTACTTTGGGCGTGTCATCAGGAGGGACCAGTAGCTGAAGAAAGACATCATACTTGGTAAAGTAGTTCTTGTCGTTAGGTGCTGTTGAGTCAGTTCCAACTCATAGCAACCCTGTGTACTACAGAACGAAACACTGCCTAATCCTGCACCATCCTCACGATCGTTGTTACGCCTGAGCCCATTGTTGCAGCCGCTGTGTCAGTCTGTCTCCTTGAAGGACTTCCTCTTTTTCTCTGATCCACCACTTTACCAAGCATGATGTCCTTCTCCAGGGACTGATCCCTCCTGATAACATGTTCAAATTATGTGAGATAAAGTCTTGCCATCCTTGCTTCTAAGGAGCATTCTGGCTGTACTTCTTCCAAGACAGATGTGTTTTTTCTTTTGTCAGTTCATGGTATATTCGGCGTTCGTCTGCAACACCATAATTCAGAGACCTCATTTCTTCAATTGTCCTTATTCATTGCCCAGCTTTCACGTGCATATGAGGTGATTGAAAACACCATGGCTGGGGTCAGGCACACCTTAGTCCTTAAAGTGACATCTTTGCTTTTTAACACTTTAAAGAGGTCTTTTGCAGCAGATTTGCCCAATGCAATGTGTCCTTTGATTTCTTGACTGCTGCTTCCATGGGTGTTGATTGTGGATCCAAGTAAAATGAAATTCTTGACAACTTGGTAAAGTAGAGGATCACTGAAAAAGAAGACGACTCTCAACAGGATGGATTGACACAGTGGCTCAACAATAGGCTCAAACTTAACAATAATTGTGAGGATGGCACAGGACCTGGCAACACTTTGTTCTGTTATACATGAGGCTGCTATGAGTCAGAGCCAACTCAACGGCACCTAACAATAGCATCAACAACAATTTAGTTTTGGTAATTTGTCAGGTTAATGTTGCAGCTTTAACAGGAAACAAAAAGATAGTTCTATTTATTAAAGCTAAATAAATCTAATACTTGTAAAGTAGGTTAAGATGAAGCCACTGGGATTTCTATTTATATTAAGAACATTATTTAACATAACAAGCTTGTTTTATGTAATGAATTAAAATGTAGAAAGGCATATTTTCTACATCTTATCCTCTAGAAATTGACAAACGAAACACACACACGTATACAATTGAAACTACTTTAATTTTTTTGAGAACGCTTTGGGTTTTATGTGTATACAAACACAGATTACCAAATATGTTTCTAGCTTGAAAACTCTTTTGGAACCCCAGCCTTGTTTCCTACTGCCTACAGCTAGTGTCCTTGGTGGTAAAATCAGCAATGTATAAACTTATGTTGTCTGTCATAGATAGAGTTATGTCCCCCCAAAAATATGTGTGTCAATTTGGCTGAGCCATGATTCCCAGTATTGTGTGGTTGCCCTCCGTTTTGTGATTGTTTTTAATTTTACGTTAAAGAGGATTTGGGTGGGATTCTGATACCTTTGCTAAAGTCATATCCCTGATCCAACGTAAAGGAAGTTTCCCTGGGGTGTGGTCTGCACCGCCTTTTATCTTACAAGAGATGAAAGGGAATCAAGCAGAGAGTGGGGGACCTCAGACCACCAAAGTGCAGTGCTAGGAGCAGAGCACGTCCTTTGGACCTGAAGTCCCTGCATGGAGAAACTCCTAGTCCAGGGGAAGACTGATGAAAAGGCCCATAGAGAAAGTCTTCCCCTGGAGCTGACGCCCTGAATTTGGACTTTTAGCCTACTTTTCTGTGAGGAAATAAATGTCTCTTTGTTAAAGCCATCCACTTGTGGTATTTCTGTTATACCAGCACTAGATGACTAAGACGCCATCCTTCCTGGCAGGCTCTTTTCATTGTATCCCTGTTGCCCTTGTATATTGTATATGTATAAGACAAAAGTATCATAGTAGAAGTTTAACTGTAGCATTTATGTTTTCTTCAGATCTGTTAATAATACATATTTATGTTTTAAATATGATCAGTTCATACGTAAATATTTTGTCTTGTGTGACAAAATGATTTAAGAAATATAAAACATTTATTCAGAATAGTATAACATAGTAAGAGCTCAATAAAAATTAGCTTTTATTGATTTTATGTATTTTCATATATGTATAGTTGTATTCCCACTTATTTTTAAAAAATTTTTATTGCACTTTAACTGAAAGTTTACAAATCAAGTCAGTCTCTCATACAAAAAGTTATATATACCTTACTGTATACTCCTAGTTGCTGTCCCTGTAATGAGACAGCACACTCCTTCCCTCCACTCTCTATTTTCATGTCCATTTGGCCAGCTTCTGACCCCCTCTGCCCTCTCATGTCTTCCCCAGACAGGAGCTGCCTACATAGTCTCGTGTGTCTACTTGATCCAAATAGCTCACTCTCCACCAGTATCATTTTCTATCCCATAGTCCAGTCCAATCCCTGTCTGAAGAGTCGGCTTTGGGAATGGTTCCTGTCTTGGGCTAACAGAAGGTCTGGGGGCCATGACCTCCGGAGTCCTTCTAGTCTGAGTCAGACTGTTAAGTCTGCTCTTTTTATGAGAATTTGAGGTCTGCATCCCACTGCTCTCCTGCTTCCTCAGGGGTTCTGTGTTGTGTTCCCTGTCAGGGCAGTCATCAGTTGTAGCTGGGCACCATCTAGTTCTTCTGGTCTCAGGCGCTGATGTAGTCTCTGGTTTCTGTGGCCCTTTCTGTCTCTTGAGCTCATAATTACCTTGTGTCTTTGGTGTTCGTCATTCTCCTTTGCTCCAGGTGGGTTGAGACCAATTGATGCATCTTGGATGGCCGCTTGCCAGCTTTTAGACCCCAGATGCCACTCTCCAAAGTGGGATGCAGAATGTGTTCTTAGTGGATTTTATTATGCCAGTTGACTTAGATATCCCCTGAAACCATGGTTCCCAAAGCCCTGCCCCTGCTACACTGGCCTTCGAAGCATACAGTTTATTTAGGAAATTTCTTTGCTTTTGGTTTAGTCCACTTGTGCTAACCTCTCCTGTATTATGTGTTATCTTTCTCTTCACCTAAAATAGTTCTTATCTACTGTCTAATTAGTGAAAACCCCTCTCTCTATCTCCCTCCCCTCTCTGCTAACCATCAAAGAAGATTTTCTTCTCTGTTTAAACTATTTTTTGAATTCTTATAATAGTGGTCTCATGCAATATTTGTCCTTCTGCAGCTGACTAATTTCACTCAGCATAATGCCATCCAGATTGCTCCATGTTATGAGATGTTTCATGGATTCATCATTTTTCTTTATTGATGCATAGTCTTCCATCGTGTGAATATACCATAATTTATCCATTCATCCATTGATGGGCACCTTGGTTGCTTCCATATTTTTGCTATTGTAAACAGTGCTGCAGTGAACATTGGTGTGTATAAATGTGTTTGTGTAAAGGCTCTTCTTTCTCTAGGATATATTCTAAGGAATGGGATTGCTGGATCATGAAGTAGTTCTATTTCTGGTTTTTCAAGGAAGCGCCAAATCGATTTCCAAAGTGGTTGTACCATTTAACATTCCCACCAGCAGTGTATAAATGTTCCAATCTCTCCACAACCTCTCCAACATTTATTATTTTGTGTTTTTAGGATTAGTGCCAACCTTGTTGGAGTGAGATGGAATCTCATTGTAGTTTTGATTTGCATTTCTCTAGTGGCTAATGATCGTGAACATTTCCTCATGTATCTGTTAACTACCTGAATGTCTACTTTAGTGAAGTGCCTGTTCATATCCTTTGCCTATTTTTTTATTGGGTTATTTGTCTTTGAGTTTCTGCAGTAAAAGTATCATGTAGATTTTAGAGATCAGGCGCTGATCGGAAATGTCATAGCTCAAAACTTTCTCCCAGTCTGTAGGTAGTCTTTTTACTCTTTTGGCGAAGTCTTTGGATGAGCATAGGTGTTTGATTTTTAGGAGCTCCCAGTTGTCTAGTTTCTATTCTGCATTGTTAGTAATGTTTTGTATACTGTTTATGCCATGCATTAGGGCTCCTAGCGTTGCCCCTATTTTTTCTTCCATGATCTTTATTGTTTTAGATTTTATATTTAGGTTTTTGATCCATTTTGAGTTCGTTTTTGAGCATGGTGTGAGGTATGGGTCTTGTTTCATTTTTTTGCAGATGGATATCCAGTTATGCCAGCACCATTTGTTAAAAAGACTGTCTTCTCCCCATTTAACTGACTTTGGGCCTTTGTCAAATATCAGCTGCTCATATGTGGATGGATTTATGTCTGGATCCTCAATTCTGTTCCGTTGGTCTGTGTATCTGTTGTTGTACCAGTACCAGGCTGTTTTGACTACTGTGGCAGCATAATAGGTTCTAAAGTCAGGTACAGTGAGGCCTCCCACTTTGTTCTTCTTTTTCAGTAATGCTTTACTTTCCCTTCCATTTAAAGCTGATGATTTGTTTCTCAGTCTCATTACAAAATGTCTTTGGAATTTGGATTGAAATTGCATTGTACCTATGGATGACTTTTGGTAGAATAGACATTTTTACAATGTTAAGTCTTGCTATGCATGAGCAAGGTGTGTTTTTCCACTTATGTAGGTCTCTCTTGGTTTCTTGCAGTAGTTTCTTGTAGTTTGCTTTATATAAGTCTTTTATATCTCTGGTAAGATTTATTCCTAAGTATTTTATCTTCTTGGGGGCTACTGTAAATGGTATTGATTTGATAATTTCCTCTTTGATGTTCTTTTTGTTCGTGTAGAGGAATCCAACTGATTTATGTATGTTTACCCTGTATCCTGATACTCTGCTGAACTCTTCTTTTAGTTTCTGTAGTTTTCTTGAAGATTCTTTAGGGTTTTCTGTATATAAGATCATGTCATCTGCAAATAGAGATACTTTTCCTTCTTCCTTACCAATCTGGATGCCCTTTATTTCTTTATCTAGCCTAATTGCTCTGGCTAGGATCTCCAGCGTAATGTTGAATAAGAGTGGTGATAAAGGGCATCCTTGTATGGTTCCTGATCTCGAGGGGAGTGCTTTCAGACTCTCTCCATTTAGGATGATGTTGGCTATTGGCTTTGTATAAATGCCCTTTATTATGTTGAGAAATTTTCCTTCTATTCCTATTTTGCTGAGAGTTTTTATCATGAATGAGTGTTGAACTTTGTCAAATTCCTTTTCTGCATCAATTGATAAGATCATGTGGTTCTTGTCTTTTGTTTTATTTATACGATGGATTACATTAATTGTTTTTCTAATGTTGAACCATCTCTGCATACCTGGTATGAATCTCATTTGGTCATGGTGAATTATTTTTTTGATATGTTGTTGAATTCTATTGGCTGGAATTTTGTTGAGGATTTTTGCATCTAAGTTCGTGAAGGATATAGGTCTGTAATTTTCTTTCTTGTGGTGTCTTTACCTGGGTTTGGTATCAGGGATATGCTGGCTTCATAGAATGAGTTTGGGTGTATTCCTTCCTTTTCTATGCTCTGAAATACCTTTAGTAGTAGTGGTGTTACCTCTTCTCTTAAAGTTTGATAGAACTCTGCAGCGAAGCCATCCGGGCCAGGGTTTTTTTTGTTGGCAATTTTTTGATTACCTTTTCAATGTCTTCTTTTGTTATGGGTTTATTTAGTTGTTCTACCTCTGTTTGTGTTAGTTTAGGTAGGTAGTGTGTTTCTAGGAATTCATCCATTTCTTCTAGGTTTTCAAATTTGTTAGAGTACAATTTTTCGTAGTAATCTGATATGATTGTTATATGTTGGGTCTGTTGTAATATCACCCATCTCATTTCTTATTCTTATCACCCATCTCGTTTTCTTATTCGGATTATTTGCTTCCTCTCCATATTTTCTTTTGTCAGTTTGGCCAGTGGTTTGTCAATTTTGTTAATTTTTTCAAAGAACCGGCTTTTGGTCTTATTAACTCTTTCACTTGTTTTTCTGTTCTCTGTTTCATTTAATTCTGCTCTGTTTTTTATTATTTGCTTTCTTCTGGTGCTCGAGGGTTTCTTTTTGTATGTGTGCATTTATTGATATAAATTGACCTCTGAGCACTGCTTTCACTGTGTCCCAAAGGTTCTCATAGGAAGTGTTTTCATTCTCATTGGATTCCATGAATTTCTTTATTCCATCCTTAATGTCTTCTATAACCCAGTTGTTTTTGAGCAGGGTATTGTTCAGTTTCCAAGTGTTTGATTTCTTTTCTATGCTTTTTCTGTTATTGATTTATACTTTTATGGCCTTCTGGTCAGAGAAGATGCTTTGTAATATTTTGATGTTTTGGATTCTGCTGAGGTGTGCTTTATGCCTCGTATGTGGCCTATTCTGGAGAATGTTCAATGTGCACTAGAAAAGAAAGTATACTTGGCTGCCGTTGGATGGACTGGTCTGTATGTGTCTATGAGGTCCAGTTGGTTGATGGTAATATTTAGAGCCTCTGTGTCTTTATTGAGCTTCTTTCTGGATGTTGTGTCCTTCACTGAAAGTGGTGTGTTGAAGTCTCCTTGTATAATTGTAGAGCTGTCTATCTCACTTTTCAACGCTGTTAGTTTGTTTTATGTATCTTGCAGCCCTGTCATTTGGTGCGTGAATATTTAATATGGTTATATCTTCCTGGTATATTGTCCCTTTAGTCATTATGTAGTGTCCTTCTTTAGCCTTTGTGGTGGATTTAACTTTGTCTATTTTGTCAGAAATTAATATTGGCCACTCCTGCTCTTTTTTGATTGTTGTTTGCTTGTTATGTATATTTTTTCTCCATCCTTTGAGTTTTAGTTTGTTTGTGTCTCTAAGTCTAAGATGTGTCTCTTGTAGGCAGCGTATAAATGGATTGTGTTTTTTTTTTTTTTTCCATTCTGCCACTCTCTGTCTCTTTATTGATGCATTAAGGCCATTTACGTTAACTATAGGTATGAGTTTAGTGCGTTCATTTTAATGTCTTTTTTTGCGTGTTGTTGAGTTTCTTTTTCGCAATTAATTTTCTGTGCTGAGTAGTTTATATATTGTCTTTTCCTCTCATTTGTTGTTTATTTTGTTTCTGCTGAGTCTATTTTTTTCTTGTATTTTATTTCTATGAGTAGGATTCTTAGTCTCCTTTGTGATTACCTTAATATTTACCTGTTTTTCTAAATTTAAAACTTTTATTTCTTTATATTGCCTTGTCTTTCCATATGAATGATGTGTGACTACATTTCTTAGTTCCTCTTTATTATTTTAATGTCTTCTTTTTACATAATAACATTGCTGTTCCCCTCTTTTGAGTGTTTTTTTATCTTGATCTATTTTGTGATTTTCCTGCTTTATCTTCAGTCTCACCAATCCTGCCTTCCACTTGCTGAATTCTGCTCCTCTGACTTTCTATTGAGTTGTATAATTCTGTTATTTTATTGTTAATCTTTTGAATTTCTGATTGCTATCTCTCTATCTCTCTATGGATTCTTGGAGCTTATTAAATTTTTTATTATGTTCTTGAATAACCTTTTTAATTTCTTCAACTGCTTTATCTTTGTGTTCCTTTGCTTGTTCTGCGTGTTGCCTGATCACCTTCATGATTCCATTCCTGATGTCTTGAAGTGTTCTGTATGTTAACCTTTTGTATTCTGCATCCGGTAATTCCAGGAAGACACCATCCAGAAGATCCGTTGATTCTTTGTTTTGAGAGCTTATTGAGGTGTTCATGGCCTGCTTCTTTATGCTATTTGAGAGTGACCTTTGTCTCTGAGCCATGTATAAGTTATTGTACTAGTTTATTTTATGTTTGCTTACTGTATCCTAGCTTCTTGTTTTGTTTTGTCTTGATATGCCCAAATAGGTTGCTTGAGTGAGCTAGCTTGATTATTTTTGCCTTTGAAGCTCTGATGTCCTGTTACTAGATGGCTAGAGCTATTGTCAGGTATATCAGCCTAGGAATCCATTCACTTTTCTTGTATGGATTCAGCTCAGGTGTCCAGGTAGCTGGCCATCATGTGTGTGAATCAGGCTTTGTCCTACAGCCTTAGAGGGATGGGTGTAGGTACAGGTATCTGGTTGCAGCAGGGGGTCACGCTGTGAGCAAGGCAGGGGGCTGACAGCCGTCCCCTGAGTGTCTGTGAGGAAAGCACGTCCCTGTTCCCTAGAGCACACAGGTGGGTGGGTTCTGCAGGCAGACCATGGCCACCCAATGCTTTTGGTTGTAAGGACTGGGAGGTACCAGGTATCCTTGGACCTCTGTCGCAGGTGGCTGGGTGACCTGAGTGGTGCCACCAGTCCTTAGGCCCCTCATGTGGGTAGGTGAGGACCCTATTCAATAGGCAGAGTGGTGTCAAACATCAAACACCCTCCTCTCCATTGCACAGCCAAAACAGTTGCGGACTGCCAGCAAGGAGCTAGTCTCCTGAAATAGGCCCACACAGATCCATGCTGGGTGGAAAGGTATTCAAAGTCTACGGACCGTTCATGCCTGGACAGGAGCTGCTTCTGTCCTGAGGTCCCCAGTTTAGCGGAGCTGGCAAATTATCTTTTCCCCCAGTTGTGAATTTATTCCTTCTCTGAGGCCAGGAGAATGGCTGAGGATGCTGAGCAGGACCTATTTCATGCCCAGGGAAATCAACAGCCACTGAAGCCGACTTGGGGCGGGGGGTATGGTAAAATATATGTAAGTACTTAGCTTTTGCCAAAAGCACCCATCTTCTCTGGTTCTAGAGGTGTGAGTAGATTGCGTGGCTGGCTGCTTCTCCCTGAGTAAACTGTAGCTGAATGCTACTGCCAGTCTGCCACAACTGCTTCTGGGAATGGTGCCTGAGGGATCCTGGCAATTCAGGTCCGGCAACTCCTCTCGGCTTCTGAACCATCTCTCCCTCCCTCTGCTGCTCAGTCCATTTTCTGACTTTGCCCTTGATGTTCAGGGCTCCTAGCTTGTCATAAATATAGTTGTTTCAGTTGTTTTTTTGAGTCTTTGTTGTAAGAGGGATCACCGGAAGCATTTGGCTACTCTGCCATCTTGTCCCTGTTCCCCTACTTATTTTTATAATGATGTAACAAAAATATGTTACTCTTGCTTATCATTCGTCTGTCAGAAGAAAATTCAGCAAACATAACATTTTGAGCAGTGGGATGGAGATAAAGGGGTGCATCTATCAGTTTTTCCTTTATATATATTTATGTAAAGTTTGCATTTTTTCCATTTGTATTACATTTGTTATGAGAAAGAAGAATATTAAAAAAAAATTCAAAATATAGCCTACTGAACTCTCATTATTTTGAGCCATTAGATGGTTTTGTTGTAGGACAGCCAAGTACTGTACTATTGTTTCTTTTTCTATTCAACTTTTTGTTTTTCCTGGACTTAATGAGTATTTAATTTTTTTCATAGTTAGTTTTCTTTGAACTGCTTTTCACATCCCTCAGTGACCATTAAATACAAATTTTTATGTGGTCAAACCTATCTTAGAGCTCCCTATCTTGCTCTTATGTGGAATATTTGCTATCTAGGTCTGTGGCCTAGCTGTTATTCTGAAGCTTCCTTTTGGGTTCTTTTATCATTAGAAGTTCTGTGTTAGATTATATGTCTTGCTTTAAGTTTTTCCTTTCTTTTTAATGAAATTGAAGTCTCTTGAGAAAGGATGTATGGCAAGTAACTGTTTTGAAAATTATCATGTCTGAAAATGATTGATTGATGATTCTTGGCTGCTTATATTTATCCTTTTTTCCTCACTTGGAAGCTTTTTATCCCTGGTGGTCTAAAATTTTATGATGATAATATTTTGGTGTCATTTTTAAAAAACTCTTCTGCCATTCATTATGTTAGATAGTGGTGGACTTGTTTCTGTTCTTCAGTTGTGTTTTTTAAAATTATTTATAGGGTCTCTGTGAGTCAGAATCGACTCGATGGCACTGGGTTGGGTTTTTTTCTTTGATATCGTATTGATTTTTCCTGGTCTCTTTTTGGAACTCCTGTTAATTGCATGATGGACCCTTTGATTGATTCCGTTGTTTCCTTACCTTTGCTTGAATATTTTCCATCTCTCTGCCTTTTGTTCTATTTTTTGAGAGAATCCTTTACATTATTTTTTCATTGTTTTTTTCTGTTAATTGGGGGGGCCTAACGCAGAAAAGGAGAGTAAGAATGCTTGCATAACTCAAAGAATGTAATTGATGCCATTAAATTACACATGTAGAAACTGTTGAATTGGTATATGTTTTTCTGTGTTATATTCTTAACAACAAAATAAAAAAAATTATTTTAAAATGTAATTTACTTTTGATTAATTTAAATTTAAATAGCCACATGTGACAGCTAGTGGCTACTGTACTGGACAGTACAGCTGTAGAGAAATTACTAAAGAAGGTCACAACTATTTTTTTATTTTATTTTGTTATTGTTGATTGCATGTTTGATCAGTTACAGACTGCGTAAGTTGTAAAAATCTCCAGTTTCTTCATCTTTGGCCTTAGCGGTTGGTGTGTAAGTTTGAATAATAGTCATATTAACTGGTCTTACTTACGCCAGTTCAACTCTTTCTCTATGTACAATTCAGTGACATTGATTATATTCTTTGAGTTGTGGAACCATTCTCACCCTTCTTTTCCTAGTTGGAGCCCTGGTGCCATAGTGGTTAAGAGCTCAGCTGCTAACCAAGAGGCCAGCAGTTTGAACCCACCAGCTGTGCCTTAGAAACCCTGTGGGCCTTTCTACTCTGTCATGTAGGGTCGCTATGAGTCAGAACCAACTTGATGGCAGCGGGTTTTTTTTTTTTTTTTGGTGTATAGTTCCTAAAGGGCATAATGCTGAAGGTGGAATTTTTTTTACTAGTTAAGCTAAACTATTATTGGGTTTTAAGAAGACTTCAGGGGATATTTTTTGTTGTATGGTTTAAAGATTATTTCAGGGCAATAGTTTCAAGGGTTCTTCCAGTCCTCATGTCACCAGAAAGGCTGGAGCCCATGAGAGTTTGAAATTCTGTTCTGCATTTTCCCCCTTTTGATCAGGACTCCTGTATAGAATGTTGTATCAAAGCGTTCAGTAATGGTACCTGGAGAAAAAACAGTAAGAACATTAGTTGTGCCTTCCATTGTTAATTCCTCTAGAGTTGCACTGTCCACATGTGGCTATTTAAATTTAAACTAGTCAAGATCAGTTTCTCAGTTTCACTAGTTACATTTCAAGCACTCAGTGGCTAATGGCTCTGGCTAGTATATTGGACAGCATAGATAAAGAACATTTCAACTTTGTTCTACGTTTTTATCCCATTCTATTCAGGACCATCTATTTTGTCCCTGTTCAGAATGGTTGGTAGTGGTAACTGGGCACCATCTAGTTCTTCCGGTTACAGGGTAGATGAGGCTGTGGTTTGTACAGACTTTTCGTCTTGTAGACTATAGTTTGAGTCTTTGGTTTCCTTCTTTCTCTTTCCACTTGCAAGCGTTTAAGACCCCAGATGCTAGTCAGCAAACTAGGATGTAGAACATAAACTTTATGAGCTATGTTATGCCAGTTGACCAAGTTGTCCCATGAGACTATGGTCCTAAGCCTTCAAATCAGTAAATCAGTCTTGTGAGGTGTTTGGTTATATCTAGGAAGCATCTATACCTTTGCCCTCTATATGCTGTATTATATATGTGAATATATATGCATCACAGTTACATACATATGCCTACAGATATACCTATACATGCACATGTATAGATACACATATACCTGCCTATGTATTTGTAAGCATAGATATTTACCTATGTAACCACATGCACATTTTTGTTTGTTATTGTTGTTGTTGCAAGATGGTATCTGTTATAGCATTTACCAAAAACGTCCCATATTCTTGTGTACTTCCTGGGGTCATCATTTATCTTGGTCAGGTTGTGCATACTTTATTGACATTCGATATTGCCTTTCCCATCACTGAAAATAGCAAGTGTCTATTATCTAGAGGGTGATTCTTCCTCCTTCCCCCTCTCATCCCTGGTAACCACCAGTGAGCATTGACTTCTGTATATATACACCATTCTTGTCTTTTATAAAAGTGGAATCATGCAATATTTGTCCTTTTGTGATTGACTTATTTCAGCATATTGTCCTCTAGATCCATCCATGTTATGTTTTGAGAACTCATCATTCTTTATATTGTGTAGTATTTCACTATCACTTGCAAGTAAAATTTTGCCGAAGATTATTCAAAAGCAGCTGCAGCAGTACATCAACAGGGAACTGCCAGAAATTCAAGCTACATTCAGAAGAGGACGTGGAAGGAGGGATATCATTGCTGATGTGAGGTGGATCCTGGCTGAAAGCACAGAATACCAGAAAGATGTTTACATGTGTTTTATTGACTATGCAAAGCATTTGACTGTGTGGATTATAATAAATTATGGATAACATTGCAAAGAATGGGAATTCCAGAACAGTTAATCATGCTCATGAGGAACCTGTACACGGATCAAGAGGCAGTCATTTGAACAGAAGAAGTGAATACTGCGTGTTTTAAAATCAGGAAAGGTGTGTCTCAGGGTTGTATCCTTTCACCATACTTATTCAGTCTGTATGCTGAACAAATAATCTGAGAAGCTGGACTACATGAAGAAGAACGGGGCATCAGAATTGGAGGAAGACTCATTAACAACCTCTCTTATGCAGATGACACAACTTTGGTTGCTGAAAATGAAGAGGACGTGAAGCACTTACTGATGAAGATCAAAGACTACAGCCTTTAGTATAGATTATACCTCAACATAAAGAAAACAAAAGTCTTCACAACTGGACCAATAAGCAACACATGATAAATGGAGAAAAGATGGAAGTTGTCAAGAATTTCATTTTACTTGGATCCATAACCAACAACCATGGAAGCAGCAATCAAGAAATAAGAAAATACAAATCTGCTGCAAAAGACCTTTTTAAAGTGTTAAAAAGCAAAGATGTCACCTTGAATGCTAAAGTGCACCTGGCCCAAGCCATGTTGTTTTCAGTCACCTCATATGCATGTGAAAGCTGTACAATGAATAAAGAAGACTAAAGAAGAGTTGACCCCTTTGAATTGTGGTACTGGCGAAAAATACTGAATATACCATGGACTGCCAAGGAACGAACCAATCCGTGTTGGAAGAAGGATAACTAGAATAATCCTTGGAAGCAAGGATGGCGAGACTTCATCTCACAAACTTTGGACATGTTATTAGGAGGGATCGGTCCCTGGAGAAGGACATCATGGTTGGTAAAGTAGAGGGTCAGCAAAAAAGAGGAAGACCCTCAACGAAATGGATTAACAGTGTCTTCAACAATGGACCCAAGCATAGCAACGATTGTGAGGATGGTGCAGGACCGGGCAGTGTTTCATTCTTTTGTACACGGGGGTTGCTATGAGTTGGAAATGACTTGAGGGCACCTAACAACAACAAGTGTTCCGTTGTTTGTATGTACCACATTTTATTTATTCATTTATTCATTGATGGGTACTTACATTGTTCCCATCTTTTTGCTATTGCGAATAGTGCTGCAAAGAACATAGGTGTGCATATGTCTGTTCCTGTCACTTCTGTTACATCTCTTGGGTATATATACCTACAAGTGGGATTGCTAGATCATAAGGTAGTTCTGTTTCCTATTTTTGAGGAAATGTCATACTGTTTTCCATAGTTTTGGTACCATTTTACATTCCCACCAACAGTGTATAAGGGTTCCAATCTCTCTACATCCTTGCTAGCGTTTGTTGTTTTCCATTTTTTTTAAGTTTGAATTCTTCATTGCAAATACCTTTTTTCAACAACATAAATGGTGACTATGCACATGAACCTCACCAGATGGAACACACAGAAATCAAATCGACTACATCTGTGGCAAGAGACGATGGAAAAGCTCAATATCATCAGTCAGAACAAGGCCAGGGGCCAACCGTGGAACAGACCATCAGTTGCTCATATTCAGGTTCAAACTGAAACTGAAGAAAATTAGAATAAGTCCAAAAGAGGCAAAATACGACCTCCAGTATATCCCACCTGAATTTAGAGACCATCTCAGGAATAGATTTGACAGGTTGAACACTAATGACTGAAGACCAGATGAGTTGTGGAATGACATCAAGGATATCATACATGAAGAAAGCAAGAGGTCATTGAAAAGACAGGAAAGAAAGAAAAGACCAAGATGGATGTCAGAAGAGACTCTGAAACTTGCTCTCAAACGTCAAGCAGCTACAGCAAAAGGAACAATTGATGAAGTAAAAGAACTGAACAGAAGATTTCAAAGGGCAGCTAGAGAAGACAAAGTAAAGTATTATAATGACATGTGGAAAGAGCTGGAGATAGAAAACCAAAAGGGAAGAACACACTCGGCATTTCTCAAGCTGAAGAACTGAAGAAAAAATTCAAGCCTTGAGTTGCAATAGTGAAGGATTCTATGGGAAAAATATTAAACAATGTGAGAAGCATCAAAAGAAGATGGAAGGAATACACAGTCATTATATCAAAAAGAATTAGCTGATGTTCAAACATTTCAAGAGGTAGCATATGATCAGGAACTGATGGTACTAAAGGAAGAAGTCCAAGCTGCGCTGAAGGCATTGGTGAAGAACAGCGCTCCAGGAATTGATGGAATATCAATTGAGATGTTTCAACAAACAGGTACAGTGCTGGAAGTACTCACTTGTCTATGCCAAGAAATTTGGAAGACAACAACCTGGCGAACCAACTGAAAAAGATCCGTGTTTATAACTATTCCCAAGAAAGGTGATACAACCAAATGTTGAAATTGTCAAACAATATCATCAACGTCACATGCAAGCAAAATTTTGCTGAAGATCATTCAAAAGTGGCTGCAGCAGCATATCAACAGGGAACTGCCAGAAATTCAGGCCGGATTCAGATGAAGACGTGGAACCAGGGATATCACTGCTGATGTCAGATGGATCCTGACTGAAAGCAGAGAATACCAGAAGGATGTCTACCTGTGTTTTATTGACTATGCAAAGGCATTCTACTGGGTGGATCATAACCAGTTATGGGAAAGGTTGGGAAGAATGGGAATTCCATATCACCTGATTGTGCTTATGAGGAAACTTTACTTAGATCAAGAGGCAGTTGTTCAGACAGAACAAGGGGATACTGACTGGTTTAAAGTCAGGAAGGGTGTGTGTCAGGGTTGTATCTTTTCACCATACCTGTTCAATCTGTATGCTGAACAAATAATCCTAGAAGCTGGACTATATGAAGAAGAGCAGGGCATCAGGATTGGAGGAAGTCTCATTAACAACGTGCACTATGCAGATGACACAACCTAGCTTGCGGAAAATGAAGAGGACTTGAAGCACTTACTGATGAAGATCAAAGACCATAGCCTTCAGTATGGATTACACCTCAGAATAAGGAATACAAAAATCCTTGCAACTGGACTAATAAGCAAAACATGATAAATGGAGAAAAGTTTGAAGTTGTCAAGAATTTCGTTTTACTTGAATCCATAATCAAGACCCATGGAAGCAGCTGTCAAGAAATCAAAAGACGCATTGCATTGGGCAAATCTGCTGCAAAGGACCACTTTAAAGTGTTGAAAAGCAAAGATGTCACTTTGAAGACTAAGGTGCACCTGACCCAAGCCATGGTATTTTCAGTCGCCTCATATGCATGCAAAAGCTGGGCAATGAATAAGGAAGATCGAAGAAGAACAAATAATCTGTCTCGGAAGAAGTACAGCCGGAATGCTTCTTAGAAGCCAGGATGGCAATACTTTGTTTCACATACTTTGGACATGTTATCAGGAGGGATCGTTCCCTGGAGAAGGACATCAGGCTTGGTAAAATAGAGGGTCAGCAAAAAAGAAGATGGATTAACACAGTGATGTAACCAGATGGATTGACACAGTGACTGCAACGATGGGCTCAAACATAGTAACAGTTGTGAGGATGGCGCAGGACTGGGCAGTGCTTCATTTTGTTGTACATAGTGTCGCTGTGGATTTGAATCAACTCGACAGCAGTAGGTTTGGTTTGGGTTTATTGACTAGTCATGTTGAGCATCTTTTCATGTGTTTATTGTCCATTTGGAAACCCTGGTTGGCAGTTCAAATCCACCAGGCACTCCTCGGAAACTCTGTGGGGCAGTTCTGTTCGGTCCTGTAGAGTTGCTGTAAGTCGAAATCAACTCAACCGCAATGGGTTTGGTGTTGGTTTTATTGTCCATTTGTATATCTTCTTTGGAAAAACGTCATTTTAAGTCCTTTACCCATTTTCTGATTGGATGTTTTGTCCTTTTTTTGAGTTGCAGGAGTTCATGTACGATCTTTTAATTTTTCCAGTTTCCTTGGATATTCTAGGAATACAGTCATTCTGTTTGCAAAAATTAATACTTATTTACTATTTTTTGTACACGTGTACAAGCATTTTTTATTACTATATTAATGGAATTGGTGATGGGACCATCTTAGACCATCTTTGGGAAGGACTGTAGTGCCTCTTGTTTAACTGGAATGATGACTTGGTTTAGGAGTCCCGGTGGCACAGTGGTTAAGAGCTCGACTATTAACCACAAGGTTGGCAGGTCGAATCTACCAGCTGCTCCTTGGAAACCCCGTGGGGCAGCTCTACTGTGCCCTATAGGGTCACTATGAGTTGGGATTGACTCGATGGCAGCTGTTTTTACGTAGGAAAAGAAACAGGCACTTTGTGTACCAAAATTTGCTGAACCCATTTGTGTACATTGTTTAGTTTGATGTTTACAAGGAGACTGTGAGCATGGGGATGTTATCCCCATTTTTACTAATAAGGAAATGAAATCTTAGCCAGGTCAAGTAGTTTGCCTCTGTTAAGTGACAAAATGAGCTTTAAAAACATTCGATACTGAATTTTATTGAACGGCTTTTTTTGGACTCTTTTTGACTTCTACCTCATAGTTTTCTGTTGTTGTTGTTAGGTGCCATTGGGTTGATTCCGACTCATGGTGCATACAGGCCTGTGACCTTCGGAAGCAGATGGCTAGTCATGTCTTCTGAGACACCTTTGGGTAGCTTCAAACCTCGAATGTTTTTGCTAGTAGTCGAGCGCCTAACTGTTTGTACCACTCAGGGATTGAGTCTTGTAGTACTGTTGTAAAGTATTAATATACTAATAAGATAGGTATGTGAAAGGGCTGTGTTAACCACAGTGCAAAAGCTGGACATTATTCACTGCTTATAGTTAGCTTAGGAAACCCAAGTGGCATAGTGGTTAAGTGCTATGGTTGCTAACCAAAAGGTTGGTGGTTCGAAACCACCAGGTGCTCCTTGGAAACTCTATGAGGCAGTTCTGCTCTGTTCTATAGGGTCACTGTGAGTCAGAATCGACTCAATGGCAACAGGTTTGGTTTTTTGATTTTTAGTTAGCTTATCCGAGATAAGATATTCAGTGTGGTACGTTAGATACTAGATTAAGACTGCAAAAGCAACAGGTGGTCCTGGAATGATTGGCGGTGTATCAGTGTGGGGTGGGGGGAATGACAGCACAGTGTACCCCTGTTCAGTATTTGCATTTTGAAAAAAAGAACTCTGACACACTTAGAAAACAGGTTTGTGCTGTTGGTTTTATTTTTATTCATATTATTTTATTGTAATAAGTAAAGCATTGTTTTGGTTCAAATTTTTTTTGTAAGAACAAAAATAGTTTAAATTTAATAGATATTCAAAGATACACTTTAGAATTAAATCTGAATCAGCACTCTGTAAACTTTCATCTAAACCACAGTAAAATGTTCAAAAAAAAGAAAACCCTTAGGAGCACAGTTGTACTCTGACGTACCTGAGATCGACATGAGTCGAAGTCCACTTAATGGTAACTGGTATTATCCTGGTACTGGTATAGAAATTACATGTTAAAACAGTAATATTTTGGATATATTGGGCTAATTAGAATGTAAACATTGGAATTAAAATTGAATCAGACATTTACTGAATCTACCTTGATAAGGAAGAGATAAAGGATAATTATGTAAAAAATTATAAATTTGGCAATAATAAGAGTCCATAAAGACCAATAGCAGAGGACAATATTAAAAGATACCAATGTATTCCAAAACTTTAAGCAGAATATTAATAGTGTTAATAATTTTGAAATCTGATAATACTAGAAAAATGATTATAGGTCAGTTTTATTTATGAAAATAAATGCCAGTAGGCAACACCAAATGGACTCAAGACCCACTTATCTATTGCCAGAGCTGAAAATGAAACCTCTTCTGTCTAGCTGCACCTGTGCTGCCTTCGCGATGGTTTCTTAGGGCCTGCTTTCCTTAATTTTTTAAACTTTTGTTTATACTTAATATGTTTGTGTGATAACTAGTTTTTTCTTCCTTCTGGAACATTAATCTTTAAAAATATTTTCAAAGTATACTTTCAAGATTTGTTAAAATACTCACTGCCATACTTATGGTCTTGGATGTTCGACCATAGCGTGTTTCATTTGCATTGACTTAGCTCCATATTTGTTTGCTTTTTTTTTTTTTTTCCCTGTTTTCCTTGTAGAGCCATTTACTGGTAATGAAATCCTTTTAAGGAATATGCTTCTTCTTCCTCTTGCTAACTGTCAAGAGTGAATGTTTTGTAACCACTGTGGTCATAGAATATAAGTTTCTTTTCGAACTGTCTTTTCAGGATATTTATTTTCTTTTCAGGATATTTATTTACTTATTTATAAATTAATACTGTCACTTCTATGCAGCAAGGTTTTTTTTCCCCTTTATTTTAAAACTGAAATTATTTTTCTCTTCCTCAACTTGTTCTGGACTCTGCTGTCTTGATCGAAGTATGTTATTATGTTAACCTGTAAAATTTTGGGTTTTTTTAGTCATAAGTATGTAAGAACATAGAGAGATTATCTCAAAAGGAGAGTTTATAATACTCTTTATTTATTTGAGAATTTGGTAGTAAAATGAAAAGTAGGTTGTGTTAGCTGATACATTAAAATGGAGCAAGAGAGAGCCTATAACCTGAAAGAGAATGGCATTTCTGGGGCTGGTGCAATAATATCAAAGAAAAACAATCAAATTAAACATTAGATAACCTGGTGATTGAACAAGTTTTCCTTGGAATTAAGAATTTGGAGAACATATGCCATTTATACCACCACTTTCCATCTTTCTTAAATATATCTCTTCATAGTTTCCATTTTCTATTGGCTTCGCTGTCATATTGAAAGATAATTTATTACTCACATATGCATAGGGCCCTTTTAAGTCCTGTTGGATGTGTTGCAAAAAAATGAAAAAAAAATTTTTTATTGTGTTTTAGGTGAAAGTTTATAGTGCAAAATAGTTTTTCATTAAAAAATGTTATATATAAATTGTTTTGTGACATTAATTGCAACCCCCTCAATGTGTAATATGAGTTCATTTATAGGAAGGTTTAATGAAAATCAAATTGGTAGTTCAATCACCTAGTCAGTGTTAACATTTCACAGAATATAATTTGTCTTCTAAGTGTATGAATTTCTCCCTGAATACCACATAACATAACTTTCTTACAATTCTGTGGCATTTGTCATTAGAGTAAATGATTATGTATAATTTATTGCCTTGACAGAGGGCAAAAAAAAAAAAAAAGCCAATCCAAAATTTTAGACTTTGTTGTTAGTGGAATAATTGTATCTTCGTATACTATGGAGAGCATAATTTTACTGTAAGAAGACAGTGTCTTGGACAGCTGGTTGCTTATACCATAGATAAAATAGAATATAAGCAAACAGGAAGATTTTGTTTAAATATGAAGCAAAAGGAAGAGAAGAGCTTAAATGTGTTTCATTCAGGGCATTAAGTAGTTTTTTTTTTTTTTAATGAAATTGTTTTCATTATGTTTTTTGTCAGCTTTTATTATCTGTCACTTTGTTTTTGTCTAAATATTTAAATTTATAATTTTCATATGGTAATACTGAAATATTTCACTTGTTCTGTTTTAGTAGCAGGAGCTGTGGTTCATGTTTCATAGCCATCTATGTGGTAGATGAAAAAACTGAGAATTGAAAAATTTTTCAAAGTTATAAGAACAAAAATTTTGTAGTTTATAGTAACTATTTTTTAATTTTTTTTACTTCAAGTTTGTGTCTTTTGTCCGTTTACTGATCAATTGAACTTTTATCTTCTTAATCAAATAACATTAAATAACTACAGTATTGCAAGGTACTGTGGGCCAGAACAGTTCAGTCTGCTTTTTTTTTCATATAGCTGTTGTCCTCAAGAGATTTATAATATAGTAGAATACACGAATCCTGTTTCTGTATCATCAGGACAAATCAAGTGAGAGACACTCAGTAGCCACTTAATGAAAGTTTGCTGAATATATGAATGAAGATTTCTGCCCTTAAACCAAAATAAAAACCAAACCCATTGCCGTCAATTGTGACTAGGAAATGAGATAAACCATAAAAAAAAAAAAAAAGTGGAAAATTAAATGAGAACAAGTCAGTCATTGTGTGATAGTTCCAATTAAATGAGATTACACTGTGAGTTGGTTCTGACTCATAGTGAACGTATAGGACAGAACAGAACTGTCCCATAGGGGTTCCAAGGCTGTAAATCTTTTTTATGGAGGCAGACTGCTACATCTTTGTCCCACAGAGCAGCTGATGGGTTCAAACCGCAGACCTTCCAGTTAGCATCCAAGAGCCTTAACCGCTGTGCCACCAGATTTAGCAGAGTGCCTGGTACACATTAACTGCTCCAAAGTGTTTGTTTTCTTCTCTTTGATTGAACAATAATATTGTTGTTGTTATTAGCTGCCATTGAGTTGGCCCCTGTGACTCTGGGCACAGTAGAATGCTGCCCAGTCTTGCACCATTCCCACAATGGATTTCAGGTCAGATCTTTGCAGTCCATGGAGTTTTCACTGGCTGATTTTTTTGAAGCAGATCACCAGACTATTCTTCCTAGTCTGTTTTAGTCTGGAAGCTCCAGTGGAACCTGTTCAGCATTGTAGCAACACGCAAGCCTCCTCTGACAGATGGGTGGTGGCTGAGCACGATATGCGTTGGCTGGAAATCAAACCGCAGTCTCTTGCATAGAGAGCAAGGATTCTACCACTGAACTACCACTGCCCCCATGAACGATAACAAAACTCTTAAGTGCTGTAAAATGGTAAAACAGTATTTTCATATAGAATTTTTAAAAATAAAGAACAATAAATGCATGTGGGCTTCAGAGAAGGGAGGGATTAAGGATTCCTGTGACCTGAGTAGAACTGGACGTTGGTAGGATCTGAATGTGAAAGGGCATTTTGGGTAGGTAGGAGGTAGAAGAGACGAGCATAAGCCAAGTCATGGTCCTGGGAAATTGAGACGATGTCTGAAGACTAACAGACGGGCAGCTTTGGTTGGAGCCTAGGATCTGTGAGAAGGGATTGTGGAAGACACAGCTAGGAGCATGATTTGGGAACAGATTGTAGGTAGCCTTAAATTCCACTGGGAAGAGTTTGGGCTTTATATACATAGCACAGAAAACCACTGAAGGTGGTCGAGTAGGAAAGCGGTATTATGTTATTGCCTTAAGAAGACTGTTTTTTGCAGTTACATGGGTTACAGTGAATCAGGGAGAGACTAAAAGTCATCTTAGATTTATTAGCTGATAGTTTATACATACAGAATGAATGCTTTAAATATGAAAAGTGTTGGCTTCAAAGAATGCTTCTTTAGAGATTATATACCTCCTAAAAGATAATTTTATTGGTTTAAAACATATTTAAAACTCCTTTGGTGCTTTCTAACCGTGAAGAAAATCATACATTATAGAAGACTTGTCATGGGATGCTTTCAGAGACCTTTGCAAATCCTCAGAATTTTAACTTCAGAGCCTTTGTGTAGAATCCTTCCTGCCTCTGAATTGTATTTCCACTGTGAGTTGTATGTTTATTATGTAGAGCCCTATTCTACAAGTTAATGTTCTTTCCAACTTGAGTGAAAGTTTTATTTCACTTGATGAACAGTTTTTGCTCAAGTTAGAGCACTTGCTGAATCAGTTTAATGAATTTTGGGGGTGTGTGTGTGTGTGTGTGTGTGTGTGTGTGTGTGTAGAACATCTGGTGGACTTGTTCACGTTTGTAGTTACAAGCTGTTACCAAATGTGACATTTTGTATCTTTTCTGGTTAAGGGCAATCACTTTTTGGTTCCTCATATTTTGTTCACTTCTAACAGCTCTGCCAGCAGTTTGGTTTTTTTTTTTTGGAGGAAAAGAGGCATTTTTTCCATAAAGAAACTTATGTTTTTAAAAAATAATTTTTTAGAATTATTGCCTTTGTACTTTGAGATGCAAATGCTTAGTGTTAATGTGGGCTCATGCATTTAGCCTTTGGATCTTGCCTTTAGTCTCACCATTGGCTTAACACAATGTCTTCTTAGATGGTTTTTAAACAGTGGTAACTATGATTGTTAAATCCATGAACGTGAAGTCCGTTATGCTCTATACCCATAGGAATTCCTCCTTTGATTGATATCTTATTCTCTCACACCTCTCTTCTGTGTGTGTGTGTTTGCGTGTATGTGTGTGTGTGGAGTCAGTCAGTCCCTAGGTGGTGCAAAATGTTAAGCACTGGACTACTAAATGGAAAGGTTAGCTGTTTGAACCCACCCAGAAGCACCCTGGAAGGAATGCGTGGCAGTCTGCTTCCAGAAGGTGACAGCCTTGGACACTCTGCGGAACGCAGTTCTACTCAACACTTGAGATTGCCATGAGCTGGAATTGACTCGATGGCAGCCGATTTTATATATATGTATATATGTATGTATGTGTATGTATAGTTTGTTTCTTTTGGTTTCCAGGAGTGTATATTACACAAGTCTGAGTGCAAGAAATGGCAGACAGCTGCTATGTTTTCTTTAAAAAACTCATCAAGTGCCAGGCCAGTGCCAAGCCCTGATCCTTTTCCTTGGTTCTCGGCCTCTCTGGAGCAGACTGGGCTTGGGCTCCTGGGTGTGTGTGGGTAGCCTCTGCATGGAGTATCCTGCGTGCTCTTATCTGAGGCATGCTGTACTTCGTGATGCCCAGGGGTAGCTCCAGCTCTTCCTTTTCTACGTGTGAACACTCAAGCTTCCATAGCCAGCTATGGTTGGGAATATTACGAGCAGATGAATGGGCCAGTCCAGGGACACTGGGTGGCTGTGACCTCTCCACCTGCCTCAGAGATCAGTTTTCAGGGTGGTCTGGAGCTGTGGCTTCCAAGTTCTGGGGTTGGGCTGGCCCAGCTTCCTTCGTTGCCTTTCTGCTTGAGGATGCCGTGTCTGGGCGCTTAGTAAGGAATTTGCAGGACCTTTGGCTTGGCTCCCTAGGGGTAGAGGAAGCAGCAGAGCAACTGGCGTGGGGATGAGTCCTGAAGAGTTGGGACAAAGTGCTGTTAGTGCCTGAGTGTGGAGGTGCTTGGCTTCCCAGCAGCCTTCAGTGGGCATGGGGTCTGTGAGTCTAGCCCTACCCAGGGTGTGGGCTGGTGAGGAGGTGCTGGCAGCCTCCTCAAAGGTTTTCAGGCTCTCAAGCCACCTCAGAGGTAAAGTGGTGGGGTGGGGGGAGGACACTGGGGCCCTCTATTCTGGGAGGCCCTAGTGTGACCCCTGTCAATAGTCCTGGGACCACTGAGCCTTGGTGCCTTGGTCACTGGGCAAGAAGTCATCCTCTTCCCCATCCCCTGTTCCTCTGAGGGATGGATTCTGGCCTACTTCTGGGTTAGGCGGTAAGCTCGGCTTCCGTATACCTTGTTCTTTTCCTCATTGGTGGCATCGTCTGAGGAGTCTACCTTAGATGGCTTCTTGTTTCTGCGGTGACTTTCTGTTCAGCCTGGCCTTACTGGAGGGTGCCCAGGGCACATGAGGGAACAGGCTTGTCTTAGTCACCTAGTGTTGCTGTAATAGAAATACCACAAGTGGATGGCTTTAACAAATTGAAGTTTATTTTCTTGTAGGCTAGAAGTCCAAATTCAGGGTGTCAGCTCCAGGGGAAATCTTTCTCTGTTGGCGCTGGAGGAAGGTCCTTGTCATCAATTTTCCCCTGGACTAGGATCTTCTCCACACAGGAACCCCAGGTCCAAAGGGCATGCTCTGTTCCCAGCAGCAGCTTTCTTGGTGGTATGATGTCCCCCACCCTCTGCTCACTTTCCTTTCCTTTGATCTCTTGTAGATAAAGGGTGGTGCAAGCCACACCCCAGGGAAACTTCCTTTACAATGGATAAAGAATGTGACCTGACAAGGGCGTTACATCCCACCTAATCCTCTTTAACATAATCTAATCTTGTCTTATTAACCACAGGGAGAGGTTAGGATTTACAACACAAAGGAAAATTCTATCCGTCAAAAATTGGAGGACAACCACACAACACTGGGAATCATGGCCTAACCAAATTGACATGTATTTTGAGGGGACACAATTCAATCCATGGCCAGGCTGCAGTTCCCTGGTAGCACCTCCTCCCGAGACAGCGCACCCCTGGTTCCAGCTACCTCCAGAGGGCTGACATCAGTGGGTGGCAGTTCAAAGGTATGCTTGTGAGAAGTGACTAGCTTCTCAGAAGTGGCAGGTGCAGCCACCAGCTTCTTGGATGACTGCACCCTCTTAAGCAGTGGTGACAGGGCGGCTTCGTACTCTTGGGCCATGAGAGTTGCCTGCCTAGAGGAGGTGACAAGTGAAGCTTGATGGGGAAGGCCCGGACCCATGGCCAGACAGGGGTGATGGGGAATGCTGAGGTGAAGCTGTCGGTGGTGGAGAAGGGTGTGGGCCAGTGGTGACACTGGGATGCTGCCTGCTGACTTGCGCCATGGAGGGTGGCATTAGTGTTGGAGCTTGGGTTCTAGACCATGCAGGGGGCTGGGCTATGTGCCTAGAGCCAGCTAGGGAACTGGGCATGAGGGAGCTGAGGGACCTGCTCTGTGGTGAACCCCTCCTACTGAGTGCACGGCATCAGAGGCCACCCATTAGCCCTGAGTGGGAGATGGTGGGGAGGGGTTGTGACTGTGTGGGGTGCCTGGCTCACTCTTTCCTGATGAGAAGGAGCAATTGAGGGAAGAAAGGCTGTGGTTGGTATGGAGCAGGGATGCCTGCTTGGTGTTCTTCCGGAACATGGAGCTTCTTTTCCTGCTTTCTTGCCCATCCTTGCTCCTCCTCTGCTTGCTTCTTCAGGCCATCTGGGCCATCTTGGTCTTGCAGCTGCTGCCTTTCCAAGCTGGTCCCACTTTAATGGATGTGTTCTTCATAGCTGTTGAAATGGATACCGTGTTTTCACTCTCTGGGATCAGCTCCACCACGTTTGTGTGCACCAGCGCACACACAGGCTCCCGTTGACATGAGTGATGAAGTCACCCTCACATAGCCCTGCCTCGCTGGTTACACACACACACACACACACACACACACAGACACACACAGACACACACACACCCATATTTTAAACTGAGCTTTCTAGCCATTTGAGCAAACATTAGGAATATTTGTAAAGGTTTGGAAGATAGGAGTGTGTTGTCAGAACTGCTTGGTTGGGGGCCAAAGGAAACTTTCACAAGGACTCAAAAACCTTCTAACGTACAGTTATTTATATGCCTCTGTAAGCAGATAGCATAGGTGTATTTAATTTAGTGCTTTAAATGAGAATTTGGGCCAGTTGGGGGTATTCTGTATAGGAAAGCCTATATTTGTAATCACATACTTAGGGGTGGAGAGACTGCTTTGTGAAAGAATACACCACCTTCTCCTATGGTATCATCTAAAAAAACTTCTTAATCTTTTTTGAAAAAGAATATAGGTAAATAAGTAAAATATAGGTATTTTATTTATGAGGAGTATTTCTGGAAGCTCACTATTTAAAAGTACAGTTGGCTGAAGATAAAATACAGTTTTTGAGTTGGACATCAGTTCTGTACTTAACTTCAGAGTTAAATAGGCATCGCATTGTATTTTAATTCTGTTTATTTTTAAATTTATTGCTTTTACCTATAACTGTATTTCTGGTTTTAGTTGTATAAAGCATATCCTGCTGGTACACATATGTTTTATGCAACACGTTTGTTCCATCCATTAGACTGAGCTCTGTTATATTTGTTTTATCACTACTTGAGACCTACTTTTTGTTTTTTGAGACCTAGTGCCCATAACTGTGCCTGGTACAAAGTAAGTGCTTGGTTAATACTGTTGAATGAATGAATATTTCTCATGGGCCGCTTAATTTATTTTTATCAGAAGACCATACTGCCTTGTCTTAGCGTCCTTCTGAACGTATGTGTGTTGATCATGTACCCTAACTAGATTGGAAGTGCACTGTGAGTAGGAACTTGGTTTTGTTTTTCCTGTAGTCTCCTTTACAGCAGTTTGGATAGTGGTGGGTAGTAGGTATTCCCGAGACACATGATTGAACGGAAAAATGTTGGAGAATTTTATTTCCTTCTCAGGAGACTGCTGAAAATAGAGTCATAAATGAGGAATTTGGAAAGGAATCAGAAAAGCTAGTATGTACTGGTCTGTCAGTTTGAGGGCCTATGTAGAACTCCATACTTGTGCTGTGTAAAGAGCTATGGTTCTGGGATGGCTCTTTTCCTTGTTCCTTAGCAGCCTATTAGCTTTATTTTTGGCCTTCTAACTGTGTCGCAGATGGTGTACGTGAGTGTTTCTCGAGCGTGGTCTCGTATCAGTAACGTTAGCATCATCTGGGTACTTGTTAGATGTATAAATTCTTGGGCAGCACTACCCCAGGCATTCGGAATCAAAGACCCTGAAGGTTGCATCTGGCAGTCTGTTTTAACAAGCCTTCTAGGTGATTCTGATGCTAAAGTTTGAGTACTCCTGCTGTAGATCACTAAAAATGGGGAGCATTGAGTTGTCTTGTCATTAATTAGTTACCTGACTTTGAGAAAGATGCTTAACCGTTCAGTGCCTGTGTCCTTGTTTCCTATATGGGGAGTGTGGATATCTTTTCCAGTTCAGAACTCAGGAAACCTAAATGGATGTTAATAATATTTTGACCCATATCTGGTAATATCATGCCAAATGGTGATACTATCTTTAGGGGCAGTGATTATAAGCCAGGGAAAGCCATTGGAGTTGACTGAATGTAAGGATAGCAGCAGGCTAGATTTAAGAGCATAATGTAATCCAGAGCTTTTCAGAGGGAATACTTGTTTATAGAAGACATTAAGTTTGAACGCAGATTATTGAATCTTCATTGCACACTATTTCTTAGCTTATGTAAACCATATTATTGACCTTTACATTCTAAGTATTTCTTATTATTTGTGACTTTGTATTTACAGTGAAGATGAGAACCTTTAATTAGTCATGTTTTCTAGTACTTTATTTTAGATTTTTTAAATGTTTACTAAATTTACATTTCCAATTCTAAAATTATAATTGGTGTTCAGTATTATTGTTTAGAATATATTCCAGGAATTTTAAGATTTACTTTCTAACACTGAAACGAATCTGTGTTTTAGTTAAGTTTATGTTTTCCCTGGACCACAAAGCAGAAATTACTGTTCCTAAAAGTGAGTGCTCTTTCCCTCCAATAGCAGCTGACTGCTATTGGACCCAACCCAAACCGATGTTTTGTATAGTTTTCTTAAGACACTTTTTAGTGATTTCGGTTATTTTGAGTTGTAGCTCTTTTTAATTTTAGAGTACAAGATAGTTTAAAATGTCTTTAGTAAATGGTGATGGAAAAATCGCATTGATTTAGGATAGGATTTCATAGCCAATTAATGTAATTGCTGTCAGTAAATTGTACACCTGTAAAAAAATTGAATTGGCAAAAGCTATGTGATAGATATGTTTGTAACAACAACAGCAAAAAAGTAATTGCTGAGGCTGGCTGTGTACAACTAAAAATCTCATGGGAGTTGGCTTTTTGCTTTGGGGGTTTAGGGTCATGGTTTCATGGGACATCCCAGTAATTGGGTTAATAATCTGTTTTTTAGTGCTTCTGTTCTACCTCCTAGTTCGATGTGTAGTGCCTAGGGTCTTAGAAGCTTGCAAATGGATGTCCAGGGTACAAAAATTAGTCTCTATTTGCCTGGAGCAACAGAGGAAAAAGAAGAGTCAGGAATAAGAGAAAGAAACGGAATGTGCGGCTAATGGCCTCCATGAACAGCTGCCTCCTTTACCATGAGACTTGAAGAACTGAATGATGCCTGGCTACCGTTACTGAACATTTTGATCAAAGATTCTATAGAAAAATCCTGATCAAAAGTGGGAAAATGCAGAATGGAATTCTAAATTTTCATGGAATCCAGCCTTTCTGGAGCCTTTGAGGCTGAATGAACCCGTGAAACTGTTGCTCCAAGATAAGCGCTAAACCTTAAACCCAAAATATCCCCTGAAGTCTTCTTAAAACCAAGCAGTGGTTTAGCTTTACTGGTAAAGAATGTCTGCCTTGAGCATTATACTCTTTTAAGATCTATTTACAGGTAGTCACTGACTTACGACATGATGGAATTATGACAAACCGCACTTATGGCTATCCATTTTTGTTTTTGTACCGTATACAGTGTTGCACTGCATAATTTGCTGATGTTATCATTTTCAGACGTTCACTGGCAGATGTTCAATTTTACTATTTTATGATTTACTGTACAAAACACTGCCATATAGCAGGCTATGGCCTGGTCTACAATGAAGTCGATGTCAGTGTGGGGAGTTGTGACAGAAAGTTGGTCAGGGCTCACTCTAAGAACATATGACAATTGAACTGTACAAGTGCCTGACAGGTGTTACAATACCCGCTTCATTGTTACGACACTGACAGACTTCATCGTAGACCAGACCTATAACGTGATCTTACTCAGTGTTTCATACCATAAGAAGCATCAGTTGTTAATTTGGAGCTGAGTTGTTCAGGTTTCTCCAACTGTAACACCTACATTCCTTGTTTCCCCAACAATATGTATAGCAAAAGAAGTCATGCCACCACAAAGTCTAATCCAAAAAAGAAGGTGAGGAAGGCTCTAGACATGGCTATAAGGATGACGATCGTTAAGGCCTGTGATAATGGAAAGATAGTCGGCGAGATAGCAATTGAAGGAAGGACTTTCTCGTTTGACCGTTTTGACAGTCATTAAGGATAAGAATAGAATTTTGGAGGCAGTTAAAGGATTGGCTTAAAATCAACAGTTTCAACAAAGCAGCAGCAAGGGCGACTCCCCTAGATGGAGAACTCTGCTGATGATTTGTATAGAAGACCAAATCCAGAAGAGGATGCCTATGAGTTTACTGATGATTCAAATGAAAGCACGTAGCTTTTTTTTGAAAACTTGAAGGAACAGCAAGGAGAAGACTACCATGAGTACATGATGGAAGAGCTTGGTGGAAAATTGTCCATATGGCGAGAGCAGTGAACTTAGAACTTGATACTGCCAATGTGGAACAGCTCATAGATCACGAAGAAGAGGAATTGATAGATCAGGACTTAATGGATTTTGAAGAGGAAAGAAATGCTGGAGAAGAAAGAAATAATGAGGAAGAAGGAGAGAAGTTGTCAAAAAAAATGTACAGTGAAAAGATTAGCTGAAGTTTTTTCTAAACTAAATCAGACTTCAGTTACTTGAAAACATGGATCCAAATGCTGACTGCTTTGCTAAAGTTGATAGATTCAGGGAGCAGTGAGATGTTACCTCGAAATATGTAAAGAATAAAAGAAAAGGACCATACGGACAATTCTTACTAATTTTCTGACCAGAAATGCTATCTCCATTCACGGGAATGATCCAGATGATCCAGAACCCTCCACAAGTGGAGTTATTACTGCAGCTGACAAAATGACATTGTCTGGCCCTTCGGTGTTAGAGTAAATTTTTATGATTTGTGTATTTTTTTATGTATGCATATATGAAAATATATCCATGTTTGTATGTAATGTTTTCCACTCCCAAAGACAAAGATTGAATTTGTAAAGATACTGATAGTAAATAAGAATGAAAACTTAAAAAAATAATGAGGTATCCAGTTAACATCAGAGCCTACTTATGACGGAGTCGTTGGAACAGAATCCCGTCATCGGCACTACCTGTATATGGGATCAAATTGACAACAGCAACTTGAACGATTAGATAGAAACCTTTGGGGCAGTGAGTTTATGTTAATGTGGGAAGAGCAACTCAGAATAGAAGGTGAAAATAGGTGTAATCAATGTCACTTAATTATACACGTAGAAACTTAAATTGGTATATATTTTTACTGTGTATATTCTCAACAACAAAAAATAAAATATAAAAAAATCTTCAGTCAGTTAAGTGGTACATTTTAAATATTTTAATTCTTTGCCGTGTATTCCCGTGTATGCAGATAAACTTGCTCAGATATAGCAGGTTTATATTCCTTACATAAATCCTTTTGAGCAATTACAGTTGAAAATAAACATTTCCTGCTTACCATTTATGCCTAAATGGTAAAATATCCTGTTACTGTTGTTTTTATCTTTTTTGCTCCTAATGGTTAGGAAATGGTAGGCCTAATTTTAGGTATAAAAAACTTAAAAAACTTTATGGAATTTTAAACATGTATTTTCCTTGAAGATAATTCAAAGTTTTCAAAAAAATATATGCCATTACCATTAGGTTTACTTCTACAGATAAATGAAATGGTCATAGTATGTAAATTAACATGTATTATTTTTATCACTTGAAGCTATTTGTAAGCTTTATCTATTTCATCAGATTGAGTTTCCCTAGTTTTTGCAATTTTTTCTTACTGGGTTAATTGCATGTCTTAATCTCACTCTCCTCCCCTCCCAAACTCTGGAAAGTTCAGGTGAGCTCACTCTGTGAAGATACTGAGGTGACAATAGTATAGGCAGGGGCGAGGTTTCTAAAAATGATAAAAATTAGCTGAATGGTATAAAATAAAGTAAATTTCATATTAGAGGTCAGAAATAGAAATGTATTTGCTCTCTAACTGGAGATCTGCCTCTGTTTTCAGAAGGAAGCCTGTATTGTAGTGATGTGCAAGGAGAACTTTTTAGGGGTCCTTTTGGGCCATACGTTTTCTGTCACATCCTCACTGCTGATACCCCACTACCCTAGGTGTGTGCCCTGAGTTTTCCAAGTGGTGATTCGGTCGTGGTCTTGGACTGTCACCTTGGTTCATTTGTGAGAATACTGTCACCTATTTGTGCTGGACCTACACATTGAAGCACCATAATATGTCTACCTTAAAAAAAAAAAAAAAAAGTGGTTGCAAACTGCACACATTTTTCTTTTTTTCACATTTAACATATCTTGGACATTGTAAAAATGGCTTGGGGGAGGTGTCTGACCTCCTCCAACCCCACAAGGGGGAAAGAGAACCAAGATCAACAGCCCAAGGCTGATTCCTATAAGATAGAGGTCAGACAAGCCTTCTCTCTTTGCCATCTTTACTAATTCTGACACTAACCGTCCCTCTCATGGCAGTCTACTTCTCTGCTGGGTTCTGTAATTCACTGCAATGGTCACACAGAACTCACAGACTATATTCACAATTATGGGGTTTATTAGGGAAGCAACAGTTACAATTCAAGCTGAAGAACACTTGGGAACCTATTATACTGCCGCAGTAGTCAGAACAGCCTGGTGCTGGTACAACAGATACATAGGCCAATGGAACAGAATTGAGAATCCAGACATAAATCCATCCACATATGAGCAGTTGATATTTGACAAAGGCCCAAAATCAGTCAAATGGGGGAAAAGACAACCTTTTTAACAAATGGTGCAGGCAAAACTGGATATCCATCTGCAAAAAAATGAAACAAGACCCATACCTCACACCATGGACAAAAACAAACTCGAAATGGATCAAAAACCTAAATATAAAATCTAAGATGATAAAGATCATGGAAGAAAAAATAGGGACAATGTTAGGAGCCCTGATAAATTGCATAAACAGTATAAAAAACATTACTAACAATGCAGAAGAGAAGCTGGACACCTGAGAGCTCCTAAAAATCAAACACCTACGCCAAAGACTTCACCAACAGACTGGGAAAAAGTTTTTAGCAGTGACATTTCCCATCAGCACCTGATCTCTAAAATCTGCATAATAATGCAAAAACTCAACTACAAAAACACAAATAACCCAGTTAAAAAATGGGCAAAGGATATGAACAGGGACTTCTCTAAAGAAGACATTCAGGCCGCTAACAGATACATGAGGAAATGCTCACAATCATTAGCCATTAGAGAAATGCAAATCAAAACTACAATGAGATTCCATCTCACTCCAACAAGGCTGACATTAATCCCCAAAACACAAAATAATAAATGTGTTGCAGAGGTTGTGGAGAGACTGGAACATTTATATACTGCTGGTGGGAAGGTAGAATGGTACAACCACTTTGGAAATCAATTTGGCACTTCCTTAAAAAGCTAGAAACAGAACTACCATACAATCCAGCAATCCCACTCCTTGGAATATATCCTAGAGAAATAAGAGCCTTTACATGAACAGATATATGCACACCCATGTTCATTGCAGCATTGTTTACAATAGCAAAAAGATAGGAGCAACCAAGGTGCCCATCAGTGGATGAATGGATAAATTATGGTATATTCACACAATGGAATACTGCACATCGATAAAGAACAGTGATGAATCTGTAAAACATTTCATAACATGGAGGAACCTGGAAGGCATTATGCTGAGTGAAATTAGTCAGTTGCAAAAGGACAAATATTATATAAGACCACTATTATAAGAACTGGAGAAATAGTTTAAACAGAGAAGAATATATTCTTTCATGGCTATGGAGGGGGAGGGATATAGGGAGAGGGCTGTTCACTAATTAGATAGTAGATAAGAACTACTTTAGGTGAAGGAAAAGACAACACACAGTGTAGGAGAGGTCAGCACAACTGGACTAAACCAAAAGCGAGAAGTTTCCTGAATAAACTGAATGCTTCGAAGTCCAGCGTAGCAGGGGCAGGGGTTTGGGGACCAGGGTTTCAGGGGACATCTAAGTCAATTGGCATAATATAATCTATTAATAAAACATTCTGCATCCTACTTTGAAGAGTGGCGTCTGGGGTCTTAAACGCTAGGAAGCAGCCATCTAAGATGTATCAATTGGTCTCAACCAACCTGGATCAAAGGAGAATGAAGAACAGCAAAGACACAAGGTAATTACGAGCCCAAGAGACAGAAAGGGCCACATAAACCAGACTATATCAGCCTGAGACCAGAAGAACTAGATGGTACCTGGCTACAACCGATGACTGCCCTGACAGGGAACGCAACTGAGAACCCCTGAACGAGCAGGAGAGCAGTGGGATGCAGTCCCCAAATTCTCGTAAAAACACCAGACTTAATGGTATGAGAGTAGGAGGACCCTGTGGTCATGGTCTCCAGACCTTCTGTTAGCCCAAGACAGGAACCATTCCCAAAGCCAACTCTTCAGACAGGGATTGTACTGGATAATGGGGTAGAAAATGATGCTGGCAAGGAATGAGCTTCTTGGATCAAGTAAACACATGAGACTATGTTGGCATCTCCTATCTAGAGGGGAGATGAGAGGGAAGAGGAGGTTAGAAGCTGGCAGCATGGACATGAAAAGAGAATGGAGGGAAGGAGTGTGCTGTCTCATTAGGGGGAGAGCAATTAGGAGTATACAGCAAGGTATATATAAATTTTTGTATGAGAGACTGACTTGATTAGTAAACTTTCACTTAAAGCACAATAAAAATTAAAAAAAGAAAGCTCAGGATACAGTTCCTCCATCAGGATAGCCTCTCCCCAGCTGTGCTCTCCCTGTCCTTCAGTGTTTACCGAAAGGCACTCATCTCTCTTTCTTTGTAGGCTGGGAAGCCCACCACGCTGTCTCCTGCTGCCAGGTCTCTCCTTCCTTGGTGGTAGTGGGCTCCTCCCTGCTCTGGAATTGGCTCTCTTTTAAGGCAAAACTGACCAATCTCCTTGGTAAAAAAAAAAAAAAAATTTAGGCCACAACTATTCTATCATACAGTCACCTGGGTGGAAATTACAAACGCATGGCTAGAAAGGCCACACACAAAAGTAATTACTCCCACTGCAGACTTTCCGTATCAATATATTTAGAAGTGTCTCTCCTTTGTAACAGCTACATAGTATTCCTTCCTATAGATGTATCCTACTTTCCTTCTGTTTTTTCCCCTTTTCTCCTTTTTTCAGTCTCTCCCTCTCTTCTATTTCCACCCCTCCTTTTCAATTAGATAATCCAATTCAGACAGCAGTGTACTGCCATGTCAGGAGAATCTTTAGCTGGTATTTAATCTTTATTTTGAAAGGATGTAGATTTATACCAGTTATTTACATTTTAGACTTAGGCTGTTTTTTCCAAAAGGAATTGACATCATCCTTATGTAGGAACATGTGTCTTAAGACCTTTTGTTTCTTACTTTCTGACTAAAGTTTTCCAGAAGGAAAAAACTTAAAGAGATTGAGTCTTTTTTCCTCTGCTCTCATAGGCCTTAGTTTCTATCCTGATTTTCTTCCTGTTGTACTCATAATTGATTTAACTAGTTGCCTGGGTTGTACGTTCACTGTTGTCTGTCCTTTTTTAGTGTATCATTTCATATATTTGAAGGATAATGTTCTAGTATTAAAATCGCTGAGTCAAAGGGAATGTGCGTTTACAGAATTGGTAGATAATGGCAAATTGTCCCTTATAAAGATGAAGCCAGTTTACAGTACCACAGCCAATATATAAATGACTGTTTTCCAATGCCATTTCCAACACGGTGTATTATTAAATTATTGAACTTTATCTGTCTGATGGAAAAGGAGAAACCTGACTGTAATTTTCACTGGCATTTCTTTTAAGTGTGAGGATGAACATCTTTTTAGTATGTTTGAGCCTTTTATATTTCTTTTTCTGTCAACGTAAATTGAGTTCTTGGTCTTATTGATTTGTTAAGTGAACCCTTGTGATATGTGATATGAGTATTTTTTTTTCCTATTCTGTTGTTTGAATTTTGTTAAAAAAGAATTGTCTTATATTTTCTAATAGTTTTTTTAAACAACTTACTTTAATTGCCACGTACAGATATTTTTAGGAGTTCAGGTTTATTAGTTTTTTATGGCTTTTGTCTTATTCTTATAAAGACACTCCCAACCCTGAGATTATTAAAACAAAAACAAATCGTATCTTTTCTTCTAATGTTTGGAGTTTCATTAAAAACTTTTGGTCCATTTGGCATTGGGCTTGTTTTTGTGATACTCTCAGCAATAGACCTATCTGTTTGTATACCAGTGGCATTTTTTAAAATGCCTGTAGAATCATAATATGTTCTGAAATATTTTATGACTTTCTGAGATTTTACTTGTTTATACTTCCGTGTTTCTTTTTCCACATGAACTTTAGAATCATTACGTACTCTTTATTTTAACTGGGCTTACCTAACATTTAAAGATTAATTTAGGAGAAACAATCATTACAATGCCGACTGCTATTGTTTAAGAACATGGTGTGCCTTTTCCTTTGGCTGAGTCATTTTTTGTGCCCCTTAGTTGCATTTAAAATTTTCTTTGTATAGTTCTTATTTTTTCTTGTAAAGTTTATTCTAATCTTCTTACCATTTTTGTTATTATAAATGAGATTGTTTTCTTTCACTATGTCTTCTAACTGGTTATTTTTTAGAAGTGTACTGATTTCAGTTTAGTAATTTTGTTTGCAGGTACTTTATAAAATTCTTCCTTTTTTTGTGTTAATTTGTAGTCTTTTTTCCTTAGATTTTCCAGTATCCACTTACTTGATTTGAAAATAATAATTTATTTCCTCATTTCTATTTTTGTACTTATTTTTTTCTTGACTATGTTGCCAGCACCTTCAGAACACTGTTAAAATATTTGTGGTAAATAATGAATATCTGTGTTTTGCCGCTGGTTTTATTGTCAAATGCTTTTAGGATTTCCCGGTTATGCATGGTGCTGACTTTTGGATTGAGATTGTATCTTAATCATATTAAGATTATTAAGCTGGCATAGTGCTTGTTGCAAAGTAAAAAATTAAATCTTAAGCTGACAGAAAAGTTGCAAGGGCAGTACAAAGATTTTTTTTTCCTTAATACTTCGAGGGCAAGTTGCCAACCTGATGTCCCACTGCCTCCTACCAAATACTTCAGTATTAATTTCTGACAAGCAAATGCTGTCCTATATAACCACATTTCCATCAAAATCAGGAAATTAACATGAACGCATTACCACCATCTAGTCCCCAGACCCCATTCATGTTGCTCTAGTTGTTCCAGTGATGTCCTTTTATAGCTAAATCCAGTCTAGTAGAATGCATTGCAGGTCCCTGGGTAGTGCAAGTGTTTGCACTCAACTACTAACCTAAAAAAAAAAGCTGGTGATTTGGACCCACCCAGCAGTGTCAAAGAAGAAAGGTTTGGCTACCTACTGTTGTAAGACTACAGCTGTAGAAAACCCCGTGGAGCATAGCTCCACGCTGAAACACGTGGTGCCCCCAGTCAGAACTGGCTCTGACAGCAGCAGCTTTTTGTCATGCGTCGCATTGGGTTTTTATGTCCTTTTAGTCTCCTTCAATCTGGAGCATTTTTTCCTTGACTTTCATGGTCTGACATTTTCGAAGATTACAAGCAGGTTAATGTAAAAATGTCTTTCAATTTGAGTTTGCCTGGTGTTTCCTCATGGTTCGTTCCAAGTTATGCATCTTTACTAGTATCACAGAGGTGATGCACCCCCTCCTGTTTCTCTTTTTTGTTTGCCCTTTCTTTCTTTTTAATAATTCTGGGCCTTCTGTTTTTATAAATATTTGACGAATCAGATACGTGAATTGACAAGAGGATAGGAAAACGAATGTACGTTTATTAAAGCCGTTTTAAAGAGAGTATAAAATTGTATGCCAAAGCATTGTTTGGCCAGAGAGGTTAGGCTGTCATTTCCTTTTGTATTTTTATCGGCTTTAAATGCATGTGCTATTATTCTGCTTAGGTAAAATAATGTTATCGCAGAATATTTCATTTCAAAAGGTTTTATTATCATTAGGTATAAATAGATAATGTAGGTATTGAATTGTTTTCGAATTACTTTAAATTATTTCAATAAAACAAAAATAATCCTACTTTTAATTGAGATGTAAATTTTTAGAGCTTATTGAAATGATAGCAAAAATATAATGGTACCTACATCATGAGGCTTATATGAAGCTTGGTGAGTTGGATTTTATGTTCATTATGGCACTGAGTAAGTGGAAATGAGCCTCATTCAAACTACTTAGAATTAGGTTTGATGGCTCACTCACTAAACCTTAGTTTGGCAGTCTCCACAATTCCTTAAGGATGTGGCATATGGTATGGCCATCCTTAAATGTAATGTTCTTACTTAAATGGAAAATATTGTGTCTTAGTGGCTTAATATAATAGAAATGGAGAGACCCGAGCATGTGAGAATGGTGAAATTGATAGCTATTCTTGTTGTTGTTAGTTATCTCTGCCTTGTGGTGACCCGATGTACAACAGAATGAAAAGTTCACAGGTCCTATTCCATCTTCACAATTGCTGTTACGCTTGAGTCCATTTTTGTGGCTACTGTGTATTTCAAGTGCCTTTCAACCTAGGGGCTCATCTGCCAGCACTGTATCAGATAATATTCTGTTGTGATCCATGGGGTTTTCACTGGCTAATTTTCACAAGTAGAGTGACAGGCCTTTCTTCCTAGTCTGTCTTAGTCTGGAATCTCCACTACACCTGTCCACCATGGGTGACCTTGGAAGTGTTTGAAATACCGGTGGCAGAGCACACAAACCACCACAGTGTGACAAACTGACAGACGCGAGCTATCCTTGAAGGCCCTGAAATAGACCCCCTACCCTACTCATAGAGGTATATGAGTTGCTTTAACAAGTTAGTATTTGTAACATAGTTTAAATTCCTTAGATGGAAGATATTATTTCTATTTTAAATGCCTGTTTTAATGATTCTGGAGAGCACTTCTTTCCTAACCTCTCTGTTCCACTGTAGACAAGAATTTTAGTAAAACAGAGAGGTTAGGAAAGAGTTGCTCTTAAGAATCACTTGGGGTTAAAATGCAGGGTTTTTAAAAGTAATTCTTTGGAGGGGCCAGAAAAGGGTGGAGGGCTGTTGCTTAGATTTTCCTTTTTCCAACTTTCACTTTTTTTCTGCATATTAAATTTCCTAAAAGGGGACTGGAGTGAAGGGTAGGGACTGAGAAAGGGAAGCTATTTATTGTTTGTAGGGGAGGTCAGGGATAAAGGCACTCAAGACAAGAAATCTATCATACAATTTAAATACGTGGTGAAACTCTGAGAACTCTTAATTTGCAAGGGGATTATAAGATTTTACTTTTGTCCTTTTCCCCATCTTCACTCTCTTATAAAAAGACTTTGCCTTTCTGCCTTCAAAGACAAACACTTGAGCAAGCTAGTACTTACCCCTTGCATATGTCTGTGTTTATATGGTTTTCAATTATAGACTGTTGGAGGATATGGACTACGTGTTGTAACATGTCTAGTCTGAAGTAAAATGAATATAGATGTCTTTTTTTAGTCAAGTTTAAGGCATTTTTTCCCCTTGCTGTCACTGTGTCTGTATATTTACATTCTTTGTGACAGAAATGTACAGGAAATATTTTTGTGTCTTTTTTATCCTGTTTTCCAAAGGCTCTTTCCTCAGAGGAGTTTTAAAAAAAAAATCCATTTGGGCTGAACAGAACCTTGTCTTTCTCTTCTCTACTCAGGCCCAGATTGCCTTTCTACAGGGGGAGAGGAAAGGTCAAGAAAATCTGAAGAAGGATCTGGTGAGGAGGATCAAAATGCTGGAATATGCTCTTAAACAGGAAAGGTAATTTAGTAAAATGGAAGTTAGTATTCCCTGAAATGACTGAATAATTCTGTCATTCTTAAAATAAATTGGAATTTTAAAACTTTAAATTGTTTAATTCAGGAAGCAGTATCTGTTGTAAACTTTTATGAATGGTTGTAATATGTTAATTTCATTATGAATAGTTTAATAATAGTAATGATCAATAAGTTGATTTATATGATTTAAAAAATTTAGCAACTTTTTTTCCTGCCTTAAGAAACTTAAGCACTTTCTGAATTATCAACATTTTTTTTTATGAAGTAGTGTTTAAATAGTAAAGTAAATTTCTATACTGTTTATTCCTTTCCCTACCATCTGATACTAATCAATTAGATATATTTTCGTAGAGAAAAAACTTACTCCGGCAGACTAAGTTGAGATTCTTTTTATAGACTTTTTTTTTGTATTTTGTTCCTTTGCTGTCAGCCCTGTGTCTCCAGAAGCTAATTCTACCTTTTCTATTTCGCTAACCTTAAAACCTTGTAAGATACTTAATTAACCTTGGGCCACAATTAAAGAAAAATAAGTCATCAATGAGAGTTTTGGGAATTATCAAATGAATTAAATTTATATACTTTAACACATGGTCTTTGGATTTTTTTGTTAGCAGTCTGAGATAGTTCTTTGGTTTTAGGTAGTTGAATACTTGCTAGGTAATATTGGAATTCTGTTTTGCTTCACTTTTGTGATTACTTGGCATGTTTTCCTTATCCTTTTTAAGTTGCACAACTGCCATAAAATAGCATTAGCAGATGATATTGGTGAATATCAAATACAGTGACTTCTGGCGTAAACCACTGAGAGGCAAAACTTCACAAGTTAAAGGCTCAGCAAGATTGTCCTCATTTCACACACCAGCTTCAAGCTTAGGCCACCCTCATTTCTGACCAGGTGGCTACAGATTGGGAGTTCCTAGTACACTCTCAGGTTTGATAATATGCTGGAACGACTCCCAGAACTTAGGAAAGTGCTATATTTAAGATTATAGTTTTATTATGGAAAGAGGGGAATACCAAGAATTTTGGGGCTATATCCCAGGAACTGGGGACAAAGGCCAGTCAAATTTTTTATTATACATCAAAAAATAGGTATTGATAGAAATTTTATTAGAACTTATGTTCGCCTTCTTGGAGGGTATTTAAATGGCAGAAGAGACTGAAAACAGGTTGGCCTTTTAGTGAAAAAATAGGGAGTTCTTTTCATACCATGCGAAGTCACTGGTTAATGTGCTTGATTGCTAACTGAAAGTTTGGCAGTTTGAATCCACTGAGTGGTGCCTTGGAAGAAAGGCCTGGCGGTCTGCTTCCAAAAATTCAGTCATTGAAAACGCTGTGGAGCACAGTTCTACTCCAACACACATGGAGTTGCCATGAGTCAGAGTCGATTTGAAGGCAGCTGTTTTTTTTTTTTTTTTTTCATACTTTGATAGGTTGACTGAAAGTTGGATACAGATGGAGAGATGAGAGGAAAAACTTTTAAAAGTATGTAACTTGGGAATATTTGGGGATGGCTAAGTTATAGACATAACCAAAGAAAAAGAATAATGGCATTAATTATACCACAAACTAAACCCGCTGTCATTGAGTTGATTCTTACTGATAGTGACACTACAGGACAGAGTAGAACTGCCCCATAGGGCTTCCAAGGCTGTCAATCTTTACCGAAGCAGACTGCCACATCTTTCTTCCATGGAACAGCTTGTGGGCTTGAACCCTTGACCTTTTGGTTAGCAACCGAATGCTTTAAGACATTAATAATAGCAACTATTTATTGAGTAAGTACTGTGTACCAGGCCTTGAAGATTAAAAGCAATAATTTGTGCAGAGTCAAAGAGCTGTAGTAAAGGTGGGATTCAGATTCATGAATGACTTCCAGGTTTCTGACTTGAGGCACTCCCTGTGTTATGAGTGAGAATTCCCATGTTATCAGATGAAGTAAAGATACAGAATAGGGCTGAAGAGCAGATATGTCAGGGTACTCATGACTAGAGATGTGGAGTTGGGAATCATTAATGTTGTTGTGGGTGAAGTGATAGGAGTAGTTGAGACAAGTAATACAGCAAGTCTAGTGAGAAAAGAGAATTAGCAAGAACCACAGGGAGTAGCACACACACACACAAAACAAAGACAAACAAACAACAGAGGAAAAAGAAGTGACAAAGGAATGTTAGAGATGGAAGAACCAGAGTAGTATTTTGGAAACAAGCTAAAGAAAAAGGGAGTTCAGCAGTGTCATACCAGATTCCATGTCAGTTGTTTACTGCAGATAGTTGGTACTCTTTCAAGAAGTTTCAGTTTGAAGGACAGGAGAGATAAGACATTGGTAAGTTTAGGGAAGGTTTTTTTTTTTTTTTTTCTTCTTTCCCACCTTAACTAATGGGATGCTTCTGGAAAAGAATCTCTGACTTTGTATCCAGTTGAAGTTCATAGAATCATTAGGATTATTCTTGGTGTAATGGCACTATGTAAGTGCAATAAATTAAGAATAAAAGAATTTCCTTGTGGCTGGGAGCAGTGCTTTATACTCTGAAATCGTTTTTCTAGTTCTTTACTGGCAGTAATTTTTTTTTTAATTGAGAAAAATTTCAGACACTTAGACTAGTCTGATGATTCCTTTGTATCCATCTTGAGGCTTCAACAGAAACTGTTTCATTTCATCTTGACCTGTTTTAAAGCAAACTCCAGACATCTTGTCATTTCAATAGAAGCACTATGGTTTTGAATTACTACATTATATAGATTTTTTTAAGTAGTCCATTTTAAGAAAAAAATTAGTAAATTGAGTGAATTGCTAACATTACAGAAGGATTACTCACCTAGCAATGACTTTATCAAAGCATTCTTTAAAGTGTTACAAAATTTACAAAATGACTTTACATATAAATTTTCAAGAATACATGATGTATAATCTGAGGTTTATTCAGTAGTTTATATACTGAGGAACTGCAAATACTATATAAGATAAAATTCTGAAACATGTCTGCCATGTTTTTCAGTCCTCTCTACACACTGCCACTTTTCTCTTATCTGTGTCACTATAATGACCTAATTGTCGGCTTTGTCTTCAGTATTTCCGTATTGTAATTCAGGCACTAAATGCACGGCGGCTTTCCCCTCACCCACTGTGTCAGGTGATGCTCGTCCCTGTCCATCAGTACATTTGTCTGACTGGAAAACCTCTGCTGGTTTTTGAAGCTTAGCTAAAATCTCATGTGGCACCACCTTTGACTGCATTAGAGAATCACTTATCTGCATTCCTGATAACACTCGATGTGGTGACTGAGAGCCCTTATCACTGTGTGCTGTAGTTATTTATTTCCCTTCTGTTTCATGGACATCCTCTTGCCTCTGTCCTTACTGAGTACACACTTCAGGTTACGCTCAGCTGGCATATCATAGGAATTCAGTAGCAGTTGCCGTGTGATAGATTGCCTTTATAGGGCGTTTCTCACCGTGGTCTTGTAATTTCTACCAAGTGATTGGGACTATGCAAATGCCTGTGGCTCACCAAGGGGATTGGACAGCTTGCTAATAATGCATATAAGGTGCATGGTACCCTTGTGGGGGTGGGAATGTGCAAATATGGAGTATGGAGCCCTAACAAAGGGATTGGTTAGTTTTGCTATCCCACTAGGCTTAAAAATGAACCATCTCAGAGGCAGAAAGAGGGGGGTCCTCATTGCCACCAAGAAGAGAGGGGAGTGGAGTGTGTCCTTTGGACTCAGATTCCCTGTGCTGAGAACATCCTAGACCCAGGAGACTGACACAGAGAGAGAGAGAGAGAGAGCTGTAACACCGGAGATAGTGCAAGATGGGGAAAAGCAGTGGGAGAGAAACGGTGGCAGCAGGACCCTGCGAGATGACGCACTGGGCTTCCTAGCCCACAGGGTAAGGATGTTACAGTGGGCATGTGTACCCACGGAGTGGCAGAGCTGAATACCGTCAGGCAGGAGGCTTCCGGAGGAGTGGGATCCCCTTGGGCATTTACTGGCAGAGCTAAAGAGCTTTGTAACACTTGCCTGAGGGGCTCAGGGTGAGAGAGGCCTGCCTGTGGGCACAGCGAAGAAGAGGCTGTCCTGATCCAAGAACCATATCCTGAGTTGTTCCTGATCCTGAATTGTAAACGGTTACTTCCCTAATGAATCCCGTAACTGTGACTGTGGTCCGTGAGTTTTTTGTGGCTATTGCAGTGAATTTTCAAACGCAGCAGAGAAGTAGAGAGTGCCATGGAAGGGAAGGCTGGTGTCAGTTGGTAGAAAGGTTGGAGAGAGGAGGTATGCCTGACCCCTGCCTCGTAGGAATTAGCCTTGGGCTGATGCTGATGGTGAGTCTCCCGCCTTGTGAAGTTAGAGGAGGTCAGACGCCACTCCAGTGCCGTCATTTTTACAACAATTCATTGCATTTAATCGAATTATTTTTAGCATTGATGCTTTAAGATGTGATTGGAATGCTATATTCCTAGTACATTAAAACCAAAAACCAAACCCACTGTCATTAAGTCAATTCCAACTCGTTGCAACCCTATAGAACAGAGTAGAACTGCCCCATATGGTTTCCAAGGCTGTAAATCTTTATGGAAGCAGACTGCCACTTCTTTCTCCCTTGAAGCGGCTGATGGATTTGAACTGCTGACCTTTTGGTTAGCAGCCGAGTGCTTTTAACCACTGCACCACCAGGGCACCTTCCTGCACTTTAGGTATAATAATATCTTTGTGTCGAAGCAAAATTAGAATGAGATTTATTTAGTATATTATAATTAAACAATTTTTAAGCCAATTGGGAGGCCTAGCTCCGTATCAGAGTTCTTAGATATGGGATCTCCGTATTTACCTTAGACAGGAAATGAGACAGGAAAAGAAGAGAGAGCAAGAAAAGATTGGTAGCACAGTGAGGTGAAGTGTTGTTAGCACAATGGGAAGCAATATGAGTGAGAAAGAATTTTAGCATATTGGCTTCAAAAGGAATGCTTGAGGAGGGTTCTGCAAGAAAAACATTTTTCTGTGAATTTAAAAATTCAGTAGGGAGATTCCTGATTTTAGGGAACACAGCTTGTAGTAAATGTAGCAGTTCATTGCATATTTTGTCCTTGTAAAATTTTTTATAAAATGTTATTTCATAGCATGTCATTATTTTTGTTACATTTATTATATAGAATATTTTCTATGCCTTTTTTTGTTAGCCCTGTTGCAGTTTTTCCTAAGGGCACTAGAATGCATTATAAGGCAGCATTTTGTTTGAAAATGTTTTTCTTCTTTTACTGTGTATAAAAAAATACATAAATAAAAAAAATATATTAACTCCATAAAATATTATTGCCACATTTATTTAAAAAGCATAGTATTATCTGTCCTTAAACCAGTTGTTTACAGTTGCCATTTTGCCTTTTAGGAGCCATTGTTACGTTGTGTCATGGTAGATGAAGTATGTTTGTGGAAATATGAAGATTGAAAATTACATTAAGAACCTTGTTTACTTTCTGGTGACTGTAAGTCACATTAATGGCTATAAATCTTGCCCTCTGATAATCAACATTATCATAAATACATCGCAGTAGACTAGAAAATGTTGAGTCTGGTGATGAAATCTTTGAGTAAGAGAGACATTGGGAATAGAGAAAAAGATATTCTAGATAATTTAGACCAAAGATATGTACTAAAAAAAATTTTTTTTAAAACAAACATACACATAGGTTTAATTAACCAAACACAAAGAGTCTCCCTTCTGCCCCAGTTCATTCATTTCTTGTCCCAAAAGAAACCTTAACTGGTGTCTTATGTATCATGTATCCTTCTAGCAATATTCTATTCATATGTATTTATATTCATCCTTTTTTTTTTTTTATTGTGGAGAAAATACATACACCCAGACATTCCCTAATGCAACAACTTCCACATTCAGAGTTCAATGACATTAATTACATTTGTGCTATCACTATTGCTATCCTTTTCCAAAATATTTCACCACCATTAATATAAACTCAATACCCCCCAAGCAAAAATTCCCCCTTTCCCACTCTCTCCCACCCCTTGGTAACCATTAATAATCTTGGTTCTATATATTTGCTTATTTCATGTAAGTGAGATCGTACAGTATTTGTCGTTTTGTAACTGACTTATTTTGCTTAGCATGAACCTTTCAGACTTCGTCCATGATGAGGCATACATCAGAACTTCATTTCTCTTTACAACTGTATAATATTCCACTGTACGTATATAGGTATACAGATCCCTTTTATAAAAGCACACATGGAGGAATATTGTAAATACTGTTTTGTACCTTGTCACTTTAGAGATCATTCCATAGTAGGACATGAGCATTCTTTTTCCTCTTTAATGGGTACATTGTGCAATTTCTTTTTATTACAAAATATTTGAAATGTACATAAAAGGTAGAAAGACTAATATAAAAACACTCATAATTTCCCTTAAAAAATAGGCCATCAAGCTGCCTGTATTTTCCATAGGCTTTCTTAAATTTCTTTCATTTTTCAGTTGCAACTGAAAAAATAGCAAAATAATTATTAGCTATTATTAGAATTTCATAAAGGATTCCAGTACTTTACATATTTGAGCAAATAGTTCTTATTTTTAAAATAATTTTCTTAAATTACAAAGACTTTATTATAAGTAGTCAGTTTTTTATAAAGAAAAAGCATCTTTCAAACTTGGTTATGTTCCTGTTTTCTTCCTTCTTTATTACTTTGGTTTTTCAAATTGTTATTCTTGTCATCATCATCATTACTGTCTAGGTCTTACCACTTTGAGTATTTATTGTAAGTGGCCTTAAATATTTTGAGGGAAGCAAACAAGTCAAAATGTTTAAATGCATTGAAGGAGTATGGCCATATTTAGTTAGCCTTTTCAGTTTCTGCAAAATCTGAATTTTTTTCTGGTTCCAGATGAGTAAACCTGACTCGTTAAATCAAGTTATATAGAAATAATAGTATTCTTGTTAACTTTTAAAAGAAGATAGTATACCTTTTCACAGTGCTTCTTGCGTAAAAGGCAAAGAATACTTTGGTTAGTTAAAAAAATATTATTCCACGTTGGTGAGTTGGGCTGTGTTTGTTTTGTTTGTTTTTTCCTTTTGCCTCCTTAGATTATTCACTATTATGCCTACTTGTCAATTCATAATGACCTGACAAGGCACGTAATATCGTAATAATATAGATGACTTTTAAAAAAAACTTTGTTTTGAGAAAGGGCAGTCTTCCACAATTTATGTCACAATCCAAGCTTTTTCTGCTACTTCTGATAGTAGAGTTCTACTCTAGCAATCATCAAGAAAATTTGAATACTGTAAAAACAAGAATGTTACGTGGTTCATCTCTTATTACAGAAAGAAGACTTTTGGTTCTCAGTGTTATTCCTGAATTTGTTGTAATGACACTTGATGGTGTAACCAAAAATAAAAAAAAAATAAGGTACACATTCTTTTATTATGACTTCGACACCATGGACGACTTGGAACCTTTGAAAGTTTTAGGAGTATTTAGCCAGGGCAACGGCCTGCTGATGACTACCTCAGTTACATACCTTAAAGTTCATTTAAATATGTTTTAAGATGGTTTGTATTTTCTCATTTCTTTGTTAGAGCCAAATACCACAAGTTGAAATATGGGACAGAATTGAATCAGGGAGATATGAAGCCTCCAAGCTATGATTCTGGTAAGCTAACTTTAAAGGAAGTTTAAGTGATAAAAAGAAGTTAATATCTAGAATTTCGTAGCAACATTTACAACTGTAAGTTAATTTCAGATTATTTGCATGTTAGTTATTTTTTCTGACCTACTTATCTTTTGGTGCTAATCATTTAGTGTCATTTGGTATCATTTTCCACCACCTCCCTTCCTTTTCCCTATTTTTCTTTCTTTTGATTCCCTATTTTATGCTTGTGCTCTGTACTTAGTGGATGGATCAGAATTCACGGGGTAGCATGCACCAAGATAACCGTGTCTTAGCTGGGACTTCCCGGCATTAATGGGAACTTTGAGATGCACAGTGCAGAGTATATCACATCTTTGAAGTCCTGAAAGAGTAGAAACTATGGAGAGAAGAGATTTCTTCTTAAATTCCTAATCCCTTAAACTTAATTCCTTCATTTCAAGTCCAGAGCTGTTGGATTTTCGTACCCATATCAGGTTGTGTAACCGGAACATGTTTCTTTTTGTTGTACATATTTATTTTTTAAATAATATTTGATTGTGTTTTTGGTGAAGGTTTATGCAGCAATTTAGTTTTCCATTGGGCAGTTCCTACACAAATTGTTCAGTGACACTGGATGTGTTCTTCATAATGCATGAACTTTCTTATTGTTGCCATTCTGGTTGTTTTGTTACCAGAACATGTTTTAATAGCTAAAAAACATTTATTGCTTTTTTTAATGTCAATTCATTTTCCTGCTCTTGTATTCCTCTTCACCCCACCAAACAATTAATACAAAATAGTGCTTGCAAACAATCAGATACTAAAGAATACAGATATAACTCATTTATTAGTAGGTCAAGATATAAGATATTCCTAATAACCTGACTTTTTTGACCCCATGCCTCTGCCTTATTTGCATGGATAATTTAAAGATTGGTTATTGTTATAACACAATAGTCCATTTTAGATATTTAGTGAAGGTCATTATGTGTTTTTCTTTTCTTAAAATGTTCAAATGTCTTTTTTTTTTTTTTGACAATTCCAAACCGTATCTTTGTCAGCGGTAACATTCTACATATAAGTTCCCGGATGGTGCAAATGGTCGTGCTAGACTACTAACCTAAAGGTTGGCAGTTTGAACCTACCCAGTGGCACCGTGGAAGAAAGGCCTGGTGATCTGCCTCCATAAAGATTATAACGAAGTAACCCTGTGGAGCTGTTCTACTCTGTAAAGCATTGGGTCACCACGGGTTGGAACTGACTCAGGGGCAATGATTGTTTTTTTTTTTTTTTTGGTTCAACATTCTGCATTCCCTCACTCTGCTATTTTCTTTTTACTAGATTTTGTTGTGGTGAAATATATATAACAAACATTTACCATTTTAACCATTTGTAAGTATGAGATTCAGTGACGTTAATAACATTTACCGTATTGTATAACCATCATCACTATCCATTACCAAATGTTTTTGATCACCCCGAACAGAAACTCAGTACCTCTTGTTTTTTTTTTTTTTTAGTTGTGCTTTAAGTGAAAGTTTATAGTTCAAGTTAGTTTCTTATACAAAAATTTATACACACATTGTTACGTGACCCTAGTTGCTTGCCCCATAATGTGACAGCACACTCCTCCTTTCCACCCCAGATTTCCCGTATCCATTCATCCAGCTCCTGTCCCGTTTTGCCTTCTCTTCTGCCTCCACACAGGAGCTGCCCATTTAGTCTCATGTATCTACTTGAGCTAAGAAACACTCTCTTCACGAGTATGATTTTACCTGTTGTAGTCCAGTCTAATCTTTGTCTGAAGAGTTGGTTTCAGAAATGCTTTCATCCTGGGCTAACAGAGAGCCTGTCAGTACCTCTTCTACATTAACTCCCCATTCCCCCCTCTCCCTAGTAAGCACTGATGAACTTTGGTCGCTATGCATTTGCCTACTCTAGGTATTTCATATAAGTGGGATCATACAATATTGGTCCTTTTCTGTCTGACTTATTTTACTTAGCATAAGGTTTTCAAGGTTCATTCAAGTGGTAGCATGTATCAGAACTTCATATCTCTTTATTGCTGAATAATATTCCATTGTATGCTTATACCACATTTCATTTATCCATTCACCTGCTGATGGACACTTGGGTTGTTTCCACTTTTTGACTATTGTGAATAATGTTGCAGTGAACATTGGTGTACAAGTCTCTGAGTCCCTGCTTTCAAGTCCTTTGGGTATATACCTAGGGATGGAATTACTGGGTGAAATGATAATTCTATGTTTAAGTTTTTGAGGGCCCGCCATAGTGTTTTCCACAGTGGCTGTACCGTCTCACATTATCAGCAGTAATGTATGAGGATTCCAACTACTCCACATCCTCGCTAACACTTGCTATTTTTCGTTTTCCTGGTAATAGCCGACCTAGTAGGTGTGTCAAGTATCTATTTTTCTACCCTTGTCAAAAACTTGTCCAAAAAAAACTCTACTCTGTTCTGTAGGGTCGCTGTGAGTCGGAATTGACTCATATCGAGTCAGAATCGACTCGATGGCAGTGGTTTTTTTTTTTTTTGTCAAAAACTATTTTTAGTAAAATACTATTACCATAAACATATGGTTTTCAGCTTGCACGATACGTTTGCCTTATTTATGGAAACTCGTAACATTTTTTGGCCTAGGTTTCAAAGATAGGTGATTTTAAGAAACAACTTTTTTTTTTATTGTGCTTTAAGTGAAAGTTTACAATTCAAGTCAGTTTCTCATACAAAATCTTACACACACATTGTTATGTGACCCTAGTTGCCCTCCCTGCAATGTGACAGCACACTCCTCTCCACCTGGTATTTCCTGTGTCCATTTAAGCCACTCCTGTTCCCCTCTGCCTTCTCATCTCACCTCTGGACAGGAGCTGCCCACATAGTCTCATGTGTGCCTACTTGGGCTAAGAAGCACACTCCCCATCAGCATCATTTTATGTCTTACAGTCCAGTGCAATCTTTGTCTGAAGAAGGAAACTGAACTTTTTTAATATTTTACTGGAAAAAAATGAAATCAGATGATTTTTTAGAATAGCTTTGTAAGCCCTCATATATGATTTTATACATGTGTAAGTTTAGATGTGTCCATAGTTACTTTTTTTTTCATCTTAAATGGCCCTTATACCCCATAGAACATGAGCATTTCTGTTAGGATTCAGAAGAACATTATGAAGGCACCAAACCATTGACACTTATTCTTCTAGGTTTATAGGTGCTGTGTGACATTTCCCTGTTGATGGACTGGTGGAACCATTTTTGAATTATCTTTAGCAAAATGTCACCTGCATGTGATATTAATGATATTGTTCAATAATTTCTACATTCTGTTGGATCATCTTTCTTTGGAATGGGTGCAAATATGGATCTCTTCCAGTTGGTTGGCCAGGTAGCTGTCTTCCATATTTCTTGGCATAGATGAGTGAGCACTTACGGCATTGAATCCATTTGTTCAGACATCTCAGTTGGTATTCCAGCAATTCCTGGAGCCTTTTTTTTTTTTTTTGCCAGTACCTTCAGTGCAGCTTGGACCTCTTCCTTCAGTACCATCAGTTCTTGGTCATATTCGACATCCTGAAACGGTTGAACATTGACTAGATTTTTTCGGTACAGTGACTCTGTGTATTCCTCCTCTCTCTTTTTGATACTTCCTGTATCATTCAATATTTTGCCCATAGAATCTTTCAGTATGGCAACTTGAGGCTTTAATTTTTCTTCACTTCTTTCAGCTTGGGAGGTGCCTAGTGTGTTGTTCCTTTTTGGTTTTCTAACTCCATGTTTTTGCACGTTTTATTGTAATAATTTTACCACTCGTCTGTCAGTTTGTCATACTTAGGTGGCTTGCTTGTTGCTGTAACGCTAGAAGCTATGCCACTAGTATTTCAAATACCAGCAGGGCCACCCATGGTGTACAGGTTTCAGTGGAGCTTCCAGACTAAGGCAGACTAGGAAGAAGAACTTGGAGATCTACTTTTTAAAAAATTGGCCAGTGAAAACCTTTTGAATAGCAGCAGAACGTTGTCTGATATAGTGCCAGAAGATGAGCTCCTCCGATTGGGAGGCACTCAAAATACGACTGGGGAAGAGTTGCCTCCACAAAGTAGAGTTGACCTTGATGACATGGGTGGAGTAAATTTTTCAGAACCTTCATTTGCTGGTGTGGCACGACTCAAAATGAGAAGAAATAGCTGCAAATATGCATTAATAATAGGAACGTGGAATGTACGAAGTATGAATCTAGAAAAATTAGATGTCATCAGAAATGAAATGGAACACCTAAAGATCAATATCCTAGGCATTAAAGAGCTGAAATGGACTTGTATTGGCAAATTTGAATTGGGCAGTCGTGTGGTCTTCTATGGCAGGAATGACAAATTGAAGAGGAATGGTGTCACATTTATTGTCCAAAAGAACATTTCAAGATCTATCCGGAAGTACAGTGCTGTTGATGATAGGGTTGTATCTATGAGCCTGTAAGGAAGATCAGTTAATATGACTGTTATTCAAATTTATGCACCAACCACTAATGGCAAAGATGAAGAAACTGAAGATTTTTACCAGCTTCTGTAGTCTGAAATCAGTCAAACGTGCAGTCTAGGTGAATTGATAATTCCTGGTGATTGGAATGTGAATGCTGGAAACAAACAAGGATCATTAGTTGGAAAATATGACCTTGGTGGTAGAAACGACACCTTTGAGATTGCATGATAGCATTTTGTAAGACCAATGACTTCATTGCAAATAGCTTTTATCAACAACAAAAATGTCGCCTATACAAGTGGACCTCACCAGATGGAATACACAGGAATCAAATCAACTACATCTGTGGAAAAAGATAATGGAGAAAGAAGCTCAGTCAGTCAAAACAAGGCCAGGGGCCAACTGCAGAACAGACCATCAGTTGCTCACGTGCAAATTCACGTTGAAGCTGAAGAAAATTAAAACAAGTCCACAAGAGCCAAAATATGACCTTGAGTCTATCCCACTTGAATTTAGAGACCATCTCAAGAATAGATCTGACATATTGAAGACTAATGAACTGAAGACCAGGCGAGTTGTGGAATGACATCAAGGACATCATACATAAAGAAAGCAAGACGTCCTTGAAAAGACAGGAAAGAAAGAAAAGACCAAAATGGATGTCAGAAGAGTCTCTGAAAGTTGCTTTTGAACATAGAGTAACAAAAGTGAAAGGAAGAAATGATGATGTCAAAGAGCTGAACAGAAGATTTCAAAGGGCAGCTTGAGAATACAAAGTAAAGTATTATAGTGAAATGTGCTGAGTATATGAAGATACTAGCTGTCATTTTATATCATTTCCTCAGTACCTGCTTTGTATTAGGGACTTTATGTATATTAACTTTAATTCTTAAAATAGTCATTCAGTAATGCCTCCTCCTCCCCCCCCGCCCCCGTTGAGTCGATTAGATTTATAGTGACCTTATAGGACAGAGTAGAGCTGCTCCATATGTTTTCCAAGGCTAAAATCTTTAAGGAAACAGATTGCCACATCTTTCTTCCGAGGGATGGCTGGTAGGTTTCAACCACCGACCTTTGGCTAAAGCAGCCAAGTGCTTTAACCACTGCACCATCAGGGTTCCTACTCATTTTATAAAGATAGTATTATCATTTTATGTATATGAAATTTAAACTTAGAGAAGTAGAGACACTTGACCAAGGTCATGCAGCTATTAAGTGATAGAACGTGGAGCTGAACCCAGATCTGTATGGCTTCAAAATTCATATTCTTCTAATTTTTACCACACTTTTTTTTACATTTGACGGTATATGAATCCTTCCTAAAATGATTTCTGAATGTGCTGCCAATTTTGTAATTAATTTTAATGTAGTAATGTTAACAACACATTTCTACATCTGAACATTGAATCTTTGAGATTTAGAACACTATCTAGTTGACTGCTGCCTTTTTTTTTTTTTTTAATTTAAACTCTGATTTGTAGTTGTCCAACCTTTTACTTTGGGGTCCATTCTTGCAACCTGTGATGTATTTAAATAAGCTAAAAAAAAAATTTTTTTTTTTAGGTTAGGTAATTTGTTAAAGACAGCCCTAAAATTATAATGTCTGATTGAAAGAAATGATTTTAATTAATGATTTTATATAAAAAAAATTTTTGTTTCGTAATTTTTAGAACAGTGTCGCTCAGTAGAGGGATCCTGGGCTTTGAAGTCAAATAGGTAGGAATTTGACTCTGTGCTGCCACTTTAAATCCTTTTGATATTACTTAATCTTTATGAGCTTGCTCCATTCCTTTTTTAAAAACTGAGACTAATTCCTAACTCGCAGGTTTAATTTCTTAGTTTATAATACCTCATTAGCCAGAGTACAACCTTGAGTATATCCCACCTGAATTTAGAGACTATCTCAAGAATAGATTTGAAGTATTGAAGACTAATGACCGAAGACGAGATGAGTTGTGGAATGATATCAAGGACATCATACATGAAGAAAGCAAGAGGTTATTAAAAAGGTAGGAAAGAAAGACCAAAATGGATGACAGAAGAGACTCTGAAGCTTGCTCTTGAATGTAGAGTAGCTAAAGCGAATGAAAGAAATGATGAAGTAAAAGAGCTGAACAGATTTCAAAGGGAGGCTTGAAAAGATCAAAGTATTATAATAACATGTGCAAGACCCGGAATTTGAAAACCAAAAGGGAACGAAATGCTCAGAATTTCTCAAGCTGAAAGAACTGAAGAAAAAATTCAGGCCTCAAGTTGCAATATTAAAGGATTCTATAGACAAAATACTGAATGATGTAAGAAGCATCAAGAGAAGATAGAAGGAATACAGTGTCACTGTACCAAAAAGATCTGGTCAACATTCATCCATTTCAGGAGGTAGCATATAAAGAACTGATGGTATTGAAGGAAGAAGTCCAAGCTGCACTGAAGACATTGATGAAAAATAAGGCTCCAAGAATTGATGAAGTACAAATTGAGATATTTCAATAAATGAATGGATGCAGCTCTGGAAGTGCTCACTCGTCTGTATCAAGAAATTTGAAAGACACTGCCTGGTGAACCAACTGGAAGGGATTGTTTTTATGCCTATTCCAAAAAAAGGTGATCCAACAGAATGTGAATATTATCAAACAATATCATTGATATCACATGCAAGTAAAATTTTGCTTAAGATCGTTCAAAAGTGGTTGCCGTAGTACACTGAGAGGGTTGTACTATTGAAGATTGAGAAGAGGACGTGGAACCAGGGATATCATCGCTGATGTCAGATGGATCCTGGCTAAAAGCAGAGAATACCAGAGAGATGTTTACTTGTGTATTATTGACTATGCAAAGGCATTTGACTGTGTGGATCATAACAAGTTACGGATAATCTTGTGAAGAATGGGAATTCCAGAATACTTAATTGTGCTCGTGAGGAACTTGTACATAGATCAAGATGAAGTCGTTCAAACAGAACAAAGGGATACTGCATGGTTTAAAGTCAGGAAAGGTGTGTGTCAGGGTTGTATCTGTTCACCATACTTACTCAGTCTGTATGCTGAGCAAATAATCCAAGAAGCTGAGCTATGTGAAGAAGAACGTGGCGTCAGGACTGGAGGAATACTCATTCAACAACTTACATTATACAGATGACAACCTGGCTTGGTGAAAGTGAAGAGAATTTGAAGCACTTACTGATGAGAATCAAAGACTACAGCCTTCAGTACGGATTACACCTCAACCTAAAGAAAACAAAAATCCTCACAACTGGACCAATAAGCAACATCATGATAAGCAGAGAAGGTTGAAGTTGTCAAGGATTTCATTTTACTTGGATCCGCAACCAACACCCATGGAAGCAGCAGTCAAGAAATCAAAAGATGCATTGCATTGGGCAAATCTGCTGCAAAAGATCTCTTTAAAGTGTTAAAAAGCAAAGATGTCACCTTGAGGACTGTGGTGCTCCTGACCCAAGCCATGGTGTTCTCCATTGCCTCATATGCACGTGAAAGCTGGAAGACCGAAGAAGAATTGATGCCTTCGAATTGTGATGTTGGTGAAGAATGTTGACTATACCATGGATTGCCAAAAGAATGAACAAATTTGTCTCGGAAGAAGTACATCCAATGCTTCTTAGAAACGAGGATGACGAGACTTCGCCTCACATAGTTTAGACATGTTGTCAGGAGGGACCAGTCACTGGAGAAGGACATCGTGCTTGGTAAAGTGGAGGGGACAGAGAAAAAGAGGAAGACCCTCAGCAAGTTAGATTGACACAGTAGCTGAAACAATGGCTCAAGCATAACAGCGATTGTGAGGGTGGCCCAGTACTGGGCATTGTTTCATTCTGTTTTAAAAAGGGTTGCTGTGAGTCAGAACCAACTCAACAGCACCTAACAACAACAAGAATGTTTTCCGTCTGTCTAACTACCCAGCAACCCATTCATACGACAAATATTGCATATATGCTGTTTGTCAGGTCCAGCACCAAATCCAGCGAATAAGACAACCGTGTCCTAATGGGTTTTCATAGGGAAGATGATTAAAGAAGTAAGAATGATAAAGTATGTCGAATCGGCTCAACAGCACTGGGTAATATACAATGGGGGAAGTAACAGGTGTTTTAGAGACAATAGTAGGGGAACCTAATCTAGTTTGAAGTGGTCAAGGAAGGCTTCTTGGAAGAAGTGATATTTCAGTTGACATGTGAAGGACAAGTAGAAGTTAGCCAGGGCAAGTGGATAGAATAAATATTTATTGAAGGAGAAGTGGGGGAAAGAAAGTATTAGTGGTAGATCTTCTGAGGTGAGTGTGGTACATTCGAGAAACTGAATAACTGGGTGGTAGTAGAAAGGAGGCAGTATTTATAGATGAAGCTAGAGGGTTAGACTTGAGGGCAGTGCAGATGGTAGAGGGCCTTGTAAAATATGTTAAGGATTTCAGGCTTTATCATAAACTAAGAATAATGAGAAGACATTTGAATGTACTTTTTAAAAAAATGTTTAATTTTTGGTGAAAATATACACTTATTCAACAATTTCTACATGTACAGTTCGATGACATTGGTTACATTCTTTATGTTGTATCACCATTCTCACTGTCTTTCCCCATATTGTTCCACCACCATTGACTTAGACTCACTGCCCCACAAACAACCCTGGAATGTTCTCAATTAGGGCTGTTGTGATCAGATTTGCTCTTAGGTCACATTCACTACAGTGTGGAAGATGGAGTAGAGAGGGAAAAAGTGGAAATGGAGAGACTGACTTTAGAACTGTTACAATCACCTCAGTAAATGAGGAAGGGTACTTTGGTAGGGTCCTAACAGTGGAGTCAAAGGAAGGTAAGTGTGTCCAGGAAATATTTAGGAAGTAAAACCTGCAGAAACGAGTCCTTGGTTAGATGTAGGGGATGAAAAGAAAAAGAGTCAAAGATGGCTCCCACATATCTAGCTTAAACAACTAGACCGAAGTAGGTTTGGAAGGTGGTGGGTTCATTTTGGACTTACTTGTTGGGCAGCCAAGTGAAGATGACTAGTAGATAGTTGGGTATATGGGTCTGGAGCTCCAGCCAGAGGTATAGGTTAGATAATGTTGATTTGAGAGGCATTAGCATCTCCCACTGATGGCATTTGAAGCCACAGAAGTAGAAGAGATCACCCAGGGATCTTATGCATAGTGAGAGAAAGAGCTAAAATGGATTCCTGAGGATCCATTTAAAAGATTGATAGAAGAAGGAAACTGATAAAGAATATCTTAATGAAAGGAGGAAAACCAGGATAGTGGAAGCCAAGAAAAGAGAAGCTTTTCCAAAGGCCTGAAGAGTATCTCTGATATTTAGTGACACATAGGTCACTGAGACCTTTATTGCATGCAGTTTTGGTAGACAGATGAGGGCAGATAGAAAGACATGAGTGGGAAATGGAGAATGAGTGTAGACAATTTTCCAGAAGCTAGGTTGTGAAGGAGAGGAATTAGACGGTAATAGCTGAAAGGACATGGGGTCAAGGAAATCGAGTGTGTGCACACGCATGAATGCACGTGAGTGTGTGTTTCTTGGAGGAGGAGCCGATAAAAGGGAGAGAGTGGACATTGTCACAATAGAAAATATTTGAAGAAGCGATAGAGATTGAATTCTGAACATAGCTGAAAAATGGCAGGAAGAACATGTCTTTTATTATTACAAAGAGGGAATGTAAGAAGCTAGGTTGTTTGGTTTGCTGGTGGTTATTTAAGGGAATGTCCATACAATGGCTTTATGGATGACACAGGATTACCTGTTAAAAGTGGGTGAGAGGTTTAAGGAAAAGGAGAAAGGTTTTGAACTAATCATGGCGATCAGGAGGACAAACTAAGGAATAGAAGGATTGGGAAAAGCTAAGGCTTCATGATCATGAATTTATATAGAGGCACTAATTTTCGTAGAGGCAAAGAGAATGCATTGAATTCATGGAGGGATAAAGGAACAAGAAAATTGAGGACCTTTGCAAAAAAAAAAAAAAAAAATAGTTGAAGTGATAGACCATGAACTAAAATTAGAGAGGGAAGGAAGTGAAGAAGACAATATGAGGTTGAGGGATGAGTTAAATGTAAGAGGTGGACCTGTGGCCTAGAGCAAGTTAGCAGACTTTTTGTAAAAGGCCAAATAGTAAATATTTTGGGCTTTGCAGACCTTCTGGCCTTTGCTGCTCAACTCTGCTGTTGTAGCATGAAAGCAGCCACAGACTCTATCCATGAGCATAACTGTGGCCCAATAAAACTTTAGGTATAAAAACAGGTGGCAGGCTGGATTTGACCTGCAGGTTATAGTTTGCCAACCTCTGGTCTATAAGTACCAGCTCAACAAACAAACAAAAAAAGAGTTAATCGAGAGTGATTGACCCTCGAGGATATGCTCAGAGTGAGTTTCTCCATCTGTGACAGTTCTTCATTTATGAAAAGATCTAGGGTACGACACCAGTAGCGAGGTGATTGTGGAGAGGCTGTAGCGGATCACCCACGTGAATACTGACTTCACTCAAGATGATGTAGAAGTTTGATTGCACAGGAAGTATGTGAGCCAGGTTTGGAGAGTTATCAAGGGCTCTGTAGATGACAGCGATAGAAACAGCAACTAGGAGAGTATACGAGGTGTAACTAAATGGCACAAACCTTAAAGAACCAGGAGTTTTCCAGCCTTCGTTCTTTTATCCATTTACTGTATTATACTAAAACTGATAATCCAGACATGTTCTGAAACATTTCTCACAAAAAATTACTTTCTCCTCCTTTTTTTTTTAGTTTCATCCATTTCCAAACATTTACATTTCTGCTTCAGGAGAACATTACCCCAGGTTAGGCCAAAATTCATTTATCTTTGATATTTCATTTTCTCCTCTTTCTTATTGGAGACCAAGTAGTTACTGAAAATTGAGCATCTCTGCCTTAATGTTTAGATATTTAGACTATTTGCATTTAATGAGATTGTCGATATGGTTAGGATTAAATCTGCCACCCTTTGCTATTTGTTTTCTCTTTGTACAATCTCTTTGTTCTCTTTTTCAGCTGTCTTTTGGATTGTGTATTTTTTGTTATTTTCTCTCTTGTACTCCATACGTAGGGTTTTCTTGCCTGTAATCTTAACAGAAGCAGATCACCAGGCCTATCTTCCATGGTACCGGTACCGCTGGGTGGGTTTAAACCTCCAACCTTTAGGTTAGCAGTCAAGTGCAAACCGTTTGCACCACCTAGGGACCTTTGTAAAGTTACCCTCTGTGAAGTCATCCCAGAGTAATCTTTCTTGTGTTAACTCACTTCTTTTCTCAAAAACCACCCTCTTCCCACCCACCAAATTTACCCTGATATTTCTCTCGTATATTGCAGAGGTCGGACTAGTTATTTTGGGGTTATTTTAAGAGGAAAATGAGAGTGTAAGATGTAATTCTTATTTTTATTTAGACATTTCTATAATTTCTTATCTTCGTAGTGATAGCATGTGGAGGAAAGTATTAAAAAGCTTGGGCTCTGGAGTCAAACAAATGTGATTTCAATACTTAGAGCCATGTTTCTAATTAAGAAACTTGTAAGTTAACCTCTAAGACTCAACTTTCTCAGCTTTAAAATGGGAATAGTAATAATACCTATCTTTTGAGGTCATAGAATTAAAAGAGATAGTGTATATATGTTTTGAACACAATGTCTGGAAAACAGTAAGCATGCAGTAAGTGCTATATATCAAACATCCCAGTATCTCTTGTCCCTTTTGAATAAGATCCTACAAAGATCAGCTGTTTCTTATAGCTAGGTCAAGGGCTGATGAAAAGTGTGAAATTTTTTGTATAGTTAAAGTTGAGACATAGTGTAGTTTGGAAATTCTTTCCTGCAGATTTACCATGGAGAAGGCTCTTTTTATTTTATTTTTACCAAGTTCTTGAAAAGATTCAATTTAATGATAAGTTTAAAATGCTTAGGAGGCTTTCATTAATTTTAATTCATTATTTTTAACAAAAGAATACTTAAGGCTTTTATTTAATAGCTCGGAAGGGAAATAGGTTTTTTTTTTTATTATTATTCATCTGCCCTTTACCCAACTGGCTTTTCTGCCAACACCTCTGGGCATTTTAGTCTAGCTCTGATGTGGTGCCTCGTAGTACTTTTATTTGGTTCTTATCATATGACTTCATTTGGTTAAGTCTTTGTCCTGGAGGAAAATTCTCAAGCTAGCCAAAGAAGATGTCTTCATTTTAGGTCTGCTACTCTAAGGGGAATCCAGCAACAATAATGAGTTTTATATTAGAGTTTTCTTATGGAAATTAGAGTTTAAAACAAAATTTATGGTATCCTAACATAAATTTTTTCTATTTAACATATACTTTACATCTGTAGTTTTACATGTTCTTAACCTCATACATTTTTATTGGATACTTTTTATAAATCAAGATGCCCTGTAAAATGTAAAACAAGTCAGTTTTATTATGATTTAATGTTTTCCAGATGAAGGTAATGAAACAGAGGTACAGCCACAACAAAACAGCCAGTTAATGTGGAAACAAGGTCGACAACTGCTCAGACAGTAAGTATCCCAAGTTCAAATTATAAATTGACAATATATATTCATGAGATTATTTTGTGTTTCCAATTCAGAATAATTTTGTTTCTCATATTACTATACTGCTGTTGTGAAAAGTTTAATTGAATTACTATTCCTTTTTCATATTAAACACTTTTTCCCCATGGTGGAATTTATTTTTATTAAATATTCATAAGAATAATTAAGAACAGATTCTCTTTCTACAGTTTTATCTTCATCAAAAAGAGTAAAATTTCAAGCTTCTAAATTTTGTTATACACTTACATTTGCAGTTAAAAGAATTCTGTACCCTAAAGTCACTCCTTGCATCTTTAATACATGAATATACATATATTTTAATATAATCCCAGTCGGTGTTTACATGTATTTGTGTTATATTTTCAAACTTTCTATTTTAAATAGGTTGGAGAGCTCCTTTAATTACCAAATTGCAGATGTTGCGCTAACATATACTTTCTTCTATAAAATGTGTATTTGAAACTATAAAGAGGAAACAAAGCTAGGATGAGGTTCAGATGTCAAGTGGTAGACTAGACTCACTCACCAGCTCATGCTTGGCCCTTGCGTATCACTTTTAAAACTGGGATTCAGATTTGTGCCTCAGTAAAATGAAATTAACTACCTGTTTTGAATTTTTGGGTTGCTTGTGAATATTCTAACACTGTGGTCTGCCGGAAATTAAAGCTGGATTCAGAAGAAGATGTGGAATGAAGAAAAATATCATTGCTGATGTCAGATGAATCTTGACTGAAAACAGATACCAGAAAGCTCTTTACCAGTCGACTGTGCAAAGGCATTCGACTGTGTGGATCATAACAAGTTATGCATAACAATGCGAAGAATGGGAATTTCAGCACACTTAATTAATAGTGCTCATGCGGAACCTGTACATAGACCAAGAGGCAGTCGTTCAAACAGAACAAGGGGATTCTGTGTGGTTTAAAATCAGGAAAGGTGTGTCAGGGTTGTATCATTTCACCATAGTTACTCAATCTGTACCCTGAGCGCGTAACCCAAGAAGCTGGACTATACGAAGAAGAACATGGCATCAAGATTGGCGGAAGACTCATTGACAGCCTGCGATATGCAGATGACACAACCTTGCTTGCTGAAAATGAGGAGGACTTGAAGCACTAACTGATGAAGATAAGAGACTACAGCCTTCAATATGGATTACACCTCAACATAAAGAGAACAAAAGTCCTCACAGCTGGACCAATAAGCAACATCATGATAAACAGAAAAGACTGAAATTGTCAAGGATTTCATTTTACTTGGATCCACAATCAATGCCCAGAGAAGCAACAGTCAAGAAATAATGCATTGCACTGGGCAAATCTGCTGCAAGAGACCTCTTTAAAGTGTTAAAAAGCAAAATAGCACCGTGAGGACTAAGATGCGCCTGACCCAAGCCGTGGTGTTTTCAGTCGCATCATATGCATGCATAAGCTGGATACTGAAGAAGATTGACACCTTTGAATTATGATGTTGGCGAAGGATGTTGAATATACCATGGACTGCTAAAAGAACGAACAAATCTGTCTTGGAAGAAGTATAGCCATTATGCTCCTTAGAAGCAAGGATGGCGAGACTACATCTCACATACTTTGGACATGTTATCAAGAGGGTCTAGTCCCTGGAGAAGGGCATCACGCTTGGTAGAGGTCAGGGAAAAAAAGGAAGACCGTCAGCGAGATAGACTGACACAGTGGTTGCAACAACGGGCTTAAGTATAACAGCAATTGCGAGGATGGTGCAAGACTGGGCAGTGTTTCGGTCTGTTGTATATAGGATCATTATGAGTTGGAATCGACTCAGCGGCACCTAACAACAACAACGACAACATGGTCTCCAAAATGGATGGATGTCAGCCATTTCGAGTATGGGAAGAGAATATTAAAACATCTTCTCGTATCAATTTTTTGTCTTAAAAAAAATTAGAAGGAAATGAGACTTTGCTAATATCTAATAAGTGAATTTTCACTAGTGCCCTAACTTTGGTCTTAAATATGATTTGTGCTTTTTTCCTTTTATAATTGATAAGGGTTCATAGTGTACTGGTCTGTTTTTCTTTTTATGAGAGGTGATTATCATAGCGAACTACTCAAGAGATATTTTCAAGTACGTAAAGACTTATAATCTACTACTCAAAGTAAAGGTGACATTTTTATCAACGAGTGAGAAAGTAATGACTTAGTAAAACCAATGTGAGTGTAGAACATGTCTATCAGTTTTGAAAGCAGAGACATGCAATGTGACTATTTTGCCAAGGTGATGTATTAAATATTATTTGTTAGAAATAGAAAAACATAACACCTTTGTATTAGCGTGCAAGAGCAACTGATTAAATTCAGGAAAGTTGGAAATTTATTATAGTAGTCCCTGAATTCCAGTGGGGTTCTGTTCGGACAACTCCATTGTAAATCGATTCTGCCGTAAGTCGAATACCTCATTTTTAAAAAGTTTTAATTATTATTGCCATAGCCTACTATGTGGGAGTATTCTGAGCAGTAAATTGTAACATTGAGCATCTGTGAGTGGACTTCTGTGTCTTAGTCATCTAGTGCTGCTATAACAGAAACACGACAAGTAGGTGGCTTTAACAAAGTTGATTTTCTCACATTAAAGTAGGCTAGAAGTCCAAATTCAGGGTGTCAGCTCCAGGGGAAGGCCTTCTCTCTCTGTCAGCCTTCTCATCAATCTTCCCCGAGACTAGGAGCTTCTCTACACAGGGACCCCCAGGTCCAAAGGACTTGCTCTGCTCCTGGCACTGCTTTCTTGGCGGTTTGAGGTAGAGAGGGGGGCTTCCCCCTCTGCTCACTTCTGTCTTTTATCTCTCAAGAGATTGCCTCAAGACACAATCCAGTCTTGCAAGTTGAGTCATGCCTCACTAACACAACTGCTGCTTGTCCTCCCTCTTTAACATCGTAGAGGCAGATTTACAACATAATGGGAAAGTCACACAATACCAGGAATCATGGCCCAGCCAAACTGATACACATATTTTTGGGGGGACATAATTCAGTCCATGACAGTCTGAGAATGATAATGTAAGCAAATTAACATGCTTCAACATTGTATGTAGAACATATTACTAATGATAAAAAATAAACAACAAAAAACAAACTCGTTGAGTCGATTCCGACTCATAATGACTTTATAGGACAGAGTAGAACTGCCCCACACGGTTTCCAAGGCTGGTGGATTCGAACTGCTGAACTCTTAACCACTGCGCCAGCTGGCTCCATTACTAATGGTAAGATGTACAAAACAAAACAAAACAGATGGCCCTAAGTGCAGTTCTTCATAACTCAAATACATTATAAGTCAGGAACTACCTGTAAAAAAAAAAAAAAAAAAATACCTGTACTCAAATTTTAATCAAAACTTTTCTGTTTTGTTCTACATCCTACTTTGGTGAGTAGTGCCTGGAGTCTTAAAAGCTTGTGAGTGACTGTACTGTACTGATCCTACCCCATCTGGGGCAAGGGAGAATGAACAAAACCAAAGACACAAGGGAAAGATTAGTCCAGAGGACTAATGGCCCACAACTACCAAAGCCTCCACTAGACTGAGTCTAGCACAACGAGGTGGTGCCCAACTGCTAGCACCAACTGACTGCTCTGACAGGGATCACGTTAGAGGGTCCTGAACAGAGCAGGAGAAAAATGTAGAACAGAGTTCTAACTCACAAGAAAAAGACCAGACTTCACTGGTCTGACAGAGACTGGAGAAACCTCGAGGATATGACTCCTGAACACCCTTTTAACTGAGTACTGAAGTCACTCCTTCAGGTTCACCCTTCAACCAAAGATTAGACAGGCCCGTAAAACAAAATGAGACTAAATAGGCACACTAGCTCGGGCAGGGACGAGAAGACAGAAGGGGACAGGAAAGCTGGTAATGGGGAACCCAAGGTCGAGAAGGGAGAGTGTTGACGTGTGGTGGAGTTGGCAACCAGTATCACAAAACTTATATTAATTGTTTAATGAAAAACTAATTTGCTATGTAAATCTTCATCTGAAGTACAAAAAAAAAAAAAAGCTGCTCTCGAGTCAATTCTGACTCATGGTGATCCTGTGTGTCAGAGTAGACCTGTGCTCCATAGGGTTTTCAGTGGCTGATTTTTTTGGAAGTAGATTGCCCAGCCTTTCTTCCAAGGCACCTCTGGGAGGACTTAGACTTCCAGCCTTTCAAGTAGTAGGTGAGTGTGTTAGCTGTTTTTTTTTTTTTTTTTTTTTTACCACCCAGCAACTCCTTTTACTGTGTTACCACCTGGAATTTGGGGGTTGATTTGGAATAGCACCTATTAAAGTACCTAGAGTTACTTTAATATGTTTTAGTGAAGTTCATATTAACATTTATTAGATTCTTTTTATTGATAATACATATCTTATTTAGAAAATTGTTAGGGAAATTGAATAACCACTCTCAAACAAAATTTAGCTTGATAACCAAACATCCATTACCGCTTTAGAAGATTTCAATTATATATCATATTATTTTCATGTTTTTACATGTGAACACCCCTTATATTGACAGCCTAATAGTTTTGAGTGTGTAAGCTGTTGTATACTTTCATTGTTAGATATTTATTTCTGATTTTCTTTTCTTACCAGTAATATCAGTACTTGTGATATTTGTTAAAAAAAAAAAAGTCAATATGAATAAATATATGTTTACATATATTGGAAAATACCATATAAGTAATCCACCCTCTGCTCTGGGTATGTTAACTGTAGCTGCAGCTGCTTCCTGTTGGAACCAGTAAAAATCTAGAAGATGGGAACACTTCTCTCCTTCAGAATGAAGAAAAAAAAAAAAAAACAAACTTCCGTTAATATGGGATGGCACTGAAAAATGACTGCTTGATAAGATACACTTACTCCATCTTGATTACATATCTTTGTGAGCTTTCTTTCAACTGTCATAACTATTAAAACCGAATATTGAAATAAATTGATTTTAGACTGGTTGTCTACTTTTTACATTGAGTAAACTTGGTGTCTACTTACAGTTAGTGCCTAATATTCGTCTGTCACATTTGTTAGTGGCCTTTGCCTCTTTGTATTCCTGTAATTGCTACTTTTGACCACTTTTAGACAGTTTTGGTATTAATAGGTATTGAGTGCCTTCTATATCCCAGGCCCTGTAGTAGGTGTGCCTATTTAAGGAAAAAAAAAATGAGGTTCAGAATTAAAGTTACACAACAAGTGGCAGAAAGGGGTTTTTCTTTTTTTTCTTTAATTAAAGTTTTATTATTAAATATGCCAAGTATATAAAAAAATACAGGAAGTAACAGAATGATGAACACCATTGTAACCACCACCCAGCTTTATCTTAATTGTCATATTTGTTTCAGATCTTGTTATTTTTTCTTTTTAAGTGAAAGTTTACACATCAAGTCAGTCTCTCATATAAAACCTTATATACACCTTGCTATATACTCTCCTAGTTGCTCTCCCCTTAATTAGACAGCACACTCGGTCCCTCCACCCTGTGTTTCCGTGTCCATTCAGCCAGCTTCGGCCCCCCTCAGCTTTCACATTTCCCCTCCAGACAGGAGCTGCCCAGATAGTCTCATGTATCTTACTTGATCCAAGAAGCCCACTCCTCATCAGTATCATTTTCGGTCTTGTAGTCCAGTCCAATCCGTGTCTCGAGAGTTGGCATCGAGAATGGTTCCTGTCTTGGGCTAACAGAAGGTCTGGGGACCATGACCTCTGGGACCCCTCTGGTCTCAGTCGGACCATTAAGTCTGGTCTTTTTACTAGAATTTGGGGTCTGCATCCCACTGCTCTCCTGCTCGTTCAGGGGTTTTCTGTTGTACTCCCTGTCATGGCAGCCATTGGTTGTAGCTGGGCACCATCTAGTTCTTCTGGTCTCAGGCTGATGTAGTCTTTGATTTATGTGGCCCATTCTGATTCTTGGGCTCATACTCACCTTGTGTCTTTGGTGTTCTTCATTCTCCTTTGCTTCAGGTGGGTTGAAACCAATTGATGCATCTTAGATGGCCACTTGATAGCTTTTAAGACCCCAGACACCACTCTCCAAAATGAGATGCAAAATGTTTTCTTAATAGATTTTGTTATGCCATTTGACCTAGATGTCCCCTGAAACCATGGTCCCCAGACTCCTGCCCCTGCCACTCTGGCCTTCGAAGCATTCGGTTTATTCAGGAAACTCCTTTGCTTTTGGTTTAGTCCAGTTGTGCTGACCTCTCCTGTATTGTGTGTTGTCTTTCCCTTCACCTAAAGTGATTCTTGTCTACTATCTAATTAATGAATCCCCCTCTCCCTGCCTCCCTCCCACCCTCGTAACCATCAAAGAATATTTTCTTCTGTGTTTAAAGTATTTCTTGAATTCTTATAATAGTGGTCTCATACAATATTTGTCCTTTTGCAACTGACTAATTTAACTCAGCGTAATGCCTTCCAGATTCCTCCATGTTACGAGATGTTTCACAGATTCATCGCTGTTCTTTATCAATGCACAGTATTCCATTGTGTGAATATACCATAATTTTATCCATTCATCCATTGATGGGCGCCTTGGTTGCTTCCATCTTTTTGATATTGTAAACAGTGCTGCAGTGAACATGGGTGTGCATATATTTGTTCACGTAAAGGCTCTTCTCTAGGATATATTCCAGGGAGTGTCATTGCTGGATCGTAAGGATAGTTCCGTTTTTAGCTTTTTAAGGAAGTGCCGAATCAGTTTCCAAAGTGGTTGTACCATTTTACATTCCCACCAGCAGTGTATAAGTGTTCCAGTCTCTCCAGAACCTCTGCAACATTTATTATTTTGTGTTTTTTGGATTAATGCCAGCCTTGTTGGAGTGAGATGGAATCTCATTGTAGTTTTGATCTGCATTTCTCTAATGGCTAATGAACCTGAGCACTTCCTCATGTATCTGTTAGCTACCTGAAAGTCTTCTTTAGTGAAGTGCCTGTTCATATCTTTTGCCCATTTTCTAATTGGGTTATTTGTCTTTTTGTCTTTGAGTTTTTGCAGTAACATGTAGATTTCAGAGATCAGCCACTGATCAGAAATGTTACAGCTAAAAACTTTTTCCCGGTCTGTAGGTAATCTTTTTACTCTTGGTGAAGTCTTTGCATGAGCATAGGTGTTTGACTTTTAGGAGCTCCCAGTTATCTCATTTCTCTTCTGCTGTTTTTGCAGTTCTAGTAATGTTTTGTATACTATTTATGCCACGTATCAGGGATGCTAACATTGTTCCTATTTTTCCTTTCATGAACTTTATCGTTTTAGATTTTATATTTCGGTCTTTGATCCATTTTGAGTTGGTTTTTGTGCATGGCATGAGGTATGAGTCTTGTTTCATTATTTAGCAGATGGATATCCAGTTATGTCAGCACCATTTGGTGAAACAGACTGTCTTTTCCCCATTTAACAGAGCTTGGGCCTTTGTCAAATATCAGTTGCTTATACGTGAATGGATTTATATCTGGATTCACAATTCTGTTCCATTGATCTATGTATCTGTTGCTGTGCTGGTACCAGGCTGTTCTGACTACCATGGCAGTATAATATGTTCTAAAGTCAGTTAGTGTGAGGCCTCACACTTTGTTGTTCTTTTTCAGTAACGCTTTACTTGTCTGGGGCCTCTTTCCCTTCCATATGAAGTTGGTGATTTATTTCTCCATCTCATTAAAAAATGTCACTGGTGTTTGCATTGGGATTGCATTGTATCTATAGATCACTTTGGGCAGAGTAGACATTTTTATAATGTTGAGCAGGGTATGTTTTTCCACTTATGAAGGTCTCTTTTGGTTTCTTGCAGTATGTAATCTGATATGATTCATTTAATTTCATTTGGGTTTGTCGTGATATCGCCAGTTTCATTTCTCATTCAGGTTATTTGCCTCCTCTCCTGTTTTTTTTCAGCCTGACCAGTGGTTTATTGATGTTGTTAATCTTTTCAAAGAACCAGCTTTTGGTCTTGTTAACTCTTTCAATTATTTTTGTTTTCTGTTTCATTTAATTCTGCTCCAATTTTTGTTATTTGCTTTCTTCTTGTGCCTGAAGGTTTCTTTTGTTGCTCTCTTTCCATTCAAGTTGTAGGGATAGTTCTTTGATTTTGGCCCTTTCTTCTTTTTTGAATGTGTGCATTTATTGATATAAATTGACCTCTGAGTGCTGCTTTTGCTGTGTCCCAAAGGTTCTGATAGGAAGTGTTTTCATTCTCATTGGATTCTGTGAATTTCTTTATTCCATCCTTGATGTATTCTATAACCCAGTAATTTTTGAGCAAGGTATTGTTCTGTTTGCAAGTGTTTGATTTCTTTTCCCTGCTTTTTCTGTTATTGACTTCTACTTTTTTTTATGACCTTATGGTCAGAGAAGGTGCTTTGTAATATTTTGATGTTTTGGATTCGGCAAAGGCTTTCTTTATGGCCTGATATGTGGTCTATTCTAGAGAAGTTCCATGCGCACTGGAAAAGAAAGTATACTTGGTTGCTATTGGGTGGACTGTTCTGTATTTGTCTGTGAGGTCAAGTTGGTTAATTGTGGCATTTTGCTCTTCCGTGTCTTTATTGAGCTTCTCTCTGGATGTTCTGTCCTTCACTGAAAGTGGTGTGTTGAAGTCTCCTTGTATAATTGTGGAGCTGTCTATCTCACTTTTCAATGCTGTTAGAATTTGTTTTATGTATCTTGAAGCCCTGTTGTTGGGTGTATAAATATTTAATATGGTTATATCCTTCTGGTATATTGTCTCTTTAATTGTTGTATAGTTTTGTTTTGTTTTTTTTTTTTAGTACCCTTATCCTTTGTGGTAGATTTAAGTTTGAAATCTGTTTTATCAGAAATTAGTATAGCCACTCCTGCTCTTTTTTGGTTGTTGTTTGCTTGATATATTTTTTTTCCATCCTTTGAATTTTAGTTTGTTTGTGTCTTTAAGTCTAAGGTGTGTCTCTTGTAGGCAGCATATAGCCAGATAGAGTTTTATAATCCATTCTGCAACTCTCTGTCTCTTTATTGGTACATTTAGTCCCTTTACATTCAGCATGATTATACATAGGTTTGAGTTTAGTGCTGTCATTTTGATGTCTTTGTGTGTTGTTGACAGTTTCATTTTTCCACTTTTTTGTCCTGAGAAGTTTTTCTTTGTGAATTGTGTGTTCCTCTTTTACATTGTGGTTAAATTTGTTTTTGCTGAGTCTTTATGTTTATCTTGTTCTTTATTTTGAAGTGTAGGATTGTTAGTCTTCTTTGCGATTACCTTGATATTTACCCCTCTTTTTCTAAGTTTAAGTCTAGCTTGTGTCTCTGTATATCGCCTTGATTTCCTTTCCATATGGAAGATTTATGTGTACTTTATTTAGTCCCTCTTTATTGATTATTGTCATTTTTTACATAGTGATATTACCGATGTCCTGTTTTGAGCATTTATTTTAAATCTTGATTTATTTTTATGATTTTCCTATCTCAGTTGATGTCTGGTTACTCTGTTCTGTGTTCTGGTGTTCGGTTGATATCTGATATTATTGATTTTCTATCCAGAGAATTCCCTTTAGTATTTCTTGTAGTCTTGGTTTTTGCAAATTCACTAAGCTTGTTTTTATCTGTAAATATCTTAATTTTGCCTTCATATGTGAGAGACAGTTTGGCTGGATATATGATTCTTGGCTGGCAGTTTTTCTCCTTCAGTGCTTTATATATGTCATCCCATTGCCTTCTTGCCTGCGTGGTTTCTGCTGAGTAGTCCAAACTTATTCTTTTTGATTCTCCTTTGTAGGTGACTTTTCGTTTATCGCTGGCTGCTTTTGAAATTTTCTCTTTATCTTTGGTTTTGGCAAGTTTGATGATACTATGTCTTGGTGACATTCTTTTGGGATCTACCTCGTATGGGGTTTGATGAGCATCTTGGATGAATATCCTTTCATCTTTCACAATGTCAGGGAAGTTTTCTGCCAACAAATCTTTGACAATTTTCTCTTTGTTTCCTGTTATCCCTTACTGTTCTGGTATTCCAATCACTTGCAAGTTATTCTTTTTGATAGAGTCCCACATGATTCTTAGGGTTTCTTCATTTTTTTTTTAATTCTTTGATCTGATTTTTCTTCAGATATATTGGTGCCAAGTGATTTATCTTCAGTTGCCGCAATTCTACATTCCAGTTCCTCAATTCTGCTCTTCTGACTCTCTATTGAGTTGTCTGATCCTGTATTTTTATTGTTTACCTTCTGAATTTCTGAATGCTGTCTCCCTATGGATTCTTGCGGTTTGTTAAATTTTTCATTATGTTCTTGAGTAATCTTTTTAATTTCTTCAACTTCTTTATCTCTGTGTTCCTTGGCTTTTTCTGTTTGTTGCCTGATTTCTTTCCTGATGTCTTGAAGAGTTCCATATATATATCTTTTGTATTCTATGTCTGGTAATTCCAGGAGTACATCTTAATCTGGGAGAGTCCTTGATTCTCTGTTTTGGGAGTTTGTTGAAGCAGTCATGGTCTGCTTCTTTATGTGATTGGATATTGACTGTTGTCTCTGAGCTATCTATAAGTTATTTATGTTTGCTCACTGTGTCATAGTTTATTTGTTTTGTTTCGATATGGCTTAATAGGCTACTAGAGTGAGCTCGCTTGGTTATTGGAGCCTTTGAAGCACTAATGTCCTGTTACCAGATGGCTAGAGCTGTTACCAGGTATATGAGTGTAGGGGTCCATTCACTATTCTTGTATAGATTCAGCTCAGGTGTCCAGGTTGCCAGTCACCTAGTGTGTGGCATAGGCTCTCACCTACTATCTTAGAGGAGCAGTGGTGATGGGTGTATGTACCGGTTTCTGGTAGCAGCAGGGGGTCACACTCTGAGGAAGGCAGGGGGCTGACAGCCTTCCCTCAAGTGTCAGTGAGGAAGGAGCATCTCTGTTGTTTAGAGCACTGTGGTGGGTAGGCTCTGGAACTGTACCTTTGGCACCCAGTGCTTATATCTGTAAGGACTGGTAGGCACCATTATCCTTTTGCGGGCGGCTACGTGGTGTAGATGGAGCCTTGAGCTCTCGGGCCCCTGCTGTGGGTAGGTGAAGGCCCTGCTTACTAGGCAGAGCGGTATCAAACATCTAAAACCTGCTTCTCCCCGCACAGCTGAAACAGATACAGTTAGATCTCAGACAGATTTGCCCTTGCAGTATAATAGCCACCTGGATCCATGTAGGGGTGAGAGAAAAAGTCTGTGGATTGCTTATGCCTGCGCTGGAGCTGCTTCTGCTCTGAGCTACCAGATTAGCGGAGTAGTATTCCCCCACCCCCATTTGTTAATTTGTTCCTTCTCCTAGGCCAGGAGTATGGCTCAGAGAGTGCAGCAGGTTCAATCTCAGGCCCAGGGAAATCAACTGTTAATGAAGCTGGCTGGGGCAGAGGGGGAGGGATCAGATAGAGAGGAGAGAGTTCTTTCAAAAGAGGGAGCTATTAGATAAAATTACTTATCTTGTGTGGAGAGTGCTGTTTTATCCCAGATTCCAGAGGCATGTGTAGCCTGTGTGTGCTGACTGGGTCCCTGCTGGGATTGCCCCAGGCTGCCCCCCTCCCACACCAAGATTGCCCCAGGGGTTTAGGGCTGTGTCCCACAGCACTTGCCTTCTTTTGCCAAAGCAGCTGTGTCCTAAACTCCTCAGCCAGTCCCATTGGTGGGGGTTGGTGTGCCAGCACATTGGTTGCCTTCTTTCACTGAAGCAGCTGCTTCCTAAATGCCACAGCCAGCCCTGTTGTAGACCTGCCACAGTGTCAGGGGCGCGCCACTCTGCCTTCTTTTGTTAAACTGCTGTGTCTCAGGGAACTACCATCAGCCCCGCCATAGTTGCTCCAAAGAACAGTGCCAAGGAACCGGAGCTGAGACGTGGCACGGGCTCAGCAACTAGTCACTGCTTCCACACCGTCTCTTCCTCTGCTGTCGCTCAGACCGATTCCTTAATTTTGCCTTTGATGCTCAGGGATTCTAGCTTGTCCTGTGTAATCAGTTCACTTGTTTTTTTGGGTCTTTGTTGTAAGAGGGATGGGCAGAAGCTACTGGCTAGTTCACTGTCTTGGCCCTGCCTCTCATTGTTCAGAAATGGGTTTTAGACTCAGCTCTAACCCTTAATACAAAGGCTATCCCCTTTCTCCACATTGCTGCCACTCTGCAACATGCATACATATGTGCACACATACACACACCTCACATCCTGCAATTTTAATTTAATTGCAGATGGTGCAAATGGCTAAGCTCTAGACTACTAGCTGAAAGTTTGGCAGTTTGAACCCACCCAGAGAAGATCGGCCTGGCCATCTGCTTCCACGAGGTCACAGCCTTGGAAACCCTATGGAGCAGTTCTGCTCTGTATGCTTGGGGTTGCCATGAGTAGGAATCAATTTGACAACTACCAAAAACAACAATTTATATTTTAACATTTTTGTAGATTTAAAGCTTCCCTTCTGTAGACATGAGTCTTTGAAAAAGACTACCTGCTTGTGTGTTGTGGAGGAAACCCTACGTGCTAGAAACATTTTCCCCATGTCTCAATTAATCCAGTGACACTTGCCATCAGAAATGTTTTTTAAAAAGTCTACTGGAATTTTTATTTTTTGCTGGAATACTATTATGAATTAGTAATTCAGCAGAATCTGGGAGTTAGCTTTCTCCAATCCAGCCTAGAGTAGAGAGTGTGCTGTTAGGTATATTAAAGAACAACTTCTTCTTAAGATAAATGTAATGAATGGTGTATTGTGTGGTTCTTTGATTTTTCTCAGTGACTGAAGAGGCTGGTACTGCAAGAGACAGCCCCATCTGCAGCTGGAAAATTATTTATTAGCAAGTCTCATTCGCATAGTACTGTACTGTTAAGTCTTACACAGGCAGTGAATTTGAAGAAATGTTTTTATTTACATATTAAATTATAAAGTACTGATGCCTATATGACTGAATTGTAAGAATCCTCTTCACACAGGTATCTACAGGAGGTGGGTTACACAGACACTATCCTAGATGTGAAATCTAAACGAGTGCGAGCTTTGTTGGGCTTTTCAAGTGATGTCACCGACAGGGAAGATGACAAAAATCAGGACTCAATTATAAATGGCACAGAGGCTGAAATTAAAGAGACAGCAATGATTGGGTAAGTATTTTTCTGGAAAGTGTTTCAGCTTGAATTTTATTTCTTATTAAATATTTTTTGTTGTATGGGTGATACAGTTTAAGATAGTGATACAGAAATATAATTAAGTTTAAAAAATTTTTTCATTTTATTTTGTAAGAAGGAAACACCTAAGGATTAAAGTTACCCGTTGTATTTTATTGGCTATTTTAATTTCCGAATATAATTTTTTACTTAGAAAATTCTTATTTTATTGAAATTTATGTATGTATTATAGATTTTTAGTGTCTTGAAGCTCAGTCACTTTCTATTAGAACTTTATAAGAGATTTGGAAATTGACTATTAATCTGTAAGAATGAAATTTCATTATTGGTGACCTAGAAATCAAGCAAATACCTCAAAATTCTTAGAAGTAAACCCCTTTTTTTTTAACTACTTTTGTTTAATAATGCTGTAACTCATATTTCCTATGACTGAAATATATTTTTAAGCATGTATTTTAAATTGATGGACTGTCTAACCCACCTACGTGTGAAAAGTTCAGTAGCTGTTTGAAATATTTTGTTTTGCTTTTTGGATCATTTATCATACAGTTATATATAATTCTCTTTAAAGCGAACATGAATAGTTCAATGAAGAAATTTTTTTTTTATTGGAATAAATTTTCCGTAATTCTTAACTAAATGAAAAACCAACGATTCTGTGAAAGTCCAAGAATGATGTTACTTTATTTTAACACGTTTAGGCTTAGAAGAATGGTATTAATTGAACTCTAAACATTTTTCAATGAGAACATAGTTCCTGTTATTTGGCACATGAACTAATATTAGAGGATTTGTATAAAGATGAAAAATAAGTCTTTTGTAATCAAAATGTCATTGACACCTTCCTAAATTATTTATTAATAATTAGGGATATGTTGACTTATTTTTATAGATGTAAAAGTATAAATTATTTCTCTGTGTAGACATGGAACATGTGAACATTGTTTCTAGTTGCATTTTCACCTTGAGGGTTGATTTTAAGTCATCATGAAGACCTTCACAGAAGACCACTGTAATTGTCATGTGTTTTGGGTTTGCTTAGTTTTTTGAAAGTGACAAGAGTATCATTCTGAATCTGTCAGATTTAGGTAGGAACTGAGAATATGGGGCTGGGAAGGACAAATATGTAGCTCTCAGCTGACCCAAACTTAGGATTTATCTGTCTTGGAAGTTTTGTCCATAGTTGTGACTAAAATTTTTCAGAAAAATGTCTTCTCATCTAAAACATTTCCTAATGAACTGGAGAAAAATCATTCTATTTTGGCCATTAAAAAACTGAATTATTATTTTTGGGTACTGTTGAGTCAATTTCGACTCATAGCAACCCCATGTGACAGTAGAACTGCCCCATAGACTTTTCTTGACTGTCATCTTTACAGGAGCAGATTGCCACGTCTTTCTCCCACAGAGCTGCTGAGCAGATTTGAACCACCACCCTTTCTGTTAGCAGCTGAACACTTAACCATTGTGCCACCAGGGCTCCTTATTTACTAAAGTATTTCCAGGAAACTAAATTCAAGTCTCACATCTTTAAAAACTCAGTCATTTCCAAAAAAGTTAATGGTTTATTAACCAATACTTGACAGCAACTAACAGCAAGGATCAAGTCTTGTAGTAATATTAATTTGACCAATACATTATTTTTAGTATTAAAAAAAAAAAAATTTTTTTTATGTGCACATTTTTTTTTAACCTCTTTAGCTGTTCAGCAGAAATAGAAGGTTACAACAGAGATAATGGCATATCTACTAGTTATTTCCTTAGTTGTAGAAGCTTATGTAAGAGGTCAAAGGAAGTGTTATAGAGAGGAAAAGAACAGAAACACTGGAGGCAGAGATAATAAGAAAAATATTTTTAAATAAGTATGTTAAGTTTGACTTAAAGAACAAAATAATACTGAGTCAGAAATTACTTACATTAGCATAACACTGAGTAGATATGATTGCAAAGTACTTTTAAAACAGTAACCACATCCTGTATTGCTTTCCAATTAAAGTCCATGGAAATGGAATGGATAAGAGTCAACATAGAACATGATTGGGGGGGATCATAGTTACAATGTAAACAGAAGTTAGTGCAACATATCATGGATTAATCCTTATGTTAATGTTAGAAAAGGTAAACTGAGCAAGATGTACATGTTTTAAACCAGAAAATCCGAGTTAACAGATTCTGCCTCCGTACTGGATAATTTCAAATTCCTTGAAAGCGCAGCTGTGGATTTCAGTGACGAAGATGAAGACGATGATATTGATGGAAGAGAAAAAAGCATCATTGACACTTCAACAGTGAGTTGGATAAATCAACTAATATAAATATTTTTAGTGAACAGAATGCATACTTTAAAAATAATCCGTGTTTTTCAACCTAAACCCTTAATTTTTTTTTCATGAATTTTGGAGAACTCAGTGTTCAGGATTGATTTGAAATTCAGGCATATTTTCAGAATAGCAGCTTTCTCTTGAAAGTCCTTACTGTTTTACTTTTTGTTAATTCATTAAATAGGATAACATTTTATAGGGCTAGAGAATGTAGTAAACATTTTGTGTTATAACAATGCAGTGTTATTGGTTACTATAAGACAGTAGAACCGACAGACCTATCATGGTGCCTAATGGCTCTACTCGATACAGTTTTTGTCTCTTGTCAGGGTTGCTTTGGTAGACAAGTTCTACAAAAGTGCCTGCTTTCAGAAATCTAGATTTCTTCATAATTGTTTAGGGTTCTTCTGAAGCTTGTTCAGATCTTTATAAGGTTATAAAACTTCCCCATTGTAATTTCCTGGAATGAGATGTTTCTAAATTGCTGCTTCTGCCTTCTCTCCCTTTCTGCCATCTCATCCCTTTTCCTTCTTTAAGTAAGGTCATGAGGACATGCTTTGATTTGTCTAGGAAAATGTTCGGCATTCCTTTTTTCTCATTGATGTAGTAAGAGGAGGAGGAAAATAAGATACTATAAAGCAGTGGTGTCACTAGGGGGAGATAGGGGGCGCTGACTGTACTGGGTGACGCTGTCAGAGGAGGTAACACCAAAATGACTGTCTATAAAATTTTTGTGCAGTGTTTCAGCAGAAATTTATTATTTTTATGAAACATCCATATAGTTTGTTACAACACAGAATCATTTTTTGTAAGCCTAGCCTACAAGGCTAAAGCTCTATGCTAATTTACTTCTTGAACCTTTTAATGTACTCCAGTCAGAGCTGTCATTATTACTAAATATAATGACTCTTTGAATCTCATGGTTTCATCTGCACACACTACAAGCATGTGCTGTTTTCGTTGTTGCCGATATTTTTATAGTTGCTGGTTTTGTCAAATTTTCCGGTGTTTTAGCTCTAGTATTGTGGTCATTCCACCATTCATCAGTCAGTTTGTCGTACTGCGGTGGCTTATGTGTTGCTGTGATGCTGGAAGCTTTGCCACTGGTGTTTCAAATACCAGCAGGGTCACCCATAGTGGACAGGTTTCAGTGGAGCTTCCAGACTAAGACAGGCTAGGAAGAAGGACCTGGTGATATACTTCTAAAAAATTAACTAGTAAAAACCTTTTGAATGGCAATGGAACATTGTCTCATGTGGTGGAAGATGAGCACCTCAGGTTCGAAGGCACTCAAAATATGACTGGGGGGAACTGCCTCCTAAAAGTAGAGTCTACCTTAATGAGGTGGTTGGAGCAAAGCTTTGAGGATCTCATTTGGTGAGGTGGCATGGCTCAAAATGAGAAAAAAACTGCAAATATCCGTTAATAATTGGAACATGGATTGTACAAAGTATGAATCTAGGAAAATTGGAAGGCGTCAGAAATGAAATGGACCACATGAAAGTTGATATCCTAGGCATTAGTGAGCTGAAATGGTCTGGTGTTGGCCATTTTGAATCAGATAATCATATGCTCTACTATGCTGGGAATGACACATTGAAGAGAAATGGTGGCGCATTCATTGTCAAAAAGAACATTTCAGTCTATCCTGAAGCAGAAGGCTGTCAGTGATAGAAAATATCCATAGCACTACAAGAAAGACCAGTTAATACGACTATTATTCAAATTTACGCACCAACCACTAATGCTAAAGATAGAGAAATTAAAGATTTTTACCAACTTTTGCAGTCTGAAATTGATCAAACATGCAATAAAGGTGCGTTGGTAATTACTGATGATTGGAATGCAAAAGTTGGGAACAAAAAAGAAGGATTGGTAGTTGGAAAATACAACCTTGGTGATAGAAACAACACTGGAGATTGCATGATAGAATTTTGGAAGACTAATGACTTACTCATTGGAAATACCTTTTTTCAACAACGTAATAGGCGACTATACATGTGGTCCTCACCAGATGGAATACATAGGAATCAAATCAACTCCATCTGTGAAAGAGAAGATAGAGAAGCTCAATATATCAGTCAAAACAAGGCCAGGGGCCTACTGTGGAACAGACCATTAGTTGCTCCTATGCAAGTTCAAGTTGAAGCTGAAGAAAATTAAACAAATCCACAAGCACCAAAATAAAACTTGAATATATCCCATCTGAATCTAGAGACCATCTCTAGAATAGGTATGACGCATTGAACACTAATGACCAGATGAGTTGTGTGATGACATCATACATGAAGAAAGCAAAAGGTCATTAAAAAGACAGGAAAGAAAGAAAAGACCAAAATAGATGTCAGGAGAGACTGTGAAACTTGCTTGTGAACGTAGAGTAGCTAACGCGAAAGGAAGAAATGATGAAGTAAAAGAGCTGAACGGAAGATTTCAGAGGACAGCTTGAGAAGACAAAAGAAAGTATTGTAATGAAATGTGTAGAGACCTGGAGTTAGAAAACCAAAACAGAAGAACATGCTTGACATTTCTCAAGTTCAAAGAACTGAAGAAAAAATTCAAGCTTCAAGTTGCAATATTGAAGGATTCCATGGGCAAAATATTGAACAATGTATGGGCGTCAGAAGAAGGTGGAAGGAATACATAGAGCCAGTGTACCAAAAAAGAATTGTTTAACCATCTTCCATTGAACCCTTTGCTGTCGAGTCAATTCCGACTTTTAGTGACCCTATAGGATAGAATAGAATTGCCTCATAGAGTTTCCATGAAGTGCTTCGTGGATTCGAACTGCTGACCTTTTGGTTAGCAACTGTAGCTCTTAACCACTACACCACCAGGGTTTCCATAACCATTTCAGGATGTAGCATGTAATCAAGAACCAATGGTACTGAAGGAAGAAGTCCAAGCTGCACTGAAGGGAATGGCGAAAAACAAGGCTCAGGAATTGACAGAATACCAATTGAGATGTTTCAACAAATGAATGTAACGCTGGAAGCACTTACTTATCTATGCCAAGAAATTTGGAGGGTAGCTACCTGGCCAACCAACTGGAAGAGATCCATGTTTGTGCCCATTCCAAAGAAAAGCGATCCAACATCATTACAAAGCTGCCAGACTACATCATAACTGCCAAACCGCGGAGAATTTACAACCTAAACCATCACAATAATTAAAAACAAAAACAATAGAGTTTTCATTCACTGGAAAGTTTAAAAGAGTAGAGGGTACAAACATGAAGATATAGAGTTTATGAAAGGAAAAGGAAATGTTAAAAAACCAGTTTAACTTTACATAGAGAAATAGAATCTTAAGTTGATCCTCCTTAATATTCCAAGAACTCTTGCATACACCTTTATGGCCGTATTATTATCATTTTAGTCTCCTCTTGTGTTAGATGTTTACATTTATGAAAGCAATCCTGATTTTAGATTTGAGTTCTTTATTTCTCTAAATATCAATCGTTATAAAATTAAAGTTAATTTTAAAAATCAAACTTAATTTAGTTAAATAATTAAATTTGTTAATTTAAATTAAATATGTGTAATTGTAGAATAATTTAAATTAGGCAGTTCCCCAGCATCAACCGATGGTACCGAAGGAAGAAGTCCAAGCTACACTGAAAGCATTGGTGAAAAACAAGGCTCCAGGAAGTGACAGAATACCAACTGAGATGTTTTAACCAACGGATGCAGCACTGGAGGTGCATACTTTCATATGCCAAGAAATATGGAAGACAGCTCACCTGGCCAACTGACTGAAAGAGATCCATATTTGTGCACGTTCCAAAAAAGATAATCCAACAGAACGTGTAAATTATCAAACAATATCATTAATAGCACAAGTAAAGTTTTGCTGAAGATAATTCAGAAGCACTTGCAGCAGTCCATCAACAGGAAACTGCCAGAAATTCAAGCTGGATTTAGAAGAAGACATGGAATGAGGCGTATCACTGCTCATGTGAGACGGATCTTGACTGAAAGCAGACAATACCAGGAAGTTGTTTACCTGTGTCTTATTGGCTATGCAGAGGCACTCAGCTGTGTGGTTCATAACAAATTATGAATAACATTGTGAAGAAAGGGAATTCCAGCTCACTTAATTGTGTTTGTGCAGAACCTGTACATTGACCAAGAAGCTGTCGTTTGAACAGAGCAAAGGGATATGCATGGTTTAAAATCAGGAAAGGTGCACGTCAGAGTTGTATCCTTTCACCATATTTAATCAGTTTGTATGCTGAGCAGATAATCCAGGAAGCTAAACTGTGAAGAAGAACATGGAATCAGGGTTGTAGGAAGACTGATGAACAACCTGCGATATTCAGATGCCACAACCTTGCTTGCTGAAAGTGAAGAGGACTTGAAGCACTTACTGATGAAGATCAAAGGATACAACCCTAAATACGGACTACACCTCAACATAAAGAAAACAAAAATCCTCACAAGCGGACCAATTAGCAGCATCATGATAAACGGAGAAAAGATCGAAGTTGTCAAGGATTTCATTTTACTTGGATCTGTAATCAATGCCCATGGAAGCAGTGGTCAAGAAATAAACAATGTATTACATTGGACAAATCTGCTGCAAAAGGCCTCTTTGAAGTGTTGAAAAGCAAAGATACCACTTTGAGGTCTAAGGTGTGCCTGACCCAAGCTATGGTATTTTTGGTCACCTCATATCTATGTCAATGCTAGACAATGAATAAGGAAGACCAAAGAAGAATTGATGCCTTTGAACTATGGTGCTAGTGGTGAAGAATATTGAATATACCATGGACTGCCAGAACAAACAGATCTGTTTTGGAAGAAGTACAGCCAGATTGCCTTAGAAGTGAGAATGGCAAGACGTTATCTCACATACTTTGGACATGTTATGAGGAGGCACCAGTCCCTGGAGAAGGACATCATGCTTGGTAAAGTAGAGGGTCAGTGAAAGAGGGGAAGATCCTCAGTGAGATGGATTGATGCAGTGGTTGCAACAGTAGCCTCAAACATAGCAACAATTATGAGGAATGGTGCAGGACTGGGCACTGTTTCGTTCCATTGTACATAGGGTCACTGTGAGTCAGAACTGACTTGACGGCATCTAATAACAATAACACCAACAGTTGTGGTAATTAGTATTGGTGAATCTGTATCAATAACTTTTTTGAGAATGAAGTAGTATTTAAAGGTAAAGAAGGAGCGATACATGGAAATTACAGTTTACGAGTAATAATAGTCCATAAAACATTACTAAAGATTCTGTATGGTCTGGTATCGGAGGAGTGACACCATGAATTACTGCACTAGGTGACACCAGCCCTACTAACACCACTGATATCAGGCAAACTAAACCTGTAGCCAGAAGCCTGGGTTTAAATCCCAGTTCTGCCGCTGATTATCTGTGCTTCTTAATAGTTTATCTTAGTTTTATTAGTTTGTAAAATGGACATTATAGCTTATCCCCATAGGATTTTGTGAGGAAAAAATGAAACAGTATGTATGAAAATGATTTAACTATAAAGTGCTCTCTAAGTTTTTTTTTTTTTTTTAAGTATAATCTGTGTGCTTCAGACTTGTTCTCTGGGCCACCGTTCAGTAGTGCTCTGCTGATGCAGTCCTGCCATGGGTATTACTGGAGCTTTAGGCAATCATCCACAGTTTTTTTCTTATTCAAAGAAGTCAATAACATGTCTTAATTTACTGTAGTAAAAGAAAAATCAGTGAGCTGTATAGACAATGACAGGGAAAATGAATTTTTTAATCACTACCCAGTCTTTAAGGAGCCCTGGTGGCATGTTGTTTAAGCACTGGGCTGCTAACCAGTGGCTCTGCGAGAGAAAGACTTGGAGATCTGCTTCCATAAAGATTACAGCCAAGAAAACTCCATGGGGCAGTCACAGGGGCTTGCTGTGAGTTGAAATCTACTTGAGGTCACATAACAACAGCAACAGTGGTATCAAAGCCAAACCAAACCTTAAGCTGTTGTGTCGATTGTGGCTCACAGCAGCCCTGTAGGACTCCCCCTTAGGGTTTCCAAGGAGCGGCTGGTGGATTAGGACTGCCAGCCTTTTGGTTAGCAGCTAAACGCTTAACCACTGTGCCACCAGCGCCCCAACAATGGTATACTCCTTTAAATTTTGTCAGATAAACTTCCGGACTGCTTTCCATAAAGGTTATACCAGTTTACTCTTGCACCAGGAGTACGTGTGCCATTTTCCCCGTATCCTCAGTGATGCTAGATGTTTGACAGTCTGATAGGGAGAACATTTGCCTGTTTCTTTGGTTAATGCGTTAATATGTTGAGCATATTTTCTTGTCCTTAATATTATAATAATGAGCAACATTTTTCTTGTGCGTAATGACTCATTTCTTCTGTGAATTGTCTGTTTCATGTTCTCTCACATTTTTTGTGTGGTTTGTCTTATAGAATCCTTTTACATGTGGAGGCGTGGAGCCTTTACATGATATATGTGTGGATAGCTAGACAGAGAGAAGTGTGTGTGTGTGTATCCATCCATTCTCCATTTCTTAGTAAAGTGCCATCCTAAAGGTCAGGAGGATACAGTTGTTGTTAGGCTTGTTAACAAAGGTTCACGGAGTGAGGTTATGTCCAATCAGACAGATTCAGAATTTTTACCTCTCTCTAATAAATTCCTTTTATCATTAAATTATGAGCCTGTATCCCTATTGAAGCTTTTTGCCTTAAAGTCTGTTTTATCTCATATTAATGTTCCTACCTGGCTTTCTTTTGGAATAACTCATTCCATCCCGTTATTCTCCCTTCCTCTTCCCCATTATTGTAAATAATAGCTTACTGGAAATAGGTTTTGCAGCTTTAGATTTTAGTGTCGGCAAGTCCATCAAATTTCCTTAGAAAGATAGTTTTTATGTTTTATCTGGATGAAAAAACATGCATATTACATAGGATGGTTTTATGTACCTGTTTTGGGGGCTGATCATAGAAAAAGATGCGTCCACAAGATGGCAGTGTTGCACAACAAGCTATTTTTTTGGCGTTGATGGAATGACAGTTGGAATGCAGGGATAGTACTCCATAGCAGGAGGCCCTCCAGAGGCAAATTGTGCTAGAAGCCACCACAAGGGGAAGAAAGCAAGAGAACTCCTGGGTGGGGGAGGGGTGTCACACGTCCTAAGTGATGTCCCTCAAACAGCAAGTTGGGTAGTCTGTGGGTCAGAGAGCTCTAAAGAGCAGCAGCGGGGAGTCTTTGTACCTGCAGTCTTCATCCAATCTCTGGCTAGCAAATGTTCGGGCAGTTTTGCTGGGTATTCAAAGCAGACAGGCTCTGAATAACTAAAGAGCTGCTTGTTCAGACTATTTTTAAAACAATTGGATGTGCAAAAATTTGAGTTTGGCACCAGCAGGCAGGCAGGCAAGCTTTTTGGACTTACGGGCCTTAGCTTGATATGAAGAAACTGATAACCTGGGGCCAGTACATGGAGGCCATCTTTGACTCATTTACAGAACAATACATTATCTCTGCACCACCTTAACAATTTTTTTTTAATAGATAGCCAAGGTAAGAACAATCCAGTTAGGTCACTAGCAGGTGACCTCATGGATGATCCTTGTACTTCTAACCTCCTCCCCCAGTACTGTTGACTACCAATTCATTTTCCGTTTAGGAGAGTTTATTTTGCTCAAATTCCCACCGCAGGGGTATATTCACATCTTGTCTTTTTTTGTCCTGCCAGTTTGTCGTACTGTGGGGGCTTGCGTGTTGCTGTGATGCTGGAAGCTATGCCACTGGTATTCAGATACCAGCAGGGTCAACCGTGGAGGACGGGTTTCAGCTGAGCTTCCAGACTAAGACAGACTAGGAAGAAGGACCCGGCAGTGAATTCTGAAAAGCATTAGCCAGTGAAAACCTTAGGAATAGCAGTGGAACACTGTCTAATATAGTGCTGAAAGATGAGCCCCCCAGGTTGAAAGGCACTCATAAGATAACTGGGGAAGCGCTGCCTCCTCAAGTAGAGTCAACCTTAATGTCGTGGATGGGGTAAAGCTTCCGGGACCTTCATTGGCTGATACGACATGACTCAAAATGAGAAGAAACAGCTGCAAGCATCCATTAATGATTGGAACCTGGAATGTAAGAAGTATGAATCTAGGATAATTGGATATCACCAAAAATGAAATGGAATTCATAAACATTGATATCCTAGGCATTAGTGAGCTGAAATGGACTGGTACTGGCCATTTTGAATCAGACAATCATATAGCCTACTATGCTGGGAATGACAACTTGAATAAGCATGGTGTTGCATTCATTGTCAAAAAGAACATTTCAAGATGTATCCTAAAGTACAACGCTGTCAGTGATAGGATAATATCCATACACCTACAAGGAAGACCAGTTAATACGACTGTTATTCAAATTTACGCACCAACCACTAGGGCCAAAGATGAAGAAATTGAAGATTTTTTCAGCTGCTGCAGTCTGAAATTGATCGAACATGCAATCAAGATGCATTGATAATTACTGGCGATTGGAATGCAAAAGTTGGAAACAAAGAAGACGTATCAGAAGTTGGAAAATATGGCCTTGGTGATAGAAACAATGCCGGAGATAGAATGATAGAATTTTGCAAGACCAATGAATTCTTCATTTGCAAATACCTTTTTTCACCAACAGAAACGGCGGCTATACATGTGGATCTCACCAGATGGAACACACAGAAATCAAACTGACTACATCTGTGGAAAGAGATGATGGAAAAGCTCAATATCATCAGTCAGAACAAGGCCAGGGGCCGACTGTGGAACAGACCATCAATTGCTCATATGCAAGTTCAAGCTGAAACTGAGTTAAATCAGAGTGAGTCCATAAGAGCCAAAATATGACCTTGAGTATATCCCACCTGAATTTAGAGGCCATCTTAAGAATAGATTTGATGCACTGAGCACTAGTGACCGAAGACCAGATGAGTTGTGGAATGATATCAAGGACATCATACATGAAGAAAGCAAGAGGTCACTGAAAAGACAGGAAAGAAAGAAAAGACCAAGATGGATGTCACAGGAGACTGAAACTTGCTCTCGAACGTTGAGCAGCTAAAGCAAAAGGAAGAATTGATGAAGTAAGAGAACTGAACAGAAGATTTCAAAGGGCATCTAGAGAAGACAAAGTAAAGTATTATAACGACATGTGCAAAGAGCTGGAGATAAAAAACCAAAAGGGAAGAACACACTCGGCATTTCTCAAGCTGAAAGAACTGAAGAAAAAATTCAAGTCTTGAGTTGCAGTAGTGAAGGATTCCATGGGAAAAATATTAAACAATACAGGAACCATCAAAAGAAGATGGAAGGAATACACAGAGTCATTATACCAAAAAGAATTAGTCGATGTTCAGCCATTTCAAGAGGTGGCATATGATCAGGAACCGATGGTACTCAAGAAAGTGCAAGCTGCTCTGAGGCATTGGCAAAAAACAATGCTCCAGGAATTGATGGAATATCAATTGAGATGTTTCAACAAACAGATGCAGCGCTGGAGGTGCTTCCTCGTCTATGCCAAGAAATATGGAAGACAGCTTCCCGGCCAACTGACTGGAAGAGATCCATATTTATGCCTATTCCCAAAAAAGGTGACCCAACCGAATGTGGAAATTATAGAACAATACCATTAATATCACACGCAAGCAAAAGTTGGCTGAAGATCATTCAAAAATGGCTGCAGCAGTGTATCGACAGGTAACTGCCAGAAATTCAGGCCGGTTTCAGAAGAGGACGTGGCACCAGGGATATCATTGCTGATGTCAGATGGATCCTGGCTGAAAGCAGAGAATACCGGAAGGATGTTTACCCGTGTTTTATTGACTATGCAAAGGCATCTGACTGTGTGGATCATAACAAACTATGGATAACATTGCAAAGAATGGGAATTCCAGAACTCTTAATTGTGCTCATGAGGAACCTTTACATAGATCAAGAGGCAGTTGTTCGGGCACAGCAAGGGGATACTGATTGGTTTAAAGTCAGGAAAGGTGTGTGTCAGGGTTGTATCCTTTCACCATACCTATTTAATCTGTGTGCTGAGCAAATAATACGAGAAGCTGGACTGTATGAAGAAGAACAGGGCATCAGGATTGGAGGGAGATTCATTAACAACCTGCATTATGCGGATGACACAGCCTTGCTTGCTGAAAGTGAAGAGGACTTGAAGCACTTATTGATGAAGATCAAAGACCACAGCCTTCAGTATGGATTGCAGCTCAACATCAAGAAAACAAAAATCCTCACAACTGGACCAATGAGCAACATCATGATAAACGGAGAGAAGATTGAAATTGTCAAGGATTTCATTTTACTTGCATCCACAATCAACAGCCATGGAAGCAGCAGTCAAGAAATCAAAAGATGCATTGCATTGGGTAAATCTGCCGCAAAGGACCTCTTCAAAGTGTTGAAGAGGAAAGATGTCACCTTGATGAAGACTAAGGTGTGCCTGACCCAAGCTATGGCATTTTCTATCACATTATATGCATGTGAAAGCTGGAGAGTGAATAAGGAAGACCGAAGAATTGATGCCTTTGAATTGTGGTGTTGGCGAAGAGTACTGAATATACACTATGGACTGCCAAAAGAATGAACAAATCTGTCTTAGAAGAAGTATAGCCAGGATGCTTCTTAGATGCAAGGATGGCTAAGCTGCATCTTACATTCTTTGGACATGTTATCAGGAGGGATCTGTCCCTGGAGAAGGACATCATGCTTGGTAGAGTACAGGGTCAGCGGAAAAGAGGAAGACCTTCAGCGGGGTGTTTGGATACAGTGACTGCAACAATGAGCTCAAGCATAATGATTTTAAGGATGGCTCAGGACCGGGCAGTGTTTCCTTCTGTTGTGCGTAGGGTCGCTGTGAGTCACAACCGACTTGATGGCACCTAACAACTACAACAACACAGACGAGGGGAAGAGTATAGGGGCATGGAAGTTAGTTTACCTTTCTTAACATTAAGATGTGAAAAGGGTTATTGATAATCAACTATCAGGAAGGAGATAAATACTGGTTCTTTCTCTTTGCTATACTGTATCTCAGATACTGTACTAACGTCCTTGCTGCCTTATCTTCCTGCTTATCTTCATTCTTTGTAAGGTTATACTGAGATGAGGCCTAGGAACAGATTTTTTCCTGAGTTGATGTTTACTCGGTACCATATTTAGCAATAAGGAATGTTGACAATACGTTCATACTTTCACTTTGAGATTCCAGATACTTCTGGATTGTCCCTGCCTTTTCGTGGGGGGCGGTGGGGGGCAGTGAGAACAAGGACTTTGCATCTCAAGATGTTGGTGTTGGTCTCTCTGAATTTATAGCTGGGGGTCTCATCAGGGTCAGGGAAAGGGAGGGATCAAGCCTTTAGGTTAGAAGCATAAGGATTAGTCAGTACTCTTGCATTTGATACTATGAGGATCAGAGTCTTCTGTTGGTATAAGTCGTCAGAAACACTTTTCTGCCTTAGTCTGGCCGCGTAGGAAAGATTAGAACAGGTTATGGACATATGGTTGTAAATACAGAGTATTGCACATTCAGCGTGAATTTTCTGTTCACAGTCTGCCAAACTGATGGTGTTCTTTTTGTTTGTTTAACAGATTTGTTAGATAGTTGATTGGGACATGCTGTAAACATAAAAGTGTATGTTGATTTTATTGAAGTGTTCCAAATTGTTAACAAATTATTCCAGCATTGTTAAATAATTCTTGATTTCTCCTATTTAGTTTCATATATAACAAGATAGCTAAGATAGGTTTATTCTAGTGTGCCAGCTCTGTTCCGTTGGCAGTGGCTTCCCGGAGTGTTGCTTTGAGAAGGATTTCTGAGACTGTATCTGGTCTCAGATGATAAGTGCTATTATTAATAAGTGGTACTAGTTGAGCCTGGTAACAAGGCTACATAAACCAGGTATTTGTTATCTCTTAGGGTCTATTTCTGGGCATTCTTGCCTTTTCTAGCCTGTCTGTTGAACCTCTATAATTTTAAACTACTCATAAGTGTCCTTGTTGAAGTTTGATTAGGTCATGTTAGTCTCAATTTGCGTGAAGTGAAGAAGCTAAAATCTTGAAAAGTTAAAATATTGAGTCTGTTTTATTTAAAGAAACTTCAAACCAGTCATCCTAATTTCTTTGAGTGTCTGGTGGTGGAGGTGACCAAGAGGAGGTTATTCATGAAGTGCATTGGCATATAGAGCAAAGAAACCACATCTACTCCTAAATGTATACAAATGAGTCATAATAGCCCATATCAGATTTGCTAATTAATCTAAGTCAGATCTCAACTCTAAGAGGTCAAAATTTTAGGAAAAATAATTGAATATAGATAGAGTTATTAAAGAAAATTGATGCAAGGTTAGGACAGCAGAAATAATGCAAACCTTTTTCCCCCTACCTTATAAATCTTGAGGCATGTGTTTTGGAGTTTGTAGCATTCATGGTTTTAGGTTTTGTGATGTAGTAGAGTTAAAATTTATCATGGTCGTATTCTGTAAAAATTTTGAAATGTTTTATAAACTGTCTCATCTTTTGGTTAGATTAGAATGTCTGCAAACTGCAGAGACTGCATCCAAGAAGTGTAAAATTTGTATGTGATCCTCATAATTCAGTATGTCAGAGACATTTTTCATCTGTCTGTGATTTCCGTGGTAAATTGGTGTCTTATATTTCAATAATTTCAGTATATAGTTCAATTAATTCGTTTATTTAAAGCAATTCATGATACCTGATATTGAACAAAGTTTACTGTTTTAAAATGTATAATGCATGTCTTTTCCAAATGATAATCTGTGTTTTTCACTGAGTCGTGTAGGTATACAATTATTTAACACAACAAAAATACACTTTCTGAAAAAGAAAATAATCGATTGTGTTTTCCCATGCAATTGTAAAGGGACACCATCTTCGTTATTTAAATCTGTAATCTATCTTAGTATTTTAATGTAGCATTTTGTTTTTTTCATTAGATTGTTAGGAAAAAAATACTGCCTGACAGCAGTGAAGATAGAGATACAAAAGAAGCTCTAAAGGAGTTTGACTTCTTGGTTACATCAGACGAAGGAGACAGTGAATCTAGAAGTGCCGGCGACGGAACAGACTGGGGTAAGGGAGCATGGCGGTTTCAACCAGAGAGGTTAATAAAACGGACGTTTTCCAACAGGGCAGCATCTTAAAGGACCCTTGAAATCTCTTATAATGTTGAAATGTTGAACTTCCTGTAGACTTTTTACTGTTGTCATCTCTTGATATCCAGTGTTTGTGTGTTTAAAGAATGTTGTTTAACTAGTTACCTAATCTTTTTTATTATAAACAGTCCCGTCTGAGAAGAATTTGTATTCATATACATATTATTATTTGTTTTCTGCCTAGAGAATAGAATTTGCAAATCTAGATTTTGTGGTTGTTGAGTATGAGGAGGTAAGAGAGAATTTTAGAGATCTTATGCCTGGCATCCTCTATGCAAAAAAGAACTGGAAGTTGGAAAGTTACTCATTCTAGTCAGGTTTTGTCAGTTTGTACAAGACATAGAATTATTTTTCTCAAATTGTTTTAAAAGAATTTAACATTTTAAACATAAAACAGGAGTTAAAACTTCTAATAGGTCATCTAGTAGTTTGGAAATGCATTATCCCTGTCAATAAAGTAGGATTGTGATAAATTCTTCAAAAGTAATTGATTCCATTGTGTGTGTGTGTGTGAGGGAGAGAGAGAGAGAATTTTCTGTTGAAGTTGAGGAATTCCATAACTTAATTCATAATCCTGTGTACTTTAAGGACAGGTTAAGGTTAGAACATCAGTAACTATCCTCATTTCTCCTTGGGGCTTTCCTTAGGGGCCAGCTTAAAACATGTTGACATTAAAACCCTGAATGCTGTATTCATTAAAACAATGGATGAAGCAATTTTTTTCCACAGCCGTAATTTTTCTACTGCACAATCTAGTTCTGCTGATGATCTGATACAACTTCCTACTTTGAAGTTTTTTTCAGCCCGATAGCAAGGGATATTTCTTCTTTGTTTTTGAAGTTGAAAGTTTACCGTGTCCTGTACATTTCGTGTTAAATAAAATTGCACAATTTCCTCATGAAGGGTTTAGGAAGCTGGTTTTCCATCAAAGTAAATACATTGAGGAAAAGTAAGAATGAAAAGTTCCTTGTTTCTATTCAGCTGTATAGCTAACTCACTAGGCTTTCACTTAGCAACTGACATGTTAACTGCTGGCCTCCTGCTCCTGTGATCTAAAATCAGATCACATTAAGACTTATTTAGAAAGGAATTAAGAATTTCTTGCTCCTTTGAGATAAAAGAGATGGATGTGGTTTCCCCTTTTTTTAAGTGCAGAGCAGATTTTGCACTTTAGGCACATAAATTCTGCAGTATTCACACATCCATGGATGTGAATATGACTAACTTAGTATGCCTTCACAGGTTTGTTAAATAGCCCAGTGCAATAGGAATTACTTATATATTCATTTACTAAACCTTATATTTAACAAGTTTTTAAAGTTGAACATTATTTGGTAACCTTTAACTTTTAACTGGAAAATATTTGTTACACATTTTCTGCCACCAAGAAGTTAGAGTCACTGAACTTAGCCCTTGTACAGAGGAAATAAGATTACATATTAAAATTTGGTAATGAGATCTACTTTTATGGCTTGTGTTTTAGGATAGCAGAGAGTTAAGATACAAACGTGTCGAAGGTTAAATTATTTCCATTTCTCTATTTTGAATTATTTCACTTTTAAGCACTTAACCAAACTAGATTTCAAATCCTGTCTTTTGTTTTGCATCTGTAAAAAAGTAGTTTGCAATTTTCTGACAGCCCTCGATGTGATTTTAGGATGCATTGATTTGCTAATTAGAAAGTTATAAAATATTTACTTATTTCAATACAAATTCATGTCATTGTAGATACAGCTGTATAGAAGCCTTAGTTAAAATATACTAAAGCACTAATGAGCTGATAATTTAGAATTTTAACATTAAATTTTCTGTTAAATTTAAATAAGGTATTGATTCTTTTGCTAATCTTTGAGAATTTTAACTAAAACACGTAAACTGTAGAGGAGTCGTTTTAAAAAAAGTCGCCGTTAGAAAAGGTAACTGATGGTGTGTGTTGAAGTTATTTTTTTATTAGAATTTTTATTCACCTTTATTCAGGCAACTACTTTAAATGTAGATTGTGTATTATACTTTCAAGAACTAAAGTTGATATTGAATGATAAATCAGCTAAAATTATAAACCTTGATGATTTTTTTGGTATAAAGTAAATTTTAAAAATTGGATGTGTATATGAAAAACAAATATTGATAAAGATATCTTGATTCTCAGTTAAAATATATAGCTATTTTATATAACTATTTCATTTATGTATGTAACTATTACATAAATAAGTTTGTATTAGAATTTTTATGAAGATAGTTTAGGTTGAGACTAATGGTTTGTACTGATTGCTTTTCCCCCTTTGAAACTCAAGAACATTTTGGTAGATTGTTTAAATAGATCCCCAGTGGCCTAATGTTTGAGCAAATATTTATTTATTGAAAGAATGTAATATTGCTAATCATTTTGCCATTGTTTTAAGATTATAAAAACTTGCACTGTTTTCAAAAGATCAAACAAGAAACAAGTGGTTTCTTGTTTGAAATAGATTTTCATTTAATATTTTGTCCGTTAAGATAATAACATGATATAAAATTGTTTTGTAGGGTTATTCATTATTATTTAGATGTGGATATACCACTAGTAAAATCTTATAAGACGAGAACACACATAATACTTTTGGCTAAAATGAAGAACTTTTTAATATTTTTAGTTGTGAACATTGGAATACTAATTTATTTTTATTGTACTTTAGATGAAGATTTACAGAGCAAATTAGTTTCTCATTAAACAATCAATATACATATTGTTTTATGACATTGGTTGCCGGTGCCATGACATGTAAACGCTTTCCCCTTCTCGACCTTTGGTTCCCCGCTGCCAGTTTTCCTGTCCCTTTCTGTCTTCTTGTCCTTGCCCCTGAGCTGGTGTGCCCATTTAGTCTGATTTTGTTTTATGTCGTCGTCGTCGTTAGGTGCCGTCAAGTCAGTTCTGACTCATAGCGACCCTGTGCACAACAGAATGAAACACTGCCTGGTCCTGTGCCATCCTTAAAATTGTTGTTACGCTTGAGCTCATTGTTGCAGCCACTGTGTCAGTCCACCTCGTTGAGGGTCTTCCTCATTTCCACTGACCCTGTACTTTGCCAAGCATGATGTCCTTCTCCATGGACTGATACTTCCTGACAACATGTCCAGAGTATGTAAGACCCAGTATGTCTGTCTTTCCTTCTAAGGAGCATTCTGGTTGCACTTCTTCCAAGACAAATTTGTTCGTTCTTTTGGCAGTCCATGGTATGTTCAGTATTCTTTGCCAACACCACAATTCAAAGGCATCAATTCTTCGTTCTTCCTTATTCATTATCCAGCTTTCACATGCATATGATGTGATTGAAAATACCATGGCTTGGGTCAGGTGCACCCTAGTCTTCAAGGTGACATCTTTGCTCTTCAGCACTTTGAAGAGGTCCTTCGCGGCAGATTTACCCAATGCAGTGCGTCATTGGATTTCTTGACTGCTGCTTCCATGGCTGTTGATTGTGGATGCAAGTAAAATGAAATCTTTGACAACTTCAACCTTTTCTCCGTTTATCATGATGTTGTTTATTGGTCCAGTTGTGAGGATTTTTGTTTTCTTGATGTTGAGGTGCAATCCATACTGAAGGCTGTGGTCTTTGATCTTCATCAGTAAGTGCTTCAAGTCCTCTTCACTTTCAGCAAGCAAGGTTGTGTCATCTGCATAACGCAGGTTGTTAATGAATCTCCCTCCAATCCTGATGCCCCGTTCTTCTTCCTATAGTCCAGCTTCTTGTATTATTTGCTCAGCATACAGATTGAATAGGTATGGTGAAAGAATACAACCCTGATACACACCTTTCCTGACTTTAAACCAATCAATATCCCCTTGTTCTGTCTGAACAACCACCTCTTGATCTATGTAAAGGTTCCTCATGAGCACAATTAAGTGTTCTGGAATTCCCATTCTTCACAGTGTTACCCAGTGATCCACACAGTCAGATGCCTTTGCATTGTCAATAAAACACGGGTAAATATCTTTCTTGTATTCTCTGGTTTCAGCCAGGATCCATCTGACATTAGCAATGATATCCCTGGATCCACGTCTTTTTCTGAAACCAGCCTGAATTTCTGGCAGTTACCTGCCGATATACTGCTGCAGCCATTTTTTGAATGATCTTCAGCAAAATTTTACTTGTGTGTGATATTAATGGTATTGTTCTATAATTTCCGCATTCGGTTGGATCACCTTTCTTGGGAATAGGCATAAATATGAATCTCTTCCAATCAGTTGGCCAGGAAGCTGTCTTCCATATTTCTTGGCATAGACAAGTGAGCACCTCCAGCGCTGAATCCGTTTTTTGAAACATCTCAATTGATATTCCATCAATTCCTAGAGCCTTGTTTTTCACCATAGGGTCACTGCGAGTCAGAATTGACTCCACAGCAATGGGTTTGTTTTGTTTTTTGTGTGTTTGTTTTTTGCCAGTGCCTTCAGAGCAGCTTGGAAGTCTTCCTTTAGTACCATCGGTTCCTGATCATATACTGCCTCTTGAAATGGTTGAACATCGACTAATTCTTTTTGGTACAATGACTCTGTGTATTCCTTCCATCTTCTTTTGATGCTTCCTGCATCGTTTAACAATTTCCCCATAGAATCCTTCACTATGGCAACATTGAGGCTTGAATTTTTTCCTTAGTTCTTTCAGCTTGAGAAACGCCGAGTGCGTTCTTCCCTTTTGGTTTTCCATCTCCAGCTCTTTGCATGTGTCATTATAATACTTTACTTTGTCTTCTAGAGCCGCCCTTTGAAATCTTCTGTTCAGTTCTTTTACTTTGTCATTTCTTCCTTTCGCTTTACAAGCTCGACGTTTGTGAGCATGTTTCAGAGTCTCCTCTGACTTCCATATTGGTCTTTTCTTTCTTTCCTGTCTTTTCAATGACCTCTTGCTTCATGTATGATGTCCTTGATGTCATTCCGTGACTCGTCTGGTCATCGGTCACTAGTGTTCAATGCGTCAAATCTATTCTTCACATGGTCTCTAAATTCAGGTGAGACATACTCAAGGTCATATTGTGGCTCTCTTGGACCTGCTCTGATTTTCTTCAGTTTTAGTTTGAACTTGCATATGAGCAATTGATAGTCTGTTCCACAATCAGCCCCTGGCCTTGTTATGACTGATGATACTGAGCTTTTCGATCTGGTGAGGTCCATGTGTATCATCGCCATTTATGTTGATGATAGAAGGTATTTGCAATGAAGAAGTTGTTGGTCTTGTAAAATTCTATCATTTGATCTCCGGCATTGTTTCTGTCATCAAGGCCATATTTTCCAACTGCCCATCCTTCTTTGTTTCCCACTTTTGCATGCCAATCTCCAGTAATTATCAATGCATCCTGGTTGCATGTTTGGTCAATTTCAGACTGCAGTTGCCGATAAAAATCTTTTGTTTCTTTATCTTTGGTCTTAGTGGTTGGTGCGTAAATTTGAATAATAGTCGTATTAACTGGTCTTCCTTGTAGGCGTATGGATATTATCCTATCATTGACAGTGTCATAATTCAGGATAGATCTTGAAATGTTCTTTTTGACAATGGAGTGGAACACCGTTCCTCTTCAAATTGTCATTCCCAGCATAGTAGAGTGTCTGACTATTGCCGTACTGTGGGGGCTTGTGTGTTGCTGTGATGCTTGAAGCTGTTGCACTGGTATTCAGATACCAGCAGGGTCACCAATGGAGGACAGGTTTCAGCTGAGCTTCCAGAGTAAGACAGACTAGGAAGAAGGACCCAGCAGTCTACTTCTGAAAAGCATTAGCAAGTGAAAACCTTATGAATAGCAGCGAAACATTGTCTGATACAGTGCTGAAAGATGAGCCCCCCAGGTTGGAAGGCACTCAAAAGACGACTGGGGAAGAGCTGCCTCCTCAAAGTAGAGTCGATTTTAATGATGTAGATGGACTGAAGCTTTCAGGACCTTCATTTGGTGATGTGGCATGACTCAAAATGAGAAGAAACAGCTGTAAACATCCATTAATAATTGGAACCTGGGATGTACGAAGTATGAGTCTAGGAAAATTGGAAATCGTCAGAAATGAAATGGAACTCATAAACATCGATATCCTAGGCATTAGTGAGCTGAAATGGACTGGTATTGGCCATTTTGAATTAGACAATCATATAGTCTACTATGCTGGGAATGACAACTTAAATTTTGTTTTATGGGCCTGTGTAATTTTTGGCTGAAGGGTGAACCTCAGGAATGGCTTTCTTACTGAGTTAAAAGGGTGTCTGGGGCCATACTCTCGGGGTTTCTCCAGCCTCTGTTGGACCAGTAAGTCTAGTCTTTTGTGTGTGTGTGCATTAGAATTTTGCTTTACATTTTTCTCCAGCTCTGTCCAGGACCCTCTATTGTGGTCCCTGTCAGAGCAGTCAGTGGTGGGAGCTGGCACCATCTAGTTGTGCTGGACTCAGTCTTGCAGTGGTTGTGGTAGTTGTGGTCCATTAGTCCTTAGGACTAGCCTTTCCCTTGTGTCTTTGGTTTTCTTCATTCTCCCTTGCTCCAGAAACATTAATTTAAACCCTAATGTTTTGCATATTTCTTCTCTGAAGGAAATATGAAAGTCAGAATTTTAAAGTGAAATGGAAAAAAGATGCTTTTTCTTTCTCTCATTCATGTTAAAATTTTTTTTTCCAAAATTTTTTTCCTCACACTCACATGGTCATTTTATAATGACTAATAAAATAGTTTCTTGGGTAAGTGGGAGGAAAAAGTTTCCTAATATTTTTTATAAACAAAACAAGGTCTTTTTGTGACCTTCTTCCCCACCTGTAACACTGCACAATGGGAATTATATATGATCACCTCAAGGAAGTACATGTTCTTTCTCTGTAAACAGTCAACAGTCCCAGTAACACAAAGCCTGGAAGAGAGATTATGTTGCTTACTTTTATGCTATGCATTCCAAGATAAATTTAAATTTCCCTTACTTATCAGACACAGTTTATAATGTCAGGGGCATTTGTTAAATCTTCTAATGACTTTTCCTATTGAGGTATTAAGTAAGTTATTAGTGTATTCCTTTTCATTTATTGGAATTTCCCATGTAAGGGAAGATACCACTTATACTTCTGAGTCCTTTGGACTTATTTGAAAAATACCTTCTAGGTTGGTTGATAGGTTTACTTACCCCAGAATCATTAGAAGAATTATTGCCCAAAGATAGCAGCAACTCTGGCATGCTTGAGGAATTCATTGAAGCCACAGTAGCTGGAGCTGGGTTATCCATGGGGAATGTAATAAGGAATAACCAGATTATATAGGGCCATCTGGAGCCCTGGTGGCACAGTGGTTAAGAGTTGGGCTGCTAACCAAAAGGTCAGCAGCTCAGATCCAACAGCTGCTCCTTGGAAATCTCATGGGGCAGTTCTCCTCAGTCCTATAGGGTCTCTATGAGTCGGAGTCAACCCTACAGCAACCAGTGATGCAGTGGTTAAAGCACTTGGCTGGTAACCAAAAGGTTAGCAGTTTGAACCACCAGCGGCTCTGCAGGGGAAAGATGTAGCAGTCTGCTTCTGTAAAGATGATAGCCTTGGAAGCCATATGGGGCAGTTCCACTCTGTCCTGTCGGGTCACTGTACGTCAGAATCAACTCGATTGCAGTGGGTTTGGTTTTGATAGGGCCACTTAGATTACTGGTGAGATGGGGAGCCATGGGAGGGTTTTGAGCTGAGGAATAACATGATCTGACTTTTATTTTAAAGTGTCACTCTGACTACTGTGTTGAGAGTATACTATACAGGGTAACCAGTGTTAGAATAGACTCGATGGGGTTGGGGGTATGGAAGCAAGTGGGCAATTATCGCAGTAATTCTAGCAAAAGATCTGGGTGGTAGCAGTGAGTTGAGAATTAGATTCTAGAGGTCTTTTGAAGGCAGAGGAAGCAGTATTTCCTGAAATATTTGATGTGGAATATGCCAGAAAGACAGGTTTTTGGTCTGAGCAACTGGAAGTATGGAATTGCCATCAATTAAAATTGAGAACCCTGTGAGTGGAACAGCTTGGGTAGGGAAGAAGATGGGGAGTTTGGTTTTGTACATGTTTAGTTTTGGGATATCTTTTAGACTTCCTAATGGAGATGCAGAGTGAACACTTGGATATATGAGTCTTGAGTTCAAGCCAGAGTTATGAGCTAACCCTTAACATAGCATTATGGTTAAGAGCTCGACTGTTAACTGAAGGGTCGGCAGTTCAAATCCATCAGCCACGCCTTGGAAACCCTATGGGGCAGTTCTACTCTATCCTGTAGGGTTGCGGTGAGTCAGAATCGATTTGACAGCAATGAGTTTGGTTTTATGTATACATATGTAGTATATAAATTGTTTTGTAGTAAGTTTAAAATATAACTTGTATTTACGCTTTGAATCTTGTTTTCCTAAAGTAGTGAAAATTGGTTATTGAATTTCTTTTCTACTTGAAGCTCAGTCTTCTGTTCTTCTTTTTAAGAATTTATAAACAAGTCATTTAAATTGTTTTAAATTTTGGATACAGGTTGAGTAATAAGTTTTACAAAATGCTATTGTTACTTAATAGAGTTTGTAAAATTAAAATTATCATTTTTTGATGTACACATGCCAAAAATATAAAATTTTAAAAATGAAAAGCTTATTGAAGACTGTTGTATACAATTTCTTGATACCTTGATACTAATCTCTCATAAGTTAATAAGTGTTTTTTTGTGAGTCATCTGATCTAACTTGAATTCAGAAAATAGGGTGATAGTGAGGGTTCTTGATTATAAAGCTTTGGGCATAATTTACTAAAAATCACCAAAATTTTCTATATATATATAGTTTTTCTATGTCTCTTTCAAGAGAAATCTAGTATTATCACCTAGGAAGTTGAATTGATCATTATATTTTGTGTGACTTACATTTTTAATGAATAACCAATAGCTGTATTTTCTACTGGAAACCCTGGTGGTGTAGTGGTTAAGTGCTACGGCTGCTAACCAAGAGGTCAGCAGTTCAGATCCTCCAGGTGCTCCTTGGAAACTCTATGGGGCAGTTCTACTCTGTCCTGTAGGGTCACTAGAGTCGGAATCGACTCGATGACAGTGGGTTTGGTTTTTGGTATATTTTCTATTAGTGACACTCTGAAGAAAATAATTGTTATGTCATTCAGACAGATTGACTTAGAATGTTCAGTATTTTATTGAAAAAGACTGTTTCATTTGTTTTACTCTGTTTAGAAAAGGAAGACCAGTGTCTCATGCCTGAAGCCTGGAATGTGGACCAGGGAGTAATTACCAAACTCAAGGAGCAATACAAAAAGGAGAGAAAGGGGAAAAAGGGGGTGAAGAGTAAGTGGAAAACATTGTATCTGTAAATCATAAATCTTGCCTCTTTCACATCCCCAAATTTTTTTTCAATGTTTTCCTAAAACTACTTACTCTTTTTCTTTTCTGCTCCTGACCTCTTTCCTTTTCACCTGCTCTCAGGGGTTGAAATTAAATGGCTCTTTGATTATGAACTTAAAAAAAAAAGCCCACATATGATTATGGAATCATAATATATACTACTACTAAGTACAGAGCTTCATGATAGTGCTGGACTATGTATTCTAACATAGTGATAATTTTATTTTTAATAGCATACATGATTACAACAGTGATTTTTCACTGTTAACAGTATGTAAATTTCAGGTAGTTGAGGCAGTCTGGCAATCCATCAGAATTATTGCTTATAATTTTAGATCTTGAAGACATTAAGAAAGTTAATTTCTACCCCTGAATATTCTGTGTATTCATACCACGCAGTTCATTTGCTGTCACTACTATCTGCTATACAGGGCACAGTCATATGCATAACTTTGCAAGTATTTATTTTCTAATTTAAAATTGTTGTCCAATTACACTTATAATAATCTTAACAATTCTTTTTTCTTTTCAGTCAGATGTGTACCGCATCAAAAACAAGCCAAAATTAACTTTCTAGCCCTGTGAATCATATATGCATAACTTTTATTATGCAAATTATTAATAAAGTTTAATTATAGATCTACTTAACTATGTAAAATAGAAATACAAGACCTTTCAAACATCCCTGGAAACTTTCCTAAACATGTCTCTAGGAGAGCAAGGCTATATTAATTACCTTGTATACTCCCACTCTCATTGACAATATGAACGTGGCTCTCCCTTTTAAGGCAGTAGTGAATTTCATCCTTTGTGATATTAAAGTATTATAAATTGAGATTAGGATCTCACTTAATGAGAAAGTATTTAAAAGTTGCAGAGGACTGCAAGGATATGCTTTTTCTGTTCTCTTTTTATAGTGATGCTAATACTTGTCAAAACTGGCCATTCCTATTAGGATATTCTTTTACAACATGGCAGTTAGTCGAAAACTTTTAAATCTTTAAAGTATGTTAGAATTTACTAATGTTTAGTTTGAATTGATAGAAAGTCAGTGATCATCGTTGATGTTACCGTAGCATCAGCCATACAGAAAAATTGTCTTTTGATGCTTTCTCAATACAAATTAAGTCACAGTGAGGAAGATTAACATTAAAAACATAAGAACATTTTATACCTTTATCTAAATATACTGATTAAAAAATTGATTCTGGATAAATATAGTGGGAAATGATTTGTCATAGCTTTTCAGAGCCATAATAAAATCAAATTGGAATTTTGGAAAAATATATATATCATACATGAGAAACAAGGAAAATGTTTTAATTTCTGGGTTTACTTAAAGTCGATATATTTCTTTAGGTCATTTATGCTACTATGTAAAAGGTCTCGAAGTGTAAAAGATCTTTCGATTGGAAAGGTAGCCAGGACTTATATAGAATCCATCTGCTACCATGTTGATTAGTCACTTTTTGTCAAATGTCAAGGCATCTCTGTAGTTGGGATTTAGCACTTAAGGTCTAAAACTGCACCATTTGACTGGAACAGTTTTCCTACTGATAGAAGCAGCTGGATTTCCTGTGTAGGAGGTTTGATCAGTATTAAAGCATACAGCACATTGCTTTTTAGTGTGGCAAAGAAAAAGGACTGTTTCGAGGAGAAATTTAGCATCTTTCACTGGAGATACAGGGACCGTAGACTAAGGTTCAGCATGTTTTGTTTATCGCCTCAGTTCCTGTTATCTTAACAAAACAGTCTAGGAAGGAGTAAAGAAATGATGAAAACAGAAAGGAACCAAAGCTTCGATTTGGTATATGAAGCATTAATTTATAAACTACTATAAATATTTTTGAATTGAACTGTTCGTTGTTAGAAAATTTGAGTCTTTTTAATATGGTCTAATGGAAATATTTCCAGTCAAATTGTGTATTGCAATTACACTGTCTTGAAGTAGATTTCTAGATATTAGTTAAAATTGCTTAAAAATACTTGTATTCTTTGCTGGTATAGGAAAAAACCATGATGGACTATGGGTAAGATTTTCCCATTCTTAATTAAACTTATAACAGGAAAAACTACCGAAGATCTGTTTCAGCCTCTATCCTATATAAAACAGTCAAAACAGGGATGTGGGAGAATGATGGATCAAAGCTCAGGTAAGTAATTGGCAGGGCATGAGACTTCATCTCGAGTACCGTAGCTTCAGGATGTAAGGCAATGAGTGCAGCTTAACTTAACCAACCAAAAAGGGAAGTCGTTTAATTCAGTACACAGTAGCTTTACGATCTGTGCTGTCTGTCTGCATTTAGAGCAGGATACAAAGGTTTGATAGAATAATCTTACTTTGAAGGATCCATATTGAACATGAGCATTCTTTTTCATGCAAATAATGATGTTATTTCATTGGCTTAATTTAAAAAGTATATGTAAAATCGTTTTCAAGAAATGAAAGTTTCTTCTGAAAATAATTATTTCTTATTAATACAGCACGATAGTGCCATTATCAAAGGTAAATGTTGGCAAATGTAAATAAAGTTTATGGCACCATTTTAATGTAGTTGGATAATTCTATTTCTCTTTTTTTGTCTCCCCCTCCCCCTTTTTGGGCCAGGGCCCAATAGGTCAAAGCTGCAAGATATGCTTGCTAATTTGAGAGATGTTGATGAACTTCCCTCATTGCAGCCATCTGTGGGTTCACCTTCCAGACCCAGCAGTGCCAGGCTTCCTGAACATGAAATAAATAGGGCAGATGAAGGCAAGTATTTAACACGCTGGAGCACAAAAACTTTGGGTATACATATCTAAATTCAGTCATTAGAAAGGACTCTCTAAGAGAGAAGAATTTTATTTTGTAAATGTTTGCTCTGTATAGTATTTCTGTACTAAGAAAGCATAGGCTTTCGTAGATCCAAGGTGGTTTAATTCCAACTTCAATATTTAAGACTTGAAAAAAGATCATAAACTTAAAAACCAGCTGTAAATTCTAGTTCAGAATATCGCCTAGCTCCACAGAGCCCATGAGGTAGGTCCTGTATATACCATTCCAAACAGTGAGAAAATTAAGTCTATAAATAGATGGTAAATACTTATTTGAGACTCTCATTGATATTTTTAAATATTTTACTGAAGCAAGTTATCACTGATAAATGAAAAAGAAAAAATAAAACTTACCTAAAAAAATCTAGTTACATTTTCTGCTTTCTGTTTTTTCTTGTTCCTTTCCAGCTGTTGTTCACATACGTACCTTTTTTACATAGTTATAGTCATTGTGTAGAATAATTCTGTTTACTTAACATGAAATCATAAACATGATTTTTGTAATTATAATTTTAACATTACATATTATATTTTAGATTTGATACTAAGCCATTCCCCTTTTGGATATTTATGTTGTTTCTAGCTTTTTACGGCATAATCTTGTGGTGTATAAATACAGTTCCTTCTGCCTTGTAGATACAAGTTCTGATTTTATATATTTGTAAATATATGAAGTGATTATAGGTGTAAATTGATTTTTAAATGTATATTTATATTAGTTGAAAATCCAGTATGACATAAAAGTAATCCTGATTAATGAGTATTTTTCAAAATTTGATTTTAAAAAATGCCTTGACTCTGAATATTGTAGTTATTTACGGTACGTGTACCACTTTAATAGGCACGGAATAATCGTGTGTTTCTTCTTTTATTTTTTAATTCAGTTACATTTTTGAGAAACAAAAACTAATGGGACCATGACATATAGGTTATCATGGTTGGAATACTTTTTCAATGAAATTTTTGACCATTACAGATTAGTTGCTTGTTAAAGTTACAGTGTCCTTGGAATTTATTAAATAATGGAGAATCAACACAGTACACTCTAGACGTACAATTTATTTGATGTAGACCTATTTCTTGGAAATTACAGATGGGGAATCATGGTCCTCAATAGGTATGTTCAGTAGTAGATTCATTCTTCATAGATACGAGAATTTTAATCAGTTTATTCTAAGATCAAGTCTAGATAAAGGGGAAAAAATTTTCTCTTATTCTCGTAACTCAAAAATGGTATTTTTTCAGAGATTTCATGTGGAGTCATATATATAAATTGTGTAGAATTCTAATAACAGAGGCAGAATATGTACTATTTACTAACTGACAGATGAACAAAAGCATTATTTAAGCCACAGAAAGTGCCCTTGGTAGAAAATACGTTTAAGAACCTAAAACTGAAGTATTAAATGTTTAACTCACCTGCTGTAACAATGGTCCTAAGCCTTCCCCACAGTGCAGATTTTTCAGAAATAGAAAAAAGCGCTTAAGAAATAGATTGTATATTTAATTGCCTGTGACCAGTGTTCCTTGATCTCTGCTTTTAGGAAACGCTTCCATACCCTGTGCGTGCTTTCTTAACGAGGTACTTGTAGAACTTGAGGCCTTAGTTGTGTATGTGCATGCATGCATACATGCACATACATTTATTTATTTTTATTTTAATAATTCAGAAGGCAATGTCACATTCAAGACGCACAGTTAAATAATTTTGTAAAATGGTGATTAGGGCAAGTAATGTTTAGTTACCAAATGGAAATGAAATGTGACCAATATCTTAAGTTCTAAGGCATCTTAGAAAGCAATCAAATCACAGAGCGTTGTTGCTTTCTCCAGCCCTGAAGTCTGCTGGCTCCTCACTGGTCTGTGAGGAAGTAGTCATTGCCTTCCTTTGTTCTCAGGTTTTGGTCGGCCATTTCTAGAGCATTAGTTACGTTAGCCCAGACAATGTGTCTGGGCCCGTTGCTTATAGTCTTGTTTCTTGGCAGAGAAATGAGCTAGAATGAAGACGGTATGCTTCGTATTGGATTGGTTGGTAACTTAGCCAAGGGTTATAGAAAAGCAGCAGAACCACAGGTTTGGAGCAGGCTATGGTAAATACTAGGAAGTGACCACACTAAGAGTAAGTATGGTCAATCTTAGTCTTTTTTTTGAAGAGTCATTTTTATTTCACACCTGAACAAAGATACCTGGACACGTTATAAATGAAAACAAAACTAAAAACACCTGGCTGAAGACCTAGCCTGATAGTCTCCCATGAATCATTTGTTTTCAAATTTTGCATGAAAATTGCTGCTTTACTTAAGTAATCTCCATTTCTCATTAGTAAATGAACTCATTAGTAAATTATTTTATAGGAAATTATTACTAATGAGTTCATTAGTAAATGAACCCCTCATGATGTATGGTATGTTTGAGTAAAACCTATTTTTAATCATTGCTACTTTATTGTGTGGTGGCTTGAACATGTCTTACTAATTTATTCCTCACTTTATTCTTATAATGAGTTTAAATAGAGTTTCTACCACTACTGTTTTTAAAAGCAGGTAACCATTCTTTTATTTATTCAATAAATATTATTAATTATTAGCTATGATTGAACGTGAAGCTGAAAAACACCTTGCAAATCCAGTTTTCTACACGTACTAATTTAAATTGACTTGTTTCTTTTCATTTACCTCTTTAGCAGCCAAAATGTGAACTACTAAATTCCATCAATCAGCTTAGAAATGTTTGTCATTGGTAAAGTAACCACCTCTTGAAACTACTCGAAGACCATCTGAGACTGTTAGATTCTATTTTCATTTAGAAAGAGTGACATTTTATTATTGACCAAGTTAAATAAAATCTGTTTTAATTTGGCATTTTGCTTTTAACTGGTTCTTCAAAAAAAAAAAAAAATTTTTTTTTCTATGATGGTTATTGAAGGAATTGGATTGGTATGTTCAGTGTTACAAAGTAAAAGATATTCAAGTTTATCACAAATTTGACATCTTGAAGCACAGTTGGCAGTTACTGGAAGTATTCAAATGTATGCTTTAAAAATGTTTATTCCACTTAAGTCAGTGGATTATCACAAAATGCACCCACCCATGTCACCACTGCCTAGGTCAAGAAGTAGAACATTACCGGGGCAAGTCCTCCCCGTATTGCCTTCTAATCACTTCCCCTTTTCTCCTCCCTGAAGGCACTCTTGACTTCTAACACTGTATATTAATTTTGTCTCAAATATGCATATTTTATGATTTTAACCATTTTCATTTGTAATTTTCTGTATTCCTCCAGGTTATGGAATTACCAATTTTATTTTGAATGACACCAGCAGTGTTCAGAAAGAACCACTTGTTATATGTGTTTAGTAATTGATAGAAATAATTTGGGTAATTGGCATCAAATATTAAGATTTACTTTTCTTTAGTGATATTTTTCTTTATAGTGAAAATGAAAGGACAGTAGGCTGCTGGTATTGTTTCAAGTTATATATTTTAATTAGGTAATTCCTTTAGCTTGTGATTAAGACATGCAAAAGGCAATTCTTCAGGATTTTCTCCTTACTGAATTTTATTGTATTTAAAAGCATTTAAGAATAATCAAATGTATATATACCCTTATAAAAAATTTGATACAGGTGAATGAGATGAATGGTTGACTCTTTAGAGATTTTTTGTTTTTTTTCTTTTGTCTTCCCCCTATTAGTGGAAGCATTAACATTTCCTCCATCTTCGGGAAAGTCGTTCATCATGGGAGCAGATGAAGCCCTTGAAAGTGAGCTGGGACTTGGAGAATTGGCAGGTCTTACTGTGGCCAATGAAGCAGATTCACTAACTTATGATGTGAGTGGTAGTTTTATTTTTACTCAGTTTTTAAAATTAAAAATTGATTTTGTAGAGAAAGGAGGCAATGGTAAAACTTCTTTATTAAGTGTAGAACTTGGCTCGGTTTTAATTGCAGACTTCGAAAATATGAATATATAAACAATAACATTTGTCACATGACCTAGACATTAAAATTATGGAAGTTACCTAGATCCATATTTCAGTCAGTATACTTTATTCATTGCTTTTAGATAAAGGAAAGTATTACTTTTCCATTACCAAGTTGGTTCTACCGCTAAAACCAGCTGAAATCCATACTTTTCATCTCCCATCTTACTCCATTTTATTCTCACTCATAATTACAGTAACCTTCTGGTGAAATAAGCTCCTTATACTCCATTCTGCACATACAGATTTTATCATTTTCAGTGCTTCTGTATCTTTATATTTTACTTCTTTCTTAAACACCAATTAGTTGACTTTTATTTTTCGATCCAGTCTTTAATAACCTTTGTCTTTTAATTGAAGCATTTACTCTGTTCCTTTTTAAGGTAATTACTGATATATTTGGGTTCCCTTTTTTCTCAGTTTTTCCCTATTTGAGGGTTGATTTGTTTTTATTATTGAAATTCCCACCTCTGTTACTTCGGATTTTATATACTCTTTGGTTTAGAGACTAGCACACATACCCTTATCAAAATGTAATATGCAAAGACCTTTGAACTCTTTGAACTCTATTTTACCCTTTCCCAACTTACATGTTATTCTTGTTATATATTTTATTCATCTATATATTTATCCCGTACAAGATGTTTTGTACAGTCTGTATTCAGCTAGGATTATCCATGTTTACATTTTTACTTTCCTTCATTGTTTCCTGCATGTTGACCATTCACTTTCTTTTTGCTCTAAGAACACTTTTAATATTTCTCTTTAGTGAAGGTCTGCTGGTGTGCAGGTCTCTCAGTTTCCGGTTTTCTTAAATTGTCTTTATTTCACCTGAGTGGGTTAATTATTGTCTCTGGGTATTGAATCATAGTTGGCAGCGTGTATTTTGGGCACTCTAAATGTATTATTTCATTATCTTTTGGCTTTTATTTCTGCCGAAGTCAACTGTCAGTCCTATTGTTGGACATTTAAAGGTAATATGATTTTTTTGAATGATTAAAAAATATTTTGAATATCTTTTTGGTATTCTCTATGCCTTAGTTGCCATCGAAGGTATGGTTTTCATTTCATTTAATCTTTTTGAAGTTCTTATGTCTTCTTGGCTTGGTATATTTCATCAGGTTGGGAAAGTTCTCAGCCACTTCTCTTCAGATATTGCTTTTGTATAACTCATTCTTTTTCTGGAGTTTTAGTTACACATATGTTAGATCTCCTTTCTATAATCTCTAAATCTCCAATTCTTTCTCTTCTGTATTTTCTATCTTTTTTTTTTTTCATGTTTCAGTCTAGATTTTTTTATGACCTGAAGTTTTAATTGGAGAGTCTATAGTTCAGTTATAGTTATTTGTTGTTTCTGCTTGTTTTTAATTATGTTGTCTTACCGCCTTATGTGCATTGTTTTTTTTATTCTATGGCCAAATAATCGTATTTGAAAAATTGTCTGTGGCAATAACTTGAGGCCTAGGATGATAGCTTCCTCCAGAAAGTGTATTTTAATTTGCCTCTCTTCAGTGTCTGGGGCCACTAGAAATCTGTATCATCTTACTCTATTTTTAGTTTTTGAGACAATCTAAAGCTGATCTACAGTCCCTGCAAGGGCTTGTCTTTTTACAATTCATCCTTATGTCTGTGATACAACCCTCATAACACAAAGCAGGGTGGTTTATCAAGCCCCAGTTTCTTAGCAGACCCTGAGCACCAACTTGTATCCCCCAGCACAGCAAGGCTGTTTATTAAAAGCACTACCTGACTTCTCGGCCATCCCTTTCTGGAATCAGTGAACATGTTCTGAAGAAAAACAGCCCCAAGCACTGGGATCACCTCCTTAGGCCTTTGTCCTCCCTGGATCCTATTCTGATTCCCCCTTCTCCAGCCTGTTTTTTTTTTTTTTTTCCTGGTTCTTCATTTTTTATATTTACTTCTACGTTTCTACTTGTCATCAGTTGTGAATTGGTCCAAGTTACCTAGTCCAGTAGAAGTTCCTATTAGGTACTTTTGTTTTCTCTATACTAACCCCACAAACAGGTCATCCATCATCTAATGGAAGTTAGTCCTCTACCTCTAGGAAGCTCATTCTTTTCTCATAGCTGTTAATGGTTGAAAAACTTGGTGTTAGGTCTGTTTTCCTGTTTCCGAAAGTAGTTCCTAGTTTTATAAGTGTATTAGTAATCTATTGCTGTGTAACAAATAGATTATAAAACTCAACAGCTTAAGATAAAAATCGTTTGTTACCTTTTATTATGTCATAGTTTCTGTGGGTCAGGAATCTGAGAGCAGCTTAGCTGGGTGATTCTGGCTAAGGGTCTCTTCTGAAACTGTGGTAAAGACACTGGCCAGGGCTGCAGTGTCATCTGAAGACTCCACTTGGGGATAATCCACTTCCAAGCTCATTCACATGGTTGTTGGTAGGCCTTGGTTCCTTGCTGGCTATTGGCCGAAGACTTTAGTTCTTTGGCATTTGGTTTCTCCATGGGGCTTCTCAGCATGGCAGCTGGCTTCCCCCAGTGCAAGTGCACTCAAAAAGAGAGAGCAGTGAAAGGTTTTATACCTAATTTTGGAAGTAACTTGCTATTACTTCTGCTGTATTCTATTGGTCACACAGACCAACCCTGTAATGGAGGAGCGAACTATGCAAGGTTTAAGTACAAGGAAATAGGGCTCATTAGAGCCATCTTAGTCACTGCCTACCACATTAAGGCATTCAGAAAGAATCCAATTTCTCTTACATAGAAAAACTTTTCAGCTGTTTAACAAGAGTAGACATGTTTCAACTCAGTTTTTTCTTTTCCAGGATAATTAGGTCCAGTTCTTTCAGTGGTTCCTCGCATGTTTTGTGTTCTGTGTATGTTTTTGTTCTCCTATTAGTTCAGTTGTTATGTGTCTTATACAAAATTTTCTACAGGTTTTTTTAATTTCTGGTTTCTAAATTACAGTTTTTGTTACAAATGTGGCTTCTGAAGCCAGACTACATGGGTTTGAATCCCAGCTCCTCCATTTACTTGTAGAGTTCGTTGAGCATGTCACTTAAACTTCTCTTTGCCTTATTGTCTAGTCTGTCAAGTGGAGATAATGTTAGTTTCTGCCTCAGGGAGTCATTATGAGGAGTAAATGAGCTAATGCATGCAAAGTGCTTTGAGCGATGCTCAAAATAATGACTAAAGCTCAAAATAGCAGCTATTATTTTTGTTGGTTTTTGTTATTGTAAATAGAGTTCTTTAGAGTGTTAGGAGCACTTGCCTCCCTCTTGCTTAAGCCTACCATGTTTTTTAGCCTTAGGATGTGAAGGGCTCATATATGGTGCTAGTGTGAAGTCAAATGCCATTTACCTCTTTAGCCCTCCTATTAGTTGATATGGAAAAAATAGAGCCATTTTTTTAGTTGTTGAGATGGCATCACCATGGAGAAAAGGAACATAATGATGTGTTTAATTTACCAATGGAATCTGTTTTTTTTTTGTAATGTCTAATGATTGTCTCATCCAGTTTTTACAGTTTTTGCTTTCAGTTAATGAGCTTTGTAATTATAATCAGTTCAATGAAGAAAATTTAGCTCCTATTAGAAAGTATTGAAAGCATGATCAAAATGTAAAATGTTCACAGATTTTAAGATAACTTCTTTTTTCAATGATTACCCAAATTACAGAGTTTCTGTGTTCTAATTTTTTTTTATGAAGGTTTATAGAACAAACAAGTTTCTTGTTAAAGAATACACATATTCTTTTGTGACATTGGTTGCCAACTCCATGTCATGTCAATACTCTCGCCTTCTCGACCTTGGGTTCCCCATTACCAGCTTTCTTGTCTCCTCCTATCTTCTCATCCTTGCCTCTGGGCTTTTGTGCCCATTTAGTCTCGTTTTGTTTTATGGCTCTGTCTAATCTTTGGCTGAAGGGTGAACCTAAGGAGTGACTTCATCACTGAGCTATAAGGGTATCCAGGGGCCATACTCTTAGAGTTTTTCTAGTCTCTGTCAGACCAGTAAGTCTGGTCTATTTTTTTGTTTGTTTTGTAAGTTAGAGTTTTGTTCTTCATTTTTCTCCAGCTCTGTCTGGGACCTTCTGTTGTGCTCCCTGTCAGAGCAATCAGTGGTGGTAGCCAGGCACCATCTAGTTGTGCTGGGATCAATCTGGTGGAGGCTGTGGTAGTTGTGGTACATTAGTCCTTTGGACTAATCTTTCCCTTGTGTCTTTGGTTTTCTTCTTTCTCCCTTGCTCCAGATGGGGTGAAATCAGTGGAATATCTTAGACAGCCGCTCACAAGCTTTTAAGACCCCAGGTGCTACTCACCAAAGTAGAATGTAGAACATTTTCTTTATAAACTATGTTATGCCAGTGAAGCTAGATATTCCCCGAGACCGTGGTCCCCAGAGCCCTCAGCCCAGTAAGTTAGTCCCTCAGGGACTTTGGATGTGTCTATGGAGCTTCCATGACTTTACCTTGTACAGGTTGTGCTGGCTTCCCCAGTATTGTGTTCTGCCTTACCTTTGCCAGAATTACTACTTATCTGTTTTCTGTTTAGTGTTTTTCCCTCCCACTCCCTCATAACCATCAAAGATTGTTTCTTTTTTTGTGTAGACCTTTTCAGGAGTTTTATAGTAGTGGTCTCATGCGATATTTGTCCCTTTGTGATTGACGTATTTCACTCAGCATGATGCCCTCCAGATTCATCCATGTTGCGAGATGCTTTGCAGATGCATCATTGTTCCTTATCGTTGCACAGTGTTCCATTGTGTGTATGCGCCATAGTTTGTTTCTCCATTCATTTGTTGATGGGCACCTAGGTTGTTTCCACCTTGCTGCTATTGTGAACAGTGCTGCAGTGAACATAGGTGTGCATATGTCTGTTCACCTGATGACTTTTATTTCTCCAGGGTATATTCCTAGGAGTGGGATTGCTGGATCATGTGGTATTTCTATTTCTAGCTTTTTAAGGAAGTGCCATATCATTTTCCAAAATGGTGGTACCATTTTGTGTTCCCACCAGCAGTGCGTAAGAGTTCTAATCTCCCCACAACTTCTCCTTCTGTGTTATAATTTAGGTTGAAACTACTTGTCTTTTTTTAATCATCCTAGTAAAGATCTGGAACCCTGATGGTATAGTGGTTAAGAGCTCAGGCTTCTAACCAAAAGGTTGGCAGTTCAAATCTACCAGCACTCCTTGGAAACCCAAAGAGGTAGTTCTACTCTGTTCTCTAGGGTCTCTGTGAGTCGGGATCAACTCAATGGCAACAGGTTTGGTTTGGTTTAGTAAAGATCTGTTTTTCACATTTACATTATTAAATTATTTGACCCGCTTTATATTGAAATATGTTGTTTCCCTATTACACCTTTCATATTCAGAGGAAACCCCTGTTGATATTTTGCTAATTTTATCTATTGTTTGGTTATTTACGTTAAAAATGATGTTGTTTTAAAATTGTTTTGGAGGTTGCATGGTATGATGGTTTAATGACAAATCAGCAACAGTTATGTTGAATGAGGTTTTCTTCCTGTCCTGAATTAAATGTGTTGGTGTCTTTGTTTTGTTTCTTCAATAGATAGCAAACAATAAAGATGCATTGAGGAAAACGTGGAATCCTAAGTTTACGTTAAGAAGTCACTTTGATGGCATTCGAGCCCTTGCTTTCCACCCCACTGAGCCTGTTTTGATAACAGCATCAGAAGACCATACGTTAAAAATGTGGAATTTACAGAAAACAGCCCCAGCCAAAAAGTGAGAATATTCTACTTTAACTTGATTTGAATATTTTAATTTATGTTTTTTTTTCCAGCATAAAAATCCTTATTTTAACATTTGGTATTAAATTTCCCAAATATCTCTTGTAGTTCTCTCTTCTTCAATGTGTCACATAATTTATTTTTAAAAATATTTTATTTTGTTTTAGGTTAAAGTTTAGGTAGGAAATTAGGTTTCCGTTTAACAGTTTATATACAAATTGCTCCGTGACATTGGTTACAATTTTTGCAATGTGTCAGCATTCTCATTATTTTCATTCTGTTTGTTTTGTTTCCATTGATCTCGCTTCCCAGCCCCTCCCTGCCTTCTCATCTTTGCTTTTGGGTAAATGTTGACTATTTGTTCGGATGTAGTTGATTGTTTAAGGAAGCACATTCCTCACAGGTAATATTATTTATTTTATAAGTCAGTCTGTTATTTGGCTGAAAGGTGGCTTCATTTCCAAGTTAAAAGGGTATCTCAGGGTTGTAGTCTCGGGGGTTCCAGTAATCTCTATCAGTCCAGTAAGTCTGATCTTTTTTAGGCATTTAAGTTTTGTTCTACATTTTTCTCCCATTCTGTCTGAGACCTGCTGTTGTATCCTTGTTTGGAACGGTAGGTAATAGCAGCTGGGCACCACCTAGTTCTGGTCTCAAGCTAGATGAGGCCGTGGCTTGTGCAGGCTCTTAGTGTGGACTAGTTACTTCTCTGAGTCCTTAGTTTTCTTTACTCTTTTTTGGCTCCAGACAGGAAGAGACCAATAGTTGTATCTTAGATAGCCACTCGCAAGCTTCTAAGACCGTAGATGCTACTCACCAAACTAGGATGTAGAACATGATCTTTATGAACTATGTTATGCCAATGGACAGAGTTGTCTAATGAGACTATGGTCCCAAGCCCTTTAACCCAGTAAACCAATCCCGTGAGGTATTTGGATATGTCTAGGAGGTCCTCATAATTGTGCCCCCGTGTTCTTTATTATCTACATGAATATATATGCAGCATATCCAAACATGTGTATACTTATGCCTACAAACATCCAACACATCCAAACATGTATATACTTATGCCTACAAATATACCTGTATATTTTTTTATGTGTATTTTTTTTATGCACGTGCACGTATTCACATATACCTGCCTGTACACATATACACATCTACCTATGTAACCACACACTTATTTTTTAGTTGTTATCACTGTTGTTGCAAAATTGTATGTGTTATAGCATATATGAGAAGCCCTGGTGGTACAGTGGTTTAAAGTACTTGGCTGGTAACCAAAAGATGGGCAGCATGAACCCACCAGCTGCTCCACAGGAGAAAGATGTAGCAGTCTGCTTTTATAAAGATTTACAGCCATGGAAACCCTGTGGGCAATTCTCCTGTGTCCTACAGGGTCACTATGAGTCAAAATCGACTCATCGGCAGTGGGTTTGGCTTGGTGGGTATAGCATTTACTATAATTGTCCTTTATTCTTGCATGCTTTTCAGTGTCTTCATTTACCTTTATCAAATTGTGCTGACTTCCCCCATGTTGCGTTTGCTTTTCCCATCACCAGAAATAACAAGCGTCTGCTATCTAGCAGACAACTTTCCTTCCCCTCCCATCCTCGGTAGTCATCAAAGAATGTGGCTTTCTGTGTGTATACCTATTTTTGTGTGTCACATAATTTAGAGTGTTTTTCCTTTATACTCATAATCTGCTGTTAGGTTGGAAAACTTATGCTTGGAGGGGAGAAATAGTATCATCTGATGTTTCCCCAGGGTTTGTGAAGACTGATTACACTCCTTATGTTGTTATTGTTGTTAGCTTCTGTTAAGTTGGCCTCTGACCTATGGTGTACCGATGTGTTGCAGAGCAGAACTTCTCCATAGGGTTTTCTTGGCTGTTGTGTTACGGAGTAGAACTGCTCCATAGGGTTTTCTTCATGGGAATAGTTTGCCAGGCCTTTCTTCCGTGAAGCCTCTGGCTATGTTTGAACAGCCAACCTTTAAGTTAGCAGCTAGTTGCAAACTGTGTGTGCCACCCAGGCTCCTACAGTCCTTTATTTAGTGTATTAAGTAGCTGTCATACTGAGGAAGCCACTTACTGAGGTGTCTGCTGTGCTTGGAAACAGTGTAAACCAGTACCAGTTGCCATCAAGTCAGCTTCAACTCATAGCAACCCCATGTGTGTCAGAGTAGAACTGTGCTCCATAGGGTTTTCAGTAGCTGACTTTTTTAGAAGTGGATTGCCAGGCCTTTCTTTTGAGGTGCCTCTGGGTAGACTTCAACCTTTAATCTTTCAGTTAGCAGCTAAGTGCATTAATTGTTTGCACTACCCAGGTACCAGTTGCTGTCTAGCCAGTACCGACTCATGGCAACCTCATGTGTGTCTGAGTAGTACCATGCTCCATAGAGTTTTCAGCGGGTGATGTTTCAGGAGATTGCCAGGCTTTTCTTCTGAGGTACTTCTGGGTGTACTCAACCTTCATCCTTTTGGTTAGCAGCTGAGCATATTAACCATTGCACCACCCAGGTATAGGCATGTTTAAAATGACTAAAGCACCCTCTCCCATACCCCTCCACCGTTGTTCACTAAGTTCAGGCTTATGGGGTGGAGGGGAGGGAAGACTAGTTGAGAAGAGGGAAAGGTACCTCTCTTTGGTATTGCCTTTGGGCCTTGAGCCTTTAGCTACTTTCCATACCCACCAGTATGTCTAGACAGAAGGGCACTGTTGTTGCCATCACTTAACTCCTAGTGTGCGTCCCTTGGTCGCTTGGCTCCTCTCTAAGCATGCACACACATGAGTTAGTATAAACCCTGTTAGCAGCCGCCAAGCTGGTTCTGAGCCTGCTTGGTGGAATTTTTATTGGAGCTCTTCTTTTCCCTGGGTCCGCACGGCACAGAACCCAGCAAGAGCCCTTCTGCAGTGTCAAGGACTGCTGTTATTACACAGGTGCGTGTGAACATCCAATGGAGAGGACCTCTGTTGCCCCATCTAAAAGAAATCAGTGGCATTTCTATGTGACTCCCATCATGCATAGGACAGATAAGAGTCCTGATTTATCAGTCTGCATCAGATAGGTCTTGCTGAAAATCAGATGGCTCTGCATATAGATTCAGATGTTTGCAGCAGAGAAAGTTTATGTCCGGACAGTAAATTGTGCCTTTTGTCACAGCGGGCATCACATTAAACAAGAGAATGTGAATGTTTTATCATGTACTCTTGATTAAAATTTAGAAAAACACTGAAGCAAGTTTCTTGCTGATAGTAGCTTAGTAATAATATCTTCATTTATCTTCAGAGATAAAATATGGCCTGTTTATCTCTGAACTTAAAGCTTGGAAATGACATAAGGAAAGATAACATATGCTTATAAATAACTGCAATACAATGTTGTTGTTGTGTGCCATGGAGTCGATTCTGACTAATAGCAACCCTGCAGGACAGAGCAGAACTGCCCCACAGGGTTTCCAGGGCTGTGAGCTTTATAAAGGCAGACTGCCACATTTTTCTCGAGCAGCATAGAAGATTCTAAATACTTGGCTTTTATTCCAGTTTCCATGAACAATTATGGCCACTGTCAGGTATCATTGTGGTGTCCTGAGTCATGAATAAACCGATGACTTAGTTTCTGCAAGTATCAAGGATAGACATATTAACCTTCATAGAAAACCAGGGAAATTAAAGTACCATTTATTCAAATCCTACTGGCTGTCCTAGGCCATTTATTTAACTTGTAGAATTTTATTTAATCCTTGTGAGGTGTTCAGCGTTATCCCCATTTTTATGTTTTGTTTTAAACGTAGAGGAATCTGAAGTTCTGAGAGAATAAATAATTTCCTAAAGTTAGCCTGTTAATGATAGAGCCAGAAATTGAATTCAGAACTTTGTCCCTTCAAAGCCCATGTTGTTTCTCCTGAGTATGACTCTCTCTCTTGCTTTAGTCAGATAGATTATGCGGAGGCTAAAAGCACTGTAACAAAGTGTTATTGTCAAACAAGGATCTTGTTCATGTGAAGCCATGTTAATAATGTGATTGGTGTTAGGTAAGCTTTCTATGCAGCCTGTAATTTAAAATGGTATGTTACCATAATGTTTGTATTTCTAAAGATGATTTTACAGCATATGTTCAATCAGACTGTTCACTACTGAAACTTAGAGTGGTAAAAATTCTCTTCTCTCTCTGATTTAGGAGTACTTCTCTCGATGTAGAGCCTATCTATACATTCAGGGCTCATAAGTAAGTATGTGCTTTTTTTGTTTGTTTTGTTTTAAACCAACATCATCGTACATCTGCCTGATTAGGATATTTTATTTTCTTTCACTTAAGTAATTGTGTTATGTATTTTTTGTATTTAGTAGTGTTTTTTGTAAATGTAAAAGAAACTGACAGATAATGTAATGCTAGAAATAGGCTTATCAACTGAGTAGGGATCCTTGCTAAAATTAGATTTTATTTACATGATGTTTGAATGATATACGTGTGTGTATATATATTATAAAGATATATATATATCTTCAAAATCAGATGAAATAATTAGGTTTAAATATTAGATATTCTAACTTTTTCCTTAAGTTAGTCCAGGATAAAAATATTAGAGTTTTTTTTAAATCGTGATCATGTATTGCATGCTTTTCCTGCTTCTGTTTGAGCTTAAAGAATGTATCCATTCAACTGATTTAGCACAGAGGTGGCATAGTTTTCTATAAAGGTCAGAGAGTAAATATTGTTAGGCCCGTCAAGCCATATCTTTGCATACTCTTGGTTTTTAGTTTGTTTTGTTCTGTAACCCTTTAGAAATGTAAAAACCACTCTTAACTTGAGGATTATACCAACATAGACCACTGGCTGGATTTGGTCTGCAGGCCGTGGTTTGCCAACCTCTGATTTAGCAAAGGGAGAAAAATGAACAATGCTTCAATAGTATTTTTATTCATCATACCCAAAAAAAACCAAACCAGTTGTCATTGAGTCACTTCCAACTCACGGCAAGCCCATGTGTTGCAGAGTAGAACTACACTCCATAGGGTTTTCAAGGCTGTGACCTTTTAGAAGTAGATTGCCAGACCTTTCTTCCAAGGCCCCTCTGGGTGGGTTCAAACCACCAACCTTTCAGTTAGTAGTCGAGCACTTAACTGTGCCAGAGGCTCTTTCAGCAAAAAAAAAAAAACAGAAAAATAGCCATCTGAATGATTAAGCATTCTTATTTTTAACAAGTCATATTCTGAGATAAAAATTGAGTGTTAATCTCCCAGAGGTCCAGTGCTGTGTGTGGTAATGAGCAGCAATGGTGAGCAGTGTTATAGTGGAGGTACTGATGGACTGATCCAGGGCTGGAATACCACTAACCCCAACATCGATCCCTATGACTCTTACGGTATGTGATTCCCCAAAGATCTGAAAGAATAAAATGTTTTCCCATATTTTTTCTAGCATATGTAACTATGTAATCAGATTTTTTTTAAGAATAAATTTGTGAAAGAAAGCATCTTTATTTTGTCAAAAAGGACTCCTATATTTGGGAAACAGTTTGATATATAATACTAAAAGAATGAAGAAAAACACTTACTCTTCCTGAGAAAGCAATTCCCAACCCCCAAAATCTTACTAATTGGAAATGTTGCCTTGATTGACTATTGTTTTCTTCATTTTATGCATCTGTATACTACTTGATTCATTATCAGCTAATCTGTAATGATATTTTATCACTATTCTAAACAACTTTGAGGGCAAGCGAACATTGGCTTCATCCCTTGATCAATTGTTGGAGGGGGGTAGAAGTTAAATATTTTGAAGTCTCTGACACCAAAATATTTTAGATGCCTCAGAATTTAAGAAGTCCCCTTTAGTCTTGGAAATATTATCAGGAAACATAAATCTGTATTATAATCTGCCACCAGCTTCACCAGCTGTTACCATAAATTCTTTTGTCAAAGACTGTTTAGGAATCGGCAGTTTCGGTTTCCTCTTAAATTATAGAAAGATATGAAGTATCATATTTGTCATATAAGCATATATTATTTTCATGGTCAGTTTAATTTTGCCACCTAAGAAGTTCAGTAAACAAAAATTTCTCCCACTGTTGATTTTATAAACATATTTTGTGAACAACAGTCTGCTAGAGGCTGTTCCATGAACAGAGTCCTTGCCCCATAGAGCTGGCTCTCACCAGGACTTGCCCTCTCAGGAGAAAACTGAGGCCCAGCATGTTTTCTCTGATTCCAACTCTCTCGTTCTCTTACAAATTTATCTGTTACTTGCCTTCCCTTACTTCCTTTACTGCTTTCTCAGAGGATAAGTTGTCCCCCATTCTGTCCCAACCCATTCCCTTTTGCTTTTGACCTCATTCTCTCATTCCCTTTGGAACTGGGCTCTAGTAGTCAGTCTGTCTGTCTGTCTCTTCCCTATCTCCATTTTTACCATCTTTGCTCTCTCTCCATCCCCTCAACGTATAACTAAGTTCAGGTGAGGGAAAGCCTTTTCTTGGCTCCATTTTCCTCTCGGGCTTCTATTTAGTTCTTTGCCCTTATCATTTAAGTCTCATTGTGTTGTCTAGAAAACACAGCTGAGCGGGGAGGAGGAGGTTGCTGTCAAGTTGACTCATGGTGACCTCATGAACAGAGTCGAACTGCTCCATAGGGGTTTCAAGGCTGTGACCTTTTGGAAGCGGATCACTGGGCCTGTCTTTTGAGGCCCCTTTGGGTGGGTTTGAACCGCCAGCCTTTTGGCGAGTAGTTAAATACTTAACCGTCTGCACCACCCAGGGATTCCTAAAACACAATTACTAGTTACTAATTTTTTGTGCTTTCTTTCTTTATCATCCCTCTGCATTCTGGCTTCTAGCAACACCATTTAAACATAACAAGATTATCCATGACTACCTAATTGCCTGACCCAAGAGGCATTTTAAAAATCTTCATCTTACCAGATCTGTTGGCTGAGTCTCAGACTGTCGACCACCCTGTCCTTTTTGAAATTTGTCTACTCTGTTGGCTTTTTTGGCACTTGACTCTGTGATAATTTCTGTTTCCTAACCTTAATAAACTTCTTTTATTTTTCTCACCTTAAATATTGGCATTTATCAAGGCCCTAACCCTAGCTCCTTTCTTTTTTTTTTGTGGTATACAAACTTTCCTTGGGTGGTTGAATCCACTTGTATGGCTTTATATGTTGTTCACTCATAAATCTTTTCTCTGAGTTTCAGGCTACCTTCAGGACATCTCAAAGTGGCTGTTGTATTGTCAGTAAATTCCAACATTTTCATTTCCTGTATACTGTTTATTACTTGGTGGTGCTATCAGAATTACCTAAACTAAAAACCTAATAGTTTTCCCTGATACCTTCTTGTGCCTTACTTCTCATAGTCTTTTTGATATTTCTTGAATCTGTTCCTTCCCCTCCAGCCAGTTTATCACTGCCCTAGTTTAGGCCCCACTAAAACAGTTCCCTTACTTCATCTTGATTCTGTCTAGTTTGTCTTCTACACTATTACACTACAGCCAAAGTTATCTTATTAAACACTTACTCAACTTCGCTGCTCCTTCAGAAACCCTTCAGTATTTTCCTGTTGCTTTCAGAATAATTTCCAGGTCCCTTAATATGCCACAGAAATCCTCCTGTAAACTAGGTGCTCTCATCTCATTCACTCCTGCCTCAAACTTCACATTCCAGTAATAGTGAATTGTTTCTAATTTTCCTCACATACCATACTGTTTTTCCTCTGTAGTTTTGCTTGTGCTGCCTCCTTTGTCGGGAATGCCTTCTCGGTATTCACTGACTGGCCAACTCCTTTGTATTCTTAGGTGTGACTCTCTTCAGACAGCTTTCGCATTGTCCCAGTTACTCACTCACCTTGGTTATTGGTGTCTGTCACTATTCTTGTACTGACCACGTTGTCTTCTCCATTAGACTACTAAGGCTCTTGAGGACAGGAATTGCCTCGTGTTTTAATCATCTGTGTGACTGCAGCTTCTAGCATAATGCCTGCATACAGTGTGTTTTCAGTAAATATTTGATGGATATGTGTGAGAGGAGATAAGACAGTAACATCATTGGCATTTTCAGACCTAACATGTCTGAGCCATCTTGAGAGTACTACTTCACAGAGTCATTGTGAGGATTAAAAACATGTTAAAGTTTCCAATTTGCCTTTTATCTTGAGACTGTGTGAAGTGACACCCCACATCTCAGTTATTGCTGTTTGAGAATCTGGGGATTTCTGTAGGTTTCAGGTCCTGTCCCTCATGAATGCCAGAGGCTTGTTGCTCCCAGGAGTAACTGTTATTCATAGTAGAGTAGGACAAGTGGCCCTAGGGAGGTACATCCAAAGTGCTGAAGGAGGTCAGAGGAGGGAAGGATCTGTTCAATTCCTCAGAGAATATGAGCTGTGGTTTCCCTGAAGGTAGATTAAATTCAAACGGTTTGTGGTAACATGCTGTTTTTAAATCTAGACAAATGGAAGATTGGCCCTTGGGAGGAATAGGAAAAAAAATGTGCTTTTTAATTTTAGGCTCTACATTTTGTGTATTTCCAGGCCTACTTTGAAAAAAATAATAGAAACTAGAAAGCATATTTTATACTGGTATCAGGTGCTTTTATGTTTATACTTTTTATTTTCTCTGGAATCTAAATACATTTATGACTTGTTTTTTTCTCCTGATTTTGTATTTTTGCTGTCTTGTTTAGATCCTTCTGTTTTACGAGGCCCCCTTGTAGGCCACACAGATGCGGTCTGGGGCTTGGCTTACAGCGCAGCACATCAGCGTTTACTGTCCTGTTCAGCAGACGGCACTCTGCGTTTATGGGGTACAGCTGAGGCTGCTCCAGCCCTAAGCGTATTTAATGATAATCAAGGTACATACTTTGTTTTATTATTTTGCCGAATCTTTTACAAAATGTCTTATTCTGAAAATAATAATTCTATTAATGCTTTGTTTAAATTTAATTTGAAGGTTTTTTTTAAGCAACAAAAGTATGTTTGTTTGAATTTCTAACTTATATAATTTTAAAAACATAGTATTTGGTAAAGGAGCACACATAATACTTTTATTTTTTTAATTGAGATATAATTTAGACGCAATGAAAAGCACAGATCTTAAGTGTACATTTCAGTGAGTTTGACAAATGCGTGCACCCCTGTAACTCACACACCTATCAAGATAACAGAACATTTCCTTGACTTCCTCAAAGTTCCCTTAATGCCTTCCTAGTCAGTTTTCTCTTCCTAGCCCCCCTCCTCCCAACCAGAGGAGTCCCCTGTTGTGATTTCTTTCAGCATAGATCAGTTTTGTCTATTCTAAAACTTTATGTAAATAGAATAATACAATATTTTTTGTATCTGGCTTTTTACTCTCACTATAATGTTTTTGCAATTCATCTATGTTTCAAGTATTGATAATTCATTTATTTTTATTGTTTAATAGTATTTCTCCTATTTCTATGAATAAACCATAATTGTTTATATTCATTTTTCTCTTCATGGGCATTTGGGTTGTTTCCAGTTTGTGGCTGTTTTGAATAAAGCTGCTATGAACACTCGTATGTTTTCATTATTCTTGTGTAAAGACCTAGAAGTGGAAGTAGAATTGCTGGCTAGGTCTTAGGGTTGATGTTTATTTAACTTTATGTGAAACTGCTAAACCTGCAAATAATTTCTGAGAATTTCAGTTATTCCGCATCCTTACCAGCACTTGGTATTGTCAGTATGTTTAATTTCAGATATTCTGTCAGGTGCATAGTAAGTAGTAGTTCATTGTGGTTTTTTATTAGCATTTCTTTGATGCTAATTATGTTGAGCAATTTTTTGTATGTGCAGATTAGCCATTCATAATCTTCCCCTGGAAACCCTCGTTAAGTGCTACGGCTGCTAACTGAAAAGTCAGCAGTTTGAATCCACCAGGCACTCCTTGGAAACCTTATGGGACAGTTCTACTCTGTCCTGTAGGATTGCTATGAGTTGGAATCAACTCGAGTGCAGCGGGTTTGGTTTTTGGTTTTTAATTTTCCCCTGTAATACGTATATTTTTTAAGTATTAGCTTGCTTTCATTAGATTTTGAGCCAAATGGGGAAAAAAACCCAGATTAGTATATATATATATCTTTTTTTTTTTTTTTTATGTTTGTAAATAAGCTCCGAATGTTAACCTATTCTGGGTGATACATGAAAACACCTTCTGTAACCCTGGGCTATCATAACATATTCTAGGCTTTGATGAGCTGCCTGCATTTGATATTTACATGACTTTTTAAATTCTGTCTTTACGATGAGTTAGAATTCCTGGTAAGAGCTGGGCTTTTTAAATGAAGAGCTCCTGCTGTGCCATTCTGAGCCCCAAGTTGAGGTTGGCAGCAGCAAAACACGTAGTTCATAAATGTTTTTTGTTTGCTTCTGAATACAGGCACTTAGGTTTTGGAGCATATTTCTCTCCTTAATTTATGATTTTCTTATTGACACTAAAATTAACTTGCATACCATGAATACATTAGCTGACTAATAGGTGGAGGATCTGTTGAACACTTAAGAATGGGCTAGGGTTAAAAGTAATAAATAGTCTCTATTGAGTGGATTAGAGCTAATTTTTATTCTAATGGAAAGCCTTATTAGCTTCTTAAGAAAAAAATCCACTCTTTATTTGCTATACTGTAAGCACGTTTTCTGCTTATCTCCTCTAATTAAAACTCTTTGAATATGTTCTGACTCTCTTAGACTTGGGAATCCCTGCCTCTGTGGATCTAGTGAGCAGTGACCCTAGCCATATGGTAGCATCGTTCAGCAAAGGATACACAAGCATCTTTAACATGGAAACACAACAACGCATTCTCACTTTAGAATCTAACCTAGATACAAGTATGTATACCAATTTAAATAATCTGTGTTTGGATCGATTTTCTATTTTTCATTTCTCATAATTTCATTTTTTTTTGTTAGTAATGAAATTAACAAAGCTCAGTAGTGATTAGAATATAGAGCAAGTTTGCATTTTCAGAATCCCAAATCTGAAACTTCTTATTGGCTATGGAAAGTCAGAAATAAACACTTTCTCAGGTTGTGAAGAAGGTATACAGAGTCTTGTTTTTGTGTTTTTTTTTTTTTTAACCATTGCTTCCTGTTTTTAGCCCTAATCCACACTTTAGGTTTCAGTGGATGAGGAAAACCACATATACATGTGATGATGTTGTTAGCTGCCACAGCCCTTGCTTTATGGCCACACAGTAGAATGAATCACTGCCTGGTCGTGCATCATCCCCATGATCAGTTGCTTATTGGACCATTGTTTTTCTTGGCTGGTGTTTTGGAAGTAGATTGCTAGTCTGTCTTAGTCTGGAAGCTCTGCTGAAACCTCTTCTGCATGATAACAACACACAGGCCTCCACTGCAGACAGGTAGTGGCTCCATATGAGGTGTGTCAGCTGGGAGTTGAACCCAGGTCTCCTGCTTGGAAGACAAGAATTCTACCGCTGAACCGCCAGTGCCATTCTACCACTGAACCGCCAGTGCCGTCCACACATATACTGTTGCTTTAATCTGAGAACTAATTTCCATAGTGTACCTATCTGTTTCTCTTTCTCTCTCTGTCTTAAAATTTTTCTTCATTCCTTTTTGGCTTTCTTCCTTTTTTCTTTCCAGTTCTTTGTTTTCTTCTCTTATCCTGTGAGAATCGTGTGGGGAAGTAGGCGTGAATAGAACTTTGCAGTATTTGGGAAAAAAGAGACACGGAAAAAATCAAAAATAAGATTTTTTGGCTTTTGGTTGAAATAATTATGTTAAAATAATATTCTTCCATTCTTCTTTGTTTGTTTTGATTTGCTTGAGAATGTACAAAGTACAATTCAAAATGAGATCAATGACAATTTGGCTGATAAAGTAAAAGGTAGTTGAAGCAGGTAATTGGGTCCTTGTGAACTCAGTGAAAAGGTAGATTATTTCTAAATCACAAGCTGAATACGAATATTTGGTGGATGGTTTTGGATTCGTTGTTAAGAGTGACTGTTGCTGTGTGCTTTGAATTTTTTCCTAGTGTTCTTTGCATGTTGCATATTTGATTTACCGTCAAGTAGAGATACTTTCTTAAAATTATTACCAAATAAGAAGTTTCTTTTTCTTGGTTCCATAATTTGATTTCTTTTCTATCCTAATCATATTCTAGATCTCAAAGTAATTGAGGCTATTCTCAGAAACTCCTCTCGGAATATATTGGGATATTTTACTTAAAGCGTTTCTCTTTTGTTGTTATTGTTCTCTTATTAAATGTTGAAGAGGATATTGCTCAGTGGTATATTCTCTCTGGAGAAAAGAATCCATAGTCTGAACACGGAAACTAAGCATCCCTTTGTTTAGGCCCTTCTCAATTGAGTATAACTAACCAAGAACTGAATCTCTGTGGTCAGGTGACTCATTCTATACTTGGATAATAGGCTGGGTAGCCAGCTGCCAGTAGCACTGGAAAAAGACTGTCTTCAGCTTTTAAGATGTCGTATTTGTAGGAACCATTGTGAAAATATAGTAAAATTAGACTAAAAATAGTGCAGGTCAGGCTTGTTGCTTATAAGTATTTTGTATTATGTGATTGTAAATTTATAATACCTATTCTAGGATTTAAAAAACATTTTAAGATTTTTTTGAAATAATTATAAACTTACAGGAAAGTTGCAAAAATAGTACAAGAATTCCTGGCTACCGTTTATCCAGATTTACCAGTTTTTAACATCTTGCTATATTTCCTTTATTTCTGTATATGTGTATACATTTTTTTTTTTTTTTATTGTACTTAGATAAACCCTGGTGGCGTAGTGGTTAAGAGGTATGGCTGCTAACCAAAAGGTCAGCAGTTCAAATCCACCAGGCACTCCTTGGAAACTCTATGGGGCAGTTCTACTCTGTCCTACAGGGTCACTATGAGTCAGAATTGACTCGACAGCACTGGGTTTGGTTTGGTTTTGGTTTAAACTACTGTTCATATTCAAATTTTTCCGTTTGCCCCAATAATGTCGTTTATAAGGGCAACCTTTTCCCACTGTGGGCCATGATATAATGATTTTTTTTTTTTAATTTTGGTATATATTAAATTAACGTTATGCTTATACAGGCAGTTCCTGACTTATGATAGATTTCCATTCCAATGACTCCGTCATAAGTGGGTTCTGATATAAGTAGAATACCTCATTTTCTTTTAGTATTTATTATTATTACCTTTCATTATCAGCATCTTTATAAGTCGTAACATTGAACATCTATGACTAAACATCTGAGGATGGTAACGCCAGCAAATCGTGTGCTGGAAAACTGTGTGTAGTTCAGTGTGCCGCATGCACGGCCATCCCACGTCTGTCAGTGAAGGCCTTTGTGTTGCTGTGATGGCAAGTGGGTTTCAGTGGAGCTTCCAGACAAAGACCAACGAAGAAGAAAGGCCTGGCCATCTGTTTCTAAAACAGCCAGTGAAAACCCTGTGGAGCACAACAGTCTGATTCCATGGTCCATGGGGTCTTCATGAGTTGGGGCTGACTCAGTAGCAGCTAACAACAGCGACAGCGTTTAGTTGGGGTAAGTTAGAAGACCAGAAGCTAGGAGCTGGGTTTTTTTTTACATGATTTGGGAGAAGTCACGATTTTTTTTAGACCTTGGTTCATTCACTGTGATATGGGCATAGTGTTATGTAGCCTACCTGTTTCATTGTGCACGTAAGTGAAATCTCTTTGAAAGCTATTAAATACTGTGCAAATTATAGGATATGCTAATTAGGATGCTGGGAAGCCCTGGTGGCAAAGTGGTAAGAGCTACGGCTGCTAACCAAAAGATCAGCAGTTCTAATGCACCAGGCGCTCCTTGGAAACTGTATGGGGCAGTTCTACTCTATCCTGTGGGGTTGCCGTGAGTCAGAATCAACTCGACGGCAATGGGTTTGGTTGTTTTTTTATTAGGATGCTGACTATTTTAAGATTCTAAACATATTGGACTATCAGATGATAACCATTTCTATTATGATGAGGAAGAGTGAAAAAGAGAAAATTTAAGGGTTAAGAAACGCTCTTTGTCATGTTTATCTTTAGATGATAACTGTGATAAAAAGCTCTGTGGGTAGAGTTAAGATTTAAATTAGGGGATTTCCTACGTATAAGTAATATTGGGAGTTTATTAAAGTAGCAGAAACATCTCAGAACACTGCACAATGAAAAATATCAGAGGCTGTAGACTAAGCTGTAGATGGCACCCTTCCGTAGCAGGTAGCGGAACAGGAAATCTGAATTGGTAGGCACATTTATATTTGTAAGTATGGCATAGCTCAGATGATTCTCATTTCCTAACATTGAAATTGTGGAAACACTCACAGAATAAATGAATGAAGACAAATTAAAGTCTCATCATTTACTTTTTCAGTCGTTAGGTGAGTATTCAGGTCTACTTTATGTAAAAAAAATCATAGCTTTACTCATTTGTGTTGCTCTTTAATTTTTTCATTTTAGCAGCCAGTACTTCTTGCCAAATTAATAGAGTCATCAGTCATCCCACTCTTCCTATCAGCATCACTGCTCATGAAGACAGACACATCAAATTCTTTGATAACAATACAGGTAAGAATTTATTAAAAATCGATTATTGTTAAAGCAAAACAATTACCACTGTAAGTAGGCTAAGTTTGGTGCTTATCAGTAGGTAGCTTCATGGTCAGCGAGTGGGCACTGAAACACAAATACTTTTCCAGCTCAGTTTCTGTTGATTCCATCCAAATCTGCTAGGAACTAGGCTTCATTATAGAATGTAGAATCGTCTTGGTTTGTTTAATGTTGAGTAGATGCTTTATTGGAAACCCTGGTTTCCAGTAAAGATGGATTAACACAGTGACTGCAACGATGGGCTCAAATATAACAATGATAGTGAGGATGGCGCAGGGCCAGACAGTGTTTCATTCTACTGAACACAGGGTTGCTATCAGTCGGAACCAACTCAGCAGCAACCAGCAACAACAATAATAATAACCTTGGCTCTAGGGATTGCCGTCAAGTCGATTCTGACTCATAGCGACCCACTGGGTCAGAGTAGAGCTGCTCCCATAGGGCTTCCAAGAAGTGCCTGGTGGATTCAAACTGCCACCCTTTTAGTTAGCAGCCAGACTCTTAACCACTTAACAACAACAGTCTTTTCTGTATTGTAACACTGTTTGGTTCTGATTGAATCTGGCCATGGGACTTTCCTAATTTTTATTGGCTTACAGCCCACCAGTCTGAAGGAAACTCATGAGGCGTTGTGCCGGGAGGAAAGCACCCTGTGTTAGCAGGCGTATTTACATGGGTAGCTGCTATTGGCTCTGTAAATATGTTGGCTTTTGCTGACTTTACTAAAGATGAGTAATTCAATATTTTTAATTCCTTTCCATTTAATGTTTCCACCAAAATTGTGGGCAGATTGCCTCTCTGTTCCTTTGTGTTTCTCAGTTTCTTCTTCCTATAAATTGGAATTCTGTTCCCACAACTTGTCTAATTTGCCTGTAAGAGCTTGGCTGCTAACCGAAAGGTCAGCAGTTCACATCCTACTTACGGGGCAGTTCTGCTTTGTCCTATAGGGTCACTATGAGTTGGAATTGACTCGACGGCAACATGTTTGATTTTTTTTTTTAAAGCATGCAAAGTAGTTGATTAATAGTGTCCAAGTTTCAATTAATGAACATTGTTTGAAGGTGTTTGTATGTGCAAGTTACTGTTTATCCATGTTGTAGTTTAAAAGATAAAAGTATGATCTGAAAATTGAGCTTGTGTTCTTTATCACTGCCATGAGTAGAAGTGGTGGTGGTGGTGATGGGCACCAGGGGGGGAATGCGTGTTTTAGCTAATGGATAGGGCTGTTGATACAGTAAGTACACAGAGCAGGGTGGCTGGAGAGACCACTGCAACATGGTAACTGACATCTGCTCAGGATGAAGAAAGTCGTTAGTAAAGAGTAATGCTCTTTTTTTCCCCCCGAAGGCAAATTGATCCACTCGATGGTAGCCCACTTAGAAGCTGTTACAAGTTTAGCAGTTGATCCTAATGGCCTATACTTGATGTCTGGCAGTAAGTACATCAACTGTAGATTACTCATTTTTCCTTATCATTTTCATGTTAATGTATTTCTCCTTTCAATTTCTTTTCTTTTGGTATAGGTCATGACTGTTCAATACGTTTGTGGAACCTAGAAAGTAAGACATGTATCCAAGAGTTCACAGCTCATCGGAAAAAATTTGAAGAATCAATTCATGATGTAGCTTTCCACCCATCCAAATGCTATATAGCCAGTGCTGGAGCAGATGCCCTGGCTAAAGTCTTTGTATGACACGATGCATCATCTTCACCTTCTAGCTCTTTATAAATAATAAACTGCACAAAAGAGATACAGAAGACCAGGGCAAGAGTCAGCTCATCCTGCCCTTGTGTTCTGCCGAAGGAGCACAGAGAACATTTGTTAAAGTATAGTTTTGCAATTCGTATACTGTTTTCTAAAACTGTTCAGGTTGCTGCAAGCTCAGCTGAATTTGTGAGCCTGAAAACTTTCAAAATTTCCCCCAAATAGGCGCTTTTATCTGAGGTTGTTCCAATTCACTAGGCTGGCCTGAGCGGACGTGATAATTAAAGAACTCAATGGCTGGGGATGAGTAGAGGAAGAAGAATGGAAACTTAGACCTAGTTCTCCCTTGAGAAATCTTGTTAAACACATTAGGTAGGGAACATAGTAATCTACCGTACCTGCTGTACTAAGCCGTTTGGCCGAGTGGCCAGGCAGTGTTAAAATAAGGTTTTTCTTAGCTCTCCTTTCAGCCGTTCACATAAAGCCACTGGCAATGCAGTTTACCATTAGCGGGGAAAAACGGCAATAGTATGTTAAATATATTATTATTCAGAAATGCTAAACAAATATTTAGTTTGCAGGCAGATTTCTATATTACATTTTTGAAAATAGATTTGGTACCATTCTAAAATTTAGCTGTCAGATACCATTATGAAGAATAGTTGATAACAGTCTGCCTTTACTAAAGGATTTCAGTAATTCAGGTTTGAAATTCTGTTTATTTTTAAGGACAAGCAGGCCATGTCTCTTTAATAATTTCTAGTAATTTTAAAAGCCATTTTTTTATGTTATAGTACCACAGTAATTTCACGGCATCAAAATCTTACTTTTGATAATTGAAGAACAAGTTATTTGCAGCCTTGTGTTATCAGCACCCACATAACCATGCTTCAGATGCACCCTGGCCTGCCTTCTCTGACTCTCACATTCAGCATCTAGTACCTACCAAATATTGTTCATAATTATTATGTTTTAATAGTCCAAAGAGTAAGGTTAACCTCAGCCAGCTGCTTTTGCAGAAGGACTAAATCAAATGTTTTGTACCCCAGAAGTCCTCTTGATATCTCCAGGAAGCTGCTTGTGGAAAGCTGGTGGGAGGAGTTCAGTGCATAAAATTGGCTCAGAGGTTCTCGTTCTCTCCCTCTCCCATTGTTCTGTTTGGAATATAAAATATGGTTGGATGAGCAGTGAATCACTATTGTTTCTGGGAAAAAAGCATATCTGAAAGGACCAGGCTTCGCTGAACCCACCTTGCCCATGCCCACGTCTGGTCAGGTCTTGGGCTTCCCGTAATCCTACCATCTGGACCAAGTCCCCTGACCTACAGACCTGAGCCCTACAATTGTCACTCTTCTCATACCCTTTTTTTGTTTACCTAGAAGGACAGAAGACAATCTATGAAATAGAAATAAATGATTAATGCCCAATTTTTCATACAGTAGGCTCTCAGACTTAAAAAAAATATATAAAAAAACCAAACCCACTGCCGTCATATAATTATATACCCATAAATATTTTAACCCATTAATATAATTCCTACATTCTTCTCCCCACATATTCTATTGTCATAGCAGTGACACCTCTGATAATATGTACATCTAAACCTTGACAAATTCTGGTGGTGATGTAGATAAAAATTAACAATATTTCTCTAAAATTTCTATTTTCTGCACCTTGAATTCTACAGTGTACAGGCAAATTTTCTTTTAAGCTAAGCACCAGTGTTAATTTGCCTGCTTGTTTTACAGTTAAGCTGTAGTATTTTGACACAGCTATCTTTTCATTTTCTCTGTACTTCGGTTAACAGTGGGCTCAAGAGACTCCTTTGTATAATCAGTTGAATTGACCTAGACAGGAGCTATGGGTGAATGTTTACATTCCCATGCAGATACAGAATTCCACGTTGTGTTATGTAAATTGTTCTTTGGTTCTTCACAGAGTGAAGGTAGGGTGCTAACCTAACATTGGCGAACAGATACTGGGAAATTCCAGTCAGGTGCCCTTCTTTGGTATATTTATGATGGATGACCACAAAGCTATTGTTCTACCAGTTGTTGCTTTAATTATCTTCCAGGGTCCTCAGTGCCTGCTTTGCTTATATTACTGAGTTCTCTAAACTAAGGCACTCTCTTCCCCTATTCATTTTATGCCTCATGGTTGGAATCCTTCCGTTAGTAAATAGAAAATAACCATGAGATGGCTAGACTGTAGTGCATACGATGGAACTGTTGAAAGTTCCTTAGAAAGCCAGTGCTGTGCCATTGGAGACTGTACACAGAGAGAGAGAGTCTTCTCCACTAGAGCTGTGTGGTCTCAGGTTAGAAATGAGCCAAAGCTGTGTTCCAATCAGATAGTGGCATATACACGTGTCTGACCTTTCCCCCAGCCTATCAAAAATTCAGATTATGAAACGAACAGATTCAAGAACCAAACAGTTGTTAAAATGCTTTCGTATTACTTGATTTGTAAATATTTTGGATGACCCTTTTAGAATAATATGAAAATCAGGAGGTGCGGGTCCCTGCCTTATTTTCATATGCTGTGGATACATCTCTGGGAGCTTGCAGCACCCTTCTCAAAATTCAGCTGTCATATGGAGCTCATTTGCTTCTCAAACCATAGACAGATGTTTAACGTAAGTAATACAGTGACCTTCAGTATTTTTCTATTGAACAAGTTTAGCAATTTTTGCCATTAAACAGGTAATTAGTTATGCAAAGTATTTAGCTTTTATAATCATTTTAGTATGACTAAAAGGGGGAAGATTGAGTGGCATCACTGATAATGAGCTTTGTCAAAATTTTTTGTTTATCCGACTTTCATTCCTTCAGTATTCTTGCTATAAATTTCTTTTCGAGGTAATTATGAAGATTTATTTGAAAATGTCTAAAATGTATGTATATTTTATAAATATATATTATATATATTGTACAAATATATATAATATATATATAGACTATATATATATATATATATAAAAAAAAACCATAGGTGCATTTTACTGTTTTGTATTTTCATTTTTGGAGGTAGTGTATACGACGGATAACGATGAGTATGATGAGTGTCGTGCTCTTTGCTTTTGCGGTATAATATATAGTTATAAATGTTTAAATTACTGTATATACTATATTCATTATAGGCTAGCATGCTTGTTTTAAAGACTGTCATTCTAGTTTATTAAAATCTGAATGTAAGAAAAGCTGGCTATTCAAATGTGAATTGAAAAATATTCCATTCTCAGTTCTGAACTATTTCCATTGAACATTCAGGCTTTTTAACAAAACAAATATCATTAAAAGGCAATAGCTAGAGAATGAGAGGTGCCTTTAAAAAAATACAGACGCAGCCTTACAGTGAGGATGAGGACTGAGTTTGTGTGGTAGGCGGGTGGGGGTGAGAGAAAGAGTGTGTATGCATGGGTGTGTGTTTGCCAATCTGTGAAGGTCCTGATTTGTGACCATCAATGTCTTTTTAATGTATCTGCTCAACTTCTGGGACTTCAGGGGACATTTCATGCGCTGTCTTTGTGCTCTTCTGAGTACCACATATACTTTCAAGAATTTCGAATGTGAATTCCTAGAAATTTCAGTAGAGAAAAAGTAACTATTCTTTAATTATAGCCAGGTTTGGGTAAAAGAAGAAATTACAGGTTCACCAAAATTATGGGATCTCATTAACTTTGGCCAAGTAAATGTAATTTTTTAAAGGCCAACTTTCTTAGTACTTCAGATATATTTCTCCCTTACACAAGAGCATGTCCTGAAACTCTTATGAAGATTCAACTAGTAAAAATGATTTTTAAACACCTGAACTAGTTAAAATCCCACTTAAGAGTAGTCTTAAAGTGTTTAAATGGCATCTTTCATATCTACCTCTTTGTTACTGCTGCCATATTAATAGAAGCAAATCTTCATGACATCTGAACTGATGGTTGGATGCAATTTAAAAATCTATGTTGGTGCTTTTCTCAGGCTTTTGTCATCTAAGTTTTATCGGACTAAGATGTCACAAATCATATCAGAAGACAATTGATTTTGGCTTCTTTTGGAAAGAATTGCGTAAAATTAACCATCAGTGTTGACAGTAGAGATAATTTCTAATTGGTATATGTGTGATAATTTCAACCAAGAGCCAAACTGTTACTGAATTTACATGGAAAAAGAGCTCTCTCTACATACAATTTTATGAAGCTTGCTTTTTTCTTTGAAAGGTGTTTCAAAACTATTGTTTTAATCATTCATTTTATTTACTCAGAAGTTGCCTCAGTTACTGTTACTTGTTTAGTAATTTATATAATTGCAGTACTTTAAGTGACACTGGGATTCAGGTTGTATAAAAGTAATAGCCAACAGAAATTACATGTATATTTTCTTGAAATGTATCAATTCCTAAAGTTCTTCTTTAGGGAAAGGCTCCAAATACTTACATATTTGTGTTTAAAAACAAGGATAGGTCATTGGTAAGTAATTTGAATCTTTTTACTTTGCCACAAAAAGCTTTTAAATTGGCCGTATCCATCATCTGACTGATCTTTATGTCATTGTAAGGGACACCAGATTGACAAAGTATTTAACAAATCCTTTGCATCAGTTTTTTTTTTTTTAATCTAAAAAATGCAAATGTTAGGCCAAACAGAGATCCCTAGATCCCACTCCTTTATTTTAGCAGTATTCCTGATGTGGTGATTAGCGGTCAGAATCTTCTGGATCTTTGCAACTCAAGCTTTAGCTATGATTTGACTGGGACCACATGCTTGTCATCTCTCTGATGCAAATTAGAAAGTGCGTTTTAATTTAGATTAACTCTAATGTCTGCCTGGGTTTTTAACAGGCTGTGAACCAGTGAGTGCCTTGTTAATGTGGAATGATTTTTCCCTGGTTGTGTGTTAGCTTCTCTCTGAAAATGTCTCAGAGAATGAATGGTATTTTAATTGACTTGTAGAGAGCTGCTAAATTTGGTATTATCAGCAGTCAGAAAGTCTTGGGTGTACCACATCCATCCATCCCTCCTTTGTTCTCATTGTTTGGCTGAAGTTGTCAGAAAACACAACCCCCTTCTCTACACATTTTCCTGGCCAAGACGACCAGACGAAGAGGAATCTTCTGCCCCCGTTCTAGCTACAGGATCTAGGACCCCCCCCTTTTTTTTGGGGGGGGGGAGGAACCACTTCTTTGTAGTACTGAAATCTGGCTATTTTCTCTCAACTTGAGTTCGCTAGAGCTGGCCTCAGGGCATCATCAGTTCACCTTCCTAAAGGACTCTTTCTCCTGCCCCCAGACCCCATGGTGAGTCCTGGGCCACACTGTTTGATCTTTCAGGTATTTTTGGTCATCAATTAATGTAAATTAATCCAAATGCTAATTTTCGTGGTGCAAGAAGTTTCTTTGTAAATTCAGGGTCTGGATAAGCTAATTAAGATATCCATTTTTGGTGGCTCTAAGTGTACTGTTTGTTTTTAAATAAAGTGTAAAAATATAGTTAATGTGCTATAGATGTCTCGTGAATTGGAATATTTGTTGGATTTGGAATCTAGCTGTGGATTTGCAGTGAATCATTTAAAATACTTTAAAAAAAACCTGATTTTTTTTTTGGGGGGTGGTAAAAAAGGGAGCAGAGAAATAAAAAGGTATTAGACAAAGCAGATGTGAGCCCAGTGTAATGACCCAATCTTAATTACTGATTTGAGGAAGGTGGGAGTTTTATCATAAGAAGAGTTTGGACCTTTGGAAAGCCAGTAAAATTAAAATACCCCATAAGATTGGATCAGTGATATTTTCAGGGACACAAATGGGTTTCCTATTTTTCAAGTGCTCAATTAAATAATTTTAAAAGTTTATGTGTATACATACACACACGTACATAGATTTAATGTGTTTTTAACTTTTTAAGTCTAGTCTTTGGCTGTTTAACAGACAAGCATAAGCCTTCCATACCCCTTCCACCTTTAATCCAACACTTTTTTTCAGAACTCAAAATCTCTTGGTTCCAGTCTGGAGCCACAGTGCAACCCAGAATCTGAGAGGTACTCTGCTGGCCTTGGAACAATCTGTTCTTTGATGTTCTGTGTGCTGCTGCAGTGTTAGATCCTGCAGTATGTACTCAGATTTTCCTGTAGTGCCAGAAATGTCTCTTTTGTCCCTTTTAATGAGAACTGAGACATTTGCTGGAGTTGTTTTAATATTGCACTTCTAGGTCAAGAGGGCCCCAAAAGTTATTCATGGATTGATGGATAGTCTAGGGTCAGCCGAGGTTCAGGGCGCTATTCTTGAGTATTCTGGCCTGCACTGGGTTTCCCAAGACTTTTGAGGTTTTGAGGGGTCCCAGAATTATCCTGGCATTTAGGGTATTCCCCAGGAAAACCTGGAGTCTGGCAGCATCTTTTAACATGAACACTTTAACCATGAAGCATCTTTCTACTTGTTACTTCTCAGTTATACCTGTCATTTATAATGACCAAGACATTCCAGCTCTAGAGAGAAGCACTGACATGGTGTACACCTCTGAAAATTGAAATCCATATTTTCTGGAACACAAATTTTAATTTTGTATATTTTTTAAAATCAAACAAAATCCAAAATCTGCCAAACGAAATAATTCACTTTAAGTATCTCTTAGATCCTATAAAACTCTTAGCCTTTCCTGATTCCTAGTTTCTATTAGACTAAAGGTAACGGTGATTTCAGTCAGATGTGAAGAATGATCTGATTATTTGGCTGGACAAAATGCGCAGCATCCTGCTAATAGGAAGGGTCTACTTCATGGAAAAGTCTCTTATCCTTGGTGATGTAGCCATTCACCTTAACAAAGATTTGTCCAGATGCTAACTTCACATCAACTTTTCCTGTGTGCCTCTTTAGATCATTTGCCCAGTGATAAAAAGGAGAGCCCACGATAGAACATCTGTTAAATAGCACTTGGAGTACCAGAGTTAGTACAGTTAATTCATGTGCCATAGTTTTTCATGTCCTCATAAGAGGCAGTGTATGTACCAGGTTCCCAATCTATAACCTTAAACCAAAGATTTTTAATAGCATCATTAAATTAAGGGTAATGGTAGGGAAACCCATCATCCACAAATGAGAATTCCCAAACTGAAAAACTTAAATTAAAAAACTGCAAAGAAAGCAAAATTTTATGTTAAGCATGAGTTGTGAAAATTAGCAGCAATGTACGAAATGTTAAAGTATACTGGCATCCAACTAGGAAACCCTGGTGATGTAGCAGTTAAGAGCTATGGCTGCTAACCAAGACGTTGGCAGTTCGAATCTGCCAGGCGCTCCTTGGAAACTCTATCAGGCAGTTCTACTCTGTCCTATAGGGTCGCTATGAGTCGGGATTGACTCGATGGTGGTGGGTTTGCTGTGTTTTTTGGGGGGGGGAGGGGGCATCAAACTACTTCCTTATGAACGTGAGACCAAGGAAGTAATTTTTCCAGGAAAATAAGGTTAACTTAGCTTAGAGCAAAAATAATTCCAACAGAAAGTTTATATTGGGTGTTGGGTAACATGGGTGAGAGTTTGGTGGAGGAAGTAACCACACCAAGAAGGAAAACCACCAGGCAGAGTTACCTGAGCCCATCACCCATTGTCTTCCAGATGACCTCTGAGATCCTTTTGTCCTCTAAAAAATGGTCAATTCTGTCCTCTAAAAAATGGTCAATTCTGGCTAGTTTATCATTGATCTATAAATTAAAGATTTTTAGGAAAGATATCAGAAGTATCCTAGGGCCCTCTGGTGAAGTATTGATCAAAATACATTTATTATATTTTAGGAAGCCATATTAACATAGGCTTGGGTATGTTATGCCATCTGCATATGCCAGAATGAAGACCAGACATAAGAAATGTCCCAAAGTGGCCGAGTGATAATCTCATGAAAAGATAGGAGAATCATTTTTATAGAATCAATTATCAGTTTTGAATGTTTTTGACTGTGCTTTTAAAAACATTTTTTAAAGGGTATTTACATCTTTTCTAGAGACTTTTAAGCCCGCATATTTCAGAGTATCCTATGGATGAGATAACTTCATTCAGTGAAATTGTAAATTTCAGAAAATACTCGGTGGTCTCACATGTCTTTTAACAGTTGTTTGTGAATAATACCCCTTCAATACTCAACTGCTGTGGGGTACGCTTTTGTACTTGGTGAATGTCTCAGCATTTCCCTGATTGGAAAAGCAGCATTTTGGGGCCTAGCTCACTGGTAAACATGGATCCTTGTGCATTTGATACGTGTTAAGATGAATGCAGCATTAAGCTATATCGTATGTTCCGTGTGAATAATGTTAGTAACAGCATCCTCTCTAGCTAACAGCTGTGGAGAGTCGCCGTTAAGATTAGATCCTGCCGGTTATCATTCACACGGATTTTGAAAGTATGCAGATTCAGCTAAAATAGCTTTTGATAATTAAATTCACTGAAGTGGACACTTTGTTTTTCAATGAAGTGGTTGGTACCTATTCAGATTCCTTGAATATCTCAGGGCCAGAAGGAATCAGGCTTTCTCCCAACTCTAAAACACAGATTTTTACTCCTTTCCATCAGCCTTTTAAGCAAGAACACAAGCTCCTTTTTCTCATTGCTGTAAGATACTTAGGAATACACATCAACTGATTCCAATTCAAAAGAATTAAAGCTCACAAGCCGACTTCTTTCTCTTTGGAAACATTATTGCTCTTTAGAGGCAGATACGATTTTACTTTTGTGTCTTCCCTATATGACACTTATATACAGCTTACCTCTGCAGATACGTAAAAGCTTTATTTCATGTGGTACAAAGATTGACAAGGAATTTGTGATAAGTTTGTGTATTATCTTTCAAAATCTTGTGGGGTTTTTGTGAGGCCTGGGAGCAGGTAGTGATGAGTTTTATTCCGAATGTTTTGATTCTCCCCTTGTCCACAACCGGATTTTGCGTATTTAATACTGCTCATTTGTCACCTGACAAAATAAAACAGTTAATGATTCTCTGTTTGCTTCTGTCTCTATAAGCTCCTTGAGGCAAGAACCATGTTTGTTTTTCTTGTATTCCCCTTAGCACGTTGCATGGTGCCTTTCCGTACAGAAAGTACTCCGGAAATATTTGTTGATTGATTAATCAGAGAGCACATTTTCAAAACTCTAAATTTATCCAGGTCATCAAAGACAAAGAAGAAAAAATCATCCCTGCTAGGCCCAAGGCGACTCTCAAATGCATTTAGCTCTGTGGAACTGATCCTAAGATTGAGGTTTGTGCCCTGACTGGGGAGAAATTTGGACTCACCTTGCAGGTAGCAACAGAATGTGCAAGGCAGCGCCCTGTTCCTGCTGCACACTTTAGTCCTGCTTGCGTCGGAACTGAGCCAAGGTATGGGGAGAGAGGGGTCTCTGATCCCTGATGCGGCAGTCTGTCCCAGCACCGCTGCCCCCCAGGCCCAACCCACTGGCCTCAGATCACTCCATGGGAAGCTCCCACTCCAGTCTTGAACCTAAGCCTGCTTTGACTGTCCTGGGTGCAGGCTGGGTCTGCTTCGACTTCCTAGAAGGGTCCTGATGTTCTTGACTGGCTTTTTTTTCCTAAGGAGGAAGAGGAGTGCCGTACCAGTGGGACCTTGTCAGGAAAGGCGTCCCTCAGGGGAGTTTGCTTTGGAGTTGAAGGCTCTGGGGTCAGATCCCTCAGGATGTTACCAGGGTTGCTTTTCATCTGAGGATTTTAGGGTGATTAAATGTTTATTAACCCTTCTGGGAGCATCTTTGCCTTGGTGTGGGTTGCTGCCAGCACTCCAGCAGGGCCAGGTAGCCTGATGGCTTTGGCTGAACACCTTAATTTCAGGAGTGAAACAGTCAACGAGTTTGAGACAGACTACTTATATTTAACAATCCAGTGACTTTAAATCATTAAACAAAGTAGTGAATTAGATGAGTATGAAATACTCAATTGAATAAATATAATGTTGAATTTATGTATTATGTAAGAACTATTATCTCTCTCTTTAAAGTGTTTTATGTTATATGAGTCCTTTAAAATATATACAGCAAGAATCTGTTCTGGACACATGTTACGTATTTAATACGTATAAATTTCTTAGTGCACGCAAACACATATACCACACAATATTACATGAATAAAATATTAACATTTTTGGGGGAGGATCAGTTTGCTTTAAATGGGATCATATGGATCCTCTGCATCTTTCCTCATGTAACAACTTATGAAAATCCCTTCAAGCCTGCCTTACAGCTCTTCATTCATTCTTTTAATTGGCTGTGTAATAGTCTGTAGTGATCACATATCATGATTTCTTAAACTTTTTCCATATTGGTGGACATTTACTTTGCTACCAGATCTTTTAAGATTACAGTAGACATACCTGCGTTTACTGTATTTACTGTGTTCATTGTATCATAACCATGATGGAAATAGAAAACTTCTATGGAAATAGATTTCCTCAAGTAGGATTGCTGGGTGGAGGGACGTGTATTTTAAAATTTTTAATAGATATTGACAGATTGTTTCAAAAGAAAAAAAAGGCTGAAACAATATTTCCACAAAACGAAAAAAAAAACCAAACCCTTTACCATCGACTCGATTCCGAATCATAGCGACCCTATAGGACAGAGTAAAATTGCCCCATAGGGTTTCCAAGGAATGGCTGGTGGATTCAAACTGCCGACTTTTTGGTTAGCAGGATACTTTTCCCTTTATAGTCACTTTTTTCCCTGTTTTCATGGAGTCGATTCTGACTCCTAGTCACCCTATAGGACAGAGTAGAACTTCCCTACAGGGTTTCCAAGGCTCTCATCTTTACCGAAGGAGACTGCCACATCTTTTCTCCCGCACAGCAGCTGGTGGGTTTGATTTGGTTAGCAGCCAAGTGCATAGCCAGTGTGCCACCAGGGCTGCTCCCCTTTTACTCACTAGCAATAGCAAAAACAGAAGACAAGGCTTCTAAGTGTCAGGTGTTATCTCAATAAATCTGCATTTCCCTGACTACTATGAATCTGAACTCCTTTCATATGTGTCTCAGTCATTTGGATTGCATTCATAAGTAAATTACCTCTTGGGTTAATTTTCTGTTGCTGCATAACAAATCACCACAGTTTTTGCTACTTAACACACATTTATTCATAGTTTTGTCAGAACACCAAGCAGGCTCAATTGGGTTCTCTGCTAGCCTCCAACAAGGCTGAAAAGAAGATGCCAGCTAGGCTGAGCTCTTACCTGGAAGCTCAGAAGAATTCACTTCCCAGCTTATTCAGGTTGCTGGCAGAATTCTGTTCCTTACAGTTGTATGCCTCCTTGCTGGTTGTCAGCCAGGGGTTGCTCTCAGCTATTAAAGGCTGCTCTCAGGTCTTTGTACGTGGTACCTTGCATCTTCAAAGCTAGCAAGGTGCATCAAATTCTTCCTGAATTTCAAATCTTTGCTTTCTCTTCAGCTACTACCCAGAGGAAACTGTCTGCTTTTAAGGGTGTTTGATTAGGTTAGGTTTGCCCAGATAATTTCTGTATTACATCTGCAAATGCCTTTGCCTTGTACAGTGGCCTAATCATGGGAGGAACACCAGGGTGAAGGTCACGGAGGCCATTTTGGAATCCTGCCTACCACAAATATGCATATTTTAATTTATGCCTGTGTTTTCTTTCATTTTTATTCATATTTATGTCTGTTCCTATTGTGTTTGTCTTTTTTTTAAACCAATTTTTAAGCTCTTTGTATATTATGTATTTAATACGTAATAATGTAGTGCATATTATATATAATATTTATATTGAATAGTCTATCAGTCTATATGTGGGTATATACTAGCTGTTTTACAAAATATAGATATTTGTGACTATATAAAAATTTTGAAGTATTCTGTCTTGATTAAGAAGGCCTCCACCGCTGGGTGGCATGTATAGCGTTTCCTAGAATGACCTTAACTCTTCTTTAAAGCATTTAAATATTTACTCAATTTGATTTTATATAGGATGCAAGCTGTGGATTAACTTTATTTTCTTCCAAATGGGTTGCCAGTTGTTCCCACACCATTTATTAAATGAACTACCTTTTCCCAATGAATTGAAATACCAACTTTGTCATATATTACAGTTTACATGTAATGAGATTGACTTCTCAGTATACTCATCTGTTTCACTTATTTCTCTATGGCAATATCACATGGATTCAATTATCAAACAAAACCAAACTCGTTGCCATGGACTTGATTCCGACTCACAGCGGTATACCAAAACAAACGCACTGCCGTTGCGTTGATTCCGACTCACAGCGATACAGTGGGGTTATAATATGCTTGTATACGGTGGCTTTAGAGTATAGTGAGGCAGAGCTCTTTCCCACCCCATCCCTCTGCCCACTGTTGTTTTTACTACCTTTCTCGACTATTTCCAGGCATTTGAAGTTTGTGATAATTTTTTCCGATTTCAGAAAGCATCCCTGTGGGGGTCTAATTTGAATGATACTAAGTTTACATATTAATTTTGGGATTTTGATATATAAGATATTGTCTTCCCATCTAAGAACATGGTATTTTGTTTATTCAGATCTTGTTTATATGTTTAATAAGATTTGAGAGTTTCCCTCATTCAAATCCTATGTCTTTGTCAAATGTATTCGTATTTCTTAACCTTTTGGTCATTATTGTGAATGGATTTTTCCCCCCATTTCCATTTTCTAATATCCATTACAAAAAAAAAAGGAGCCCTGGTGGTGCAGTGATTAAAGTGGTTAGCCAAGAGTTCGGCAGTTCAAACCCACCAGCCACTCCTCAGGAGAAGGATGAAGCAGTCTGCTTCCATAAAGATGACAGCCTTGGAAACCCCACAGGGCTGCTTTGAATCAGAATCGACTCGATAATAGCGAGTTTATTACAAAGAAAGAGAAAACCTCTTCTTTCTGTGTGTATATCTTGTATACAACCAAATTTATCATTTATCCTTGATAGACTTTCTGATTAATTCTGTTTTTCCCTAGATTCTGCTGGGATTTTTGGAAGTATGATCTTGACATTCACAAAAATAACTTTATCTTTTCCAGTGTTTGAAAGATTCTTTTCTAGAATCATCGTCTAGAAATTCCAATAAAGTATTGAGTAAGATGGTGATATTAATTGAAATGGTTTGGCATTAATTTAGAATACTTGTTTTGCAATTTGGTAAATAATGTTTATTTTATTTAGTTTCTTTCCTATTTTGCCCAGAGATTTTTTAAGGAAAGCTGCTGAATTTCATCAAAGTGTTTTCCGCACTTCTTGATTTGGCCGTGCGTTTCTCCGCTTTAAGCTGTTGGCCAGCTGAGTTATGTGTACAGAGTTCCTGATGTTGAACTACCCTTACAGCCCTGGAATAAAGCCTATTTGGTCATAATGTGTTATTCATTTCTTATAAATCTGTGTTCTATTTGCTTTTATTTAGAACTCTAGCATGCATATTCATAACTGAGATTAGTCTGTAGTTTAGGGACTATTTTTATTAGATCTGAAAATTATGTAGGTTTGGCAAGGATATGGGAATAATCAGAACACTCTTCCACTGCTGGTGAGAACATCCATGGCTTCAAATACTTTGCAAATTCATTGGCAGATTCTACTAAAGCCGGAAATATTCATTACATAGGGTCCAGTACAGGCAGTCCTTGGATTATGAATGAGTTCCATTCTTAAATCTCTAAGTCAAATTTGTATGTAAGTTGGAACAGTTAGGTTCAGTTCGTATCAAATGTCAGTCAAATGTTTGTCTTAGTATATAGTATACCTTTCTATGCATTAAAAACATTAAATACTTCCAGATACACGAAAATATCTTCAACATAATAATACAATAATAATAAAAGTTTGATACATGTCACAAAGTAGCACCCATTATTACGAAACATTGAACGTACCTTGAATTCTTAATATAAGAGGATTTACATGGATGGGTTGGTTTGTAACTACAGGTTGTATGTAAATCAGATGTTCATAACCTGGGGAAAACCTGTAATCTGCTCTTAGGTATGTACTCAAAATTTTATACATATGTTCATCAAAACATCTGTTCTAGAATGTTTATAGCAATGCTGTTAATAATAGCATCAAACCAGAAACTACTAAAAGTCCATCAACTACAGAATGGATAAATTCATATATATTTTTTTCATACCATGGAATATTATACAGCAATGAAAATGAACAGTCTACAGCTGCATGCAACATGTGGATGAATCACGCAAACAATGCTGAGCATAAAAGCCAGATATAAAAGTATTACGATTTCATTTATGTAAAGTGTAAGAACAGGCAGAACTAATCTATGTTGTTAGAAGACAGGAAAATGGTTATCTTCAATGGGAGGCAGGGGAGGAGGTACTACTGTCTGAAAGGAAGTATGGGGGCATTTCTGGAGTGCTGGTAATTCTTTGATTCTTGTTCTGATTGCCTGCTTACATCTGATGTTTTGGTCATAAAAATTGATCAAATTTAACACCTATATGTACACTTTTTGTATCTTATACTTCAATAAAAAGTTTTTAGAACATTGTACTTCATAAAATGAATTAGCGAGTTTGCCATCTTTTTCTACAGTTTAGAATTGTTTAAATAAGAGATCACTGAAATTGGTTGTTAAAAATTAGACCTTGGCTGAGACATCGTTTGGTTCTAAGGCCTTTTTTAATGGTAGGATTTTTAACCAATTCAAAACTCCACTTCTTGGATTAATTTTGATAATTTATACTTTGTGGAAAATATTTTATTCTAATTTTTCAATTTTTTTTTCTATAGGACTGTATGTTTATACTTCTTGTAAGTTCTTCTCCGTGTAGTATTGTGATTTTCATTTTCTGTTTTTATCGAAGGGTTATCTATATGTGTAGTTCTTAATTTCTAAGGAGTTAAGAGCTTTTTAAAAAATTGGTTTTGTTACTTATTTCTATTTTATTTTTTCATGATCAAATAATATGTCCTGTAAAATCTTTTTTACTTTGAAAATTTAAGGCTTTACTTGAGACCGAGTATGTTATTGATTTTTTGTGAAAGTGTCATGGACTGACTTTGTGTATTTTCTATTTGAAGGATTTAAGGTTCTATAAATATCAATTACATAGTTTGTTGATTTTGTTTTTCAATTCTTCCATATACTTACATTTTTCTGAGCATTGTCCAGCTATGAAAGAAGTCTAGTGAAGTATTCCACAGTATTTTAATCAGGCTTTCCTTACTGCTCATAATTCTTGCTTTATATGTTTAGTTACTACATTGTTGGGTACATACAGGTTTATGTCTGGTATAGCTTCTTCATTGTGTCTTTCAATCTTTATCCTATTTACCTATTGTCGTCGAGTCAATTCTGACTCATAGCGACCCTATAGGACAGAGTAGAACTGCCCCGTAGAGTTTCCAAGGAGCGCCTGGCGGATTGGAACTGCTGACATTTTGGTTAACAGCTGTAGCACTTAACCACTACGTCACCAGGGTTTCCTTATCCTATTTAGTGCTTTTAAATTTATATTCTTCCTTGTCTGATACATACCCCTTCCATTCTATTTTGAACCATTCTTTATCACTTTGTTTTGAGTGTTTGTTTTAAGATGCCTAGTTCTAGGTTTCATTTTTAATGATGTGGTAGTTTCTTTCAGTGAATTTATTCAGTGTGTTCACTTATTTTGTGTTTTCTATCTTATTATTTGTTTTCTTTTACTTTATTTTTGCTGGTTTAATTAAGTTATTACTCATTTCCTTTCTCATATTAATGGGGTATTTCTACTGTATCCTTCTCTTTCAATAAAGATTATCTTCTTTATCCTAGTGTTCACATTTTGCTGCTATTATATGAAAAGGAATAGAATCAGCTTCAATTTTGAGAAAATGTGACAAAAGTAGCCTAAACGTGATAGAGGTTGCTCCTCTCCTATAACAAGAAGCCCAGAGGAATGGAGTTGTTGGCCTTGGCTTTGCTGTTGATAAATGTCAAGAAGGACCCAGTCTCTATATTTCTTTTTTTTTTTTTTTAACTTTTATTAAGCTTCAAGTGAACGTTTACAAATCCAATCAGTCTGTCACATATATGTTTACATACATCTTACTCCGTACTCCCACCTGCTCTTCCCTTATTGAGTCAGCCCTTTCAGCCTCTCCTTTCGTGACAATTTTGCCAGCTTCCCTCTCTCTCTATCCTCCCATTCCCCCTCCAGACAAGAGCTGCCAACACACTCTCAAGTGTCCACCTGATATAATTAGCTCACTCTTCATCAGCATCTCTCTCCCACCCGCTGACCAGTCCCTTTCATGTCTGATGAGTTGTCTGCGGGGATGGTTCCTGTCCTGTGCCGACAGAAGGTCTGGGGAGCATGGCCGCCAGGATTCCTCTAGTCTCAGTCAGACCATTAAGTCTGGTCTTTTTATGAGAATTTGGGGTCTGCATCCCACTGATCTCCTGCTCCCTCAGGAGTTCTCTGTTGTACTCCCTGTCAGGGCAGTCATCGATTGTGGCCGGGCACCAACTAGTTCTTCTGGTCTCAGGATGATGTAGGTCTCTGGTTCATGTGTCCCTTTCTGTCTCTTGGGCTCTTAGTTGTCGTGTGACCTTGGTGTTCTTCATTTTCCTTTGCTCCAGGTGGGTTGAGACCAATTGATGCATCTTAGATGGCCGCTTGTTAGCATTTAAGACCCCAGACGCCACAATTCAAAGTGGGATGCAGAATGTTTTCATAATAGAATTATTTTGCCAATTGACTTAGAAGTCCCCTCAAACCATGTTCCCCAGACCCCCGCCCCTGCTCCGCTGACCTTTGAAACATTCATTTTATCCCGGAAACTTCTTTGCTTTTGGTCCAGTCCAATTGAGCTGACCTTCCATGTATTGAGTGTTGTTTTTCCCTTCACCCAAAGCAGTTCTTATCTACTGATTAATCAATAAAAAACCCTCTCCCTCCCTCCCCTCTTCGTAACCACAAAAGTATGTGTTCTTCTCAGTTTTTACTATTTCTCAAGATCTTATAATAGTGGTCTTATACAATATTTGTCCTTTTTCCTCTGACTAATTTCGCTCAGCATAATGCCTTCCAGGTTCCTCCATGTTATGAAATGTTTCACAGATTCGTCACTGTTCTTTATCGATGCGTAGTATTCCATTGTGTGAATATACCACAATTTATTTAACCATTCATCCATTGATGGACACCTTGGTTGCTTCCAGCTTTTTGCTATTGTAAACAGAGCTGCAATAAACATGGGTGTGCATATATCTGTTTGTGTGAAGGCTCTTGTATCTCTAGGGTATATTCCAAGGAGTGGGATTTCTGGGTTGTATGGTAGTTCTATTTCTAACTGTTTAAGATAATGCCAGATAGACTTCCAAAGTGGTTGTACCATTTTACATTCCCACCAGCAGTGTATGAGAGTTCCAATCTCTCCGCAGCCTCTCCAACATTTATTCTTTTGTGTTTTTTGGATTAATGCCAGCCTTGTTGGTGTGAGATGGAATCTCATCGTAGTTTTAATTTGCATTTCTCTAATGGCTAATGATCGAGAGCATTTTCTCATGTATCTGTTGGCTGCCTGAATATCTTCTTTAGTGAAATGTGTGTTCATATCCTTTGCCCACTTCTTGATTGGGTTGTTTGTCTTTTTGTGGTTGAGTTTTGCCAGAATCATGTAGATTTTAGAGATCAGGCGCTGGTCTGAGATGTCATAGCTGAAAATTCTTTCCCAGTCTGTAGGTGGTCTTTTTACTCTTTTGGTGAAGTCTTTAGATGAGCATAGATGTTTGATTTTTAGGAGCTCCCAGTTATTGGGTTTCTCTTCATCATTTTTGGTAATGTTTTGTATTCTGTTTAGGCCTTGTATTAGGGCTCCTAGGGTTGTCCCTATTTTTTCTTCCATGATCTTTATCGTTTTAGTCTTTATGTTTAGGTCTTTGATCCACTTGGAGTTAGTTTTTGTGCATGGTGTGAGGTATGGGTCCTGTTTCATTCTTTTGCAAATGGATATCCAGTTAATGCCAGCACCATTTGTTAAAAAGACTATCTTTTCCCCAATTTACTGACACTGGTCCTTTGTCAAATATCAGCTGCTCATATGTGGATGGATTTATATCTGGGTTCTCAATTCTGTTCCATTGGTCTATGTGCCTGTTGTTGTACCAGTACCAGGCTGTTTTGACTACTGTGGCTGTATAATAGCTTCTGAAATCAGGTAGAGTAAGGCCTCCCACTTTCTTCTTCTTTTTCAGTAATGCTTTGCTTATCCGGGGCTTCTTTCCCTTCCATATGAAATTGGTGATTTGTTTCTCTATCCCCTTAAAATATGACATTGGAATTTGGGTCAGAAGTGCGTTATATGTATAGATGGCTTTTGGTAGAATAGACATTTTTACTATGTTAAGTCTTCCTATCCATGAGCAAGGTATGTTTTTCCACTTAAGTATGTCCTTTTGAATTTCTTGTAGTAGAGCTTTGTAGTTTTCTCTGTATAGGTCTTTTACATCCTTGGTAAGATTTATTCCTAAGTATTTTATCTTCTTGGGGGTTACTGTGAATGGTATTGATTTGGTTATTTCCTCTTCGGTGTTCTTTTTGTTGATGTAGAGGAATCCAAGTGATTTTTGTATGTTTATTTTATAACCTGAGACTCTGCCAAACTCTTCTATTAGTTTCAGTAGTTTTCTGGAGGATTCCTTAGGGTTTTCTGTGCATAAGATCATGTCATCTGCAAATAGTGATAACTTTACTTCCTCCTTGCCAATCCGGATACCCTTTATTTCTTTGTCTAGCCTAATTGCCCTGGCTAGGACTTCAAGTACAATGTTGAATAAGAGCGGTGATAAAGGGCATCCTTGTCTGGTTCCCGTTCTCAAGGGAAATGCTTTCAGGTTCTCTCCATTTAGAGTGATATTGGCTGTTGGCTTTGCATAGATGCCCTTTATTATGTTGAGGAATTTTCCTTCAATTCCTATTTTGGTAAGAGTTTTTATCATAAATGGGTGTTGGACTTTGTCAAATGCCTTTTCTGCATCAATTGATAAGATCATGTGGTCTTTATCTTTTGTTTTATTTATGTGATGGATTACATTAATGGTTTTTCTGATATTAAACCATCCTTGCATACCTGGTATAAATCCCACTTGATCATAGTGAATTATTTTTTGGATGTGTTGTTGGATTCTATTGGCTAGAATTTTGTTGAGGATTTTTGCATCTATGTTCATGAGGGATATAGGTCTATAATTTTCTTTTTTTGTAATGTCTTTACCTGGTTTTCGTATCAGGGAGATGGTGGCTTCATAGAATGAGTTGGGTAGTATTCTGTCCTTTTCTATGCTTTGAAATACCTTCAGTAGTAGTGGTGTTAACTCTTCTCTGAAGGTTTGGTAGAATTCTGCAGTGAAGCCGTCCGGGCCAGGGCTTTTTTTTGTTGGAAGTTTTTTGATTACCGTTTCAATCTCTTTTTTTGTTATGGGTCTATTTAGTTGTTTTACTTCTGATTGTGTTAGTTTAGGTAGGTAGTGTTTTTCCAAGAATTCATCCATTTCTTCTAGGTTTTCAAATTTGTTAGAGTACAATTTTTCGTAGTAATCTGAAATGATTCTTTTAATTTCATTTGGTTCTGTTGTGATGTGGTCCTTCTCATTTGTTATTCGGGTTATTTGTTTCCTTTCCTGTATTTCTTTAGTCAGTCTAGCCAGTGGTTTATCAATTTTGTTAATTTTTTCGAAGAACCAGCTTTTGGCTTTGTTAATTGTTTCAATTGTTTTTCTGTTCTCTAATTCATTTAGTTCAGCTCTAATTTTTATTATTTGTTTTCTTCTGGTGCCTGATGGATTCTTTTGTTGCTCACTTTCTATTTGTTCAAGTTGTCGGGACAGTTCTCTGATCTTGGCTCTTTCTTCTTTTTGTATGTGTGCATTTATCGATATAAATTGGCCTCTCAGCACTGCTTTTGCTGTGTCCCAGGGGTTTTGATAGGAAGTATTTTAATTCTCGTTGCATTCTATGAATTTCCTTATTCCCTCCTTGATGTCTTCTATAACCCAGTCTTTTTTCAGGAGGGTATTGTTCATTTTCCAAGTATTTAATTTCTCTTCCCTAGTTTTTCTGTTACTGATTTCTAGTTTTATTGCCTTGTGGTCTGAGAAGATGCTTTGTAATATTTCGATGTTTTGGACTCTGCAGAGGTTTGTTTTATGACCTAATATGTGGTCTATTCTAGAGAATGTTCCATGTGCGCTAGAAAAAAAAGTATACTTTGCAGCAGTTGGGTGGAGAGTTCTGTATAAGTCAATGAGGTCAAGTTGGTTGATTGTTGTAATTAGGTCTTCCGTGTCTCTACTGAGCTTCTTACTGGATGTCCTGTCCTTCTCCGAAAGTGGTGTGTTGAAGTCTCCTAGTATAATTGTGGAGGTGTCTATCTCACTTTTCAATTCTGTTAAAATTTGATGTATGTATCTTGCAGCCCTGTCATTGGGTGCATAAATATTTAATATGGTTATGTCTTCCTGATCAATTGTCCCTTTTATCGTTATATAGTGTCCTTCTTTATCCTTTGTGGTGGATTTAAGTCTAAAGTCTATCTTGGCAGAAATTAATATTGCTACTCCTCTTCTTTTTTGCTTATTGTTTGCTTGATATATTTTTTTCCATCCTTTGAGTTTTAGTTTGTGTCTCTAAGTCTAAGGTGTGTCTCTTGTAGGCAGCATATAGATGGATCGTGTTTGTTTATCCAATCCGTGACTCTCTGTCTCTTTATTGGTGCATTTAGTCCATTTACATTCAGCATAATTATAGATAAGTTTTTAGTGTTGTCATTTTGATGCCTTTTCATGTGTGTTGTTGGCAATTTCATTTTTCCACATACTTTTGTGCTGAGACGTTTTTCTTAGTAAATTGTGAGATCCTCATTTTCATAGTGTTTGACTTTATGTTAGTTGAGTCGTTACGTTTTTCTTGGCTTTTATCTTGAGTTATGGAGTTGTTATATCTTTTTGTGGTTACCTTATTATTTACCCCTATTTTTCTAAGTAAAAACCTAACTTGTATCGTTGTATATCGCCTTGTATCACTCTCCATCTGGCAGTTCAATGCCTCCTGTATTTAGTCCCTCTTTTTGATTATTGTGATCTTTTACCTGTTGACTTCCATGATTCTCTGTTATGTGTATTGTTATTTATTTATTTTTAATTAATCTTAATTTGTTTGTTTTTGTGATTTCCATATTTGAGTTGATATCAGGATGTTCTGTTTTGTGACCTTGTATTGTGCTGGTATCTGATATTATTGGTTTTCGGACCAAACAATATCCTTTAGTATTTATTGTAGCTTTGGTTTGGTTTTTGCAAATTCTCTAAACTTGTGTTTATCTGTAAATATCTTAATTTCGCCTTCATATTTCAGAGAGAGTTTTGCTGGATATATGATCCTTGGCTGGCAGTTGTTCTCCTTCAGTGCTCTGTATATGTCGTCCCATTCCCTTCTTGCCTGCATGGTTTCTGCTGAGTAGTCTGAACTTATTCTTATAGATTCTCCCTTGAAGGAAACCTTTCTTTTCTCCCTGGCTGCTTTTAAAATTTTCTGTTTATCTTTGGTTTTGGCGAGTTTGATGATAATATGTCTTGGTGTTTTTCTTTTTGGATCAATCTTAAATGGGGTTCGATGAGCATCTTGGATAGATATCCTTTCGTCTTTCATGATGTCAGGGAAGTTTTGTGTCAGGATTTCTTCAACTATTTTCTCTGTGTTTTCTGTCCCCCCTCCCTGTTCTGGGACTCCAATCACCCGCAGGTTATCCTTCTTAATAGAGTCCCACATGATTCTTACGGTTTCTTCATTTTTTTTAAATTCTTTTATCTGATTTTTTTTCAGCTATGTTGGTGTTGATTCCCTGGTCCTCCAGATGTCCCAGTCTGCATTCTAATTGCTCGAGTCTGATCCTCTGACTTCCTATTGCGTTGTCAAATTCTGTAATTTTATTGTTAATCTTTTGGATTTCTACATGCTGTCTCTCTATGGATTCTTGCAACTTATTAATTTTTCCACTATGTTCTTGAATAATCTTTTTGAGTTCTTCAACAGTTTTATCGGTGTGTTCCTTGGCTTATTCTGCAGTTTGCCTTATTTCATTTGTGATGTCTTAAAGCATTCTGTAAATTAGTTTTTTATATTCTGTATCTGATAATTCCAGGATTGTATCTTCATTTGGGAAAGATTTTGATTCTTTTGTTTGGGGGGTTGGAGAAGCTGTCATGGTCTGCTTCTTTATGTGGTTTGATATGGACTGCTGTCTCCGAGCCATCACTGGGAAACTAGTTTTTCCAGAAAATCTGCTGACTGGTACACTGGCTCCAGGCTCTGAAAACAATCGCTGCCTCCCCGTATTTGTTCCTTCTCCATCTCTAAATCTTTGTTTGTTTTTCAGGATTCCTTGATTGTTACGTATGTGATCGATTCACTTGTTTTTCCGAGTCTTTGTTTCAAGAGGGATCTGCGGTAGTGTCCACCTAGTCCGCCATCTTGGCCCCGCCCTCTATATTTTCTGCCATTCTTAAGGTGTTGGTTTTTAATCTCATCTTTGGTCTCAAAATGGCTTTCATAATGCCAGCCATGGTATACAAGTTCAAGGCAAGAATAAGGTAAAAAAGCAGAAGTACTAATCAGGACATTTCACTTTTTAAGAGCAAAGGAAATCTTTCTAGAGGTCTTTCAGCTGACTTCGCCTCATATCTCATTGGTGAGAACATAGGCCTTCCCTATGTTTAAGGGATGGTGAAAAAGTGAGTATCTTACTTTTCAACTCCTCTAGTAGTAGATGGCAAAGGAGCAGTAGATTTGTAATGGCTGCGGGATTACCCAGTACTCTGTCAGAGCTGCCCGTTAGAGAGGAATCTCTTCAGTCACTAATTTCTATTTTGCACTTTCCCTCATCTCCTCTTCCTATCCTGAATATAGTAGGTAATGTATGTAATTTGTAGACACTGAATCCTAACATCTTGACTCTTAATAACAGCACCTCAAATCACTGCCATATTTGCTTCCTCCATAGGATATCATACTCATTCTAATCTTGTTTACCCATTCCCTGCTTTGAATTCACTCACTACTATCTGAAGAATGATCAAACATCAAACCTGGGTAAGTAAGCTTCTGTTCACTCAAATCCCAAACTCTACCTTCCTAGTTATTGTTGTTAGGTGCCGTTGAGTCTGTTCCAACTCATACTGACCCTGTGTACAACAGAAGGGAACACTGCCCTGTCCTGTGCCATCTTCAAAACTGTTGTTATGCTTGGGCACATTGTTGCAGCCATGGTGTCAGTCCATCTCGTTGAGGGTCTTCCTCTTTTTTGCTGACCCTCTACCATGCGTGCTGTCTTTCTCCAGGGACTGGTCCCTCCTGCCTACATGTCCAAGTATGTGAGACATACCATACTTGCTTCTAAAGAGCATTTTGGCTGTACTTCTTCCAAGACAATTTTTTTCCTTCTACTGGAAGTATTCTTTGCCAACACCACAACTCAAAGTCATCAATTCTTCTTCAGTCTTCCTTATTCTAGCCTTTTGTCTAGCTTTCACATGCATATGAGTTGACTGAAAATACCATGGCTCGAGTCAGGTGCACCTTAGTCCAAAAAGTGACATCATTGCTTTTCAACACTTTAAAGAGGTCTTTTGAAGCAGATTTGCCCGATGTAACACGTCATTTGATTTCCTGACTGCTGCTGCCATGGGTGTTGATTGTGGATCTAAGTAAAATGAAACCCTTCACAACTTCAATCTTTTCTCCGTTTATCATGGTGTTGCTTGTTGGTCCAGTTGTGAGGATTTTTGTTTTCTTGATGTTGAGCTGCAGTCCATACTGAAGGCTGTAGTCTTTGATCTTCATCAGTAGGTGTTTCAATTCCTCTTCACTTTCAGCCAACAAGGTTATGTCATCTGCATAACTCAGGTTGTTAATGAGCCTTCCTCCAATCCTGATGCCGCATTCTTCTTCACATAGTCCAACTTCTCGGATTATCCGCTCAGCATACAGATTGAATAAGTACGGTGAAAGGGAACAAGCCTTACGCACACCTTTCCTGTCTTTAAACCACACAGTATCCCCTCGTTCTATTCAAATGACTGGTTCCTAGTGTATGTACAGGCACTTCGTTAAAACAGTTAAGTGTTTTGGAATGCCCATTCTGTTATCCATAATATGTCATGATCCACACAATCTAATGCCTTTGCACAGTCAATAAAACACAAGTAAACAACATTCTGGTGTTCTCTGCTCTCAGCCAAGATCCATCTGACATCACCAATGATATCCCTCATTCCATGTCCTCTTCTGAATCTGGCTTGAACTTCTAGCATTTCGCTGTCAATGTACTGCTGCAACCACTTTTTTTTTTTTTTTTGTCCTCATACAAAAATTTACATACACCTTGCTATGTACTCCTAGTTGTTCTCCCCCAATGAGACAGCACACTCCTTCCCTCCACCCTGTATTCCCTGTGTCCATTCAACCAGCCTCTGTCCCCCTCTGTCTTCTCATCTCCCCTCCAGACAGGAGGTGCCCACATAGTCTCATGTGTCTACTTGAACCAAGAATCTCACTCCTGACCAGTATCATTTTCTATCTTATAGTCCAGTCCAATCCCTGACTGAAGAGTTGGCTTTGGGAATGTTTCCTGTCTTGCGCTAAAAGAAAGTCTGGGGACCATGACCTCTGGGGTCCTTCTAGCCTCAGCCAGACCATTAGGTCTGGTCTTTTTACGAGAACTTGAGGTCTGCATCCCCCTGCTCTCCTGCTCCATCGGGGATTCTTTGTTGTGTTCCCTGTCAGGGCAGTCAACAGTTGTAGCTGGGCACCATCTAGTTCTTCTGGTCTCAGGCTGGTGTAGTCTCTGATTTATGTGGCCCTTTCTGACTCTTGGGCTCATACTTACCTTGTGTCTTTGGTGTTCTTCAGTCTCCTTTGCTCCAGGTGGGTTGAAACCAGTTGATGCATCTTAGATGGCCACTTGATAGCATTTAAGACCCCAGACGCCACTCGCCAAATTGGGATGCAGAATGTTTTCTTAATAGATTTTGTTATGCAAATTGACCTAGATGTCCCCTGAAACCATGGTCCCCAGACTCCTACCCCTGCTACTCTGGCCTTACAAGCATTCGGTTTATTCAAGAAACTTCTTTGCTTTTGGTTTGGTCCAGTTGTGCTGACTTCGCCTGTATTGTGTGTTGTCTTTCCCTTCACCTAAAATGGTTCTTGTCTGCTATGTAATTAGTGAATACCCCCTCCCTCCCTCCCAGCCTCATAACCATCAAAGAATATTTTCTTCTGTGTTTAAACTATTTCTTGAGTTCTTATGATAGTGGTCTCACAATATTTGTCCTTTTGCAACTGACTGATTTCACTCAGCATAATGCCTTCCAGATTCCTCCATGTTATGAAATGTTTCACAGATTCATTGTTGTTCTTTATCAATGCATAATATTCCATTGTGTGAATATACCATAATTTATTTATCCCTTCATCCACTGATGGGCACCTTGGTTGCTTCCATCTTTTTGTTATTGTAAACACTGCTACAGTGAACATGGGTGTGGATATATCTGTTTGTGTAAAGGCTCTTATTTCTCTAGGATATATTCCAAGGAGTGGGATTGCTGGATTGTATGGTAGTTCTGTTTCTAGCTTTTTAAGGAAGTGCCGAATCAATTTCCAAAGTGGTTGTACCATTTTACATTCCCACCAGCAGTGTATAAGTGTTCCAGTCTCTCCACAACCTTTCCAACATTTATTGTGTTTTTTGGATTAATGCCAGCCTTGTTGGAGCGAGATGGAATCTCATTGTAGTTTTGATTTCCATTTCTCTAATGGCTGATGATAATGAGCATTTCCTCATGTATCTGTTAGCAACCTGAATGTCTTCTTTGGAGAAGTGTCTGTTCATATTCTTTGCCCATTTTTTAATTGGGTTATTTGTCTTTTGATGAGTTTTTGCAGTATCATATAGATTTTAGAGATCAGATGCTAATCAGAAATGTCATAGTTAAAAAGTTTTTCCCAGTCTGTAGGTAATCTTTTTACTCTTGGTGAAGTCTTTGGATGAACATAGGTGTTTGATTTTTAGGAGCTTACAGTTATCTAGTTTCTCTTCTGGTGTTTGTGCATTGTTAGTAATGTTTTGTATACTGTTTATGCCATGTATTAGGGTTCCTAAGATTGTCCCTATTTTTTCTTACATGATCTTTATCATTTTAGATTTTATTTTTAGGTCTGCAACCACTTTTGAATGATCTTCAGCAAAATTTTACTTGTGTGTGATATTAATGATATTGTTTGATACTTTCTGCATTCTCTTGGATCACATTTCTTTGAAATGGGCATAAATATGGATCTCTTCCAGTCGGTTGGCCAGGAACCTGTCTTCCAAATATCTTGACTGTCTTAGGCTAAGTTCTCCAGAGAAGCAAAACCAGTAAAGCATGTAAAGATATGTATAGACAGAGAGATGTGTATCAAGGAAATTGCTCATGTGGTTGTAGAGGCTGGAACATCCTAAGTCTGTGCATCAGGATAGAGGCTTCTCCTGATGCACATAGGCACAGGGGCTGGCAAGCCCAAGATTGGCAGGTCAGAAGTAGGGCTCTTGTTCATAGGCTGTGAAGATCAACAAATCCCAAAGAGCAGCAGGCAAGACCACAGGTAAGCTGCTAGCTCAAGTCCTAAGAACCAGAGATTAGATGAACAGGAGCCAGCTGCAGGATCCAGAATGAAAAAAAAAAAAAAAAAAAAAAAGCCTTGCCAGAATATCCACTTATACTCAATGCAGGCCACACACCCAAGGAAACTCTCATTCAACTGACTGGCTACTCACAGCAGATCCCACCATGGAGATGATCACATAATATTAAATCTCATCATGGAAGTGATCACACCATCATACAACTATCAAATCACTGAGAATCAAGGCCCAGCCAAGTTGACACACAATCTCAACCATTACTTTGACATAGAGGAATGAGGAACTCCAGTGCTGCATCCGTTTGTTGACACATCTTCATTGGTATTCCATCAATTCCTGGATCCTTGTTTTTTGCCCTACCCTTCAGTGCAGCTTGGACTTCTTCCTTCAGTACCGTCAGTTCTTGATTATATGCTACCTGCTGAAATGGTTGAATGTCAACAATTTTTTTTTTTTTTTTTGGTACAGTGACTCTGTATATTCCTTCCATCTTCTTTTGATACTTCCTGTATCATTCAATATTTTCCCTGTAGAATCCTTTAATATTGCAACTTGAATTTTTTCTTCAGTTCTTTTAGCTTGAGAAATGCCAAGTGTATTCTTCCCTTTTGGTTTTCTATTCCCAGGTCTTTGCCCATTTCATTAAAATACTTGTCTTCTGGAGCTGCCTTTTGAAATCTTCTGTTCAGCTCTTTTACTTCATCATTTCTTCCTTTTGCTTTAGCTACTCTACATTCAAGAGTAAGCTTCAGAATCTTTTCTGATGTCCGTTTTTGTCTTTTCTTGTCTTCTTAATGACCTTTTGTCTTCTTTGTGTATGATGTCCTTGATGTTATTCCACAGCTTGTCTGTTCTTTGCTCATTAGTGTTCAATGCATCAAATTTATTCTTGAGATGGTCTCCAAATTTAGGTGGGGTACGCTCAAGGTCATAGTTTGGCTCTACTGGATTTGCTCTAATTTTCTTCAACTTCAACTTGAACTTGCATGTGACCAGTTGATGGTCTGTTCTGCAGTCAGCCCCTGGCCTTGTTCTGACTGATAATATCGAGCTTTTCTATCATCGCTTTCCGTAGATGTAGTTGATTTCTTTCTGTGTATTCTGTCTGCTGAGGTCCATGTGTATAATCACCATTTATGTTGTTGACAAAAGGTATTTGGAATGAAGAAGTCGCTGGTCTTGCAAAATTCTATCACGCAATCTCTGGTGTCATTTGTATCGCTAAGGCCTTATTTTCCAACTACTCATCCCTCTTCCTGTCCAGCTTTTGCATTCCATTCACCATCAATGCATCTTTATTGCATGTTTGATCAATTTCAGATTGCAAAAGTTGGTAAAAATTTTTAAGTTCTTCATCTTTGGCATTAGTGGTTGGTGTGTAAATTTGAGTAATAGTATTAAGTGGGCTTCCTTGTAGGCCTATGAATCCTACCATTGGCAGCATTGTACTTCAGGATCTTGAATTTTTTTTTTTTTTTTTTTTTGGACAATGAATGTGACATCATTCTTCTTCACTTTGTCATTCCCAGCATAGTAGATCATATGATTGTCTGATTCAAAATGGCCAGTACTAGTCCATTTCAGCACACTAATGCCTAGGATATCGATCTTTATGCGGTCCACTTCAATTTTGAAGACTTCAATTTTCCTAGATTCATACATTCCACATTCCGATTATTAATGGATGTTTGCAGTTATTTCTTTTCATCAGCAAGTGAGGGTCCCAAAAACTTGACTCCATCCATATCAGTAAGGTCGACTCTACTTTGAGGAGGCAGGTCTTTCCCAGTCATAGTTTGAGTGCCTTCTGACCTGAGGGGTTTATCTTCTGGCACTCTACCAGACAGTGCTCTGTTGCAATTCATAAGGTTTTCACTGGCCGATTTTTTCAGAAGTAAATCACTAGGTCCTTCTTCCTAATCTGTCTTAGTTTGGAAGCTCAGCTGAAACCTGTCTGCCATGGGTGACCCTGCTGGTATTTGAAATACTGGTGGCAAAGCTTCCAGCATCACACCAGCATGCAAGTCACCACAGTACCACAAACTGGCAGATGTTTGGGGTCCTAGTATAGCCCTGAGTTTGTCCCTAAGGTCATGTTTGTGTTATATCAACTGGCGCATGGTTCTTCCTTCCCAAGGAGATTATCTTTCACTCCTTAGGAGAGGTTGGCTTGTTTTCCTGAAGATGCTGAAAAAAAATCTTAAGATGTGTCATAAAAAACAAACACTTTTAGGCATAAATTCTTTGGTTCAACTAACTCTGTAATATGAAGGATGAACTTCCTTAGCTCTTACAAATTAAGAACCAAATTATGCTTCTGGTAAAGATGGAATAACGGGCACCAGATTTACTTTCCCCCTTAAACAACTTCTTAAAATGGGAAAAAAATAAACAAGAATTTTCAGATGTTGAACAACAGTCAGCATAAGAGAATCCTTGAGAGAGAGGAAACAAGTTATTGACCCAGCTTATTACCTAGAGAGAGTGTCCATGACTCAGTGTGGGGAGAAGCAACCCAGGCAGAGTCTAGAGGTCTTTGTGAGTTGAAGAGTCAGAGGTTGGAGTTTGAAGAATCCAAGGTGGCTAGAGTTTTCAGGGCAGAATACCACAATAGAACTCTAGACATCTGAACTGGACCCTCCTGAAGTCTTTAGTTGAGTACTGAGAGGAAACTACCAGAGTCAGGGGAAAGAGTCACTCAAAAGATGCGGGCAGAACAATCCCCTCATGTTACACAGGGCTGGGAGTATTTCATATTTCCCCCAGACACAGTGGACAAATCTAATAACATATGAGGCATCAAGTAGAGGACTTAGAAGAGTATTATTGCCTTGTTAATAGAGAAAGCTTAGCCCTAGACTAAAAATTTCTCTATTCCTGTCTTATCAAGCTTAAAAGTAATACTTAAAAGGATCAATATATTTAACTGTGATCCAGAACAAAGCTAAGTACACACACACACACACACACACACACGAGACTACCAACATTCAACAAGGTAAATTCACAATCTTTAAGATCCAGTTATCAAGGATCCCAAATGAAGAGAAAAATTAATTGAAAATGAGTCAATCCACACATGTGATAGAATTACCATATCTTTACTCAAAACACACACTTTCTACACTTGTTTGCCAACTGTGCCCTCCCATGAGATATTTCATAAGCATGACAGGCTAATTTTTTTTACAGCAACATGTAAAAGAAAAATTGGCATCATAGTACTTATGTAAACACCTTGTACTGGGGGACACAGCTGCAAACAAATGTAGAAGGCATGAGTTATTTGCATTAAAGTATGGTAGTAGAGAAGGATATATAAATGTTATTATAACTATATTCCACTTTTTAAAAAGAAGAAAGCATGGGCATGTTAAAGAGAGATATAGAAGATATAAAGAAGGGCACAAACCAAATTTCTAGAAGGAAAAAATGTATCTGAGATTAAAAATTACACATTCAGGAAAAACAAACATTACAAAGGAACAGAGAAAAATAACATCTAGTTTCTCAGAAAACAGCCAGAAGAAAGTTGAGCAACATCTTTAAAGTATTCAAAAAACAAAAAAAAACATGTCAACTTACAATTCTATATCCAGTAAAAACTTTCCAAACTAAAGCAAAATAAAAACTTTTTCAGACATCCAAAAGCTAGAAGTATTCATCACTAGCAAATATGTTAATGAAGTCCTTCAAAACCAAACCAAACCCCTTGCCATCAATTCGATTCCAACTCATAGTGACCCTATAAAGTCCTTCAGGCAGAAGGAAAATGATGCCAGATGGAAATCCAGCTTGACAGAAAGATATGAAAGACTTTGGAAATGGTAAATAAATATGGATAAATAAAAATTAAACCCATTGCCATCGAGTCGATTCCGACTTATAGTGACCCTATAAGACAGAGTAGAACTGCCCCATAGGGTTTCCAAGGAGCAGCTGGTGGATTCGTACTGCAGACCTTTTGGCTAGCAGCCCAGCACTTAACCACTGTGCCACCAGGGCTCCAAATGAAAATTACTTTTTCTTATTTTTTAAAGTTAGTTTAAAGGATAATTGACAGTTAAAAGAAAAAGCAGTAACAATATATAGAAATATATAAAGCAAATGCAGAAATAAAATATATGACAAGAATAACAAGGGGAAATGAAAGTATACAGTTGTAAGATTCTTATAGGTGAAGTAGTACAATATAACTTCTAGACAGACTGTGATAAGGTATAGATTTATACTATTGAGCCTAAAGCAACCATCTTTCAAAAAATCAAATCAAACTCGTTGCCTTCGAGTCACCTCTGACTCATAGCAACCCTATAGGATAGAATTGAACTGCCCCCATAGGGTTTCCAAGGAGTGGCTTGTGGATTTGAACTGCCGACATATTCGTTAGCAGCCTGAGCTCTTAACCACTGTACTTTGGGTCCAGGGTACCTGTGCTGAGAACCTCCTAGACCCGGGAGACAGAGACAGCATAAGATGGTGAGAAGCAGTGGCAGAGAAATGGTGACAGCAGAACCAGAAAACCAGTACAAGACAAGTGCAGTGGGCTTCCTGGCTCACAAAGCAAAGTGATTAGAGTGGGTGTGCTGACCCACGGAGTAAGAGAGCTGAGTGCTTTCAGGCCGGAGGCTTCTTGGTGGAGTGGGATGCTTCCACTTATTGGCAGAGCTGAAGAGCTTTGTAACACTTGTCTAAGCAGGGCAGAGGTCGGGCCAAGGGGCCAAGGGCCAGAGAGAGGCCTGCTTGTGGGCAAGGCTAGAAGAGGCTACCCTGATAGAAGAACTGTATCCTGAGTCATTCCTGACCCTGAATTGTAACCTGTTACTTCCCTAATAATTCCCAGAACTGTGAGTAACGTCTTCAGTTCTGTGTGGCCATTGCAATGAATTATTGAACCCCCCAGAAGAGTAGAGAGTGCCATGGGAAGGACAGCTGGTGTCAGAATTGGTAAAAAGGTAAAAAGTATGTCTGACCTCCACCCAGGTGTGGATTATCCAATAGGAAAGGTAAGTCTAGTGCTTACCTTGCTTACCAGATCATCTGTAGTGAGTAATTTCAAATTTGTCACCACAGCAAAGATTCTAGGTATCGCTGGCATCTGTCTCCCTCCCAACTTCACAGAGCCTTCCTGCAGAAACAAAGACTCCTTTCAAATTTACAGTCCCTGACAGGGACAGATGACCCAGTAAGCAAGGTAAGCATGGGCTTACTTGCGTGTACTTATTAATCTGTAGTTGAACAATTTCATATGGGTTTCACTACAGATGTGGTGAAATTTTTTGCTACAGATTAGTAAGTATGCACAAGTAAGCCTCTGCTCACCTTGCTTACTGGGCCATCCACCCCTGCCTCCACCTTGTAGCAATCAGCCTTGGGCCAATGCTGATGGTGATTCTCTCTCCCCCTCTGGAAGTTAGAGGAGGTCTGATGCTGCTCCTATGCTGCCATTTTTATAGTTGGCATCAGAAGTGGGATTCATTGCTCCAGACTCATGGGAGCATGGGACTTTGTAAGACAAAGAACAAAAGGGCGTGGGAAGTAAAACTTTTGATATTTAAATGGTTACTTTGGTTGTTGTTACCTGTAATGGGAGAAAGGAAAGTAAGAGATGTTATGCTGCCACTGAGGGGAGAAAAGCTGCATTTGAAGTGGCTTGGGCAAAAGCCAGACTGGTTAAACAAGATGATTGATAGGGGGCCAGGGTATTCTGGTTCTACCCAGACAGAGGCCCAAGGTCATATGCATATGAATGGGAAGATAATCAAAGTGTGGAGAAGGGAAGATGAATCTAGAATGTTTTAAAAAGTATTATGTCTTTATTTGAATATACTGTGGCTATTGAATGTTTTCTCTACATAGTGTTATAAAATAGACCTACATATATGATGGAAATGAATACTGGGTATCATAGATAACAAAGAGTGTGCAACTCCACCTTCAGCCAATCCTTGATTGGATATGCTAAAAGGGGAACTAGGATTTGCCCAAAAGAAACACCGGCTGTTTGTTTCAATCCAGTAACCCTCTGTATAGAGTACTGAGGGTTTGGATTGAAAACCTACGGCCCACCCAGAATTTTAGCAGTCAGGAAATTTGCAATTTGAAAAGATATACGGACCCATTCAGAACTGCTGGGAGAGCAGGAAATTTGCATTTGAAGGAAGGACAGGAGAAAAAAAATGACTGTTTGCTTTTTTAATTTCAAGCAAGTGGTTTAAGGCAGGAAAAGCCAGAGCCCATCACAAGAACCCCCTTCCAGGACTGGAAGTTAAAGGGAGTCAATGAGTAGACAGCCTGGTATGCTCACTTGAGGTGATCACCTGGGGCCATGAGAGGAGTGCAAGAGGGAAGGTGCAGCAATGGAAAGATGGGCTGAATTTGGACATGTTCCTTTGGCATCCATTGAACCAGCCCACAGGGACTACAGATGATAAAGAGAAGGGGCTGACTGGTCAAAAGTGCAGGAAATTGTGTAGACTCCTGAACTTACGGGTGGTAGCTGTTGACCTATTCACGGGGGCTAGGGATGACAGAGAGAGAAGGGGCTGGCTGGTCTCAAGTGCAAGGAGGTGTGTGGACTCCCAGGCCTATGGATGAGCTGACCAGAGCCTGACTGAATGAAGAGAAAGATGTTTGATACCATGAACTGGTGTAGATTGCTACAAGTTGATGACTTGCTCTGGACTGGACTTTGCTTATGGACGCAGATGCTCGAAGTTCCAATTGGAACAGAAGGTTTTTCTGATCAAGGAACATGCTTGTCTCCTCAGAGCACTGGTTTGATAGGGACAGGCAATTTAAACACTGGCTATCTAAAACAGGGGGAGATAAAGGCATGAAGTGGCTGGTTTACATGCCTTCATGGGTGTGCTTACACTCAGAATGAGGAGGACAAGGGAGGATTCCCAGTGAATAGTTTCCTCTTTTGCAGATGGGTCTGGGGTGAAGAGAGGGTGGGGAAAGATGTTGATAGGATTATATGATTCAGTTGTGAGTATTGACTGTTAACGGTGTTAATTGTGATTGTAAAAAATTGTAATTATAGAAGCTGTAAGTGTGAAAGAGTGAACTAAGATGGAGGCACTGCTGGACTGGAGTACAGTGGCTGAACTTAAAGTCCATTAAAGGTTTTGCTATGCTGATACCTCATGAGGCTCAACGCAAGGGAATAATCTTCTCTCAGTTAAATTTTTCAGAGGTCAGAAAGGGTGAAGATGTGATGACTTTTGGAAAACCTGACCAGATCAGATGGACTCCTGCAGCAGACCTGAATGGCTGGTACCCAAGTAACCTCACCCTCGGAACTGTTTGCCCTGCTGAAGGACTAATTGAAGGACTAATTGAAGGACTGATTTTTTTATTCAGAACTGGTAAAATAATTGGGAAGTTATCCTCCAAGTATGAAAGAACTATGGTTAGAAAAGCCAAGGTGTGGCCTATGGTGCAATGGATTGCTTTTATATGGCCTTATCTCACCGTGGTCTTGTAACTCCCACAAAATGCCCAGGTGGGACTATGCACACAAGGTGCTTGTGGCCCACCAAGGGGATTAGACAGCTTATTAGTAATGCAAATAAAGTTCTTGGCACCCTTTGTGGTGGTAGGACCATGCAAATAAGGTGTATGGAACTCTAATGAGGGAATTGGTCCATTTTGCCATCCTGCTAGGCTTAAAATGAGCCATTACAGAGGTGAATGGGGAGGGGAGGTGTTCACTATCATCAAGAAGAAGAGACGGAAGTGGAGCCTGTCCTTGGACCCAGGGTCCCTATTCCTAGACCCAGGAGAGAGAAAGAGAGGGAGCTCTAACACCAGAGATGGCCCAAGATGGTGAGAAGTGGTGGCAGCAGGATGGCTCATTGGACTTACCAGCCCATGGTGCAAGGTGGTTACAGAGGGTGTGCCGACCCATCGAGCAAGAGAGCTTAGTGCCTTCCAGCAGGAGCCTTCCTGGCAGAATGGGGTGCCTCTAGGCACTTAATGGTGGAGCTAAAGAGCTTTATAAAACTGCACCAAGCAGGGCAGAGGCCGGGCTGAGGGGCTAAGGGGCCAAGGGCAACAGAGAAGCCTGCCTGTGGGCACGGCTGAGAAGAGGCTGTCGTGATTGAAGAGCTGTATCCTGAGTCGTTCTTGATCCCAAATTGTAACCTGTTACTTGCCTAATAAACTTCAGAACTCTAAGTTATGTGAGTTCTGTGTGGTCATTGCGACAGATTATCGAACCCAGCGGAGAAGTAGACAGTGTCATGGGAGGGACGGCTGGCGTCCGAATTGGTGAAATGTTGGAGGGTGGAAAGTATGTCTGACCTCCACTTCATAGCAATCAGCCTTGGGCTTCTGATGCTGATAATGATCCTCCTCCGTCATGAAGTTAGGCAAGGAGGCCTGACACCCCTCTACCATTTTATAGCAGAATAAATGGAATGATAAGAGCAGAAACCAATAATATGTCAACCAGAAAAAAGAGAAAGTCAGTGAAAACATAACTTGTTTCTTTGATAAGATTAATAAAATTGATAAACTCTGTTTTTTTACCTAGACCTACCAGGAGTGTTATAGATTGGATTGTGAATGTGTTGTAAATACTTTTACCTGTGGAACCCACCAACTGCTCCATGGGAGGAAGATGTGGCAGTCTTCTTTCCTAAAGATCTACAGCCTTGGAAACCGTATGGGGAAGTTCTACTCTGGGTTGCCATGAATTGGAATCGACTTGAGGGCAATGAGTTTGGATTTGGGAATACCTGTGGGTATAATCCCATTTGGGATTATGTTGTTATATTAATGAGGTCATATCAGTGTAGGGTGTGTCTTAAGGCAATCAATCACCTTTCAGATTTGGCACAGAGAAACAAGCACAGATGGGGGGAAAGAGATGCCATACCACTTGAAGATCGCCAAGGAACCAAGAAACAGAAACAGAGAAGAGACAAATTCCTTCCCCCAGAACCTACAGAGACAGAAAGGCTTTCTTTAGAGTCAGCACCCAAAAATTTTAACTTCTAACCTCCTACACTGTGAGAAAATAAATTTCTGTTTGTTAAAGCCACCTATTTATTGTATTTCTGTTATATCAGCACTGGATAACTAAGACAAGGAGTGAAATGAGAGAAGACAGAAATTAGCAATATCAGTAATGAGAGAGGGGACATCATTATATATTTGAGGGACATTAAAAGAAAAACAAGGGAATATTATGAATAACCTTGTACTAATTCAACAACTTAGATGTTAAGGAAAAATTCCTTGAAAGACCAAGCAAACTCAAGAAGAAATAGATAACTTGAACAGGGCTTTAGCTATTAAAGAGATTGGAATTATTGTTAAAAATCTTTCTACAAGGAAAACTCTAGGCCCAGATAGCTTCACCAAGGAATTCTACCAGATGATTATGGAATAAACAATACCAATTCTATACAAATTCTTATTTTGGATTGAAGAGACAGGAACACTTCTGAAATCATCCTATGCAGCCTAGCATTTTTACTGTGATACCAAAGCCAGAAAAAGACATCACAAGAAACAAAAACTACATACACTCTCTCCTCACTTATCAACATTATTAGGTTCCAAAGATCAGGTCGTTATGTGAAATTGGTGTAATGCAAAAATGAAGGATGACCGCATCAGATCACAAACTGGAAGATGACTACATCATTGCTTAACTGCCAAGTTGCATCATTACATAACTTCCAAGCCACTGGGAACCATGGCCCAGCCAAGCTGACACATAACCTTAACCATCACAGCCAGCGTTACTCTCGCCTCATGCCTCAGTGTTTGTCACTGCCAGTCATACATTGTTAATGCACAAAATAGACAGTAGATTTTTTGCTGTTGTCGTAAATGCTAAATGGCAGATAATGAGTTGATAACTCAGGAGAAAGTGTACTAATGTCCTCAAGAATAAAACAAACGAACAGTTGATGTTAAGTCAATTTCAATTCATGGCAACCCCATGTGTGTCAAAGTAGAACTGCACTCCATAGGGTTTTCAGTGCTTAATTTTTTGGAAGTAGATTGCCAGGTCTTTTTTCTGAGGTGCCTCTAGGTGAACTCAAACCTCCAAACTTTCAGTTAGCAGTTGAGCACATTAACCATTTGCACCACCCAGGAACTCCAACTCATGAATATACATGCAAAAATACTCAATTAAATTTGAACAAATTGAACTTAACAATATTTAAAAAGGATAACCCATCATGACCAAATAGGGTTTATCCTGAGAAGGCTGGTTTAACATTTGAAAATCAATGTAATTCACCACATCAACAGATACAGAAGAAAAATCACATAATCATCTCAGTAGATGCAGGCAAAGTATTTGACAAAATTCAACATCCATTCATGATAAAAACTCTCAGCAACCTAGCAATAGAAAGGAACTGGATCAACCTGATAAAAGACATCAACAAAAAATATCATACCTTGGCCTGGACAATGTGTTGGAGAGGGCTGCTGGTGAGGAGTGAGCTTCTTGGATCAAGTGGACACTTGAGACTATGTTGGCATCTCCTCCCTGGAAGGGAGATGAGAGGGTAGAGGGGGTTAGAAGCTAGCAGAATGGACATGAAAAGAGAGGTGGAGGGAGGGAGTGACTGTCTCATTAGGGGGAGAGCAATTGGGAGTGTGTTGTTGTTGTTAGGTGCTGTCGAGTCAGTTCCGACTCATAGCAACCCTATGCACGACAGAATGAAACACTGCTTGGTTCTGAGCCATCCTTACAATCATTGTTATGCTTGAGGTCATTGTTGCAGCCACTGTGTCAATCCACCTCATTGAGGGTCTTCCTCTTTTCTGCTGACCCTGTACTTTGCCAAGCATGGTGTCCTTCTCCAGGGACTGATCCCTCCTGACAACATGTACAAAGCATGTAAAACGCAGTCTCGCCATCCTTGCTTCTAAGGAGGATTCTGGTTGTACTTCTAAGACAGATTTGTTCGTTCTTTTGGCAGTCCATGGTATACTCGATATTCTTCATCAACACGACAATTCAAAGGCATCAATTCTTCTTCATTCTTCCTTATTCGTTGTCCAGCTTTCACATGCTTGAAAATACCATGGCTTGGGTCGGGCGCACCTTAGTCTTCAAGGTGACATCTTTGCTCTTCAACACTTTAAAGAGGTCCTTTGCAGCAGATTTACCCAGTTTCATGAGTCTTTTGATATCTTGACTGCTGCTTCCATGGGTGTTGATTGTGGATCCAAGTAAAATGAAATACTTGAAAACTTCAGTCTTTTCTCCGTTTATCATGATGTTGCTCATTAGTCCAGTTGTGAGGATTTTTGTTTTCTTTATGTTGAGGTGCAATCCATACTGAAGGCTGTGGTCTTTGATCTTCATTAGTAAGTACTTCAAGTCCTTTTCACTTTCAGCAAGCAAGGTTGTGTCATCTGCATAATGCAGGTTGTTAGTGAGTCTTCCTCCAATCCTGATGCTCCATTCTTCTTCATATAGTCCAGCTTCTCGTAATATTTGGTCAGCATACAGATTGAATAGGTGTGGTGAAAGAATACAATCCTGACGCACATCTTTCCTGACTTTAAACCAATCAGTATCCCCTTGTTCTGTTCAAACAACTGCCTCTTGATCTATGTAAAGGTTCCTCACGAGCACAGTTAAGTATTCTGGAATTCCCGTTTTTTGCAATGTTATCCATAATTTGTTACGATCCACACAGTCGAATGCCTTTGCATAGTCAGTAAAATACAGGTAAACATCCTTCTGGTATTCTCTGCTTTCAGCCAGGATCCATCTGACATTAGCAATGATACCCCTGGTTCCATGTTCTCTTCTGAAACCGGCCTGAATTTCTGGCAGTTACCCGTCGATATACTGCTGCAGCCATTTTTGAATGATCTTCAGCAAAATTTTGCTTGCGTGTGATATTAATGGTATTGTTCTATAATTTCCACATTCGGTTGGATCACCTTTCTTGGGAATAGGCATAAATATGGATCTTTTCTAGTCAGTTGGCCAGGAAGCTGTCTTCCGTATTTCTTGGCATGGACAAGTGAGCGCCTCCAGCGCTGCATCTGTTTGTTGAAACATCTCAATTGATATTCCATCAATTCCTGGAGCCTTGTTTTTCACCAATGCCTTCAGAGCAGCTGGGACTTCTTCCTTCAGTACCATCAGCTCCTGGTGATATGCCACCTCTTCAAATGGTTGAACATTGACTAATTCTTTTTGGTATAATGACTCTGTGTATTCCTTCCATCTTATTTTGATGCTTCCTGCATCATTTAATATTTTCCCCGTGGAATCCTTCACTATTGCAACTCAAGGCTTGAATTTTTTCTTCAATTCTTTTAGCTTGAGAAACATCGGGCGTGTTCTTCCCTTTTGGTTTTCCATCTCCAGCTCTTTGCACATGTCATTATAATACTTTGTCTTCTTGGGATGCCCCTTGAAATCTTCTGTTCAGTTCTTTTACTTCATGTGTCTGTCAGTTTGTTGTACTGTGGAGGCTTGCGTGTTGCTGTGTTGCTGGAAGCTATGCCTCCGGCATTCAGATACCAGCAGGGTCATGCATGGAGGACAGGTTTCAGCTGAGTTTCCAGACTAAGACAGACTAGGAAGAAGGATCCAGCAGTCTACTTCTAAAAAGCATTAGCAAGCGAAAACCTATGAATAGCAGCGAAACATTGTCTGATACAGTGCTGACAGGTTGGAAGCACTCAAAAGACGGCGGAAGAAGAGCTGCCTCCTCAAAGTAGAGTCAACCTTAATGATGTGGATGGAGTAAAGCATTCAGGACCTTCATTCGCTGATGTGGCATGACTCAAAATGAGAAGAAACAGCTGCAAACATCCATTAATAATTGGAACCTGAAATGTACGAAGTATGAATCTAGGAAAATTGGAAATCATCAAGAATGAAATGGAATGCATAAACATCGATATCCTAGGCATTAGTGAGTTGAAATGGACTGGTATTAGCCATTTTGAATCGGACAATCATATAGTCTACTATGCTGGGAATGACAACTTGAAGAGGAATGGTGTTGCATTCATCATCAAAAAGAACATTTCAAGATCTATCCTGAAGTACAACACTGTCAGTGATAGGATAATATCCATATGCCTACAAGGAAGACCTGTTAATACGACTATTTTTCCAATTTATGCACCAATCACTAGGGCCAAAGATGAAGAAATAGAAGATTTTTATCAGCTGCTGCAGTCTGAAATTGATCAAACATACAATCAAGATGCATTGATAATTACTGGTGATTGGAATGTGAAAGTTGGAAACAAAGAAGAAGGATCGGTAGTTGGAAAATATGGCCTTGGTGATAGAAACAATGCCGGAGATAGAATGATAGAATTTTGCAAGACCAAAGACTTCTTCATTGCAAATACCTTCTTTCACCAACATAAACGGCGACTATACACATGGGCCTCACCAGATGGAACACACAGAAATCAAATTGACTACATCTGTGGAAAGAGACGTTGGAAAAGCTCAGCATCATCAGTCAGAACAAGGCCAGGGGCTGACTGTGGAACAGACCATCAATTGCTCATATGCAAGTTCAAGCTGAAACTGAATTAAATCAGAGTAAGTCCATGAGAGCCAAAATCTGACCTTCAGTACATCCCACCTGAATTTAGAGACCATCTGAAGAATAGATTTGACACATTGAACGCTAGAGACCAAAGACCAGACGAGTTGTGGAATGATATCAAGGACATCATACATGAAGAAAGCACGAGGTCATTGAAAAGACAGGAAAGAAAGAAAAGACCAAGATGGATGTCAGAGGAGACTCTGAAACTTGCTCTCAAACATCGAGCAGCTAAAACAAAAGGAAGAATTAATGAAGTAAAAGAACTGGGAGTATGTGAAAAAAAAATGTAGCAAGGTGTATATAAGTTTTTGTGTGAGAGACTGACTTAATTTGTAAACTTTCACTTAAAGAACAGTAAAAACTAAAAAAAAAAAAACATACTTAATGATCAAAAACTGAATATTTCCCCTATAAGATCAGGAAGAAGACGTCTGATCTCACCATGACTATTCAGCATCATCATACTGAAGGTCTGACCCAGCGTAATAAAGCTAGACAAAGATATCATGGAAAGGAAAAAACAAAGCTGTGTGTATTCACGAGAATGCAAGAAAGAGAAATAAAGGACATACAAATTTGGAAGGAAGAAAAAGCTGTCTTCATTCACAGAGGACATTATTGTCTACAAAAAAAAAAAAAAAAAATCCCCCCCCAAATCTACCAAATAAATAAAACTCATAGAACTAGCAAGGTTGCAGGGAAAGGTCAATGTACAAAAATTCAATCATATTTCGTTTTACTAGCAGTGAACAATTAGAAATTAATTTTTTTTAAGAATTATGTACAATAGCACCAAAAAACACGAAATATTTAGAGTCAATGAAATACTTAGAGTGGCTGGTGAATTCAAGGAAACTCTGGTGGCATAGTTGTTAAGAGCTCCATCTGCCAACCAAAAGGTCGGCAGTCCAAATCCACCAGGTGCTGCTTGGAAACTCTATGGGGCAGTTCTACTCTGGCCTATAGGGTCACTATGAGTTGTAATCGTTTCGACGGCAATGGGTTTGGTTTTTGTTTTTGGTGGATTCGAACTGTTGATCTTTTAGATAGCAGGTACACACTTAATCACTGTGCCACCAGGGCCCCATTTAGGTACAGAACTAATAAAATATGTGGAAGATCTGTACATTGAAAACTAGGAAACACTGATGAAAAACAAAAATAAAAAGACATATAAATGGAAAATATGCTGTGTTCATTGATTGGACATCTCAATAATGTTAAAAAAGTCAATTCTCCCCACTATGATTTAGATTCAACACAATTCCAATAAAAATCACAGCATAATCTTATTTTTTTTAGAAATCCACAAGCCAGTTCTAAAATTTAGATTAGAAGGCAAAGGCACTAGAATAGCCAAAATAATTTTGAAAAGAAAGAACACAGTTGGACTTGGCTTAGTTATCTATTGGCGCTGTAACAGATATACCACAAATGGATGGCTTTAACAAACAGAAATTTATTCTCTGACAGTCTAGGAGGCTAGAAGTCTGAATTCAGGGTGCCAACTCCTGGAGAAGGCTTCTTGCTGGGTGTTAATGAGGTCCCCCTCCTTTCTCCTTGCTTCTTTCTTCACTGGGTTATCTCAAAAGAGGTTGATTCAAGATACAACCTAATGCTGTAGATTGTGTCCTGCCTCGTTACCGTAAAGGCCTCTAATCCTGCCTCATTAACATCACAGAGGTTAGGATTTATAACACATAGGATAAATACATCAATCAAATCACCAAAGGAAGGACAATCACACTATACTGAGAATCATAGCCTAACCAAGTTGACACATATTTTGGGAGGAACAGAATTTTATTTACTTATTTTTATTGTGTTTTAGGTGAAAGTTTACAGCTCAAGTTAGTTTCTAATACAAAAATTTACACACACATTGTCCTGTGACCCTAGTTGCTCTCCATATAATGTGACAACACATTCCTCCTTTCCACCCCAGATTTCCCGTGTCCATTCAACCAGCTCCTATCCTTTTCTACCTTAGTCTCCTGTATCTACCGAAACTAAGATGCACACTTTTCATGAATATCATTTTATGTCTTATAGGCCAGTCTATTCTTTGTTTGAAGAGTTGGCCTTAGGAATGGTTTTAGTTCTGGGTTAACAGAGAGTCTGGGTTAACATGTCTTCTGGGGTTTGGGGGCACACAATTTAATCCATAACACTACCTGATTTCAAGGCTTACTATACAGTTATGATAATCATAAAAGTATGGAACTGGTGAAAAGATAGACATACAAATCAAAGGAAGAGAACAGAGTTCAAAAATATACCCACACCATATACTCAATTGACTTTTAGCAAAGCTGCAAAGACAATTCAACAAAGAAAGGATAGTTTTTCCACCAATGGTACTGGAACAACTGAATATCCATATGCCAAAAATAAACCTGGATCCATACTTTGCACCATATACAAAAATTAACTTAAAATGGATCCTATATTTAAACATAAAACTGTAAAACTTCTAGAAAGAAACAAAGGAGAACACTTCTGTGACCTTGGGTGAGTAAAGATTTGTTGGAAACAACACCAAAAGCACAATCCATGAAAAACAAAACAAACAAAAAAAATCAACATAAGGACTTTACCAAAATTAACAACATCTCTTCAAAAGATCACTGTGTGCCTGTCAGTTTCTCGTACTATGGTGGCTAGCCCATTGCTATGATACTGGAAGTTTTGCCACCAGTTTTTCAAATACCAGCAGGGCCACCCTTGATAGACATGTTTCAGTGGAGCTTGCAGACTAAGACAGACTAGGAAGAAGGACTTTGCAGTCTACTTCTGAAAGAATTGGCCAGTGAAAATGTTATGAATAGTAGCAGAACATCAGGTCAGAAGACACTCAAAGCTGGGGGAAGAGCTGCCTCCTAAAAGTCGAGTCGACCTTAATGACGTGGATGGAGTTAAGCTTTTGGGGCCTTCATCTGCTGCTGTGGCATAACTCAAAAGGAGAAGAAACAGCTGCACACATCCATTAATAATTGGAATGTGGCATGTACGAAGTACGAATCTAGGAAAATTGGAAGTCATCAAAAATGAAATGGAATGGATAAAAATTGATATCCTAGGCATTAGTGAGCTGAAATGGACTGGTATTAGCAGTTTTGAATAGACAATCATATGGTTTATTATGCCAAGTATGAAAAATTGAAGAAGAACGGCATGTCATTCACCATCAAAAAGAACATTTGAAGATGTATCCTTAAGTACAACACTGTCAGTGATAGGATAATATCCATACTCCTACAAGGAAGAGCAGTTAATACGACTATTACTCAAATTTACAAACCAACCACTAAGGCCAAAGATGAAGAAACTGAAGATTTTTACCAACTTCTGCAGTCTGAAATTGATCAAACATGCAGTCAAGATGCATTGATAATTACTGGCTATTGGAATGTGAAAGTTGGAAACAAAGAAAAAGGATTGGTAGTGGAAAATAATGGCCTTGGTGATAGAAACGATGCCAGAGATCACATGATAGGATTTTACAAGACCAACAAATTCTTCATTGTCAATACCATTTTTCAACAACAAAAATGGCAACTATACACGTGGCAAGGGCCAGATGGAACACACAGGAATCAATTGACTGCATTTGTGGAAAGAGATGATAAAAAAGCTCAATGTCATCAGTCAGAACAAGGCCAGGGGCCGACTGTGGAACAGACTATCAATTGCTAATATCCAAGTTCAAATTGAAGTGGAAGGAAATTGGAACAAGTCCACGAGAGCCAAAGTACAACCTTGAGTATATCCCACCTGAATTTAGAGACCATCTCAAGGATAAATTTGACGCATTGAACTCTAATGACCGAAAACCAGACGAGTTGTGTAACGACATCAAGGACATCATATACGAAGAAAGCAAAAGGTCATTGAAGAGAGAGGTAAGAAAGAAAAGACCAAAATCAATGTCAGAAGAGACTCTGAAAGTTGCTCTTGAAGGCAGAGTAGCTAAAGAGAAAGGAAGAAATGAAGAAGTAAAAAAGCTGAACAGAAGATTTCAAAGGGCAGCTCCAGAAGACAAAGTACTATAATGAAATGTGCGAAGACCTGGAGACAGAAAACCTAAAGGGAAGAAGATGCTTGGCATTTTTCAAGCTAAAGGAACTGAAGAAAAAATTCAAGCCTCGAGTTGCAATATTGAAGAATTCTATGGGGAAAATATTGAATGATGCAGGAAGCATCAAAAGAAGATGGAAGGAATACAGTCACTGAACCAAAAAAAATTGGTTGACATTCAGTCATTTCAGCAGGTAGCATATGATCAAGAACTGATAGTACTGAAGGAATAAGTCTAAGCTACACTAAAGGGTATGGAGAAAAACAAGACTGCAGGAACTGATCGAATACTAATTGAGACGTTACAACAAACAGATGCAGCGCTGGAAGTGCTCACTTGCCTATGTGAAGAAACTGGAAGACGGCTTCCTGGCCCACTGACTAGAAGAGATCCATATTTGTACCCATTCCCAAGAAAGGTTATCCAACAGAATGTGGAAATTATAGAACAATATCATTAATATCACACGCAAGTAAAATTTTGCTGAAGATCATTCAAAAGCAGTTGCAGCAGTACATCTACAGTGAACTGCCAGAAATTCAAGTTGGATTCAGAAGAAGACACGGAACAAAGGATATCATTGCTGATGTCAGGTGAATCATGGCTGAAAGCAGAGAATACCAGAAAGATGTTTACTTGTGTTTTATTGACTATGCAAAGGCATTCGACTGTGTGGATCATAACAAATTATGGTGGATAACATTTCAAAGAACAGGAATTCCAGAACACTTAATTGTGCTCATGAGAAACCTGTACTTAGACCAAGAAGTAGTCGTTCAAACAGAACAAGGGGATACTGCATCAGGAATGTATGTGTTAGGGTTGTAGTCTTTTGCCACAATTATTCAATCTGTATGTTGAGCAAATAATCTGAGAACCTGGACTATATGAAGAAGAATGTGGCATCAGGATTGAAGGAAGACTTATTGCAACCTGCGATCTGCAGATGACATAATCTTGCTTGCTGAAAGTGAAGAGGACTTGAAGCACTTGATGAAGATCAAAGGCCACATCCTTCAGCATGGATTACACCTCAACATAAAGAAAACAAAATTCTCACAACTGCACCAATAAGCAATATCATGATAAACAGAGAAAATATTGAAGTTGTCAAGGGTATCATTTTACTTGAATCCACAATCAATGCCCATGGAAGCAGCAGTCAGGAAATCAAATGACGCATTGCATTGAGAAAATCTGCTGCAAAAGATTTATTTAAAGTGTTAAAAAGCAAAGATGTCACTTTAAGGATTAAGGTGCACCTGACCCAAGCCATGGTGTTTTCAATCACTTTGTATTGCATGTGAAAGCTGGACAATGAATAAGGAAGGCTGAAGAAGATTTTATGCTTTTGCATTGTGGCGTAGGTGAAGAATATTGAATATACCATGGACTGTCAGAAGAATGAACACATCTGTCTTAGAAGAAGTACAGCCAGGATGGCGAGACTTTGTTTCATATACTTGGGATACTGGATACATTATCAGGAGGGACCAGTCTCTGGAGAACAACATTGTACTTGGTTAAGTAGAGGGTCAGTGAAAAAGAAGAAGACCCTCAATGAGATGGATTGACACAGTGGCTGCAACAATGGGCTCAAGCATAAGAATGGTTGTGAGGATGGCGCAGGACGAGGCAGTGTTTTGTTCTATTGTACATAGGGTCGCTATGAGTCGGAAATGACTTGATGGTGACTAATAACAACTTCAAAAGATAATGTGAAGAGAATAAAACAACAGAGAATATTTGCAAATTATGTATCTGATAAAAGACTTGTATCCAGAATATATAAAGAGCTCTCAAAATTCTACAATAAGAAAACAATGAACTTTAAAATGAGTAAAAAATTTAAACAGACTATTCACCAAATTGAGTCGGTTCCAACCCATACCAACCTTACATACAACAGAAGGAAATACTATCTCGTCCTGTGCCATCCTCACAATTATTGCAGCATTTGAGCTAGTTGTTGAAGCCCCCGTGTCAGCCCATCTCATTGAGGGTCTTCCTCTTTTTTGCTGACCCTCTACTTTACCAAGCATGATGTCTTTCTCCAGGGGCTGGTCCCTCCTAATATCATGTCCGAAGTATGTGATATACACACTTTGGCAAGCACATGAAAAGATGCTCAAAATCAGTAGTAATTAGAGAAATACAAATTTAAACTGCAAGATACCACTTTCCACCTCTTAGAATGGCTCATACAAACAACAATGACAAAATCAAACAATATCAAGTACTAGTGAGAATGCAGAGCAACTGGAATTCTCATACATTTTTGTTGGAAAAGCAAAATGGTTTGAACAGGAACTTGGCACTTGGCACTTTTTTTTTTAATTAACTTTTATTGAGCTTCAAGTGAATGTTTACAAATCAAGTCAGACTGTCACATATAAGTTTATATACACCTTACTCCGTACTCCCACTTGCTCTCCCCCTAATGAGTCAGCCCTTCCAGTCTTTCCTTTCGTGACAATTTTGACAGCTTCCAACTCACTCTATCCTCCCATCCCCCCTCCAGACAGGAGATGCCAACACAGTCTCAAGTGTCCACCTGATATAATTAGCTCACTCTTCATCAGCATCTCTCTCCTACCCACTGTCCAGTCCCTTTCATGTCTGATGAGTTGTCTTCGGGAATGGTTCCTGTCCTGGGCCAACAGAAGGTTTGGGGACCATGACCGTCAGGATTCCTCTAGTCTCAGTCAGACCATTAAGTCTGGTCTTTTTATGAGAATTTGGGGTCTGCATCCCACTGATCTCCTGCTCCCTCAGGGGTTCTCTGTTGTGCTCCCTGTCAGGGCAGTCATCGATTGTGGCTGGGCACCAACTAGCTCTTCTGGTCTCAGGATGATGTAGGTCTCTGTTTCATGTGGCCCTTTCTGTCTCTTGGGCTCTCAGTTATCGTGTGACCTTGGTGTTCTTCATTCTCCTTTGATCCAGGTGGGTTGAGACAAATTGATGCATCTTAGATGGCCGCTTGTTAGCATTTAAGACCCCAGACGCCACATTTCACAGTGGGATGCGGAATGTTTTCATAATAGAATTATTTTGCCAATTGACTTAGATGTCTCCTTAAACCATGGTCCCCAAACCCCCGCCATTGCTCCGCTGACCTTTGAAGCCTTCAGTTTATCCCGGAAACTTCTTTGCTTTTGGTCTGGTCCAGTTTAGCTGACCTTCCATGTATTGAGTATTGTCCATCCCTTCACCTAAAGCAGTTCTTATCTACTAATTGGCACTTGGCACTTTTTAATGCTTAACAAACAACCCAGGAATTCCACTTATTAAGCATTTACTCAAGGGAAATGTAAGCTTATATCTGCTTTCTAAAACGCCTATAGCAGTGGTTCTCAACAGATATGTGGACCTCAGACCAGCAATAGGAACATCACCTGGGAGCTTATTAGAAATGCAAATTCTCAGGCTCTACCCTTGACGAACCAAGTCAGAAACTCTGGGAGTAGGATCTAGCAATCTGTGTTTTAACAAGGCCCCCATGTGATTCTGATGCATGGTTAAGTTTTACAATCAAGGTTTCATTCTGCTTGTGCTGTTATTCAACTCTCCTTGCGTTTGGTCTTCTCAACAAAGAACCTCTCATCTTCCTGAAAGCAGGGATCATAGCTCAGGTATTTTCTTTTTAAAATACTTTCATTATAGGTAGTTTAATCCAGACACAGACCATGAATATTTTCACAATATCTGTGGTTCAGCTCAAGATGAGAGTTAATGTCCCACAGTCACCATGTTAGGTGCTAGGACTACAAAGATGAACATAAGCTATCCTCAGCTTGAACTCAGTCACTACCTACTGCTTATTTTATTATTATTATTTTTTATCAATAAGTCAGTAACACCAGCTGTGTGTCATCCCTGGCATCTTTTATAGGTTCTCTCATTTCTAGTACATCCGATTGTATAGCCATTACTAGTCTGATTTTCAAGAGTGCACCCTACTGCTTAGAGAGTCACCCTTGAAGACTGTCCTGGCAGGTTCTTCAGACAAGAACCCACAACACCTACCCTCCCCCAGGAAAAAGGAAAAATGAGATCTCCAAGCCAGTTGCTGTGGAGCCAATTCCAACTCATGGCGACCCCATGTGTTTCCGAGTAGAACTGTGCTCCATAGGATTTTCAATTGTTGTGATTTTTTGCAAATAGATTGGAAAGCCTTTCTTCCAAGGCACCTCTGGGTGGATTTGAACTGTCAGCTTTTCGGTAAGTAGATGAATGCTTAACCATTTGCGTCACCCAGGGACTCCTAGAGATTTCTAGGTAATGAGAAATGCCCACTACCGCCTACATGGTGGTGGCTGATCTGTTTTCAAAAAACTAGTAAGACCTGATATGTTCTTCAGTGAAGAAAGGGAACAGGATTTCTTGATTCTTTAAGATAGTTTTTCTAGTCATTTGAGAAGTTTCTACATATACTTGAAAGCTCTAAAATAGTATTTCTTTAAATATGTTTATTTTCCTGACTTCACATTTTAGACTTCCTTTTTTCCCTTGTACTTCCTGTTATTCAGAATTTGTAAATTTGAACCTTCCTTATAACTTCACCTTATTTTGTTCCATGACTGTGGTGCAGTGAATTACTTAAAATGGCCATTTTAGCCATGTATGGTCTTGTGACTTCCACAAAATGGGTGGAACTAAGCAAATAAGGTGCTCATGGCCCACCAAGGGGGTTGGACAGCTTGCTAATAATGCAAATGAAGACCATGGCATCCATGTGAGGGTGGGTCCATGCAAATAAAGTGTATGGAACCCTAACAAGGGGATTGGTCACTTTGCCACCCTACTAGGTTTAAAATGAACCATCCCAGGGGCAGAAAGGGGGGATTTCACGACCATTAAGAAAGAAGAACCAGGAGCACAGAGCATCTTTTGGACATGAGGCCCCGGTGCTGAGAACCTCCTAGACCCAGGAGACAGGGCTGTAATACCAGAAACAGTGAGAAGCAACAGTAAGCACAGCACAGTCCAGCAGCAGAGAAATGGCAGCAGTAGAATCAGGAGACAAACTTGAGATGGTGTGGTGGGCTTCCTGGCCCACTGAGCAAGGTGGCTACACTGGGTATGCCAACCCATGGATCGAGAGAGCTGGACAGCATTGGGCCAAGTCTTCATGGTAGAGTGGGGTGCTTCTGGGCACTTACGAGCAGAGCTAAAAGAGCTTTGTAATACTTGCCCAAGCAGGGCAGAGGCCAGGCCAAGGGCTGAGGGCTAAGAGAGAGGCCTGTCCTGAGGGGGGCAAGAGGAGTCAGTCATCAGGGGGCTGAGAGGAACCCTGCATGGTGGAGAGGAGCTGAGAGAATGTCCTGCACTGAAGAAGGGAGACTTCACCTACATGCTTCCTGATCCTGATCCCGAGTTGTAGCCTGTTACTTCCCTAATAAACCCCATAGTTGTGAGTATTGTCTGTGAGCTCTGTGTGCCCATTCCAATGAATTAACAAATGTAGAGTGCCACGGGAGGGACGGTTAGTGTCTGAATTGGTAGAAAGGTTGAAGGAGGAGGTATGTCTGACTTCCACCTCAGAGGAATCAGCTTTGATTTGATGAAGATCTTGATGCTCTCTCTTCCCCCTTGTGAAATTAGATGAGGTCAGACACCACCGCACCCTTTTTTTAGTGACTTCTTTGTTAATCGACTGTCTATGTTTTCCTAAATGAGGAGAAAACCTGAAACAATAGTTTTGTTAAATGTTGGTGTATAAATTTTATTGTGTTTACTAATTAAATAATTTTCGTTGAGACACACTTGGTTTTGACCTTACCATTTATCAGATATGTGACCCTAGGTCAGGTTACTTAACCTCTCTGAGTCTCTATTTTCCCCTCTGCAAAATGGAGATAATGATATGGGCCTGGGATTGTCATTGTAGGATTTATTTGTGATAATAGAATGTGAAGGCACGTGACCCTATAGAACAGAGTAGAACTGCCACATAGGGTTTTCAAGGAATGGCTGGTGGACTTGAACTGCCAACCTTCTGGTTAGCAGCTGAGCTTTTAACTACTGCACCACGAGGGCTCCAAGATAGTGCCAGGCACACAAAAGCCCCTCAGAAGGGGACAGTTCCTTAGGTCCCCTTCTGTCACCCTCATCCCTGCCCCAAAAGCAGCTGTTAACAATGTCTAACCTGCAGAGAAATATATTACTATGGAGAATTCTGGATCTGGTAACCAAAGCAGTGCATTGCAAAGAGTTCTTGGTTTAGAAATTCTTAAACTGAATGTTTCCAGGTGATTTAGAAGAGGAGTTATGCTAAAATAAAACTAATTTTCTCTATTACTGATATTTTCCAGAAAACAAAGAGATCTATCCGGGGGAATTTATAGGCAATGCCATATTCAGGAAGAATAGGTAAGAAAGTTCCCTTTTAATTCTCCAAGTGTGCTTCTTGGAGATACTGCCTTATGCTCCTTAAACCATTGTTGTTGTTTTCATTATTAGCTTCATCAAGTAGATCCCTGACTCACGGCAACCCCATTCACAATAGAACACTGCTCGGTCCTGCGCCATCAGAAAGGGCTTTCGTTGGCTGATTTTTGGAAGTAGATTGCCAGGCCTTTCTTCCTAGTCTGTCTTAGTCTGGAACCTCTGCTGAAACCTGTTCAGCATCATAGTAACACACAAGCCACCACTGGCAGTCGGGTGGGGCTGTGCCTGAGGTGCATTGGCTGGGATTCGAACCGGGGTCTCCTACGTGGAAGGTGAGAATTGTACCACTGAACCATCACTGCCTGCCCCCTGTAAACGATACCAAAAACCCCCAAACTTACGCTGTTGAGCCAATTCCAACTCACGGTGACCCCAACCGAAACCCAAACCCAGTGCCGTCGAGTCGATTCCAACTCAGCGACCCTATAGGACACAGTAGAATTGCCCCATAGAGTTTCCAAGGAGCACCTGGCAGATTCGAACTGCCGACCCTTTGGTTAGCAGCCGTGGCACTTAACCACTATGCCACCAGGGTTTCCCAAGGTGACCCCATGTGTTACAAAATAGAACTACTCCATTGGGTTTTCTTGGCTGTAACCTTTGTGGAAGCAGATGGCCAGGCCTTTCTTCTGTGGCACCTCTGGGTGGAGTCCAACTGCCAACCTTTAGATTGGTAGCAAATCGCCAACAGCTTGAGCTACCCAGGGATCTCACGGATAAATTCAAACTGCGAGAACTGACGTTGCCCCATCTCTTTCCTATGGCAGACATCAATAATCAGTTTTAGCATTTCTTTCTTTAAGGGTCTTGGCCTTAGAATCTTTTTTAATTATAGTTCTTCAGGCAGCCATTATTACTTGTTCTGTTAAGGCAAAACCTATGCATCACCCCAGCCAAAAGGCTTTCAGGGCACCACTGCCTGTGTGGTAAAAGCAGTGTGATTGCAAACACTCACAGATCTCAAGGCAGAATTCTGTGTTCCCTGGTCACCTGCAGATTTCTTATAGCTGGGGTGGGGGAGTTGGGTAAGACTTGTGTTGTCATGCACATGCAGGTCAGGGACATCCAGAAACTTCTTGGGGGACACTGTTGTGGTACATACGGTTTCCTGGGGCATCTGGAAAAAACAACTTCTGTCAAGTGGTCAAGCAGTCCCTACAAAACAGTGGTCACCGCTGTCGCCACTCTGCCATAGATTTGGCAGGTAAAACACAATGAACCCAATGGATTCAGAGAGCTGATAACTTACGTAGTCAGCAAAAATAAGATCAGCATGATGTCAGCTCCCTTCCCCACAGGACACCATCAGACAAAAAGGTCCAGGTGACAGATAACACAAATGGTGGGGCACTCTGTTACCAGCTGCCATCAGGTGGATACGACTCATGGCAATCCCATGTGTGCACTCCGTAGGGTTTTCAAAGCTGTGTCCTTTTGGAAACAGATTGCCAGGTCTTTCTTCCAAGGCACCTCTGGGTGGACTCAAACCTCCAACCTTTTGGTTAGCAGCCAAGTGCATTAACCATTTGCATGTCCCAGGGACTCTGGGGTACTCTGTTGCTGTGAGCCAATTCTAGACAGCAGCAAATTCATTTTACAGCCTGCAGCTGTGGCCTAACAAGGGTGTGGTAGAATGTCCCATGCTTCACTGAAACCAGGGAGGTAGAAAAAACTGCATTGTGGAAATCTCCCGGAAGGTAGAGAGGTGGATGAGAAGTGGCTTTGTTAGCATCTCACAAACTGCCTACCTCACCGTGTTTCTCGGAGGATGGTAGGATATTCCACCAAGGCTTGGGTCAGACTGCAGCTAAGCCTGACCCACACAGCCTGTGTTGATGCATGCAAGGTCACCAGAGCGTCAGGGCAGAGCCAGTCCCCTGCAGCTGCCACTCCTCTGTGGTCTGTGGAAAGGTAATTGTGCCTTGGGGCCTGGGGTTGGAGCATGTGCCTGACAGCCCTGAACTGGCTTACACCCTAGGAAATTATCCTGATGTCATGGATTGAATCGAGTCCCCCCAAAATATGTGTCAACTTGGCTAGGCCATGATTCCCAGTATTGTGTGACTGTCCACCATTTTGTCATCTGATGTGATTTTCCTATGTGTTGTAAATTCCGCCTCTATGGTGTTAATGAGGCAAGATTAGAGGCAGTTATATTAATGAGGCAGGACTCAATCTACAAGATTAGGTTCTGTCTTAAATCAATCTTTTTTGAGATATAAAAGAAAGAAGTGAGCAGAGAGACAAACCAAAACCAAACCAAGCCCATTGCTGTCCAGTCAATTCCAACTAATAGCGACCCTGTAGGACACAGTAGAACTGCCCCCATACGGTTTCCAAGGAGTGCCTGGTGGATTTGAACTGCTGACTTTTTGGTTAGCAGGTGTAGCTTTTAACCACTAGGCCACCAGGGTTTCTGCAGAGACAAGGGGACCTCATACCACCAAGAAAGTAGTGCCAGGAGGAGAGCACATCCTTTGGACCTAGAGTCCCTGTGTTGAGATGCTCCTAGATCAAATGAAGACTGATGACAAGGACTTGCCTCCAGAGCCAATAGAGAAAGGCTTCCCCTAGGGGTGGCATCTTGAATTTGGACTTCTAGCTTCCTGAACTGTGAGAGAATAAATTTCTCTTTGTTAAAGCCATCCATTTGTGGTATTTTCGTTATAGCGGCACTAGATAACTAAGATCTGAGATACAATTAGAATTTGGTTAAAGAAAATTTCACAGGGGCAACTTGTTTCTAAAGTGCTTATTGGAGCCCTGGTGGCCAACTGTAAAGAGGCTTGACTGCTAACCCAAAGGTCGGCAGTTTGAATCCACCAGCCACTTCTTGGAAACTCTATGGGGTAGTGCTATTCTGTCTTATAGGGTTGCTATGAGTCAGAATCGAGTCAATGGCAACAGGTTTGCTTCCAACTTGCGGCAACCCCGTATGTGCAGGGTAGAACTGTGCTCCATAGGGTTTTCATGGCTGTGACCTTTTGGAAGCAGATCACCAGACTTTTCTTCTGAGGAGCCTCTGGGTGGATTTGAACCATCAACCTTCCAGTTAGTAGGTAAGCACTTCATCATTTGTGTCACCCAGGGACTCCCAAAGTACTTAGTTTTTATAAGTATTCAGAGCTCTTTGGAATTGAAAATATTTTGTTAATGAAATACTTAAAAGAAAAAAATCAAAAGGTTTCCATGTTAGGACTTCTGCTATTCCTTTTCCCCCACAGTTGCCCAGAAGGTACATCACATCTGCCACTTATCCTGTGTGAAACCATTTCAAGAGACTGTCAGCACATGGACGAACACTGTCTGAGCTGATGAGCAGCTCTTAAGTAATGACCAGGGAAACATGGAAAGGGACACGGTAGGCAAAAGGCAACTGGGAACTTCCTAGTAACTTTCCAGTCTCCCAAGCCCAGGGATCCCATGCCGCAGGGCAGAAAACAGAGATAAAACAAAGATCTAGGTAATGTTTGGAGCTAAGGAGATGATTCACTATTGTGTGACTAAGAACGTAAGGCGGGGAGTGGCTAGAGGAAGGCAGAAACTGGAGAAGAAGGAAGGAAAAGCAGAGAGCTCAAGGTGGCTGTTCAGTAATGTAGGCAGCACCGAATCTGCCATCAGGAGGTCAGGGTTCATGCCCAACTAGCCTTTGTACCTACTGTGTGGCCCCGGCCGACTCCTCAGCTTCTCTATCTCCGTGTCCTCAGTTGGAAAAGTGAGGTACTGACTGAGGAGAGAAGGCTTCTGGATGGCACAAATGGTTTGTGCTCAACTAATAACTTAAAGGTTGGAGTTCAAAAACACCCAGGGGTGCCATGGAAGAAAGTCCTAGCCATCTGCTTCTGTAAAGCTTACAGCCAAGAAAACCCTATGGGGCAGTTCTACCCCGTAACACATGGGGTCGTCATGAGCTGGAATCGACTCAACAGTAACGGGTTTGGTTTTGGTTTGATTGAGGACATAATGAGGTATGAAAATATGCACATAGCACAAAGCCTACTCCCAATGATGGTTATACTTCAAGACTAACCTAGCTCCCAAAAGAAGCATGGAAAAAGAGTGGTTTTAAAATACTCATTTATTCAACAACATGAATTTTGTGTGACATAATGAGTGTAAGCTTTTAGTACAGTTCACAGCACTTTGGAGGCTTCGAAACCGATACCTGTTATTGGTTGTACTATTGGCACCCCAATTTCCCCAGGCCCCTATCTGAGGGTGCAAATGGAGTCCTGGGACCAGGAACTGCTCAGTGGCCTGACTTGTGCTCACTGGCATGCTGCAGGACCGGGTACACGGGGCTCTCGGAGGGCTGCCCCAGACCTGCCCCTGAAGGAGCCTGCGGCCATGTCACGTGCACTGGCTGCTGAGGCCGCCCCTCCCCGCTCTTCCTTTGCTTTCAGAGGTGTTTGCTGACTGCCCAGATTAGAATGATTTCAAGATGAAAGCGCTGATTTTCCACTTCAGGACAATGCCCCTCTCTGAAGGTAGACAGGGCACGTGGATACTCCTGGCCTTACATTTAGGTCACAGGAGCTGGAATGAGCCCCTGCTGTTTCCACTCTGCAGTGTCCCCAGCTCAGTGAAGCTGTTTTCTTAGGAGGAAACAAAATTCCACCACTCCTTTGCCCTTTAGAAAACTCCATCTGCTCATTTATTTTGCTCGGAGCCTGTCTTAGACACGCATTACTTTTCAACTAGTCCCTGTTCCCTCTTTAGCTTTGGGATAGGACCAAACCCTCCTGCTGAGGTTGAAAAGCCACTCCCTTTCATTGTGATTTAAAGGACAACTTGTATAGCATTAGGATAACTGAAAAAAAAAAGTCAATATCATAATACCAGGATGTAGGATGCCTTGGGGGTGTCAGACCGATGGCAAAGAACTTGATTTCGGGTCTCGTTTTGCTGTTGGCACAGTTTCTGTGGCGTCCTGACGTCGCAGGCTTCTTCGTAAAGGCTCACTTCTTAGGATCCAGATTCCAACTTGCCTTTAACCTGAGCACGCCCTGCTCACCACACCCCAGTGCAAAATTAGAGCAGCCACAGAAAGGGGCTATTCAGCTGGAATTCTGTTTTTTATAAGAAGGTCTCGGCTGCCAAGCTGAGTCTAGTATTTGCTTACTTGGGCAGCTTACTGCCTACAGTTCCAGTTTGTGTAATAGGGATGGCAGGGATAAAGTTCTATTCAGTGGTTTTCAATGAAAGGATATTAAAAAAAAAAAAAGAAAGAAAGAAAAGTAAAAGCAAAGCCTACACTGAAATTATGATCTTTCAAATGTATTTGTTTTCCACGTGGATGGTTATTTAAACAGGCATTTCTCCTCACGCCTTCATACTAGACACAGAAGCGGGTCCCAGAAGCATCACCTCTGCCTCCGACAGTCTGTTTGGGGAATGACTGAACAGTATATAAACAAGTGACATCTTGCAGCCACTGAGGCCAAGAGAAGTAAAAGGGAGTCACAGAGAGGCAGTCACTGGCTTCGCTGGGTAAAGCTTCTAAGCAAAACACAGGAAGACTACAGAGCTGGAAGACTATTATTCAGCTTATATTTGGTTTCGAGAACTTGTGGGGATGTGTTCAGCACCATTCGGGACAGCTTGATGCTTTGAGGAACTTGAAAGCGTCACTAATTACAGGCGATCAGATAGGAGGATGTAAGTGCCCACCCCCTGTGGTAGCCATCAGCCGGGTTTGCTGGGTGGCCCGGCTGAAGGGGGCCACATCGTGGGTTGTGTCTGTAGGGGCAGGCAGTTTCACTGTGTTGCCTCTCTCCACAGCTGTCCAACATCTCCAAATGCAGCTCATCCTGGAGGAGGGTGGAGTAAGAGGGCTGCCTGGTTCTCCTGTCCTCCTCCTGTCACTCATCCCATTTCTGAGCTCTGCCGCTGCCCTGACCTTGGAATTCAGCAGTTACTCCAGTTTCCTCCCAAGAATCCCCCCTTTGCTTGTTGTTGTTAGTTGCCGTTGAGTTGGCTCCAACTCCTGGCAACCCCATGTGTGACAAAACGAAACATCGCTTGGTCATGCTCCATCTTCATGATTCTTGGCATGCCCGAGTCCATTGTTGCAGTCATTGTGTATTTGGAGTGCTTTCCAACCGGGGGTTCATCTCCCAGCACTCTGTTGGACAATATTCTGCTCTGATCATAGGGTTTTCACTGGCTCATTTTTGGAAGTAGATCACCATGCCTTTCTTCCTAGTCTTTCTCATTCTGGAAGATCTGCTGAAACCTGTCCACCATGGGTGACTTTGCTGGTATTTGAAATACCCGTGGCATAGCTTCCAATCCAGCATCATCTCAACATGCAAGCCACCACAGTACAGCAAACTAACAGACAGGTGGTGGTCCTTTGCTAGAGCTACTATGAATTGAGTTTGTGTTACTTGCAACCAAGAGAACCTGAACGAACCCAGCCTCTGGTGGCCTGAGCCCTGCCTCTCTCTCTAGTCTCATTTTTTGCAAGCCCTGAGACAATCTCATGCTATCATCCTCTCTGCACCACAGTGACTCATGACTCCATGTTTTGCTCAGATCATTTCCTCTGCCAGGAATTGTCCTTCCCTTGGCTACAGTGAACTGTTCCCATAAAAGCCAGCCCAGGAGACTTTTCAGCACACCACTTTTGGTGGAGGACAGGACATCCAGAAAGAAGCTCAATAAAGACACGGAAGATCTGAATGCCACAATCAACCAACTTGACCTCATAGACATATACAGAACACTCCACCCAAGAGCAACCAAGTATACTTTCTTTTCTAGTGCACATGGAACATTCTCTAGAGTGGACCACATATTGGGTCATAAAGCAAGCCTTAGCAGAATCCAAAACATTGAAATATTACAGGGCATCTTCTCTGACCACGAGGCCATGAAAATGGAAATCGATAACAGGAAAAGTGGGGAGGAGAGATCAAACACTTGGAAACTGAACAATACCCTGCTCAAAAACGACTGGATTATAGAAGACATTAAGGATGGAATAAAGAAATTCAGAGAGTCCAATGAGAATGAAAACACTTCCTATCAGAACCTTTGGGATACAGCAAAAGCGGTGCTCAGAGGCCAATTTGTATCAATAAATGCACACATCTAGGAACAGAAAGGGGCCAAAATTAAAGAATTATCCCTACAACTTGAACAAATAGAAAGAGAGCAACAGGGGAGACCCACAGGCACCAGAAGAAAACAAGTAATAAAAATTAGAGCTGAACTAAATGAAGTAGAAAACAGAAAGACAATTGAAAGAGTTAACAAGACCAAAAGGTGATTTTCTTACAAAATTGATAAACCACTGGCCGGACTGACAGAGGAAGGAAAAAAGAGGAAGCAAGTAACGTGAATAAGAAATGAGATGGGTGATATTACAATAGACCCAATTGAAATTAAAAGAATCATATCAGATTACTATGAAAAACTATACTCAAATTCAAAAACCTAGAAGAGATGGATGAATTCCTAGAGACGCACTACCTACCTAAACTGACACAAACAGAGGTAGAACAACTAAATAGACCCATAACAAAAGAAGAGATTGAAAAGGTAATCAAAAAACTCCCAACAAAAAAAGGCCCTGGTCCGGGTGGCTTCACTGCAGAGTTCTACCAAACTTTCAGAAAAGAGTTAACACCACTACTACTAAAGGTATTTCAGAGCATAGAAAAGGACAGAATACTACCAAACTCATTCTATGAAGCCAGCATATCCCTGATACCAAAACTAGGTAAAGACACCACAAGAAAAGAAAGTTACAGACCTATATCCCTCATGAATGTAGATACAAAAATCCTCAGCAAAATTCTAGCCAATAGAGTTCAACAACATATCAAAACAATAGTTCACCATGACCAAGTGGGATTCATACCAGGTATGCAGGAATGGCTCAGCATTGGACAAACAATTGGTGTAATCCACCACATAAATAAAACAAAAGATAAGAATCACATGATTTTATCAATTGAAGCAGAAAAGGCATTTGACAAAGTTCAACACCCATTCATGATAAAAACTCTCAGCAAAACAGAAACAGAAGGAAAATTCCTCAACATAATAAAGGGCATTTATAGAAAGCCAACAGCCAACATCACCCTAAATGGAGAGAGCCTGAAAACTTACCCATTGAGATCGGGAACCAGACAGGGATGCCCTTTATCACCACTCTTATTCGACATTGTGCTGGAAGTCCTAGCCAGAGCAATTAGGCTAGATGAAGAAGTAAAGGGCATCCAGATTGGCAAGGAAGAAGTAGAAGTATCTCTATTTGCAGATGACATGATCTTGTACACAGAAAACCCTAAGGAATCCTCCAGAAAACTACTGAAACTAATAGAAGAGTTCAGCACAGTATCGGGATACAAGATAAACATACAAAAATCAGTTGGAGTCCTCTACACCAACAAAAAGAACATCGAAGAGGAAACCACCAAATCAGTGCCATTTACAGTAGCCCCCAAGAAGATAAAATACTTAGGAATAAATCTTACCAGAGATGTAAAAGACTTATACAAAGAAAACTACAGTACACTTCTGCAAGAAACCAAAAGAGACTTACTTAAGCTGAAGAACAAACCTTGCTCGTGGATAGGAAGACTTAACATTATAAAAATGTCTATTCTACCAAAAGAGATCTATACATTTAATGCAATTCCGATCCAAATCCCAACCACATTCTTTAAGGAGATGGAGAAACAAATCACCAACTTCATATGGAAGGGAATGAGGCCCCGGATAAATAAGGCATTACTGAAAAAGAAGAACAAAGTGGGAGGCCTTTACCTGATTTTAGAACCTATTATACCGCCACAGTAGTCAAAACAGCCTGGTACTGGTACAACAACAGATACATGGACCCATGGAACAGAATTGAGAATCCAGACATAAATCCATCCACATATGAGCATTTGATATTTGACAAAGGCCCCAAAACAGTTAAATGGGGAAAAGACAGTCTTTTTAACAAATGGTGCTGGCATAACTGGACATCCATATGCAAAAAAATGAAACAAGACTCATACCTCACTCCATGTACAAAAACTAACTCAAAATGGATCAAAGACCTAAATATAAAATCTAAAATGATAAAGATCATGGAAGAAAAAATAGGGACAACGTTAGGAGCCCTAATACATGGCATAAACAGTATAGAAAACATTATAAAGAATGTAGAAGAAAAACTAGACAACTGGGAGCTCCTAAAAATCAAACACTTATGCTCATCCAAAGACTTCACCAAAAGAGTGAAAAGACTACCTACAGACTGGGAAAAAGTTTTTAGCTATGACATTTCTGACCAGCGCCTAATCTCTAAAATCTGCATGATACTGCAAAAACTCAACTGCAAAAAGATAAATAACCCAATTAAAAAATGGGCAAAAGATATGAATAGACACTTCACTAAAGAAGACATTCAGGTAGCTAACAGATATATGAGGAAATGTTCACGATCATTAGCCATTAGAGAAATGCAGATCAAAACTACAACGAGATTTCATCTCACTCCAACAAGGTTGGCATCATTCCAAAAAAGACAAACTAATAAATGTTAGAGAGGCTGTGGAGAGATTGGAAAACTTCTACACTGCTGGTGGGAATGTCAAATGGTACAACCACTTTGGAAATCGATTTGGCACTTCCTTAAAAAGCTAGAAATAGAACTACCATACGATCCAGCAATCCCACTCCTTGGAATATATCCTAGAGAAATAAGAGCCTTTACATGAACAGATATACACACACCCATGTTTATCGCAGCACTGTTTACAATAGCAAAAAGATGGAAGCAACCAAGGTGCCCATCAATGGATGGATGGATAAATAAATTATGGTATATTCACACAGTGAGGAATCTGTGAAACATTTCATAACATGGAGGAACCTGGAAGGCATTATGCTGAGTGATATTAGTCAGTTGCAAAAGGACAAATATTGTATAAGACCATTATTACAAGAACTTGAAAAACAGTTTAAACTGAGAAGAAAACATTCTTTTGTGGTTACGAGAAGGGGGGAGGGAGGTGGGGGGGAGAGGAGCATTCACTAATTAGATAGTAGATAAGAACTACTTTAGGTGAAGGGAAAGATAGCACATAATACAGGGGAGGTCAGCACGATTGGACTAAACAAAAAGCAAAGAAGTTTCCTGAATAAACTGAATGCTTTGAAGGCCAGCGTAGCAGGGGCAGGGGTCTGGGGACCATGGTTTCAGAGGACATCTAAGTCAATTGGCATAATAAAATCTATTAAGAGAACATTCCGCATCCCACTTTGAAGAGTGGCGTCTGGGGTCTTAAATACTAGCAAGCAGCCATCTAAGATGCATCAATTGGTCTCAACCCACCTGGAGCAAAGGAGAATGAAGAACACCGAGGTCACAAGGCGATTAGGAGCCCAAGAGACAGAAAGGGCCAAACGAACCAGAGACTACATCATCCTGAGACCAGAAGAACTAGATGGTGGCCGGCTACAACCAATGACTGCCCTGACAGGGAACACAACAGAGAATCCCTGAGGGAGCGGGAGAGCAGTGGGATGCAGACCTCAAATTCTCATAAGACCAGACTTAATGGTCTGACTGAGACTGGTAGGACCCCATTGGTCATTGGCTTCAGACCTTCTGTTGCCCCAGGACAGGAACCATTCCCGAACCCAACTCTTCAGACATGGTTTGGACTGGATATTGGGTTGGAGAGGGATGCTGGTGAAGAGTGAGCTTCTTGGAACAGGTGGATACTTGAGACTATGTTGGCATCTCCTGCCTGGAGATGAGAGGTGGAGGGGGTTAGAAGCTGGAGAAATGAACAGGAAAAGAGAGAGTGGAGGGAGAGAGCAGGCTGTCTCATTAGGGGGAGAGTAATTGGGAGTGTGTAGCAAGGTGTATATGGGTTTTTGTGTGAGAGACTGACTTGATTTGTAAACTTTCACTTAAAGCACAATAAAAATTATTAAAGAAAAAAGCCAGCCCAAGAAGTCTTCTCAAGCTTGTCATCTGACACATTAGGCAGATGTTATCTGCTCATGAGTGTTTCTACCCCACTAGCCTAGAGGCTCCTCAGGCAGGCGCCAGGTCTTATTCATCTTTGTACTCCATTGCCTATCACAGCGCCTGACATGTAATAGGTACCAAAAGCATGTTTGTTGACCTAACCTCAGGAATGTTCACAGAAAAAGGGAGATAGTGATTGTAATCTATAGTAATGAACCTCAGGACATTTGAAGATTGGTGCAGGCTGGATGGAATTAGACTCTTTCTCTTGACACACTGTTCTGTTTCTCCCTTCCTGAAGAATCTCTGCCTCTCATCCCACCAAAGCCATTGTATTAGGGGGTTCATGCTGTCATTCCTTGTATTCATGTCCTTGATGATGTGTGTGGGTTATACCCTGTGATGAAAAGGGATCACAGAGGACTCTGGAGAATGAGTGGGCAGGGATTTGGTGTCCAGAGAGCCTGAGTCTAGCTAAGCAAGTTAAGACAGGCTCCAGAGAGGAGGTGGCATTAGGACCGGGACTTAAAGGATGAGTAGGAGTTTCTCAAGAGGATAGAGAAGCACACTGTGTTTAGGGATCTTTAGAGACCATGGACTGGAGATAAAAATCTTCCATCTTAAGTGAGGATAGGATCGCTGTTAGAGAATCAGGAAGAATGATGGGGAGAAGTGGAGTTTACACTGGACATTTAACAGACTCTGTTCACATTGTACATTTAACAGACTGAGAGTACATTAAAGTTGGCAGTTCGAATCCACCCAGCAGCCCTGTCGAAGACAGACTTGGCGATCTGCTTCTGTAAGGATGTCTTAGGCTGCATTCTCTAGAAAAGCAAAACCAGTAAAGCGTATAAACATATACATAGAGAGATTTATATCAAGGAAACAGCTCACACGATTGTAGAGAATGAAACGTCCTAAATCCATGGATCAGGGTAGAGGCCGCTCCCAGTTCATGCAGCCTCAGAAGCTGGCAAACCCAAGATTGGCAGGTCAGGCACCATGGCTCTTGCTCACAGGCTGAGAAGGTCCATGAATCCCAAGATCGACAGGTAAGCACCTAGCTCAAGGCCCAAGTACCAGAGGTCAGATGACAAAAGACAACTGCTGAATCCAGAGCAAGCCAAAAGCATTGGCAAAGTCACCGGGAAGGAAGTAGGCTGCAGAGGGCGGAGAGGTGAAGGCTGAGTGGGTGGTGAGCCGCCACAGGCCCCACCCCCACCGGTAGATTCCATCATGGGGTTGATCACATATCATTTTTCTATAGTGAAGTGATCACAATATTATACAACTGCCAAAACACCGAGAATCATGGCCCAGCCAAGGTGACACACAATCTTAACCATCACAAAAGATTACAGCAAAAAAAAAAAAAAAAAAAACCCTATGGAGGGAGGTCACATATAGGGTGACACATAGGGTCGCCACAAGTCAGCATCAACTCTATGGTAAGGGGTTTGTTTATTTTTTGGTTTGAGAGTGTATCATGCAGAATTGTACGCATATTTTAAACTGTCAGACTTAGTAAAGAACCCCGCATGTGGCCACTTTATCTACTTCATGCATCACCCTTTTAAGCAGCAATGTGGTTAAGGACCCAGACCCTGGAGTCAGGTTGACTGGGCTGGATTTCTGGCTCTGCCTCAGACCAGCGGGGTGGCCTGGGGCAAGTTACTGGACAGTTCCATGCCTCAGTTACATAATCTGTAAAATAATAATAGCATCTCTTAGTAAATTGAGATAAGTGAGTTAATACAGGTGAAGCCTGTAGAGCAGCATCTGGTACACAGCAAGCACCTACTAATTGTTAGGCATTATCATGATTTTTTTTCCATGAGGTTCTTTGCAATCGCCAGTCAGGCACTTTGAGCCTGATCCCTTGATAATAATTATATGATTTTAATTGTTCATTTGTATGCGGTTTTCCACTGGATTGAGAATTCCTCAAAGTAATTGAATTTGTGCTTTCAAGCATATCTCCTACTTACAACATTTATATATTGGTAACCTAAGGGGAGAACATTTCTTAGGATTTTGATTTGAAAATTACACTATTATTTGGAAGCTCTTCTCTTAGGCTGGAAAATTCGTGGAAGCAGAAGCATTATTTTCTTTATAAACCCATGCTGGCCCATGTGAGACTGACGCTGGAAAACTTGCTTGAGGGAGGTTTTCTCCTGTTCAAAACGGTTTAAAGACCCCAGAGAAACAAGAAACATCTGGACCCTGTCAGCTTGGCCAGAAATTTCTAGCAGATCCTTGTTGCAATGGGTCGAGTCTTAGCAAAGAAATCCTTTTCAAAAGGCCTTGATTCCTGAGAGGTAGAAACATTGATATGGGTAGGCTTTAGACACCATTGCACCCAGAGAACCAGGTTCAGTGCTTCTTGTCTGCTTGTTCTGGTTGCCTTTGGGGAGAAAGGGCATGGGAGAGCTTTTCCAAGAAATAAAAGAAAGTTGCTTCAGGAGACTGGTTGGGGAGTCTATAGGGCTCAGAGAAAGAGCTCTGCAAAGGTAGACCAAAGCCCAGGAGCATGCAGCCCTGGGTTGGTAAGAGGCTCAGGGAGACAGCTCTTCGAAGATGGACTGAGCCCAGGTGTGTGCAGAGCTGAGTTGGGTGAGTGGGTCAGGGGACAGCTCTGCGAAGATGGACCACAGCCCAAGGGTGTGCAGAGCTGTGTGGGGGTGAGAAGCTCTGATCCTAACAAAAGGTGGTCAAGTGAGTCAACAGAAGACCCCAGAAGATGGGATCTAGTTCTTTTCCTCCATAGCCGCCTCAATTTCCTCTTTTGCAACTTGAGGGTTTGACATAGGTTATCTCTAAGGTTCTGTTTCCAGTGTCAAGATTTTTGTCTTGCTTTAGCAGTGCTGGGCACAGTTGAGCAAGGTGGCAGTTCTGTCCAAGCCTCCCATGTCATCCATCATCACCAGGACTGTCAACCTCAAACTGCACCCCCTGATGTGCACCCCTCAAACCGCCACTTCCAACCCCAGCTTTCCTACTGCCTCTTGGAGAAATTCTCTCTGTTGTCAGCAAGCTCCCAGAAGCCTCACCCCCTTCCCATTTTGCCCCCACCTCGCTAAAACCTGACTGTCTCTTGCAGCCTCCCATGTGGGGCTGTTTGTTCTCTCTCACCTAGTATTAGACAGGGTTCTCCAAGGAAACAGAATTGATAGAATACATACACACACACACAAATATCGATAGAATATATGTAACATGTATGTACGAATTGACTCACGTGATTATGGAGACTGGCAAGTCCGAAATCTGTAGTCCAGGCGGCAGGCTGGAAACTGGCAGGACTTCTGTGATTCCGTCTTAAGGCAGAATTCCTTTTTCATGAAACCTCAGTTTTTACTCTTAAAAGTCCCCCAACTGATTGGATGAGGCCCGCCCACATTACTGAAGGAAATCTCCTTTACTTAGAATCAACTGATCTGAGTGTTAATCACATCAACAAAATACTTTCACAGCAACATCTAGGGTAGTGTTTGATCAAACAACTGGGCATCAGAGCCTAGCCAAGTGGTCACATAAAATTAACCATCACATACCCTGTGCATTTCAGGCTTGGAACAGGATAGGTCTGTGCCTTGCCCCCTCTGCTCCTTCCTAACTACTTGCCTTCCTTCCTACCTCAAAGCCCCCAGTTCCTCTGCCCCTCTGCCCTCCTATCCCCATCACTGCTGTCTGCTACCAACCTCCCCATCACACTCTCTCTCTCCCCAGAGGATACCACTGCTTGGCTCGCTATTTTTCTTTCTAACCTAACTCCTGTCACTATTTTTGTGACTCCCGTCACTATCCTTGGTGACTTGAACATCCACACAATTTTGATGACACCATGGCCTCTGAGCTTCTCAGCCACCTCACCTCCTGTGGTCTTTCCCTTCCCAGGGCTTATATGCAGATATTTGTTGATGACATGACACAATGTGCCTGTTTGAGGAGGTTTTGTTTACCTTCAAAAGTAGAGTACCTATAACTAGGGCCACCACATCATTTATATTCCAGACTAGGACATTTTGTGAGTGGGAGAGGGCACTAAAGTAATTAAAATTATATTATTTTGGGAAATATTTACTTATTGACTACTATTGGTTTTATTATATTAAAGTCCCTATAAAAAAGCTATATTAAAAAACTATTTTCCACAAAAAATTTTTTAAAGAAATTAAAATAACTTAGATGAGTACATTGAAGCAGCATTTTTAAAACCTCCTTTAGATTGATTATCTGCCCATTCAAAAACATAGGCAGAATAATTGTTCCTATGTCCTGGTGGCATAGTGGTTAAGAGCTACGGCTGCTAACCAAAAGGTCAGCAGTTCGAATCTACCAGGCGCTCCTTGGAAACCCTACGGGGCAGTTCTACGCTGTCCTATAGGGTCGCTATGAGTTGGAATTGACTCGATGGCAGTGGGTCTGGTTTGGTTTTGGTTTAGTACTTATTTCGGTTAATTAGTATCTTTGCTGTATCTGTCTTTTATAGTGTGGTATCTTTTGAGGAATTTCTCCTTTAAAAATGGTTTTCATATTTTGAAGTTTTTGAACAAAACTGTTTGCAATCACCTTCAAAGTAAATTTTTATGGCTATAAACTTAAAGTTGATTACGCCTTTAGTAGATTCTTCCCCGTAGACCATGATATTTTTAATTGATAAGATATTCTCTCTCCAAGTACTGAAAGGTGTGGTAAACTCAGAGAAAATTCTGCTAAGTGGAAAAAAAAGAGATCATCAATTCCAATTTTTTATGTAAGCATTTTATCCCAAGTATTGATACAGGCAGGAGTCCCTGGGTAGCAGAAATGGTTAAACACTGCACTACTAACCCAAAGGTTGGCGGTTCAAACCCACCCAGAGGCACCTCAGAAGTAAGCCCTCGTGACCTGCTTCGGAAAGGTCACAGCGTTGAAACCCTATGGAGCAGTTCTGCTCTGCACGTGCGGGGTTGCCCTAAGTCAGAATCGATTCTATGGCAGCTAACAACAGCAGGCACAGGCACTATCTTTCGCCTCCATGCAGAGGAGCATTCTTCAACACCCATTTTTACCAACGATAACAAGCCCATCCTGGCTCATTTTGAGGCAATTGTTAACATTTAGTTAACAAATGAAAAATCCAAGACAAAAGCTAAACTGGATGGGACTCTGGACAACAGGTGTAAACGGGGCCTCTCCCAGAAAGGAGCTGTAACACTAGGTTTCTCAGGGATAGCTCCGTGGTTCTCAATCTGCCTGCATTCAAAATCACCAGGACAGCCCATAAAAAAAAAAAACGAAAAGGAAAACAAAACCAGTGCCCAGGCTCCATGCCCCAGAAACTCAGATTACACTGGTATTAGGATATAGCCTGGGAACCGGCATTTCCCCGCTCCCGTGGTGATTCTAACGTGCAGCCTGGGCTGAGAGCGCCTGTATCGGCCTAATGCACCACTCTTAAGCAAGATCACCTTGGTCCTTCGTGGCCTTTCACCAGCTGCTCCTGAAGTAATGTTGCAGGTACTCAGGGATTCAGGTGATAGCGACAAGTTACTAGTGGCCATGGAGCTGATCTTGACTCATGGAGACCCCACGTGTGTCAGAGTAGAACTGCACTCCATAATGTTTTCAATGGCTGATTTTTCAGAAGTACATCACCAGGCATTTCTTCCACGGTCCCTCTGGGGGTATTCAAACCTCAAAACGGAGCCGAGCACATGAACTGTTTGCACCACCCAGGGACTTCGATGCTAGTGAAAAGGGAGGCAAATTCTCTGCACCTCTATGGATGTGCTGTCACCACGGCTGGTGGAGCACACAGCAGGGGCTCTGGAAAGGAGCAGGGCAGAGGGGGAGGCCCCCACAAACCCTGTGAGGGCTGTACGTGATAGCCAGAATGATTGCACTTGATCCTGGTAAACATTTAATTAAGCAACTCTTACAATACCATGACAAGACGAGACTTGTTGAGGGTTACAGAGCTCTAATGAGAATAAAGGAAAAAATCCCACCAAAACTCCACTTAAACCTGCCACGAGTGCTGCGCTCTATTCTGAAAATAATCATGGAAACATAAAATCCCCAACCCCCTCAAAATGATGTATCATTTCAGCACATTCTGCCAATTTATGATCATCTTTCTAGCTCCAAGTTTTGAAGTATGAGAAACAACGATGGCAGAGGAGGAGGAGAAGACATCTGTGTGCCACACCCTCCGTGCCTCGGTGCCCAGCGTCGGCTGCGTGAAGCGCTGGGGTGGCCCAACCAACCAGTCGGTAGAGCACGTTTGCTGCTGCTTTGTCTGCTCTGAGCTCAGTTCCGCGGCCGGGAGTTGAACTCTGTACAAATGTTCTGGATGACCCTGGGAACGAATCTGTAGAGATGATCAAACTCGTCCACGAAGAAGGAGTGGTCCCTGGCAGGGTGAGTGGCGATGACCTCCAGCTCGTCCTGTGCGGCCCATGCAATGCCTATTGCATAGGTGATCACTCCTGTGGGGACAAGGGTGGGGTGAAGAGGTGTCCCCCCCGGGAAAGGCACTGCCAATGAAGCAGCGCCTTCCCGTGACTTTGTTGGCTGTTGTCTTCAAGTGCAACCAAATATGCCAAAACAGGCCTCCCTGCCAGCCTCTGGGCTTCTAGAATTAAATGGCCCTCATTCATTCACTCCTTCGTTCAGTAAATACCTTTGAACATCTACTATAAGCTAACAGTAAATACATGGTAAGAATTTCATGTCCCAGAGCAGGCAGAGAGGAAGATAGTTTGGGACAAGTAAAACCTGCAGGTCACACCACATGACACACACCTGCTCTGCCCTGCGGAGAGCCAGATCTCAGTGAGTCCTAAATGCATCAGAGTTAGTTCAGTATCTTTTTTTAACTGAAACAGTGGAACTGAATGGCTTTAGGTTTGAGGGTGATTTGAGAAGCCATAGGAGCCCTAGTGGTGCAATGATTAAGTGCTTGGCTGCTAACTGAAAGGCCCACAGTTGAAACCCACCCTGCAGCTGGCTCCGTGGGAGAAAGATGTGGCAGCCTGCTTCCGTAAAGATTTCAGCCTACGAAACCCTGTGGGGCAGTTCTATAGGGTCACTATGAGTCGGAATCAACTTGAGGGCAATGGATTTTTCTTTTTTTGGTTGAGAAGCCAGGCAGCCCAAACTCCTTCCCAGTGCAGGAGCCCTTGCACAAGGTCCCAGGGGGTGGTCACCCAGCATCTGCTCCAGCACCATTTGAAGAAAGCCTCCCAGATAAGGGGTGGGCCCACACTGTTGAATGCTTCAGGGAGGCCTCATAGGATGAAAGCAGAAAAGTGTTCAAAGGATTTAGAAAAAACAAAAGCAAAAGCAAAAAAAAGAAAAAGACACTAGTAGCTTGGTGAGAGCAGTTCCAGGGGAGTAGGTGTAGAAGAAACCAAATGAATCGCTGGAAGTTGAAGGTGAAAATGAAGTGAAGACATGGGGATAGCAGATATGCTGTTGTCAGTTGCCACGGAGCCGGCCCCTGACTCATGGTGACCTCTTGTGTTACAGAGTAGAACTGCTCCATAGTGCCTTCTTGGCTGTAGTCTTTACAGAAGCAGACCACCAGGCCTATCTTCTGTGGAGTGGTTGGGTAGGTTTGAACCACCAGCCTCTCTAGGTTGGCAGCCATTTGCAAACTGCTTGCACCACCTAGGCTCTCTTAGCATGTATAGCTAACCCTTTCCAGAAGTTTGGGTGTGAAGGGGTGGAGGCAGGTGGTAACTGAAGCAAAAACTTGGGATCAGGGAGAATTTTTCTTTTTTTTAGGATGGGAGGGACTTGAGCAAGTCTAGATGCAGATGGGAAAGAGTACAGTGGAAATGAAGGTGTTAGGTTGTAAAAGTGGTGAAGGGAGGAAGGTCGGGTTTGAAAGATGGCCCAGGGAGGAGAGGATATGTTTCAGAGACTAGGTATCCATTCTTAGTGGAAAGTAGTGAGTCTGCCTGGTGTGATGGTCTTTGATTTGAGCTGGGGGCAGCTGGTCAACAAAAGCCTGTCCACCCCCACCACCTTCAGGCTGGCCCAAAGCGGGTGAGCAAGATGCTATGAAAGAAGATGGCAGAGCCTGGTGTGGCCTCATGCCCAGGCACAGGGCCCATCTCCCTGATTCCAGTGTCTTCTCCTGGGAGCTCTGTCCTGTTGACTGCTGAGCTGAACCTGCCCACACGGTTCTGACCTAAGCTGCTTTCAAATGTGGCCCACTCAGCTGGATTTCATCTCCCAGTCACTTTTCTCATCTCTCCAATTTCTTTTCTCTGAATATCATCTAGATTGGGAAAAGCCAGCTTTGGGCTTTAAAATAGCTATAGGTCTGGGCTTAGACTGACTAAGCTGTCTTTTCTACTCAAAGATGGAAAGGCTGTCCCTAATAAAGACAGCACAAACAGTACCAGAAATTTAGCTTTCCAGATCCTTGAGTCCGCTGTGCTGTAGGGAGCCTACTGGCAATTCTAACGGCCTCGTCTTGGATGCTCCCAGGGATGAAATGCTCATTCGTTTTCAGATGAGTCTTAGTGTTAGGTTGAGCAGGAAACTGCCTCCATGCAATTTGTACCTATTGGTTCCAGTACTTTAACATTTTCCAGATCATGACACCCCTGGTAGCTCCCAGGACATCTCCCTTGGTCTTCACTTCTCCTGCTAAGCAGGCCAGGGATACCCACTAGGTTAGGCCCAAAGGAGGTCCATGTAGAAAAATAAGTGTTGGTGGTGCTGAACACAAGCAGGGGGTCAGATGTTTGGAGAAAGCAGGAGAGCCCTGGGCTTGTCATCTAGAGCTGGTCCATCCAGCTGTGTGTCCATCCAGTTTCCACTTTGAAACTTTGGACAGCTTGCTTCTGAGTCTTAAACCATATTGACTCTGCTGGTATGAGCCCAGGGGACATGGTGACTGCTGGCATGTGGGCCATGAGGCATTCTGTCATGGCTGAGTATGCCCCAAGGGCTCCGTGAGGGTAAACCATGAGCAGTCTGTACCTGAACCCTGGGCTTGTTACTTTGGTTTCCCAAAGCTACTGTATTAAGGCTTATTTTACTCCTCCTCATTTCAGAATGGATTAAAAGCAGCTTTTAACAATACAGAAAATCCTGCAAAATAACTCAATTTAAGTGCAGGCAGAGAAGAAAAAACAACCAGTCCTGGCGAGTCCTGCACACTAGCACTTATCTATGTCCTTTGTGTTCACCAACTGCTTGGTGCACTTTTATTATTGTTACTATTTCTACTAAAACATGAGGTGTTCTCTAAGTTGTTTGTATTTTATGGTACTTTAGAAAAAAACAGTGATTATACATAGATCCTATAAAAAGGGCATACATGTGACCATTTTTATAAACATTTACAAAAATATCTTGCTCATTTTTCATAGTTTTAAGCTTTCTGATGTGCTCTTTTATACGTTTTTATATGGAAATATTTTTTTAAACACAGTCATGCATCACTTAACATCTGTGATACATTCTGTGAAATAGGACGTTATGTGATTTGGACATTGTGCAAATATCGTATTATATACTTAGCAAAGCTATACGGGATGCTGTAGTGTACCTGTATTGCCTAAACAGCCAAGGCCCTGTACACATACAGTACTGTACTTCTCCTTTGCCTCTTGCTGCTGCTATCCCTAGCACTGGTTTTGCTGTGTTTGGCAGCCATGATGTGCTTCATGGTGATATTTTCGAAAGAAAATTAAACAGAGATAACGGTACAACACCCAAGGGACATGCGATACACGAGGTTGGATGCTGCTGCCTACCAGTCAAAGCATACACTGTTACATGGTAAACTTTTTATTTGTAAGTAGGGAAAGTTCTCATTAAAACAATAGAAAGTACAGTACAGTACATACATAAGCCAGTAACATAGGTGTTTATTATGACTATCAAAACATATGTATTATAGGTTATATATGTACTGTACCATTATATGCCTGGCAGTACAATTGCTTTGGATACAAGAGACATGAGATAACATGTGTTGCATGTGGGAAGCTATTGATGTCTGATTATGTCCACTACATCCCATTCTCCAGTCAGGGTTCCTGAACTCTATTATAATTTTACGGGACTACGGACTTATATGCAGTGGGACATTGCCTGAACAGACCTTATATGGTGCATGACTATATTTTGAATAAGCATTTCTCTAGGGTTGTCCCCAAACCCCCAAAATCTTGTTAGCGATTACTTATAAAAATAGTATTTTTCTTTAAAAATATTGTTTTTCTTTAAAATGTTCCAACACAATTTGGTGGTCTTCGATAGAGATTAAAGTAATGAATCTAATTCCCTTTCATTGTATCACACCTTCATGTAAAATGCCTTAGGGTGTAGGATGTAAAGGAAGGGTTAATGTTCAGGTCACCCTTGGGTTTTCAATGACACTTTAGGAAACTAACTTGCTGTCCTCCTGGTCTGTTCCTTCTTTTTTTCTTTTTAAAATTGTGCATCAGGTGAAAGTTTACAGAGAAAATTAGATTCCCATTTAATAGTTTATATATAAAGTATATAAAGTGTTTCATGGCCTTGACTTCATTCCCCACAATATGTCATCATTCTCCCCATTTCCACCCTGGTTTCCCCATTACCTTTTGTCCTGATTTTCTGCCCTTTCCTGTCTTCTCATCTTTACTTTTGGGCAAATATTGCCCTTTTGATCTCATATAATTGATTGTTCTAAGGAGCATGTTTCTCTTTGGTGTTATTGTTTGTTTTATGGATCTGTCCATTGTTTGGTGGAAACCCTGGTGGTGAGTGGTTAAGAGCTATGGCTGCTAACCAAAAGGTTGGCAGTTCGAATCCACCAGGCACTCCTTGGAAACCATATGGGGCAGTTCTACTGTTTCCTATAGGGTCACTATGAGTCGGAATCAACTCGACGGCGATGGGTTTGGTTACTATTTCGCTGGAAGGTAGTCTCCAGGACTTTAGCCTGAAGAGCATCTCAGGACCGTAGTCTCAGGGATTCCTCCAGTGTCTGTCAGATCAGTAAGTCTGATCTTTTTTGTGAATCTGATTTTTTTGTTCTACATTTTTTCTCCCACTTTGTCCGGGACCCTCTGTTGTGATCCCAGTCAGAATGGTTGGTAGTGGTAACTGGGCATGGTCTAATTCTGGTCTCAGGGTCATGTAGGCTGTGGTTCACATGTCCGCTAGTCCTTTGGACTGATTATACCCTTGAGTCTTTGGTTTCCTTCACTTTTCTTTGCTCTGGACAGGAAGAGACCAATAGTTGTATCTTAGATGGCTGCTAGAAAGCTTTTAAGACCTCAGACGCTACTAACCAAAGTAGGATGCAGAACATTGTCTCTGTGAATGATGTTGTGCCAATTGACATAGATATCCCGAGTCTATGATCCTTTGCCTTGAAGCCTAGGAACTTCATCCTGCAAGGTGTTTGGTTATGTCTAAGAGGTGTCCCTGACTGTGCTCCTTGTGTGCTCTATTATCTGTATTAATATATAAGGAGCACCTGTAGTCATGTATGTAGCAATGTCTACCACCAAATCTGTACCTGCTGGTGGGTGGTGTATTCCCCCTTCACTGTTGAAAGGGCCCTGCAGGGTTTAACTACAGTCCTAATACTCTCTATGGTTTTGTACATTTTATTAAATGGTCACAAAACCAATCACAAAAAGACCACTAGTTGCTGTAGAGTCAATTCTGACTCCTGGTGACCCCGTGTGTGTCAGAATAGAACTGTGGTCCACATGGTTTTCAATGGATGATTTTGCAGAAGTAGATCACCAGGGCTCTTCTAAGGTGCCTCTGGGTGGACTTGAACCTCCAACTTTTTGGTTAGCAGCTGATCACATGAACTGTTTGCACCATCCAGGGGTTCCTCATAAAAAGACAGTACCTTCCTTACCCCACTGGCTCATGAGCCCCTGAGAAGCTCCTCAGAACCCAGACTGCCTGGCAAGGCCAGCTTACCCTTCTGATGGGCAGCCATGGCTGGTATTCGGACATCGTCGTAAGACCTCCCATCAGTGATGAGGACCATTAACTTCCTTTTGTTGGGCTTGGACTTCTTGAAGAGCTGCTCCAGAGCATAGTTGATGGCTGCCCCTGTGCTAGTTCCTCCGCTCCAGTACCCTACCCTCTTGATGGCATTCAGGATGTCAGGCTTGCTGCTGTACTGGTCGAACCCAAACTCCAGCCGCTGCTCGTAGGTGTACTGCACAGCCCCAATTCGAGTGTCTGTGTCAGAAATCTCAAACTCTTTGCTTAGGTTGGCCACAAATTGGAGGACTGTGCGGAAGTTGCTGGTGCCCACGCTGCTGGAGCCATCGATGACAAAGCCTATATCTGCCGAGTTGAAGCAGGTCTTGCTGCAGGCCAGGCGGTCGGAGTCACAGACCCGCTTCACCAGGGGCTGCAGGGTCTTGTGTAGGCTGAACCAGCTCTGCACGTTGAGGGAGTAAAAGCCATTTGTTCTGCACACAGCCTGGGAAGACACAGGGGAGGGACACTCACCAGGCTGGCGGGCAAGTCCTCCCACCTGTCACCACTACCCTGGGCCACCTGGACAGTCAAAGAAGCAAACAGACCCCTTGTTTCCTGCCCTAATTCTCTGAACATTCTCTTTTTCTATCTCGGTTCACCCAATCAGGCACTCACTGGCGCAAAGATCCCTGCAATCATCTCAAGACTCACATGATTCCCCCAGCTGGGGCTTAGTGAAAAGCCATCTGCCAAACAAATCCAGAGGGAGGTGTGAATCACTGATTTCAGCTTCATATTTATGCCTCTCTGGGCCCTTCAACTCATTTGTACTGGCAGCAAGCCACAAGATGGCAGTGGTAGGTGCCACCACATAAGAGGATTAAAGAAAGCTTTTGTTGTGATTGGGAAAACAGAAGACACACAAGAGAAATGACTACAGCAAATGTTTCCAGAGCAGCCCTTCACCGAGTGGGAAGGGGTCCCATCGTTGTGGAGTGGCCACGTGTGTCAGATGGTACACCAGATGCTCTTGGAGAGATTCTCTCAATAAATCCCCACCTCAATCCTATAAGGCGGAGCACAAATGGTAAGTGCTCACTGCTAACCAAAAGGTTAGAAAACTGAACTCACTAAGAAGTACCTTGAAAGAAAGACCTAGTGATCTGCTTCCGAAAATTTACAGCCTTGAAAACCCTATGAAGTACAGGTCCGCTCTGCACACATGGGGTCACCATGAGTCAGAATCCACTCCACACAACAGGTTTGGTTTTCTGGTTTTATAACCTCGTCATGAAGGAATAAACTGAGGTCCAGCCATGAAGGAACATCCTCAAAGTCCCTGAGACTGGAACACAAATCTGTCTTACTTCAAAACCTGAGCTCTGTCCTCCATACAACCTTACCTTGAGGCAAATGTTCCAGAAAAAATTTAGCGCAGCTGCAAATAAGCATTGAGCAAAGTGTTTGGTGTGCTCCTGGACGTGGCTAGGGTTCCTGAGGTGGGGCGTTTCCTCCTCGCCCTTGCCTCTCCAGGGGTCAGAGACAGAATCACAGACTTGTGACCATAGATGAACCTGTACTACTTAAAAAACATTTAAAAACAAGATGGTTGAGAGCTTTCCTAGGAAACATTTTTTAATTGGCTTAAAATGGGGTCCACAAAATTTCCATGGAAGAGGTGGTATTTGAGACAAGTGTTGAAGGCTGGGCTGAGTTCTAGCTAATAGATGGAGAGGAGGGCCTCCCTCCAGGCAGATGAGCCAAGTCCTGCCAGGCTCGGAGGGAGACCAGTTGGCTGAAGCACAGGGCCTGTGTGTGGGTCACAGGAGATGCTCAGGGAAGGCGGGTTAGGATCACACTCCAGAGGGCGAATGGAGCAATGGGGGAACAATGGTGGATTTGGAGGAGGGAACATATAGGCTTGGAGGAGCCCTTCATAAACATGAGTTGGGCTTCATTGTGAAGTCTAAACTGAACTGCGAAGACCTTGGAGGGAGAGAGGCCAGATATGGATACTAGCTGGAAATGAGGAAGCGGCAATGGGTATGGGAAGAATAGAGGGATGTATGAGATGGGATCGTGGGTCTCAGCAGCTGAGTAGGCGTTCTGGGGTGGCTCTGTGTGTGAGGTAGACATGGTGCCATAATGAAAAAGTCCAGAGGAGGAGCCAGTTTAGGTGGGAAAGAGGATGGATTTGGCTTTTTAAATGTAGGATTTAAAGTTTTGACAGGACATCCAGGTGAAGAAAAGTCGATCAGCTAGAAATGGATGTCTATAAAGCTCAAGAGAGAGGCCACAGTGGAGACTTAGGAGGGAGTTGGTGCTCTGAGTGCAGACTGAAGCTGAGTCCCTGCGTGAGGTTCAGGCGGTGGGGGGAGAAAGCTGAGTGAGAGAAGAGCAGAGGGCCAAGGACTGAGTCCTGGAGAAGTCTGCATTTAGGGTACAAGATGGAAAAAAGGAGAGAGCAAATGAAACAGGAGCTGCTCCATGTCCTGGAATTTGAGGGAGAAGAGAATTTCAAGAAGGATGAAATAGTCAGCAGTTGGCTATGATGCAAGGTGTTGATCACTATTAGATCTGAAAATGGAGAATATTAAAGCTGGAAGAACATCAAAGACAAACCAGTCCAAGGGTTTCTTTCTTTCTAAGTTGGAACTTTTTCTTTGGAGGATGGCTATTGTGAGTCCCACTGAAACATACAAAAGCTGAGCTGGTTGATGCAATGAGTGTAGGAGGTTTCCTTCCCATCTGTTCTGGTCCCATCTGCTGACAGGCATCTCCACAGGACCCAGGAGTAGTGTTTGAAAACCACCGATCTGGTCCAATTATTCCTTTTCATTATTTATCACTGAGTGTGTGTGTGTGTGTGTGTGTGTGTGTTTGTGTGAGTGAGTGCAGGCAGGCTCAATGGGGTCCTGCCCTAGGTCCTCTGGGGCTGTGGGAGGAATGAGGGAGAGCCTCTAGGTAATGCTGGGGACAGTGTTCCTCCACTTTCTTCCCAAAGTAGGTGTGAGATTTTGTTTTGAGGAGGTTATTCCAGGTCCCAGACTTACTTAGTCCGTCACTAGAGGCCCTCCTGCCTAGAAGTGGGCTTAAAAGACAGCCAAACAAACAAACAAACAAAAACTCAGTTACTATCTGACCCCAAGTCATGGCAACCCCACATGTATCAGAGTAGAACCGTGCTCCATAGGGCTTTCAATGGCTGATTTTCCAGAAGTCCATAGCCGTTTGCATCACCCAGGGACTTCATGTTTGAAGGAAGGAGAAACACAGCTTTGACGGTGTTGCAGGTTTTCAAAGTGCAGGGAACTCTGGGAAGTTACATACCTTGTTTGCAAAATTGGGCTCTATAACATACTGCTTCTCTTTTTCAATGGCACCTTCAATGGTGATGAAGAAAATGTTGATTCCTGACTCTCTTGCAAGTCTTGAAGCCTCCTCCACCTTGTCCGTGGGCCAGCCATCCACCATGACCACTGCCACATTGGGAGCACCACCTCGGTTCCCATTGGCTTTTGAAAAGAAGTTCTTGGTCACAAAGGAGAGGGCCCGGCCTGGAAGAGAGAAAACTTGTTCTTGGAATGATCATGCCAGTTATAAATACAGGAGTTGATCACAGTCTTAGTAGGCAAAGGATACCATGACTCGGTTGCAGAATATTTTTTAAAGAAATGTAGATTTAATGTGTTCATATATATGGGATAGAGAAACCTCAATTAATAGAAACCTAACCGATTAACTGGAAGCCCAACCTATATGACCACCACTGCCAAGTTTAGATGTTTTAGAATGCTTAGAGCTGGAAGTATTAATTTGAAATAAAAAGAGCTTTCTAAAGGCTAACCCTCAGTTAACCCCAAAATGTAATCAAGCAATAAACCTAAGTAGCAGAATTCTCCCCCTAGAAGGTATTGTGGTTTTAAGGATCCCAGGGACAATGGCTGTTCTGCAAAGGAGAGAAAGGAAGATAAAAGAAGAGGAACAGTGAGACCATGGTCTGAGAAGAGAACCGTTGTATTTTTAAGATGGCAGGGATATCTATGTATCTATATATCTGTATCAATAATTTTTATTTTTTATGTGAAATCTTGGAAACCCTGGTGGCGTAGTGATTAAGTGCTATTGGCTGCTAACCAAAGGGTCAGCAGTTCGAATCTGCCAGCCACTCCTTGGAAACTATATGGGGCAGTTCTACTCTGCCCTACAAAGGTCACTATGAGTCAGAATCAACACCACGGTACTGGGTGGGTATGTGAAATCTATGTAAAATGGTGGCCTGAGGGAGCCAGGCTGGAGTGTTTTGCATCAGTCCTGAGGCTGCTGTAATGCACAGTTGGAGGGAGATGAGGGATTCACAACTATGTCTACGAGAATGACACCTTTTGGAGCTGTGCAGTGCCCAACCTGTGCAGCTGTACATGGCTGCTCTGCTTCTGTAGTGTTCTGATGTGCTCTGGCTGAGGATACTCTCAGGGACATGTGCTCTGTCTCCTTCAGTCAGGCCAGGCTGAACATGTGGCATATTGTTCCTCCAAGCTCTTTCCAACTCAAGCATCCAGGTTACCCTGCTTCTCTGGGATCACAGGGGGATGCTGGGAGACAGGAGCCAACACAGAAAATGCAGACTAGGTGATAAAACATGGCTACGCAGAAATTCTGCTGGGACTTGAATCCCCTAGCTAAGGTGTAGGCCTGTGTGGCTGGGCAGCCATGAATTACCATATGCGCTGTTTGTATTTTACTGTGAAGATCATCAGTGGGGCTGTTCCTGAGCAGACCGTCCGAGTTTGAGGCATATGCTGCCTCTCCTGCTCTGTCTCCTCCTCGTGGGAATATCGGCAGCCCCTTTGTGCCCCCAGATGACTCCTTTGGGACCCATTCCCACCACCAGAACAGGTAAGGAACTGACAGTGGCACAAAGAGGTCCAGAAAAACACGTATGCTCACTCCCATCCCAGTTTCATTTTAAGCCTTTAATTTCTAATTGTCTTTTCTTAAAAAAAAAAAAAATTAGGGGCCAGAAAGCAGGTGGGAAAGACTTTTAACAAAACAAAGGGGTCCCTTCTCTGCCTGGGCGCTGAAACCATACTAAGTCCTTAAGCTGGTCCCATGTTGTTTCAAAGAGCATGGGGTGGGAGGAGTTGGCCTGGAGTGACTGACAGTAGCCTCTTGGCCTCCTGCAGTCTGGGGTGAGCTCCAGGAGCTGCCAGCTGTGGAGGGCTGTATTCTGGGGTCGGTGGTGTCTTTTCTCATGGCTGCAGTGCTAAGCCAAGGGCACAAGTCTGTCTGGCCAAGGGAGAGCTATATCCACAAGAATTGGGAGACTGTGCTCTAGCCCTGGCTACATCACCTGCAGGTGGTGTGGCCCAGGATAATTCACTCCAGATCTCTGGGCCTAGATTTCCATTGCAACAATCTGCTTCAGCTGAGAGCAATGGTGATGCAGTGTTACAAGGCCTTCCAACATGCCCTTCCCAAGTGCTTATTTCCCACCTTCTAGGGCCTCAGGAAAATTTCGGAGTCAGCTAGAATGACTTACTGTCCTGGTGTGCTTACGACTTGCCCAGTATAGCAATGAAAGTCCCGTGTCCTCCCTGGAAAACTGGGACAATTGATCCCCTTAGAATCAGCATAGCTGCATGAAGAAAGGCAGGGCTCTTATCTGGGGCTCTGTGGACCCCTGGAGCATAGAGGAAGCCTGAGGGAGCCAGGCTAGAGTATTTGTTTATTCACAAATTCCTTGAAATTATACACAATATCTTGTGTGTATAAGTATTTATCTGGGTGAAGGACCATGGCTCTCATCAGATTCATAGAGAGGCTCTCAATCTTAAAAAAAAAGTTAAGAATCACCTTCTGAAAATGTTAGGATTACTGTCATTACATTCTCTGCTTTCCTGCTTTTGGCCAGCCTATTACCTACCAAATGAGAAGACCAAATGGTTACATATGCAGTTGCTGGAGAAATGTCCTGGAGAACCCGTGTGAACTGGTTACACAGAATCTGGTTGCTAGAAAAAATCTTGGCCTCTGAGAGCTGCTTTCTCAGATAATATATCATTTTCTTTAAGGCCAAGGTCACCCAGCAATCCCCTCTGGCTCCATATCAGAGCACAGGGAACCATAAGATCACTTCAATCCCACCCAGTTTGGAGACCACAGTGAATTAGTGCCCAGCACATATTCCCAGCACTTTCCTGAGCAGAGGCTGGAAATAGGAAAACTACATTGTTTAGACTCCCTTGCAGCTAGGGTTCTAGATTCGTTTTGATTCCATGAATTGATGCACTCACGTGTTATTTGGAAGGTGGAAGTAAGGCAGAGGCTGGACTTTTGTTTCTGCTGTTTCTGTGGACAAAGTATCTGCAGAGAATTTGACTTTTTAGTGTTAGCAGAGTTGCCCAGGTTTAGCTCCATTGGTGTTGAGGTGGTAGGGTGCTGAGCATCTGTTTTAAGGATATGGATAGGAATAGGCAGGGAATGGCTCTGGACCTGGCAGCTGTAGCAGCAGCTTCCTGATCACAGCGGCTTCTTGGCTAAAGCATGTTCCTGACTTGGCTGTAACAAGGTCCGGGAGCTGGTGGGATTCAGAAAGTGATTTCCTGATCTTGGAAGGGGCAGCAGCCCCTTTGGAACCTGGTTCTACAGGGAGCTTTTGGAAATCATCACGGAGAGCTCAGCCGAGAGTCTGTTTCTTTAGGCATCCCAATAATTTCTTTTATTCGTTTTCCAATAATTCTTTTATTTATTTTCCAGTAATTCTTCAAACCATTTAATATGCTGAAATAAATCCCTTTCTGCTTAAGCCAGCTGGAGTAGATTCTGTTCTCTGAACTCAAATCTTGATCAATACAAAGGCAGAGTTAGAGTATGCAATTAGATTAAGGCATCTCACTAATTTCATCAAAGAAATAAAGTGCCTTCTGAAGTCTTTTCCAGGATACAGTACTGGAACTTCACTGATGTAAGTATAAAGTTGAAAACAAATCAGAAATGAACTCTATCATGTTTGTGATGAGGCCCTATTGATTTGGGGGCCTGGACAGGAGTGACTTGGCCAGTGTTTAGCATTGTTCAAAGGTCAAGGCTCTATATTTGTCAGATACTAATTATGATGGTTAAGGTTGTGTGTCAGCTTGGCTGGGCCAAGGTTCTGAGTGGTTTAGCAGTTACATAATGATACAGTTATCCATTTTGTGATATAATGTAATCACCTCTATGATATAATCTGACATGATCAATCAGTTGTAAAGGGAGTTTCCTCAGGGGTGTGACCTGCATCCAACATATATGGATGTTTTGGAAAAGCTCACTGGCTTTTGCTTACTCTGGATCCTGCATCTGGCTCATCATCATCTCACCTCCAGTTCTTGGAACTTGAGCCAGCGGCCTGCCGTATTGCCTGCCGATCTTGGAATTTGTTGGCCCCTGCAGCCTGTGAGCCAGCAGTCTTGGATTCATCAGCCCCTGCAGCTGATCAGCTGATTCATTTTCCAATAATTCTTTTATTTATTTTCCAATAATTCCTCAAACCATTTAATACGCTGAAATAAATCCCTTTCTGCTTAAGCCAGCTGGAGTAGATGATCTTGGATTCATCAGCCCCTGCAGCTATGTGGGTCAGGAGAAACCTCCAGCCTGACACCTGACCCACAAACTTGGGACTTGCCAGCCTCTACAACTGTGTGAGCCATTTGTTTGAGATAAATCTCTCTCTCTGTCTCTCTCTATATACATGCTTCACTGGTTTTGTTCCTCTAGAGAACTCAGCCTAAGACACTACTATTCTGATCACTACAGAGATGTACACTAAAATGGAGAGAGAGATAATTAATCAGATTTACTGTAACTTCGAGGATGCTTCCCCAAAGACAGTTCTTCTCTATGTGTGTGCTCCATGCCAAGCAATTGTACATCGCTTCTTCATTTCCCTGCACTTCGATGGTAGGAACAGGTTCTTGAGAGGTGGACAATTAGTCCTCCCAGTGCCCTCAAAGCCAGGGCACCATTTATAAATTAATACATTGGCATGGGCTCTTGGGCAGTCTTTGAGCTTGGTTAGAGTGAAACTGTTTCCTAATGCCCGGTTACCTCTGGGTGAACCAATAAAATGGAATTTCTGGACCTGCCCTGTTGAAGACTAGACCTTGGATTTCTGGTCACCTCACCCAGGCTTTAGACATCTCATGAGACTCAGCTTGAAACCAAGAACATGTCTCTCCCACACAGTCATCACTGCAACAGGAGTCGGTGGGAACCAGACTCTCAAGGGGCATTGGGGAGCCTCCTGAGTGAAACTGGTTACAAATTTAAAGTTAAATAACTGACAACTGTAGGCCAATCAGGAAAAAACCACAATAGAAGTGCTACTTGTCCTGAAGATGCTGCCATTCTCAAAAGCTGGGCGTTGCTGTGGCTCTGCAGCATGTAGATTATAGTGACTTTTGCCCCCAGAATCAACGATAATACTTTAGAAAATACACAGATACCAATGTGAGTCATTTTGTGATGGATAATTATTTTTTTCCTCCCATAGAGAAAGTTGAGGAGCCCTGGTGGTGCAACTGTTAAGTGCTTGGCTGCTAACCAAAAGGTTGGCAGTTCAAACCCACCCAGCGGCTCTGCGGGAGAAAGACCTGGAGATCTGCTTCCGTAGAGATTACAACCTAGAAAACCCTACGAGGCAGTTCTACTCTGTACCATGGGGTCACTGTGAGTTGGCACAGACTCTACGGCACCTAACAACAACAATGTATAGAATGTTAGAGGGCAGTGGTAGAATTCTAGCCTTCCATGTGGGAGACCTGGGTTTGATTCCTGGCCAGTGAAAGCTTGTAGGTTGCTATGGCACTGAATAGGTTTCAGCAGAGCTTCCAGACTAAAATGGACTAGAAAGAAAGGCCTGGTAATCTATTTCCAAAAATCAACCAATGAAAACCCTATGGATCACAACAGCTCGACCTGCAACCAATCCTGGGATGGTGCAGGAGTGGGCAGTGTTTCATTCCATCGCGCATGGGGTCGCCATGAGTTGGGGGGTCAACTCGACGGCAGCTAATAACAACAGCAAAAACATACAGAACGTTTGAAGACATCCACGTAGAAAGAGAACCATACTAACAAGATAGAATTTTCTGAATCCAGATCACATACCTACATTAGAAAGCCCTCCTCTTGGGGTCATTTTCTCTATGGCTGCTTTCACATCTCTAGAATTCATGTGAGTCTTGAGGTTAAACTGGATAGCAGGGTTGTCTCTGGAGAATCAATATAAGAAATAAAAATCAGCTGGGAAGTTATTACTTTTGGAGAAAAGCAGAAAACATAATCTCTTCTTTTATGTACAAATAGAATGGAAGATGCTTCACAGTCTTTACCTGTGGTTTGAAAAATGCCCCACTACCAAATGGTCAGTGGATCATAACAAATTATGGATAATATTGCAAAGAATGGGAATTCCGGGACACTTAATTGCACTTATGAGAAACCTGTACTTAGACCATGAGGCAGTTGAACAGAACAATGGGATATTGCCTGGTTTAAAGTCAAGAAAGGTATGCATCAGGGTTGTATCATTTCATCATAAGTCACCATACTCTGAGCAAATAATCTAAGAAACTGGACTATATAAAGAAGAACTGGGCATCAGGATTGGAGGAAGACTCATTAACAACCCGAGATCTGCGTTGACACAACCTTGCTTGCTGAAAGTGAAGAGGACTTGAAGCACATACTGATGAAGATTAAACATCACAGCCTGCAGTATGGATTAAACTTCAATTTACATAAGGAAACAAAAATCCACATAACTGGACTAATAAGCAACATCATGATAAATGGAGAAAATACTGATATTGTAAATTATTTCATTTTATTTGGATCCACAACCAATGCCAGAGAAACAGAAGTCAAGAAATCAAAGGATGCATTGCATTGGGCGAATCAGCTGCAAAAGATCTCTTTAAAATGTTAAAAAGAAAAGATGTCACTTTGAGGACTAAGGTGTGCCATGGTGTGTTCAATTGCCTCATATGCATGTGAAAGCTGGACAATGAATAAGGAAGACTGAAGAATTGATGCCTTTGAATTATGGTGTTGGCAAAGAATACTGAACATGTGATGGACTGCCAGAAGAACGAACAAATCTGTCTTGGAAGAAGTCAGCCAGAATGCACCTTAGAACTGAGGATGGTGAGAATTTGTCTAGTATACTTTGGACATGTTATTAGAAAGGACCAGTCCCTGGAGAAGGACATCATGCTTGGTGGTGAAGCATCAGTGAAAAAGAGGAAGACCCTCAATGAGATGGATTGACACAGTTGTTGCAATAATGAGCTCAAACATAACAACAATTGTGAGGATGACACAGGACCAGGCAGTGTTTTGTTCTGTTGTACACAGGGTCATTATGAGTTGGAACTGACTTGATGGCACCTAACAACAACAATAACCAAATGGTCAGTGATTCAAATCCACTAGCCGCTCTGCAGGAGAAAGATGTGGCAGCCTAATTCTGTAAAGATTACAGCCTTGGAAGCTCTATGGGGCAGTTCTACTCTGTTCTATAGGGCTGCTATGAATTGGAATCCACTCGATAGCAATGGGTTTGGTTTTAGGTGGACAGAAGTAATGGAAAAATGAGGAGACCGGAATCCCCCCTCAGTGTATGTAGAGGGAAACAGCTTATTCTAGGACTCAGAGGTGTGTGTTCTAGTTCTAACTGTGCCGTTCCCTAGCTGTGTGGCCTTAGGGAAGTCACTTAACTTTTCTGGGCTGCAGTTTCCTTATCTAGATAAAAACAACAACCATAACATCCATCATACTTCTAATGATCAGGACTGTTGTCAAGTGGGATTTTGCCAATGTAGGATCATGCCTATTTAGTGCCCAAAGTCCCTGGGCTGTCCTAGACCCTGCTCTACAGGAAGAAAATTTAAACAATTAGCTACTTCTGGAGTTACCCTTTGTCTTAGTTATCTAGTGCTGCTATAAAAGAAATACCACAAGTGGATGGCTTTAAGAAACAGAAATTTATTCTCTCACAGTTAAGGAGGCTAGAAATCAGAACTCAGCTCCAGGGGAAGCCTTTCTTTCTCTGTCGGCTCTGGTGGGAGGTCCTTGTCATCCATCTTCCCCTGGTCTAGAGCTTCTCAACGGAGGGACCCCGGGTCTGAAGGACTCGCTCCCTGGAAGTCCCCCTGTCTCTCTGCTCAAGTCTCTCTTTTATATTTCAAAAGATATTACCTGAAGATACAACTTAATATTATAGACTGAGTCCTGCCTCATTTATGTTACTGCCCTAATCCTGCCTCCTTAACATCATAAAGGTAGGATTTACAACACGTAGGAAAATTATGTTCGATGAGAAAATGGTGGACAATCATACAATACTGGGAATCATGGCCTAGCCAAGCTGACACACATTTTTGGGGGACGCAATTCAATCTATAACACCCCTTGAATGGGAAATGCATTTTAATAGTGACGCCAAGGAGAAGACAACACTCCATCTTTCTCATCATGTGGCTCCTGAGAGTGGGAGAGACTACTCGAATCTCACTCAGAGAATCTATGTCTACCTACTGAGATTTGTTAGCTGCTGTCCAGTCAGCTCCCAACTCATGGCAACCTCATGCACAACAAAATGAAATGCTGCCCAGTCCTATACCATTCCCATGATTGGTTGGGGATCGAACCATTGTGACTCATAGAGTTTTCTTTGGCTGATTTTTGGAAGTAGATCACCAGGTCTTTTTTCGTAGTCCATCTTTGTCTGGAAGCTCTGCTGAAACCTCTTCAGCATTGTAGCAACACACAACCCTCCAATGACAGAGGAGCGGTGGCTGTGCCTGAGGTGCATTGGCCAGGAATTGAACCAAGGTCTCCAGCATGGAAGGTGAGAATTCTACCACAGAGCCATCACTACCCCCAAAACTGGAGAGAAAAAAAAAAAAAAGGAGAGAAGTTGGAGCAAATTCACTGGAGAAAAAGAGTGAGGATCCTTTTCTAGTGCTAAGTCTCCACAGTAAGCCCTGAGAACAGGCTTGGGAGCCGCTGAGCAGCAGGATATGGAATACTTTTTACGACCAAGTGGAAGGAGTGCCGGAAAGGAGGAGGGCTCTATTAGGTGGGGTGTGTGCACGTCCAGGATGAAGTGGGCACCAGCAGTAAAAGACACCTCATGTTGCACTCAGAAGGGCCATGCTTGGTTTAAGGTTCTGTGGTTCTTACTAATTTTTGACTAAGGGGCCCTGCAATTTAGTAGACAGTCCTTGAGGAAAGAGAAAAGCAGACCTGAAAAGCAGCTTTCCACAAACATCAGGAGTAGATCCAGAAAGAAGCAGCTCTGGGCAGTTTTCCTGTGGGAACTCCAAGGGTCCCTAGAGTAGATTCTTGGTTAGTCCTTCAGGAGACCTGTAGCGTCACCAGGGAATTGCTCCAGGACCTCCCTCCTGCCCACCCTGTCTCCCCATTTATAATCTTTCCAGTCATCTCAAGGTGATCTGTGTTAGAGGAGAAAGTATAAAGAGGCTTGAAGGATGCTCTCCTGCCCACCCATTTATTAGTGAATCCGAGGGGCTGGCTCTTAAGACAAAACCAAAGCAAAATGGCCAAAAGGCATGCTTCTCTAAATGAAGGTGATGCAAAGCTGAGAGAGGAGACAGATGGAGGCTTAAAACAAGCTCAACCAAGTGGGGACACTGGGTAAAACCCAACCATATCCCATATACCAGATGAAAACCAAGTTCCACTAGATAAAAGCTGAGTTTTCCATGTACCAAAACAAAAGAACCCAAACCTGGTACCATCAATTCGTTTCTGATTCATGGCAACCCCATATGTTACTGAGCAGAACTGTTCCATAGAGTTTTCTTAGCTGTAATCTTTATGGAAGCAGATCGCCAGGCCTTTCTTCCCTGGTGCTGCTGGGTGGGTTCGAACTGCCAACCTTTAGGTTAGCAGCTGAATAAAAAACATTTGTGCCACTCAGGGACCGAGTTCTATGTATAGGATTAAACAAAAATGAAGAAACAAGGAACAACAAAGCTGTAGGGTAATGCTATTCAGCTATATGCATCCCCTCCCTAATGGAGTCAGCTTTGCTCTTTCCCGAAGCATGCTGGGTCTGAACTCGGGATGGACTTGGGCTAAGGTACAAGGCCGGGAGTGGCATGAGTGGGCCAGCGGCCAAGGCCGAAGAATGCCTTAGCAACAAGAAAGAAAACATCTGGGCCTGGACGTGAAGTCCCTGGGAACGCTGACTGCCCAAGGACATGGGAGAAAACGATGAGCTTTGGTCCCAGATGGAACGGTATATAAGCTGTGTCCCTTGCTAGGTGGTTGCAGAGCGCTAAACTGGTCCAACCGCTGCCCGGGGCCACAGTCCCATAAGTAAGCTTTCCAAACAAACCATATGTCATGATCGTGGGTTCAGGAGCCTTTCTTTGGTCTCTTAGAGATGCGGCTGACCTTGGGTTCAGGTGCTGCTGGGTTGTTACACAACAAAAGCAAACTGCAGAACGGGGAAATCTGGGCAGTAGCTGAGTGCGACCTTACTATGAATCTACAGTGTGAACTGGCTGCCTTGAAGCCATCCTGACATGAGGCTGCAGTAATAAAAATCAGGTGCAGATGACAGGGAGGAGGAGTCACACAAAGATGGAGCACTACTGCTTTTCCTGCTTTATTCTTCTCTCCCACTAGGCTTAAGGGCTTAAGTGTTTCTATTCTTACAGACCAATTTCAGTATATGCTATATTCACCTCCCAGCCACCAAGCTTAAAACCTGGACTGTCTTTACTTACTCCACTCACTCAACCTGTGACGAAGGTCCCCTCTGTCACTGGCTTTTATTCCATCCTCAGTATCTATGGCAACCCAGAGCTCAGGCCCCCCCTTACTTTTTGCAGCTTCTGAGATTTCTACGTTGGTCTCTGCAATGCCAGTGACACATATATACGTAAAGGACTCTTCCTCACATTCAGCCCTGACTGTAAAATTCTTTTGCTCAAAAACCATCAGTGGCCCCCACTGTTAATTTTCATATTTTGGCTCTCAAAGCCAGTACTAATTTAATTCCAGCCTATTGTTTAATGCTGTTCTCACTCTTTCCCTTTCCCTCCCTATCTTCCCCAATCATATATATTCTATAATCTAGTCAGAATGAAATGCTCACTTTCTAGCTTCGTCCCTTTGCTTACTTCTTCCTTTAGCCGGAAAACCCAAATCCTGCTGCCGCCCCGCCCCCGACCCCAGCTCTAGCTACTCTTCCTGACCCCGCCCCAGCTGACACCTTTGTGCCTAATTCAGCTTTTTCTTCCACACAACGCCTGGCACCTACAGTATTGAAGAAACAAATATTTCTTTGTTCTTCTTCAGTGTATCTCTACCTCTAAACGCTGGTGTTCCACTAGGGTGCTGTCTCCATTATGCTTCAATTCTTAATTAATGCACTTTCCTGGGGAACCCCATCAACTCCTGAGCTCAGCAACCACTCACATGCTGAGAGCTGTCCAGGGCACACCTGGTCCTCTCTCTTGAACCCCAGATGTACATCAGATGGCTTCCATACGTCTCCATCTGGAACGCACCTTGTGGCATCTAGGGTGGTTCCACAGACACCTCAGGTTTGATAGTTCCAAACTGCAGTTGTTTGTCTCCCAAACCTGCTCCACCCAACCACCCGTCTCCCCTTCCATATTCCCTTTTCTGACTCACTGGGTCGTCCTTGTTGTTGGTTGAGTCAGTTTGACTCATGGCGACCCCATGTGTGCAGAGTAGAACTGCTCCATAGGGGCTGCAAGGTCGTGACCTTTCAGAAGCAGACTGCCAGGCCTTTCTTCTGAGGCACCTCTGGGTGAGTAGAGCTGTCAACCTTTCAACCAGTAGTGTGCTTAACCATTCACCACCCTGAGGCTGGAGCCGTCATAGCAGTATGCATTCTTGACACCCTCCTCATCAAATACCGTGCCCTATCTGACCTACTTCTTAAAATTCTCTTGTGTCTTCCCCATCCTTCTCCATCTCTTTCCATCAGGAAAGAAAAGATGAAAGCCTGTCTTTGAACTTTCATCTTCTCTTTCCTGGACTATTGCTGTAGCTTCCTACCTGGTCTTCTTGAACCCCAGGTGGCCTCTGCACAAAACAAATTATCCAATAGGCTCTAAGTGCCTCCAAGAGGCAGATTAACCGGGAATCTAGTGATGCCTCTTCCAAAAGGCCTGGTTTTGCATTTATAATTTTGTATTTTTTTTAAGGTGGCTCTCATACTGTATAAACTTCAAGGCCCCCAACATCTGGGTCTTCTCTTGGTGACCAAGGATTATGAATGTTTTTAGAGGCTGAGACATTAAAAAAAAAAAAAAATTGGCTACAAAACTGCAAAACTGATACTGACAATAATAAATATATAATTGTCTACCAAACATAACATCATATATACGTCATTAACTGTAAAATTTTAAATTCATTAAAAATTTAACTACATTTAAACATTATTTGTAGGCTAGATTTTCTCACTTTGTAAGATTTCTTTAGTGTGTCTGGTGATTGTTGAGAATTTAGCCAATCATAAGTTTAAATGTTGCTCATCAACAAATCATTTAAAAAGAAAAAATATAAAGATTCCTTTCAAAACTTTTTACAGGAACCAGAGAGTACGTCATCCTGAGACCAGAAGAACTAGATGGTGCCCAGCCACAACCGATGACTGCCCTGACAGGGAACTCAACAGAGAAGCCCCGAGGGAGCAGAAGAGCAGTGGGAAGCAGACCCCAAATTCTCAAAAAAAGACCAGACTTAATGGTCTGACTGAGACTGGAAGGACCCCGGTGGTCATGGCCCCCAGACCTTCTGCTGGCCCAAGATAGGAACCATTCCTGAAGCCAACTCTTCAGACACGGATTGGACTGGACAATGGGTTGCGGAGGGATGATGGTGAGGAGTGAGCTTCATGGATCAGGGGAACACTTGAGACTATGTTGGCATCTCCTGCCTGGAGGGGAGATGAGAGGGTAGAGGGGGTTAGAAGCTGACGACATGGACATGAAAACAGAGAGTGGAGGGAGAGAGCAGAGAGTGTAATTGGGAGTATGTAGCAAGGTGTATATAAGTTTTTATGTGAGAGACTGACTTGATTTGTAAACTTTCACTTAAAGCACAATAAAAATTATTAAAAAAAAAGTTTTTACAGAAAAAAAAATCGAATGTGGAACGTCTCCCCCGTTACCTGGCCACACTGATGGTGTTCCCTGGGAACCCTGTGCAGGCTGCTGTCTGAACGTTGATAATTTTTTAGACCAATTGTTGATTACCTTTCTCTTTCCCATACTGCATAGAATCTACTTGTGAACAGGTGCTGTGACTTCGTATTTCCTATTCTAATACCTAGCATACCAAAAAAACCAAACCCAGTGCTGTCTTGTCAATTCTGACTCATAGCGACCGTATAGGACAGAGTAGAACTGTGCCATAGAGTTTCCAAGGAGCACCTGGTGGATTTGAACTGCCGACCCTTTGGTTTGCAGCCATAGCACTTAAACCACTACACCACCAGGGTTTCCAATACCTAGCATAAAAAAAAAAGGGGGCAATAATTTACTGTGGAGTAAATAAATGCAGGAAAGCTCAGGTGCCCTCTCCTCTCTTGGACTATTCCAGGTGGAACTGAGTACTCTATGTCTGAGCTCCACACCATGCTTCTTCTGCCTGTATTATATCATGATGTGGTGAGTTGCTGTTAAGTCAGCTCTGGCTCATAGCAACCTTATATATAACATAATGAAGCACTGCCGGGTCCTATGCCATCTCCATGATCTTTGATATGTTTGAGGCTATTTTGTCAATCCAGCTCCTTGAAGACTTTCCTCGTTTTTGCTCTCTTCTTCGCCGAACATGATGTCTTTCTCTGGCGACTGGCCTTTCCTGATGACATGTCCAAAGTAAGCAAGACAAAGTCTTGTCATCCTCACTTCTAAGGAACATTTTGGTTTTATTTCTTTTAAGATTGATTTGCTCATTCTTCTGGCAGTCCATGGTATTTTCAGTATTCTTCACCAACACCACAATTCAAACGCATCAATTCTTCTGTCTTCTTTTTTCGTTATCCGGCTTTCGTATGCATATGAGGCAATTGTATCGTACCAAACTGAAAACCAAACCGGTTGCTGTAGAGTGGATCCCGACTCATAGCGACCCTGTAGGAGAGAGTAGAACTGCCCCATGGAATTTCCAAGGAGTGCCTGGTGGATTCGAACAGTAGACCTTTTGGTTAGCAGCTGTAGCTCTTAACTACTATGCCACCAGGGTTTCCAGTTGTATCATAGAAATACATTATACCAGAGGTACATGAATCCATCTTCAGAGGCAAACAGGTTAGCTAATCATATACCTAATTAATAAAAATAGCTGCTTTTAATTTTATTTAATGTTATTTCTTTTTAAAATATTGCCTCCCTTACTAGCTTGTAAAGTCCTGAGGAAGGGAATCTCCGTCACATTTTAAAATTTTTGAAAGTGGATTGAAAGGTTGAATCAAAGGACCTCTGAGACCTTTTCTAATTGCTAAAATTATGACTTAAGGCAAAGCCATAGCCCATCCACCAAAGAATTTATAAGCAATTGAAATAAAACCACTTAGATGAATTTCACATCAGTATCCCCAACAAATGCATAGTGCTAGTATACGGCAAACACTCCAGAAATATTTGTTAAACTATAATTTAACTAAGTCATAGGAGTGAATGAGAAAGCTTGGTACCAGAGCAAATAGCTGCATGCTTGCTTTTTCAGGATATATGGGCCGGTGGCCTGAGACCCTCATCTGGTGACTTTCCACAGATAGAGAATATTAAAAAAGTTCAAAGAGGTATTCCACTATGTTTTTATATAAGCAAACTTTTAATTTATAATTTTATTACAAGTTCTCATTAAAGGAAAACACAGTTTTTATTTTCAGCAATGCCCAACGCTTCCTTTGAAAGTAAGAGTTGAAAATAAACAAACAGGCTGATACCTCAAGGAGAAAACACATACTTGTTCTATGTTTAGAAGAAGAGCCAGGACTAATGAAGAGAAATTATGGGGAGCCAGACTTTGGCTCTGAATAGAAAGGATAATTTGTGCAATAGGAAATGGCTACCCTGCATGTGCTGAAGAGGAAAGCAAGTAGACCATCAGTCAGAGAGGACCCATAAAAAATATGTCCATGTAAATGTGGACATAACAGGAGACTCCAAGGAAAGTGTGGGGTGGGGGCAGGGAGTGGGGCAGACCATCAGGGTTTCCAGAACTCCTTGATGATAAAAGTCACCTGGAGCAGTTGTTAAACTACAGCTCACCAGGCCTCTCTCCCTGGAAGAAATTCAAAATCAGTAGGTCTGGGCTAGTGTCTGGCATTAAAAAAAAAACAAAAAACAAGGGCATCACGTGATTTTAATCATCAGGGAAGTGTTGAAAGCACCGGATTCTAGAAGCGTTTTCAGTCCTAAGGCTCTGATTCTGGCTAAAGTCAGCGTCTACTGATTTATTTATCCCACAGCACCTGGTTTAAAGCCAAGAAAACGGTGCGTCAGGGCAGGTAGGTGCTGTGGAAGCTGTGTCTGGGCAACAGAGCTTCTTAACTCTCCTGTGTGTCTGGCCACCTGGGGCTCTTGTTACAATGTAGATTCTGATTCCTGAGGTCCTGAGCAACAACCTCTCTGATGAGACTGTGGGCTGCACTTTGGGTAACAACGTCTTGGAGGATGCTTTAAGGATCAAGAAAATCAGCAGTGGGGCTTGGGCTGCCAGGGACACCGGCAGGGAAGGGAACATGGAGTAAGTCTAGAGAAAGCAAAAGAACAGAAAGCCTGTCTGAGAAAGGCCTCCCCCTGAGGAAGGAAGGTGGGGGAGCCCCTGCAGCCCTCTGGACTCCTAAGGCAGGTGGCGGGAGGGGCTGGGCAACGGGTTCACCAGAGATCAGCTCGGGCCCCCACAGGAATAGACCTGGCTTCACTCTGTGGTGGCACTTTGGCTGCACAATAAAATCATCTTGGGAGGCTTTAAAAACTGATGGAGTCTCACACAGATTTCTGACTGCGTAGTCCTGAGGTTTAGTCTGGCTATCTATCAGGAGTTTTAAAGGCTCCCCGGCTAGTTCTAATGTGCGCAGGGATGGCGATCATCTTCTCTGGGTGAGCGGAATCTCAGGGGTCCCTGGAAAAGCCCAATGAATACGTGATGTGAGTTCAAGGGGAGCCGTTTAGCAAAAGCCATGGAAGTCAACTGCAACCATCGCTTTGGCTTTGTGTACTGCCGAGAGAATCGCACAGCGGGGAATAGAAAAAGCCTAAGGTTCTTGTGCAAATTGTATTCGTAGCTCGCCAGGCCTCAGAACTCAGCGTTCCCCAGGTGCTCACAGAGAGAGAGAAGCGTGTGGTGGGGTGTTTGCAAATGCTCCTGGGCCCTGGGGAATGAGTGTGTGCTGTCCTGGGATTCTATTAGCTCCTGTGCGGGCGAGTATACTGCGTACCCGATGGGAGTCAGGATGCTTTCAAAACGGGCCCTGCCACTGGGAACCTGGGAAGCTGGCTGAGCCGTCCCTTCCCCTCTCAGGAGGTGGGTTCAGTGACTCTTAACCTCAGCTACAGATGAGAATCAAAGATTAAAATACTGATGTCTGGGCTTCACCTTGTGCCAGGTTCGGACTGAATAGGTTTAGGGTAGGCCCAGGCGTCAGCCTTTTTTAAAAGCACCCTCCTGACACCAGGCTGTCTCTTCCTGCTCTGAAGTCCTGTGGTGGGCCAGCTCCTGGCACTGTCTTGGGCTGTGCCTCATTCTCCAGGCCCTCCTACTCCTTCCTGCGCCTGGCTCACCTGTCCTTTGCCTGCAGACTTAGATAATTTGACAGAGTGGTCCTCCTTGCCAGTCTGTTAGTTTCCTATTGCTGAGTGGCTTCAACAGCACTAATCTACCATCTTACAATTCTGGAGGTCAGAAGTCCAAAACAGGTCTTCCATGGTAAATTCAAGGTGTCGGCAAGGCTGCGTTCCTTTCTAGAGGCTCTAGGGAGAATCTGTTTCCTTGCCTTTTCCACCTTCTAGAAGGCTGACTGGGGCCCCATCTTCAAAGCTAGCAACACCACATCTTTCTAACCCTTCTGCCGCAGTCACATCTCCCCCGACCCCACCCAGGAAAAGTTCACAAATGTTTTTTTTTTTGAAATTGCCACTTCTGACATTTTATTGGCTGCAAGCTTTGAGACATTGATTTTTTTCCCCCTGCTTTTCTAAAATCAGATATCCCGCCCAGAGTTGCAGAAATTACTGAGATGGGGGCTGAATATGGACTTGCTCATTCTACTTGCTCCATTTGCCAGGGGATTTTATTATTTTCCTAGAAAAGGAAGATGGGAAAACTGAGATCGAAATTCATTTTTGTAGTTACAGCTCAAAACTGAGCACTTACTATTTGCTAAACACTGTTAAGCATCATGCAAGTATTGCATATTTAATCCTCCCAGCAACTCAAACCTTTGCTGTTGAGTTGCTCAGGGTTGTATCCTCTCACCATACCTATTCAATCTGTATGCTGAGCAAATAATCCAGGAACCTGGACTATACGAAGAAGAATTGGGCATCAGGACTGGAGGAAGACTTATTAACAACCTGCATTACACAGATGACACAACTTTGCTTGCTGAAAGTGAAGAGGACTTGAAGCACTTACTGATGAAGATCAAAGATTACAGCCTTCTATATGGATTACACCTTAACATAAAGAAAATAAAAATCCTCACAATTAGACCAATAAGCAACATCACGATAAATAGAGAAAAGTTTGAAGTTGTCAAGGGTTTCATTTTACTTGGATCCACAATCAAAGCCCATGGAAGCAGCAGTCAAGAAATCAAACGACATATTGCACTGGACAAATCTGCTGCAAAAGATCTCTTTAAAGTGTTAAAAAGAAAAGATGTCACTTTAAGGATTAAGGTGCACCTGACCCAGGCCAAGGGGTTTTCAATTGCCTCATATGCATGTGAAAATCTGGACAATGAATAAGGAAGACCAAAGAAGAATTGATGTCCTTGAATTATGGTGTTGGTGGAGAATACTGAATACACATTCCATGGATTCCCAGAAGAATAGTGAACCAATCTGTCTTGAAAGAAGTACAGCCAGAATGCTTCATAGAAGCGAGGATAGCAAGACTTCATCTCACATACTTTGGACGTGTTATCAGGAGGGACCAGTCCCTGGAGGAAGGCATCAGGCTTGGTAAAGTGAGGGTCAGTGAAAAAGAGAAGACCCACAAAGAGATGGATTGATACGGTGGCTGCAACAATGGAGTCAGGCATAATAATGATGATGAGGCTGATGCAGGACCGGGCAGTCTTTCAGTCTGTTGTACACAGGGCTGCTATGACTCAGAACGACAACAGCAGCAACCCAAAGAGGTGGACGTTACCGTTAGCCCCCCTTTCTTTTCTACATTGATTACATTCTTTGAGTTGTGTAACCATTCTCACCCTCTTCTTTTGAGTTGTTTCTCCTTCATTAACATAAATTCTCTGTCCCCTAAGGTTCCTATCTAATGTGTCGAGTTGCTGTTGTCAGTTTTATCCCAATTAGATAGTTCTTAAAAGAGCATAATATTCAAGGCAGACCTTTTTTACTAGTTAAGCTAAACTGTTCTTCAGGGGATATTTTTGGTTTTAGGTTTAAAGATTATCTCATGGCAGTACTTTCAGGGGTTCATTCAACCTTCATGGTTTCTGGAGGGTTCACAGATTTTAAGGACTTGTGTGATTATATTGGGCCTACTGGATAATCCAGGATAATCTCCCCATCTTGAGGTCCTTAACTTTGAGGTCCGTAACATATCTGCAAAGTCCCTTTTGCCATATAAGGTCACATAATGACAGGTTCCAGCATCAGGAGGTGGACAGGTTTAGGAGCCATTATTCTGCCTATGACACCAGACTTGACCCCTTGCTTCTTCTCCCCCTCTGATTGTCCTGCACTTGGTGGCTCAGTTGATCTACAGGAGCCTCTGTGCATCCATCCTGCTTCTTGGGCAGGAAGGGAAGCTCAGCTGAGAGTGTGGGCTGAGTCCTCCAGTCCAGAGCTCAGGGTGGGTGAGCTCAGAAGTAAGAAGAGGAAGGGGATGCAGCTCAATTCAGAGCCACTCCCTTCAACAGGGCAGAACTGTCACAGAACCACGAGCAAACGAGAATCTATTTCATTTTTAAATGAAGAAAAGCCAGTGTTCTGCAGTTTTTAAGAATTGTTTTCCAATTTTGATATCCTAGGGTTGATTACAAAGTTCAAAAGAACAAGTGCAATTGTGTTCCGTTTATACTGAAACTGGGGATTAAAACGAGATCGTACTGAAGGTCTGGAGGGCATTTAACACCTGCGGGTCTAGACTGCAGCCAAAACGCAATCTGTCCGGCCTTGTTTGTTTTGTTTGCTAGAGTTCACCTAACAGCCACTTGTTCTGACTGTTCTTTCATTTGGCCTTTTAGTGTTCCCGTTGGTATTAAGTGCAATTACTAGCCTGTTGGCTGTGTAATTTTAAATTTGAATGCATGTGCAAGACAAGGGCTTGATCCTTAGCCTTTTGTTCAGGCGCAGCGTCTCAGTCTTTGTTCTGGGGGAACGCTTCAATTATCAGAAGTGTTCTTGGCAGATAAGCAAAATCCTCAGCAGCCTATTTTAGCTTTGAAGTCGATTTTATTTGACACCTGGGAATTGACCCAAGATTAACATTTGCCCACTTCCCAGTGGTCATGCATTTAGCTGTGTGTTCTTGGGAAAGTCACTTAACCTCTCTGAGTCTGCACTGAGGCTGCCCCTCTTACTGTGGGTGTGTGATGATCATGGCAGGAATGCTGTGGTTGCCAAATGGTTAGCAACCGTGCTGGGTGGTGGGTTATGAGTCTCTGCATGTGCAGAGGTGGGGACACTGGGGAGGGAGTGCTGCCAGTTGCCACAGTGGTTGGGGCTTTTCTCTGGGCCTGGGCCAGACGTGAAAACTCAGCCAGTGCAAGTTGAAGTTACAGAGGAACAGAAACCAAGAGCCTGCCAGAGGATACTGGTCTGATGAGAGGAGAATGGGGCGGGCAAGCGAGAGAAGTGGAGATGAAAAGAACTGCAGGGAGAGACGGAGGGACCAGGAGGGAGGGCAGGACCAATGACTTGTCAGTCCTGTGAACACTCTCCTTCCCATACATCTCCCTTCTCCTGAGCTACCTGGAGTGGCTTTCTGTCCCCTGCACCTAAAAGACCTTTGACTAGGACACTTAGTAGTCAGGACACGGAACAAGCATTGCATTTTGTAAACCAGGCTGTTTTTTATACATCTTGTGTTTTTTGTTTATTTCTCTTTTGACTTCCCTTAATATTTGTATGGGTCCTTTAAATTCTAGCCTGACCCCATCTCCTAAAGAAAACCAAGGGACGAGATCTCCTGGCGAAGCAGTGTGCAGTGTGGACCAGTGGTCACTGAGCAGAGAAGGATCAGAGGAAGAAGAAATTCTGTCTGAAGAGTTCCCGTCCCTCGGCCCGTTCCTTCCCAAACTGAGCCTCCCCTTCAAGTGCTCATTCTTGATGGGGTAGTGATTTCTTTGTAGGGCTTCATTTCCTCACTGTAGCATGAGGAGATGGGTCCAAGTGTTCTTGAAAGCCACTATGGTCTGTGATTTCAAGACAGGAGGGGCAATTCAAGTGGGAGTATAGAAGACATTCCACCACCTGTCTGTCAGTTTGTCATACTGTGGTGGCTTGTATATTGTTGTGATGCTGGAAAGCTATGTATTTCAAACACAAGCAAGGTCAACCACGGTGGACAGGTTTCAGGGGAGCTCCCAGACTAACGCAGACTAGGAAGAAAAGCCTGATGGTCTACAAATTAACCAATGAAAACCCTATGTACGTATCACAACAGAACATTGTCCAATATAGTGCTGGAAGATGAGCCCACTATGTTGGAAAAAAAAAAATGTTGGAAGACACTTATAATACACAGTGGCTGCAACAATGGGCTCAAGCATACCAATGATTGTGAGGATGGTGCAGGACTGGGCAACATTTTTTCCTGTTGTACATGGGGTTTCTCTGAGTTGGAGCCAACTTGGTGGCAATGAACAGCAACAACAAAGAATCTGGTGGGAAGCCACAATGCTGCTTGAGGAATCAGGCTCCTGATCCAGTAAGCATGTGCTTTTCTTTTTTCAGAAATACAGGCTCCCAGACCACATCTACCTCTCTACCCTGCCCCTTCCTGCCCACCCCTTCACTAATACCTGTTTGATAAAGAAAGGTCTGAAGAGGGACACCCAGGGGAGGAAGCTGGGTGACTGAAATGAAAAGCGATTTCAGCTGGACAAGCATGTCTCCCCTTCAACCTCAGCCCTCCCTTCAATTTACTTTATTCCGCACAGACGGATGTATGACCTCCAGGGGCGGATTAACCAGTAAGCATGGTATGCACCAGCTTACAGTAAGCAATGTACACACGGGCTTAATTGTGTTTACTTTCTAATCTGTAGTGCATAATTTCACATGGGCTGTACACTACCGGTATGTACACTGCATGCTTTGCTTATTGGGTAACCCGTCTTTAATGTCCTCTGAGCAAGCCATCATTGATCATCTTGGCCTGATTGGAACCCTGAGGCTGGAAGGAAGGCGGGGGGGTGGTGGCTTACCTAGTCTGTTCATCCACTGTTCACTGATGGGGTGTCTCGGGATATAATCACTGAGTTACAGGACACCAGGGCTGGCAGAGCCCTCATAAATCATCCTGTTCAGCCCCCTACTTTACAGATGGCAGCACTCACTGGAGAGGTTAAGTGACTGGCTTAAAGTCACACACAGAGCTAGGGCAGAATTCAGGTATTCTGTCACCAAGGCATCGTGCTTTCCACTCCACCCTGCTACCAAGGAGGGTGAAGACAATGGATTAGCTTGTAGGAGCAGAAAATGAAGGAAAGACACACACTGCCCTTAATGCTCCAAAGGACTCTGGAATAGCAAATTTTCTAAGGTGCACCTGACCCAAGCCATGGTATTTTCAATTGCATCATATGCATGTGAAAGCTGGAGAATGAATAAGGAAGACCGAAGAAGCACTGATGCCTTTGAATTGTGGTATTGGCGAATAATATTGAATATACCATAGACTGCCAAAAGAATGAATAAATCTGTCTTAGAAGAAGTACAACCAGAATGCTCCTTAGAAGCAAGGATGGCGAGACTGCATCTTACATACTTTTGATATGTTGTCAGGAGGGATCAGTCCCAGGAGAAGGACATCATGCTTGGCAGGGTACAGGGTCAGTGGAAAACAGGAAGACCCTCAATGAGGTGGATTGACACAGTGGCTGCAACAATGAGTTCAAGCATAACGATGATTGTAAGGATGGCTCAGGACCAGGCAGTGTTTTGTTCTGTTGTGCATGGGGTCACTATGAGTAGGAACCGACTCGACAGCACCTAACAACAACTGGAATAGCAAAGGATCACTTAGGAAGTGGAATTAGGAAACATGGAGGTAAAATCTTTCCTGCAAATGTTGATCATGTCAGAAAAATGTTTTGGCTTTTTGGGGGGTGGGGGAGGGGAGAGGGATATTCTTCATTGAATTGTTTTTCCTTCCCTGATACATTTGTTCTTTAACCCATGTTCGCATTGGCACACAACACTATTTGCCTGCTTCTCCTTTCCTTGACGTCTTTATCACCTCATTTTCATATTATACTATAAACTCTGGCATACACAAGCTTCTAGAACAGCTATTTTTAATGCAAGATAACACATCAAGCTTTGAACCCCAAATAAAATTGACCAGGGACATCTGGTACTCAAATACTTGGAGTTCTTCCCTAGAGAAGCCTGCTATCAGTTCATGGTCCTTAAAAAATAACACAGGAATAAAAACGGGCTGACATTTTGAAAACTAGAAAACAATGACCAAAAAAAAAAAAAAAATTCTTTTCCTATTTCAAAGCAAAATCCTCAAGATAGATGATTTGACATTGAGAGTTAGCATTTGTAGCAATTGGCTATTTTTATATAATTGACTCTCTGACTACATACAAGTGCCAGCTAACTAATCTATTAAGTTTCTTCACAGGAATAGAAAATAGTGCTAAATGCGTTACTGGAATTTAATTCTAAAAATAAAAATGTTACAGGTTCTTATGAAAATAAAGCATTTTATGTTTATTTCTCTTGACAACTCAAAAATAAAGTCTAGTGTCAAAGGTCCCTGGATGGTGCAAATGATTTGCTCTTCACTAACCTAAAGGTTGGACTTCAAACCCATCCAGCAACACTGTGGAAGAAAGGCCTGGTGATCTGCTCCTTCAAAGACCGCAGTCAAGAACACCCTATCGGGCAGTTCTGCTCCGTAACACATGGGCTCACCATTAGTTGGAATCAACTTGGAGACACCGGGTTTGGTTTTTTGATTTGTCGTTGATATGAACAACATTGGCTGCAATGTTGCTACAAGAGGCCCTTGGGAGACCTTTGAAGGGAGCTAGAGACCCCCTGGATGTCATCGGGTATGCATGTTTTCAGTTTCCAGGGGGGGCTAATGAGCTGTGACTGCTGCTCTGAGCGAGGGGCACTAAGCTGTGTGTTTCCACTTCCAGTGTTAAGCTGCAGAGCTGAGGGGAGGGCATCATGCTATGTGCAATGGTCCTTGGTGGAAAGTGTTTCAATTTATGCAATAATTATCCTGCCCTCAATGGTTCATGTTTGATATTTATGCATGTTCTTCTGTTTGCTTATTATCTGTCAATATTTGTATATCTGTTTTAGGGAGAAACCTCTTCATATCCAAAATAAGATTGATTCATAATCTCAAGTAAGAGAGAAGAAGGTTAAGAATGGATGTCAATAAACTATTGCCATTGAGTTGATTTGGACTCATAGCAACCCTACAGGGCAGAGTAGAACTGTCCCATAGGGTTTCCAAGTCGTGGCTGGTAGATTCGAACTGCCCACCTTTTGGTTAGCAGCCATAGCTCTTAACCAAAGCCTCAATTTCTACCCTAAGTAAAATAATAAAACGAACTGGGGAGAGTCACCTGGTGTGGCCAGCTGCCTATTGGGAGCCACCCCATCCGCACCCGGTCTTGCCCATTAGTTGGTAAGCATTCCCAGTACCATTGCAGAGACCTAAGGTTATCCAGGCACTTGAAGATTCCCGTCTTCTGGCAGAGGGAGTGGACTCTGAAGAAAATCATAACTTAAAGTGCTGTGTTTTCTAGGTGTCTCACCTATAGGTGGCAGAGCAGGGCGCAGCCCCTCAAACACAGGTTGTAATAGTCAGGGTGGAAAGGGGGTTGGGCCTTCTTTATCTTCAGATGAGGAAACTGATGATCAGAGAGGTGAAGCCCTGGTCCAAGGCCACACAGCATGTTAGCCTCAAAGCTGGGACTTAAACCCAGTTCTCCTGATTCCCAGGCAAATAACTACTCTCTCTACTGGCTATGAGCACAAATGCTATTTACTTAAGAGTGTTTACTAACCTATCCTTCCCCTGGTGGTGCAGTGGTTAAGGGCTCAGCTGCTAACTAAAGGTCAGAAGTTTGAATCCAACCAGCCACTTCGAGGGAGAAAGATGTGGCAGTCTGCTCCCATAAAGATTAACAGCCTAGGAAATCCTATTGGGCTGTTCTACCCTGCCCTATAGGTTGCTATGGGTCAGGATGGACTCCCGCTCAGCAATAAGTCCTTTCTGGAATTCTTGAATTTTTAACATGGCGTCTGGATTGTTTCAATTTCTTTCACTTACATTTGCATTAAAAAAAGAAAACTTATCTGTGCACTGTTGTTGTTAGGAGCCTTTGAGTCACTTCCAACTCATAGCAACCCTATGTACAATGGAATGAAACAGTGCCTGGTCCTGTGCCATCCTCACAATAGTTGTTATGCTTGAGCCCATTATTGCAGTGATTGTGTCAATCCATTTCCTTGAGGGTCCTCCTTTTTTTTGCTCACCCTCTACTTTACCAAGTGTGATGTCCTTCTCCAGGGACCGGTGCCTCCTGATGATATGTCCAAAGTATGTGAAATGAAGTCTTGCCATCCTTGCTTCAAAGGAGCATTCTGGTTATACTTCTTCCAAGACAGATTTGTTCGTTATTCTTCTGGCAGTCCATGGTATATTCAATATTCTTCGCCAACACCATAATTCAAAGGCATCATTTCTTCTTCAGCCTTCCTTATTCATTGTCCAACTTTCACATGCATATGAGGCAATTGAAAATACCACAGTTTAGGTCAGGCACATCTTAGTCCTTAAAGTGACATCTTTTCTTTTTAACACTTTAAAGAGGTCTTTTGTAGCAGATTTTCCCAATGCAATATGTCATTTGATGTCTTAACTGCTGCTTCCATGGGTGTCGATTGTGAATCAAGTAAAATGGAACCCTTGACAACTTCAATCTTTTCTCCACTTATCATGATGTTGCTTATTGGTCCGGTTGTGAGGATTTTTGTTTTCTTTATGTTGAGATGTAATCCATACTGAAGGCTGTAGTCTTTGATCTTCATGAATAAGTGCTTGAAGTCCTCCTCACTTTCAGAGAGCAAGGTTGTGGCATCTGCGTATCGCAGGTTGTTAATGAGCCTTCCTCCAATCCTCATGCCCTGTTCTTCTTCATGTAGTCCATCTTCTGGGACTGTTTGCTCAGCATACAGATTGAATAAACATGGTGAAAAGATACAACCCTGATGCACACCTTTCTTAATTTTAAATCATGTAATATCTCCTTGTTCTGTTTGAACAACCGTCTCTTGGTCTATATATAATTTCCTGATGAGCATAATTAAGTGTTCTGGGATTCCCATTTTTCACAATATTATCCATAATTTATTATGATCCACACAATCAAATGCCTTTGCATAGCCAATAAAACACAGGTAAATCATTTATGGCACAAAATGAAGCGTTCAGCATCACCTCGTTTCTGGACATAAATGCCACTTACCCATACTGAACAACACCCATCAATGGACCAGCAGGGCCAATGTCAAGAGCTTGGGCAACATCAACCAGGAACTGCTTCTGGATTCGGAATCGACGTTTACCAATGCTCGAGCTCCCGTCGATTACAAATGACAAGTCAACTTTGCAGCCTGAGGAATGGACAAGGACTCTGTTATTCTGATTCTCCCCCATTGAATTCCCTAGGCATTCTCTCGCTTCTTTCTGTTTCCATTCAGACCCCACTGACGTTCCAATGGGAAAAATAAAGAGGCAGTAAGATGCAAAGCATATTCATTTATTTGTACCCATCACCAGACTTTCACTGGACTCTTTCCAGGTCCTGGATGCTTGGGCTAGTACTTATTTCCATGAGTGTTTTAGAATTCTATGTATCAGCCACAAGTATAGGCTTTAGGGGCAGTGACAGCCCAGTTAAGCTTTGGAAGACTCTCAGAACAGTTTCCTAGGCTCAGATTCTATGTGCAGACTCCCAGATGAGAGACGCCACCAAGACTGAGTCCCAGGAGCTTGTGGCTTTTTACTTTGATCCTAACTTTTTGGAATTATGTGTTGGGTCTGTACAAAAGTATCAACGAATCTTCAAGGCTAGTGCTGAAGGGAGGGCGGGAATTGTAGAATGAGAACTAGTTGGACCCAATCTTTTCCTTCACTTCCCTGGGTGGGAAACCAAAGAAATCACCTACATATATCTACAGAATACCAGCACTTGTGGTAGCTATCTTAGATTTTTTTTTTTTGGTCTTTTCTTTTAGTTGTGATAGAGACTAGGGTAATTGCTCCTAGCTTAGGCTCTCCTATCCCGAGCTCTGTGACTATGTAAAGGTTATGGCGGAAGTGGAAGAGAGGGGTTTGCAAGTTATCAGTATTTCACAGGCTAATAGGGAATGGCAGAAAGAGAAATAGGAATTAGCCTTTTCTTTGCTTTTGACCTTTGAACTTACATCATCTCTGGATGATAAAGCTGATTATTCAACACTGATCAAAAGAAGCTTTTATCAGAAGTTACCTCTTTGATTAATAAAATATGAGATGAATGATTGAACAACTTCAATTTGGGAGAAAAATATTTTGAATGGAGGAAAAAAAGAGAGAATAAAGTTAGGAATTTCTGGGCTGGAGTAACCAAGGACACACATGAGCCAGCACTGTCCTGGTGGGTGGGGGTGCAGCTGCCAAGACAAGCCTGGATCTCCCTGCCCTGCCACCCGAGTGCCCACAGCGCCCACCACCGGCTTCTCTTCTCCGTGTTGCATTGCTGTTGTCTGGAGTCTTCCCATTCCCATTCCCAGGAGAACGTCCCTAGGGAGGGAGGTGATTTTTTTTTTTTTTTAATGTAAGCAAGAGATGGATGTGTGCTCACAAAGCTTTAGCAGGGGAATTGATGAGTAGTATTTATTGATGAGGGATACTGCAGAATTGGTGGCTTAAAAAGAAAAGTTACATCTGAGAATGTGCTTTCTTGTCTTGCAAAGATGCACGGCAATTGAAATCAGAGGAGAGGTAGGAGATGACAGAGACAACCCTGCACCTGGCCCACTCCTCTTATCTGCACTTAAGACACTTGTTTGTGTCTGCTCATTGGCAGACTTCGCAAACTTCTATCTCCTGTCTGCCTGGACATTCAAAAAAAAAAAAAAAAAAAAAAGGACATTCAGTGCCTGCCAATTCTTCCTGCTCAGCTGGCATTCCCCCATCCCTAAACTCCTTATAGCCAGCATGACCCTCAAGATGGAGACTGAAAGAAGCAAATAAAATTCGGTAATGGAGTTTAAAGATGCCACTAAAACCTAGGATAAAGCCAAAGAGAAGCACAACGGGGCTCTGTGGTTCGTCATGTTGGTGTCTCCCAAATAGGGCTGAATTGGCCAGGTGTTCTCTCTGGGGGCCCACTCACTTTTCCCTAGATCTAGCCTTGCAATGTGAATTGGGGCCACCAGGTGGCAGTGGTGTTCTTTCGGGCTAGCTGCCCACCAGGCCCGGTTTGCTAGCAATGCCGACTCTTCGGCTCCACTCAGGCCTATAGAATCAGATCTGCATTTTAATGGGATCCCTGGTGATCCTGTGCCCATTGAAGTTTGAGCAGCACTGCTGAAGGGGGAGTTTCCCTCCAGATGTCAGCAGATTAGTTCATTATGTCTTTAAAAATGCAAACAACTCTTTGTTAAATAACGATGTTAATAGAGTAAGAGCCAAGGGGGTTCTTCTTTTTTTTTTTTTAAATGAATGAAGTACATGGATTTTGTAGCCTCTGTTTTGGCCCTTTACAGACAGTTTCTTTTCTCCTTGTTTCTTGAACTGCGTTCAGGATGGAGGTGTTCAGGGCATGGCTAGGGTTAAAGAAGGTGCAGGGTTTCCCTGTTTAATTCTCTTCCCTCACTAGTCTGATGGGTGATGTTGGGGTCACCTTTGCCTCCACCTTTCCCGGTAGGTATTAATGAGAATGGTCCTGGCCCCGAGCATGTGCTGACTGGGAGCTGGTGGCTCTTCCTACTGAGATGAAAACGTGCTGATCTGAAGACAGCCTTAATACAGAAAGGTAGAATTGGGTTACCAATTGGAGGATGAGGAAGAAAAGGTAAGACAAAGGGTCAACAGGAATCAATCTACCAATTTTCTTAATTGCTTTGGTTTTCTGTAACATGGTACACCCCTATAGATCAGTGCAGTGTTGCCCAATGCATCAGGCCAGTGCTTCTGAACCCTGCACATGTATCAGAGCCATTACACAGCACAGTCCCTTAAGCAGCGTCAACAAAGAAAGGTGCCCGGGAACCACCCTGGGCAGTGAGTGTCTCTACAGCCTTCTCAGTGAGTGCCTGGATTCAGCAGGGCTGAGGTGGAGCCTGCAACTCTGCATTTCTAACAAGCTCCCAGGTGATCCTGACACTGCTGGTCCCCACATCACACCCTGGATAGCAAGGTCTAAGAGAGTCCAATTCAGTAGGTATGAGGCAGGAATTAGGCATTTTTAATTTTTAAAAAACGTCTCGGGTGATTCTAGCACACAGCGGGGTTGCGATTCACAGCCCATTGGTGGCTGCCTTGTAGTGACTTTCTGGGGAGTCTGCAAGTAATTTCCCTCGGCTTGCAGGATGCTTGCTACACCTTTCTGGTTTTCCTGTTTTTCTCTGGACCCTCCTTCCTGGTGCCCTCATGTAGCTTTTGTTCCACCTACTTAGTGTCGAAGTTCTTCAGGTTTAAGTCCTCTTTTTCTTCTTACTCCATTTTCTAGGCCACATCTTCCCTTTCCATAGCCTCAGCTTCCACCTGTATCTCACCATCTCCTGGCTCCAAATCTCTAGCAGGGCTGTCCCTGCTGAGTGTCAGATCTGGGTGGGCAACTGCTTTGATTTCCTAGGACTGCTGAGTCAAATTACGTGAACTGGGTGGCTTAAAACAACAGAAATTTATCCTCTCACAGTTCTGGGGGCTAGAAGTCTGAAATCAAGGTGTCAATATGGCCATGCTCATTCTGAAGGCTCTAGGGAGGACCTTTTCTTTTTTTTATCATACTTTTTTTTTTTTTTTTAGATGAAGGTTTACAGAACAAACTAGATTCTCATTAAACATATTGTTCTATGATGTTGGTTAACAACCCTACGATGTGTCAACACTCTCCCTTCTCAACATTGGGTTGGGAGTACCTTTTCTTGCCTCCTCTGTTTCGTAGCCCCAGACGTTTCTTGGCTTATGGCAGCCTGACTCCAGTCTCTGCCTCATCTTCACACGGGCGTTTTCCCTCTGTGTTTCTCTAGTTGTTTCTTCTCCTCTCCTTATCAGGGCATCATAAGCCCTTACAGGGCTCAGCTACTCCAGTATGACCTCATGCTAACTAATTGCATCTGCAAAGATGCTATTTCCAAATAAAGTCACATTCACAGGTACTGGGGCTTAGGACAGAACATGTCTTCTTGTGGGGACGCACATCAACCCATATGGATTAGACCAGGTGTCTCATGGAAGATGATAGATACAAATGATCTCCCTGCCCCCAAGGTGCTCCATACCCAGTGTTCCTCATCACGGTATCATTTACTCAGTTGCTCAAATCATCTTTAACTGCTCCCTCTCTTGCACTCCCATCTCCAACCCTCTAGACTCTTCCTTCTCTACATCTCTTGATTTCTCTCCATTTCCAATTTCAAATCCTAGCTCTGGTGACTATCATCCTCTACTGGATCACTGCGCCTGCCCCCACGTCTCCTCCTGTCACCCTCTCTTGTCTCCTCATGCCATGCTTCGCCCTGTTGCCATAGTGATGTTTTTTAAAAATCTGATCCTCTCCCCCCCTCTCATGCACACAGAAAATTTAAATCCTTCAAAAGGTTTTCCTTGCCCTTAGAACAAAGGGACAGAGAAAGGATAAATAGATCCATGTAGGAGAGAGGCAGGTTTGGGTGGGAGTGAGTGGGTAGAGAGGAGAAAGCAGATCAGACGTCAAAGCCACCCTGGGTTTCCAGTTGTCAATTAACTTACTTGGATCTCCCTGGGATACTGGCTGCAAAGGCTGTGTGCTTAATTCTTCTTTTGGAACAAATCCTGGAAAGAGCAGTAAAACTTCTGGTGACTTACAAGCACAGGAAGCGTCTGGCCTCACCCGGAGGAAGGGGACATAACGGGTATTCACATCCAGCTCAGGGCTTGGCTTACAGCTAACTGTGCTCTTCTCCACACCACTCACGTCCTGATATACATATATACACACGCACACACATATATATATATACCCAGTGCCATAGAGTCATATATACATATTAATATTTACCGACAGCCGACTAAAGTCATGGCATTCTGCTGGGTGCTAAAAGAGGAGTTGGAGAAGAGCCCCATTCTGTCCTGACTGCCCTATTTATCCTATGTGAGTCTTGCTTTACTTATCTGAAAGCATTATACATCTTGCCAGTGTAAGTGATCCCTCCGTAAATTTCTGAAGATCTTGAGGTCAGGGAACTGTGTCTCACTCATCCTGTAAATCTTCACTGTGCCCAGCACACGTACGTTCTCAGTCAACTATTTGGTGACTGAGTCAATGAACAAAGGTGAGACACGAGGAAGACAGTCTAGTGGGGGCTGGATGTAGAATGAAGGGGAAGAGAATCAGATCCAAATAAATCAAACACAAGGGTCTAAAATGCAAATACCTTCCTCCTCCTCTCCCCAAGTCAGGCAAGAAGTAAAGATGCATGAAGGTCTCACACTTGGAGAGGCTGTGTGAGTTGAATCTCAGCTTCAGGGGGTTCCTTTAGAGGCATTTACATGGCAGCCAAGATCACAAATATACCATTTAAGAAAATAAAGACAATACATACATAATCTTTAGGCTTCGTAAACCAATGTGCTTCACAGGCAGAGAGACCCTGGCAGCGCAGGCAGTGAGTCTTTCCTGTTCGATGCCCAGAAGCCCCAGGAGTTTCCTGCCCTGGAGGAAGGTGCTGGGACCTCTCCTCGCTTTTGGCTGCAGTGAGGTTTCTCTTTTTCTTGTTATTTTTTCCAATTTGCAAAGCACATGATTTCATCTTCCTGCTAAAGGTCAGCTTGGTCATCCCACTTCCTCCCATCATTAAAAAATTCAATTTGGGTGCCTAATAACATTTCTCAGCCAGGGGCCTCTTAGAGAAACTCCAGAAGGTTCCATATTGGAGGGTGGGTGAGAAATGCAAGTCTAGAGGCCTGTTGTCCTCTCATCCAGCTTCTTCACTCACCCACCGGCAAACTCTTCCCTCAAACCAAGAGCCCGAAGTTTCAAACATTTATTGCAGTGATCAGCAAACAGCACCCATTCACGTGAAGGGAAAACCTGACTACCACTTTGCCAAGAACAAAAGAGTGCTGTTGGATGGAGTGAGGGTTTATATCCATTTTTGGGGTGAGGAACTAACTCCCTTCTGCTTTTGGTCTTTGCTTTTCCTGTCTCCCTTTCTTTATCCAATGTTGCCCCTGGCCCCAGGCCTTCTTGGGAGAAATCTTTGTGCTTAGCTTGGTCAATGGAAGCCTACAGAAAGACTGCTGTTGCTGACCTTGGCTTCTCCCGCCACCAACCTGATATTAGACTCTCCTAGTTCTGTATACTTGTGAATCTTAATCTATTCATGCCTGTGAGGTTGGCTGTATAATTACCTACATCTAAAGGGACCAATCCAAGTTTCCACGAATCTGTTTCTTCCAATTTTCAAAATTAAAAAGAAACAAACTTGTCACTTAAATGAAACCAGCAGGAGCGCTCAAGGAAAGTGCGAGGGTGATAAGGCTTCCCAATTGTGGCAGAAATTCCAGTAAAGGAGCATGGGACCAGGTTTATGAATGAAGCAACCTGAAATTTGTTGGACTTTCCCACCTAATACTCTTAAAACCAGAGACAAAATCATCTTTGTCCCTTCCTTTCACTACACATTCAAGAATCACGGAATAAAAGGAATCTTATGATCCGGAGGGCCCTAAAAGCTCATCTAGTCCAAACCAACCCTTCGACCTGCTCCTACCTACAACACCTGCACCAAGTGAGTGCTGGCTGGTGTTTGAACATTTCCAGAGAAAGGAAACTCATTACACATCTAACCAAAGATAGTGCATTTTTGCTAGATATTGAGACTGTGAGAAAAATTTTCACTGTATCAAACTGAAATCATTTGCCTTAAACCTTTATCCATTCATCTGTCCATCTGTCCGTTCATCCATCCATCTATTCATACACCCATCCCATTTATTAAGCACCTCCTATGAAAATCAGCCAATAAAATTTCTGTGATCAGAATGGTACAACTGATCAAGGGGAACCATCCCCATGACCTGGATGGGACCTGCAGGACCTGGCAGCATTTTGTTCTGCTGTGGATGGGGTTGCCACAAGTTGAGGACTGATTCAATGGCATTTAACAACAGCAATAGTAATACACTTAATATCATTCCAGGTACATTTGTCTCACCTGTCTGTTTGATTTCTCTTCTTCGGAACTACACAGAACACATATGGTGAGCAGGCAGTCCACTTGTTTCCCTAAGGCTCCGCTTCTCACCATTGCCTCAAGCAGAATAATACAGAATGGCACCTCACATCCTTTATGTAGTAATATACTTAAAGCCCTTCATAAGGAACTTGTGCTGATAAAGTGGAAAGGGTAGGAAAGAGGGGGAGACTCCTAGTCAATACTCCCCAATCGTTTTTGCGGAATCATGGCTGGGAGGACTCAGAGCCAGCACAAACATGTTAGGAAGCTTCATAAGGGCATCACAAGGGCCATGTGGAGCTGTCTTTATTCTCTTTGAGCTCAGAAGACTGAGGACAGGATCAACTTTCATTTCTTAAAGATTATTAGCTTTGCTGCCTGCTGGAATTATTAGCACACTCAAGAGAAGCCATATTCTTCTTCACATGATTAAGATACAAGGCTATTTGGAGAAGGAGGCAATCAGTGCTCTTGTACGTTCTGGTTTAATGGTGAAACCTGAGTTTAGTCTGGATCAGCCATTAACTACTGAGCAAGTCACTCACGTACCCACCCCTCGTAGGCTTCAATTTCTTTGTGAACAACAGTAGCAGATTGGACGAGATGGTCTCCAAGTTCAAAATATTTATGATTAATATTTTTAAACATCCTGCTTCTCTAGCCTTATTATTCTGTTGCCACCTACTGGTAAAGATATGCATTTTGCTCTTTTCCTAAAACAAACGACATGCTGGTGGCATCTGTCAGTTTTTGCTGAAGGTTTTCAGCACCCTGGAATGCCCTGAAGAATTGGAATGCTGGAAGTTCTGCTTTTGCTGGAGAGAAACAGTTCCCCGACATCAGGGATTTCCGAGCCTCTTACTCCTCTCCCAGAACCCCAACCTTCTATTAGCGTCACTTTCATTTTATGTGGGACAAGCTTGAACCAAATCACTTTCACCGAAAAGCCAAGGACTGAAAAATATTTGGACAGCTGAGGCTTGGTGTTTCTTGGACTTGGTAGTAATGAGAAGTAAACTTGCAAGAACCTTCATATTCTGTTGCCAGGAGGAACAGGGTGGTATGGGGAAATAAGTCAGAAGACCTGTCCTGGGTCCCCCAACTCTAGCTGGGCAGCCAGGGTGGCTCACCAACCCTCTCTGACCCTCAGTGTCTCCCTCCGGGAAGCTGAGATCATAAAGATGCTTCCTTCCCTGACTCTCACCGTAGGAGACTCCAAGGAGACAATTGTGTATAAAATCACTGCAAGAAGTATAAGACACTCAAAAAAGAAAAAAATGGAATTATTTTTGTGACAATCCTTGCTTGGTCATCTCATACCATAGAGATGATGGCAAAGAGTATTGGTTCTGAATGATTTCCATGGTAAAAAATTAGAAACCTCTAACATTGAGAGCTTTCTCAGTATCAAGCACTGACTAACCCTGTGAGGCAGGTACAACTAAGAGCCCATTGTGACGAGGAGACCGATGCAGAGAAACTGACGCCTAGGGAGTGATAGAGCTGGACTTCAGACTGGAGGGGGTAGATGCCTGAACCCTAGACATGCAACATTTCAAGGGCTTGCTTAGGCCACTGAAGAGCCAGGCCTGGCATGGCCACCTGTAACTCATTCCAAGTAGCTAAGTTGTCAAAAGGCTGCACACCCCTGCTCCTGAGATCTGGTGTGGATCCTCCTTACTCTGGTTACAGCCCCTTCTGCTTCCCCTACACATCTGGAAGTCACTAGCCTAGTACCTGAGCAGGAGCTGCACCACATGGCCCTTAGGACTCTAAAGTTTTATGGGACAGGAGTCCAGGTGGGCACTTCAGCTCCCTGGTTTCTTCCTCAGTGACTCCCCCCAGCTGCTGTTTTTAGGGGGAGGTGGCAGGCCTTTGGAGCTGTGGGGAGTCTCCAACGCGCCCCTTCACCTGGCTTAATGCCCCAGAGATGTGCACTTTCCTTGGAGAACTTCCTCTTCTGTGCTGAAGTGTGAAGTGCTGAGGGGGCAGGGTACAGCCGAGGACTTTCAGAGAAGGCTGAGGACAGCACGAGCCCCTGGACAGGAGCCATCACACTGCTGGAGCATCGGCTGGCCCAGCTTTACAAATAGGTTCTGTTCCACAGCTCGGTGTAGGGCATTTGTTTGGACCCTGGCAGGCTTTTCTCAGGGAAACAACATTAACTCCATGGTTAGGTTTCCAGGCCAGTGAAGCACATTTGACTCAAACAGAGCTCATGGTACTGTGAAGCAAACTGGCACAGGGATGGTTCTGAGGAAAAGCCACCCAGTTCTAACTTGAATCATGAGAAGACATGCCCCCATCTCCCCTGAATGCAGTGTGAACAGCCAGGCCAATGGTGGTGGTTCTTGCCCAGACACAGAGGGTCCCAGCAGGTGGGGTAATGGTGAGTTGTGGGGGGTCCAATGTGTAGAAGGCCATGGCATTGCTGATGCCCTCTCTCAGGAGTGGGTATGAGACCTGTGATGGCAGAAGTTCCAGGTGCAAAGTTCTAGAATCTGAAAATATTTGATTCATCTTTGTAGTTCTAACACCTAGCACAGTGTCTGATATACTGTAGGCTCCATAAATAATGTGTATATATATATTTGAATTAAAAAACAGTTCCCCTGCAGTGGGGATGGTGGCTTAAATTGGGGCTATGTAAAGCTACATCTGTGTGCAGAAGGTAGAGTGGGGTGTGGGGGCAGGTAGCAGGAAACATTCATAGGTCGTAAATCTGGTGTCTTGTGGAGAAACAGATGAAATACTGGGCCTAATGAGAGCATCATTAGGTCCATATCTAGCTGCTGGTGGCTGTTAATGGGTTGCCCTGAACATAGAGGAGGGTTGCCCTGTGTTGTCCTGAACACAGTGAGGCTCACGGGATTCTGCTCCATGTGATATATTTTTATCTATGACTGGAATAGAGACAGGTGGTATGTTTATCAATTTTGTGGACAACACAAAGATTAGAAGGCTAGCTAACACATTGAATGTCAGAATTAAGGTTCAGAAAGATTGCAGCAGACTAAATGAAGGGAGAATTTAATAGAGAGAAGTATAATATTCCAACTTGGGTTCAAAAACTCAGTTGCACATAGACAGGATTGGGGTGATGTGCTTTAACGTTTCACATATATATGTATATATTTATATGTTAATATGTTAAAGCATGTTAGTATATAATATGCTTTAAAATTAATATACAAAGATAGAAGTACAAGAGAAAAAAGCCTAGGAACTTCAGCTATTGCAAGCTCAGTAGAAGATGAGCCAATGGTGAGACAGAGCTTTGTCCAAATGGAACTCGGGGTTCTTTAGTGGACGCAGAATATTTAGGATGAGGGAGGCACTTCCCCAGCACACCCCTTGCAGCATTGTGTTCTACTCTGGATACCCTGTTTTATGAGTCACTAACAGACTAGGTTGGCAGTTCAAACTCAGGAGAAAGACCTGGCAATCTGCTTCTGAAAAGATTATAGGCTAGAAATGCCTACAGGGCAGTTCTACTCTTTTACATGGGGTTGAGATGAGTCAGAATTGACTCAACAGCACCTAACACCAACCAATCAGAGGCTGTACTAGAAACCAAGGCCTGAAGGACTTGTAGGAAGAAATGGGGAAATGTACCCTGGAGAAGATGAGGCATAAAGGAGGAAAAGAAGAGTAGTTCCATATATTTGAAAGGCTCTCAATTTTTTTTGGTCTCAGTCTCTTTATGCTCTTAAAAATTATTGAAGACTACAAAGAACTTTTGTTTATGTAGGGTAAAACTTTGTTGATTTTGACAATATTAGAAATTAAAACTGTACATTCTCCCATTTGAAATAGAATGTTAAACATAAATTTATTCAACTATTAATTCATTTACAAATAACAATTAAAAAACAAACAAACAAAAAAACCCTAAAAATCCCAATTGCTGTTGAGTCGATTCTGACTTAGGGTGAACTGTTATATTTTAACATTAATATCATTTTTATGAACAAAAACAAAAAAACTATGTTTTCTGAAACAAAAATTCAGCCTAAGAGGAGTGGCAGATGTCTTCAATGTCTGGCTTAATAGAAGACAGTTGGAATCTGATATCAACTTCTGCAGTCCATCTGTTGTGGTATGTTGTTTTGGGTAAACTACATGAAGAAAATCTAGCCTTACACTGATACATAGTCAGAAAAGGGAGCCCCCCACTGAAAGTGGGGTCCTAGGATGACATTCTGAGAACCACTAGTTAAGACAAATTAGAAACAATGGGCCAAAGTTCTAGAAAAGGATGTCTAACAATGCTGTCCACCAAATGAAAATTAGTTGCTAGTGAGTCAACTCTGACTCGTGGCCACCCCATGTGTCTCAACATAGAACTATGCTCCATAGGGTTTTCAGTGGCTGATTTTTTGGAAGTAGATTGCCAGGCCTTTCTCCAAAGCCCCTCTGAATGAACTTGACTCTCCAACCTTTCAGTTAGCAGCCAAGTGTGTTAACCGTTTGCACCACTCAGAGGCTCCCCAACAAATGATGGAACTGGGAAATTCCTGACACACAAAATTATCAGATAGAGGGTAGATGCATCTGTCTGGCGTGCCGTGAGGGATTCATTCTGACCAGATAAACTTTATGCAGTCCTTTCCAATTCCATGATCTGATGGTTTTATAGGTGAGGAACTGAGTAACTTTCCTGATATGCAGGATATGTTATGCTATCAGTTAACTATGCATCTACTGAGGTGAAAGCTGGTTGAAGGATATCTAAGAACTCCAAATGGTCTTACTTGCCTTTACCCAGGGTGTGCAATGGCTTCCTGCCATCTGCAGGAGCCATAGTATCTTTTTTTTTGTCTTTTTCTAAATTTTATTTATTTTGTTTTCGAGCATATACACAACAAAACGTACATCAATTCAATAGTTTCTACATGTACAATTCAGTGACATTGACTACATTCTTTGAATTGTGCAGCCATTTTCGTCCTCCTTTTCTGAGTTGTTCCTTCCTCCTTGACCCCTCACTGCCCCCTAAGGTTCCCATCTAATCTTTCAAGTTGCTATTATCACTTTGATACCATATAGATAGTTCTTAAAGGAGTATAATGGTCAAGGCGGACATTTGTTACTAGTTAAGCCAAATTGTTGTTCGGTTTTAATGTAACTTCAGGGATATTTTTGTTTAAAGTTTAAAGATTATCTCAGTGCAATAGTTTCAGGGGTTCATCCACCCACCATGGCTCCAGAAAGTCTAGAGTCCTTGAGGATTTGAAATTTTGTTCTGCATTTTCCACCAGGAGCCATAATATCTTGACTCCATATATCTATAGTCAATAGAAGTCCCTGTGGTGCAAACAGTTCAGTTCTTGTCTACTCACTGAAAGATCAGTGGTTTGAACCCACCCACAGGTACCTCAGAAGAAAGGCCTGGTGATGTGTTTCTGAACATTCACAGCCTTGAAAACTCAATGGAGCAGTTCTACTTGGCAACACATGGAATGGATGAGAGTTAGAATCAACTTGACGGCAACTGAATAATCAATAGATGTCTTAACTTATCATTACTGGTTTAGGTCTGAGCACCTTCTGGCTAGAAGAATCCTTCTAAGGCCAAGGCACTCTAAGAGTAGATGGGGAGGGTCTGAGTGCTCAAAGCAAAGTTGCAGGGATGATGGTAAGGGGAGGGGAGCAGCAGAAATGGGTAGGATTTGAGGATAAAAACAGTGCTAGAAGCATCTGTATACGTCAGCAAGATAGAGGGTAATCGTTAGGGGCATGGAAGAGAAAGGAGAAGAAACAAAGACCCGCAGAGCAATAGAGTCGGGGAGCAGTAAAGGTAGGAAAAAGTTAGTGTAACAAATCCAGGGCTGTCAGGCAGTAAAATGTAGGCCTGGAGATGAGGTGATTTGCTTTGTGGTCCCTGGCCCCACAGCCCACATGCCATGTTTGACTTGTGTCGGGTATTTGCGCTTCATCCCAGAGGTGAGCCTGGGATGGACAGGGTGGGTGCTCGGCTGCTCAGGTGGGAGCCTGTTAAGCTGACATGAACTGATGAGAACCCTTGGGTGTCTGAGCTGACAGAGATTTTCTCTTTGATGCGCTGAGGACAGAGCAAATAGACATTTTCTAGAGGTTAGAATAACTTGGCATGACCCCAAACCCCAGTGACTAGGCGCTGAGCTGCAGAGGCTCGCACTGAATGTGTAGGAAGGTAGGTATCTGCAGAGCAACTCCCTCAGCAGCAGGGATGGCAAGCAGAAGCCACTTACCCAGGCTGACATCCACTCCAGCAGGTTTCTGGAAAGCAGCTCCCAAGGAATCCTGCCTCTGGATACCTGAGGGGATTGATGACACAGGGTCAGCGGATTTACTTGCAACCAGCAAACTGCTTTCTTCTCTTATTTTGCCCCTTGAGGAAAGTGACACCAGTTCAGATTTTCCTTGGAAATCAGCCAAGCTCTCTGTGGTTGGCTCCACTTTCAGGGCTTGCAGAGAAGGCAGAAATCCTGGCCAAGGGGACAAGAGGAGAGCGTCCCATGGGCCTACTGAGGCCTAAGATGGCCTTGGAGTCCGTGCCCTGACAAACTTCCAATTCTTAAGCCCTTTTGTGCAGGACAATGGCATGTACATTGGCAAAGGTGCAGTTGTGAAGCTCATGGAAGCTGCTAACCCTGTCCAGGGGACCCCATGGAGCCCCTGCCCTAGATCTGGTGTCAAAGCAAAACAACCTACAATACCTAGGATTTTTTTTTTAACATTGCCGTTGTACATTTTTTATTTTTTGCCTACGTCTAGACTTCAAACATTCTTAATATATATGCATCAATAAAAAATATGCTTTGTTTAGGGTGTGTCCGCAAAGAACCAAGAGAATTGAAATATTCATTACTTTTGACTTGTACATAATCAATTTCAGCCAAGGACAGAGGACGATCCAATATCAGTACTAAGGTATTTCTCGACTCTCTTTATTGGTCTTCTCTTCTTTGACAGTCTCTACCCTTGGTTCTTCCAATTAACCTGCTTTCTTTTTTTTTCCTTTTTCCATTAAATACTTTTATTTTATTTTGCTGTTGTTGTAGGGAATACACACAGCAAAACATACACCAATTCAACTGTTTCTATGTGTACAATAGAGTGCACTGATTACATTCTTTGAGTTGTGTAACCATTCTCACTCCCTTTTCTGAGTTTTTCCTCCCGTATTCACATAAACTCCCTGCCCCCTAAGGTTTCTATCTAATCTTTTGAGTTGCCATCATCACTTAGATCCCATATATAAAAAAAAAAAAACATATAGATAGGTCTTAATAGACACAGTGCTCAAGGCCGACCTTTATTACTAGTTAAGCTAAACTGTTGTTTGACTTTAAGAAGATCTAGGAACTTCTAACATGAGGAGGACAGGTGGTATTCACCAGCAGAAAGAAAACCAGAACTCTTGGATCGAAGTCCAAGCCCTCCATCTTAGTGCCTTGCAGCTTCAAAGGGAATTTTATACTCTTATCGAGTCTATCATGAGGCACGGGCTGTTCAGTGGTAGAGTCCTTGCCTTCCATGTGGGAGACCCAGGTTTGATTCCCAGCCAATGCGCCTCATGCACAGACACCACTCGGCTGTCCGTGGAGGTTTGTGTGTTGCTATCGTGCTGAACAGGTGTCGGCTGAGCTTCCAGACTAAGACGGACTGACAGGAAAGAAGGCCTGACAGTGCGCTTCTGAAGACTCAGCTGCTGAAATGGGTCACGACAGTCTGATGTGCAACAGATCATGGGGAGGAGTAGCACAGGCGTCTGTTCTGTCGTGTGTGGGGTCACCAGGAGGTGGGCGCTGAGTCCGTGGCAGCCTATCGACACAGAGCAGACCCTGGGCAAAGTCTATGGAAAGCACCTAACCCTCTGCAGGCCTCGACAAAGTTATGGAGAAGAGAATTTGCTTTATTCCTCTGCATTTCCAGTTCCTGGGCTAAATCATGCAGGAGTGCACACAGAAGTGAAGAAAGGAGAGCCAGGGAAGGTCACAACTCACAGGAGACTTCCTGGAGGAGAGAGAATGTATTTCTATACCCCATGTTGTAGAAGTACCCAAGTGAAATCAGCTCTGTCCTTTACTGGAGATGATAAGATCCTCCCTTGCTCTTTGAGCCGAGTTCCTCAAGCGTAAACCCCAGGTGGTATCCCTTTCCAAGTTTTAAAGAGCCCGGTTGCTGAATCCTTAGGAATTCTATCACAAAAAAAAATTTTTTTTTTTTATCACAGCCTCCACAAAATCACCTCAAGGGAATTGAGATTTCGTGAAGGCTTTGCTTTTCCTTACTTTCCTTACGAGTTGGACTCTGTAAGGGCAGGATCTTCCCTTGGCCTAAATGCATTGATCTTTCGGTCCAAATTTAAATCAGGTGGCAAGAATTTGGGGCGACAAACCCCTGTAGCTGGAAAGGTGAATTGAGGTTCTTACCTGGGTTGGCACGGGAGCTGTTGTGGCTGCTCGTGTAGGTAGTTGTGGACCAGAGATCTGCAATAACATTTGACTGGTCAGAGAATGAATTTTAATCTAACTGCTCTCATTCTTTCCATGATCCAATCTAGCAAGACATTACCAAGGTCAGAATCAAGGTACAGCTTCGTCCTTGGGCGGTCTGAACCTGCCCTGGAGGAGACATTGAAATGGAGAAAAAAAAAAGTGGATTTAACTCAAAAGACTGGCTGAAAATTCCAGGTAATAAAAACCTTTGCATTTCACAATTGTCAAAATAAGTGTCTTTTACCAAAGTGCCATATTTCTTTACATTCATTATTCTTATAATAACTCTCCTCAGCTGTGCCACTCACGAGGAGGTTAAGGTAATCCTTCAATAGAAATGTCACTTAACGTTTAGCAATTTGCTTGAGGTGTGTTAACATGGTATTGATGCAAATGGCATTGGTTTTCAGTCATTTTTGAAGGTACACAATGGGTTATCCTTAATTACCCTGTGTGAGAATCAAATACACTTTAGCATTCATTATTTATTGGGCAATTTCTCTGAAGCAAGATTTTAAAAGGGAGAAGGGAGACAGGGATTCTGTAAAGAGAAATGTAAAGCCCCTTTTGGAGAATGGGGGCCATGTGAAAACCAGTCGAGGAAAGAACCAAGTTTCATAGAAGGTAAGGGATGAGAGGTCACGGAAAAATACCAGTTTCTCTTAGAATGGTATCTAATCTGCAATCCACTTAGGACTCCCTTTGCCTTTGGTTCAGTTATTTGGAGACAAACTCATAATAGTTTTATGTTCTCTCTAATTATTCAGACAACACATGCTCACTGTAAAAAATCATGTACTATAAAAAAAAAGTAATAAGAAATCCCTCTACCCAGCAGTTACACGTATGTAATTTTGGTATACGTTTTCCTATCCCTTTTCCTACGCACACGTTCTCATGTACAATGCACCCCCCGTGCTGTTTTGTAGCTTGGTTCTTTGTCTTAACATTCTGTCACAGGCTGCTCTTCCCATGTCAGTATGTACACATATTCATCATAATCTTAATGACTGTATAGTAATTTCTTTGGAGTCCCTGGGTGGTGCAAATAGTTAAAGGACTTGGCTGCTATCAGAAAGGCTAGAGGTTCAAGTTCACCCAGAGGTACCTTGGAAGAAAGGCCTGGTGACCTGCTTTTGAAAAATCAGCGTTGAAAACTCTATGGAGCGCAGTTCTACTCTGACACGTGTGGGGTCGCCATGAGTTGGGGTCAGCCCATCAGCAACTGGTATAGTAATTTCTTTAACTGTTCTAATAATAGACAATTAAACCATTTTCATTTATTTTTCTATTATGAACAACATCTGTATCCAGTCTTGGGTGATAATTGCCTTAGGATATGTTCCTGTAAGTGCTAATTCTGGGTCATTTCTCCACATTCTTGCCAATACTGTGTATTATCATTTTTCAATCTGAATTGGTGAAAAGTGACATCGTCTCAGTTTAATTTCTATTTCTTTGATTCCTGGAGAAGTTGAACATGTTTTGTCATATTTATTGGCCACTTGTAGTTCTACCATCGTGGCTTTACTGATCATGACCTTTACTTTTTTTCTTTTGGAATGTTCATCTTACTATTTGTAATACTGGATTTTAAGAAAACCTTCTCCAGACACCTTAAGGAAGATGGACGTTCATTGATGAGGTATATATGTTGGTGAGAAGTGAAAATGTATGTGGAAGGGACGGGCAGTTAGAGATGCTGGTCTCTCTTCCTGTCCCAGATTTCAGCACTTCCTCCCTCTGCACTGCCTTTGGTCAGAGAGGGCAGTGGGGAGTAGGAAGATGAATGATCACAGCCACAGCTGCCTGGCCACTAGGCAGCACTCTGATCCCCCTCCCTGGCCTACCTTGGTTGTGGATCCATTTAATCTGTTACGTCAGCTGAGACAATGCTGGCACTTTTCAAAATGAACCTGACCAGGAAAACACTGGTGGATAAAGCCACCCCACCTTCTAAGCCTGCAATAGATGCAGCTGGCCTGGTAGTGGTCTGCATCTTTTCCAGAGCTCTTTTCTAGGCAGCTGTCTGGATCTGGCCCTCCAGGCTGCCACCTCTGACCCTGGGGTACAGCTCTATGGCCGCCTTGGGTCCTATGGATCACTGTAGTCCTTGGTGTTTTCCATGTTGCCTCACCCTTGCCCCTTTGAGAGGTCTCCGCCACTCTGGCTCTTGGCTCTCTTACCCTCAGCCTTGATTTGTTCCCATTTGTCTTGTTTGGATGCACATTTCTGGGTCAGTTAAGGGGCTGTTACATGGCCTTGGTGTCCAGTCCCATTTTTCTTGGAGTCCATCTTCCTTGGAATCCTTCCGCCTCCATCAGCTCCTGTCCACGGACTGGGAGAAGCCCTGTCTTTTCCTGCTACACAGTTCCTACTTTCCACTGGATTCCCTCCAAGCCCCCGTGTCCTGTCTGAGAGGGCATCTCTTTACCTCATTATGGAACAAAGATGACTCATGGACCCTAAGCCCCAATCACAGGTCACTCCTGTTTTAGCCACATACTTCTCAGGTGTCCTAAGCTGAAGTGCTCTGCTGTGGGGGGTCTTGGTGGGATGTGTTCCCTGATGTAGCCCAAGATCCTGGAATGGTACCTAACATATAGGAGGCAGTCTGTAAATATTTGTTGAGTGAATACATGACTTATATTTTGCTTGAACACCCCATCTACTTCCAGAATCTTTTAACTATAGTCACATATATCAGAGAAAATAGAAAAATACTCAATAAATGCAGTAATAGCAACTCACTTGTCTACAGCAGTAGGAGTGTTGTTCTCTTATAATTGGCAGAATATTTTGAGCTCATTTGAAGAAAAAAGAAGTTATTTAAGTACCAAACATTATTTAATATAGTTGGTTTAAAATCTCACAGCAAATATCTATAACCATGTGTTAAGACACAGGTCTTCGTGAAAGTAGATTGGTGCTTATATTGGGATGGAGGGGTATTAGGAGAAATGATGACTGTTAATGGGCAGGGGTTTTTTTTTTACGGGGTGATGAAAATCTTCTAAAATTGATCCTGGTGAGTCAATTACACAACTCCAGTGAATATACAAAAAAGCACTGAATTGTAAAATGGGTGAATTGTATGATATGTGAATTAGATCTCAACAAAGCTGTTATTAGACAAAAGACACAAGCACCCCAAACATCAGTTTTCAACTCTCTCCATGACTACAGAAAATCCTTTGACTAGGCAATACAATTTGTAAAAAAGTTTCCTTCCACTCCATCTTGGCTGCTTTCTTAGCGATTGCCGCGTGTGCTGCCTGGAAGGCCTGCTCTGTGTATTTGCCCAGCAGCCCGTGGGTCAGCATGGAAGACGGTGCTGGACAAGGATGAAGAAGGAAGGCTGGTCGCCTGGGAGGCTGCTGTCCAAAGCCCCTGTCCCCACGCCAGGAACAACGCAGCTTTGCCAGGGTGGGCGTCACTTCTTCAAGTTTCTTGCGGTTTTCCACAAGTTCAGGACCAACTTGTAACAGGATTTCAAAGCTCCCAGTACAGCAAGTAAATATGCCATATGTTTAATTACATGTGTTAGATAAGAGCTGACGTCCTCTAAAGAAGAAACCGGAGAAAACAACTTACAAATATGCACTCAGCTACTCAAAAATCTTTGAAAGAATCACAGCTTCTAAAAATCAAGAGATTGAAATAAAAAAGGAAAACTTCTGGCTCCGAGGCCCTTGTTAACCCAGCCAGCCAGCATCCTTCCTAGCTGTGTCCTCTTTGTTGTCAGGTGTTGTGTGTCTGTGGTGATAATTAGCCTGAGTTCTGTTTGGAAACAGACAAGGCTGGTGGTTGAACAACACGATGAATATAATTAATATTGCCAAACTGTACATGCGAAGATTATAGAAATGACAAAGGTTTTGTTACCTATATATTTACCACAAATAATAAAAAAGAAGGAATGAAATATTAGCCTGAGTTAAACAGGAATAGGGTGGTAGGGGGGTGTCTGATAGGTTTCAGAAACCCAAATAAATTAATTTTTTGATATCCTTGATCTGGAACTTTCTATGACAGTTTCTTCCACGAGTTGTCTATGAAATGGGATAGGAATAAAAAACCCTATTTCATAGGATTGCTGGGAAGATTAAATGCATGCGGTGTGCCCGGCACATGGTAAATATGGAATGTGTCCATTGTATTGTTACTTGTTATCAATTACAGCAGAAGCTGGCTATTGTGGGCACCCTCTAATCTCACCGCTGTGTCTGTGTCGTTCTTTGACGGTCAGGCCCCTGGTGCTGTGATGCTTCATTGGTGCCTGGGGTATTGGTTTATGGCAGAGATGATTCCTGCAAGGGAGGCAGGCTTCCACCGGGGTGGGAATCCTAGCCCTGCTGCTTCACAGCTGTGTCCCTGGGGCCAGCTTCCTCACCATTCTCCTCCTGGGTTTCTCATCAGTACACTGGATTAATCACCTTAGAAGTCACACGTGTACTTTGAAGGTTGTTATGAGGATTTGATAGGCTAATATCGGTAAAATGCTCAGCACACAGTCTGCCACGTTGTAAGCGCTAATTCGTATTTGTGAAATGAATGGACGGATAAATAGCTGAGCTGTGATGTGGAAGCCATGTATGTGACAGTTATGTCTGGAAGCTGGAGGTGAGGCAGAAAAGAACAAGTTTGGGCATTTCCTTCTGAAAGAAAAAAACAATGCAGGGACCAGGTGGGAAATATTTAGAAAAAATTGCTGGGGTAATCATGGCATTTGTTGTGGAATTTCCCACCCCCTTTCCAGAAGACCTCTAGCCCAGGGTAGTTTAGATATAAGCCTGCTAGAAACTTGAGATTGGATTATCAAATCAGCACTTCAGGTCCTGTTTGATGTAACACTGAGATTAATTACATAAACTGAACTTTGCTAAAACCTAAAGCATGATTTAAGAAATAAGACAAAAACAATCAGAAAAGGGATAAAAACTTGAGCTATGTGAGTTTTCCTAAAGGGCTTCTTTTGGTTTAGTTTGTTTTTAATATTTGAAGGCTTTCAGGGTGTACCGTTCATCACTTCACAACAAAACAAAGCAAAACAAAAACACCAGTGTTCATAGAAATCTACTGTTCTTAGAATTGAACTTTTGGAGAAATGAGGATTTTGCAATGGGAAAATTTTTTATATAATAGCCTACCTTCAAAAGTATAATAACAGCAGTCTTATTTTTGAATTTCTATTAAGCTCCTCTGCATGGTTTGCTTAGCTCTTATTGGCTCAAGTTTACCCCTTGTGTCTGGGAGGACGTCAGCCACACACCCCTGGCCCAGCTTTCAGGTGCTCCCCACTCACCCAGCTGAAACGGCGGGAGGTGGCTGCTGCAAACTGGTCTTCACATGGAGCTGTTTTCTCTAAAATTCAACCCCCTGCTTGTCTAGTCTACAGCAACAGTGATCTGCTTACTGACCCGGCTCCTGGCTCCTGTGGAAAATGGGCTGTGGTCTGGGGCTGCCGGTGGTTGAGGCTGCAGATGGGGATGCCTTTGGCAAGAAGGTGTGGGTGGCCTTGGCTGCAGTGGTCGTCGGCACCTGCGTCAGGGTGACTGGCATTGTGGCTGTCTCTGGAACTGATGGCTTCTGATAGGCTTTTGTTGTCTCACCTGTAAGAAAACAGAATCACATCAGGGCCTTCAAAATAGCAGGTAGGCTCTTATAGGACTAGAAATAAAATAAAGTGAACAAGTGTTTATTGAACACCAGCTACAAGCAAAGACCTGTGCTAGGCACTGCAGGGGGCAAAATCTGGGTGAATGACCCACCATTCCCGCCCTAAATCAAGGTATAATCTGGATGAAGAGATAAGCCAATAAGCAAACCAAAGATGAAATAACAATAGAATATTCAAATGACATCTCAAAACAACAAAATAGGCAAGGCAGAATATGATCAATGGTCAAGTTAACTTGAAAGAAGCCAAAAGCAATGGTTCATAGACACATTGTTGTTGCTGTTTCAATCAGCATTGGCCTCGGGATAGGGTACCTGTGTAGTGAAAATGGTTAATGCAGGTGGCTGCTTACTGAAAGTTTAGAGGGTTGAGTCCACCCGGAGGTGCCCCAGAAGAAAGGCCCAGTGGCCTACTTCTGAAAAATGAGCCACTGAAAACCCTGTGGAGCACAGTTCCACTCTGACACACATGCGGTCACCATGAGTCAGAGTTGCCTCGATGGCAGCTGGTGTGTGTGTGTGTATGTGTGTGTGTGGGTGACTGCCTCAGTGATCAATCTCACTGCCTCCTCCTCTGTGTGTGGTAAGATCTCCCTCTGCTTCCCTCTTATAAAAAAGCTTCCCTCTTATAAGAGCATGTAAATGCATTTATGGTCCACCTGGATAATCCAGGAACATTTTCTTAGCTCAAGGCCCTTAATTAATCACGTCTGCAAAGAGCCTTTTTTGCCATAGACGGTAATGTCCACAGGATTCAGGGATTAGGACGTGGATATCTTTTGGAGGCCGTTTCTCAGCCTACTGCAGCATCCCAGCTCCAGCCTTAACTCTGCTAAGGACTGATGTGTTTTTGGCACACAGGAGAGTAAGTCAAGGGAAATAGAGTCCGAGATAAGAAGGCTGTGCCCTCTTTGTGGGATCTGTCTTTCTTGACACTGGAGAACAGTGACAGAACCGTCGCCCGGGAAAGGCCACATAGACAAACATGCGGCTGGATGTGCAGACCCGCTGCCCAGTGCTGGTACCTGCTCATTTCCCCACCCTGATGCTGTCCCCTCCTGTGGGGTCACAGCAGTGACAAGGGAGAGCAGGTCAACGCACTGTGCCTTGGAATTGGGCTGGAGTGTAGCTGTTCAATGTGCTCCTGCAGGCATTAGCTGGTGAGGCAGGAAGTGGCTCCCTCACTTACCATGTGTCACGGATTGAATTGTGTCCCCTAAAAATATGTGTCAACTTGGTTAGGCCATGATTCCTGGTATTGTGTGGTTGTCCTCAATTTTGTGATTGTAATTTTATGTTAAAGAGGATTAAGGTGGGGTTGTAATACTCTCACTAAGGTCACATCCCTGATCCAATGTCAAAGGAGTTTCCCTGGAGTGTGGCCTGCACCATTTTTTATCTTACCAGAAAAAACCAGTGCCGTGGAGTCATCTTACAGGAGATGAAAGGAAAGGGAAGCAAGCAAGCAGAGAGCAGGGACCTCATACCACCAACATAGCAGCGCCGGAGCAGAGTGCGTCCTTTGGACCCAGGGTTCCTGCGTGGAGAGGCTCTTAGTCCAGGGGAAGACTGATGACAAGAACCTTTCTCCAGAGCTGACAGAGAAAGCCTTCCCCCAGAGCCGACACCCTGAATTTGGACTTCCAGCCTACTAGTCTGTGAGAGAATAAACTTCTGTTTGTTAAAGCCATCCATTTGTGGTATTTCTGTTACAGCAGCCCTAGATAACTAAGGCACCCTGTTTCTTGCCTACAAGTGGGTCACCTTTACATATGCCTGTGTACTGTGCTAGACAAATTACTAAAGAGCCGGCAGCAGCCTCCAGGGTTCAGCCAGTCATGGCACCATCCTCAGGCAAAACTGAACCTGCATGATTTAAGACATTTCCATTACTTGAAAGGGATTGAGCTTTCGTAACAAGTCCTAGAGAAGTTTCTAATTTCTCCAAAGTATTCCTCTGTCTTACCCTGTGGTAAATGCTACTACCCATTAATATCTCTTTAGGGAGATGCAGGCCCGGGTTCAAGCGACATCGTATAGGGAAAAGCCATTTTGTAGAATCACTTGTGGATTTTACGAAATGTTGTTTTTAGGTGCCATTGAGTTGGTTCTGACTCATAATGACCCTATCTACAACAGAACAAAACACTGCCCTGTATTGCACCATCCTCGCAATCACTGCTATGTTTGAGACCATTGCAGCCACTATGTCAAGCCATCTCCTTGAGGATCTTCCCCTTTTTCGCTTTCTCTACCAGACATGATGTCCTTTTCCAGGGACTGGTCCCTCCTGACAACATGTCCAAAACATAAGACGAAGCCTCGCCATCCTTGCTTCTAATGAGCATTCTAGGGGTACTTCCAAGACAGGTTTATTTGTTCTTCTGGCAATCCATGTTATATTCAATATTTTTCACCAATGCCAAATTCAGGGGCATTCATTATTCTTTGGACTTCCTTATTCATTTTTCAGTTTTCACATCCATATGAGGCGATTGGGTCAGGCACACCTTAGTCCTAAAGTGCTATTTTTGCTTTTTAACACTTTAAATAGGTCTTTTGCAGCAGATCTGCCCAATACAATGTGTTGTTTGATTTCCTGAGTGCCGCTTCCGTGGATGTTGATTGTGGATCCAAGTCAAATGAAATCCTTGACAACTTCAATCTTTCCTCTGTCTATCATGAGGTTGCTAATTGGCCTAGTTGCGAGGATTTTTGTTTTCTTTATGTTGAGGTGCAACCCATACTGAAGCTGTGGTCTTTGATCTTCATCAGTAAGTGCTTCAAGTCTTCTTCACTTTCAGCAAGCAAGGCTGTGTCATCTGCATAAAGCAGGTTGTTAATGAGTCTTCCTCCAATCCTGATGGTGTGTTCTTCTTCATATAGTTTATCTGCTTGGGTTATTTGCTTAGCATACAGCCTGAATAAGTATGGTGAAAGGATACTACACTGATGCGCACCTTTCCTGACTTTAAACCATGTAGTATTCCCTTGTTCTGTTCGAACAACTGCCTCTTGGTGTATGTACAGGTTTCTTATGAGCACAATTAACTGTTCCAGTATTTCCATTCTTTGCAGTGTTATCTATGGGCTATTGTTTTTGTTTGCCCTCTGTCCTGTGTGGATCAGATCTGTCTTTAAAAGGGAGACAGAAAATCACTCTACCCCAATTGCTCACAGTTCCCAACTGAACTTAAAGCCCTTGATGTAATTCATGGGACAGGCTCTTCTTGAGTAATTTGAAGTAAAACAGTTTCTTCACACAATCTCAGAGGGGTGGAAATTTGGTCTCTTTTTAAAAGTTTTAAGAGGAAAAATTTATATAACTTCCCTTAAAAAAAAACTTCCCTTAGGCCCTTAATATATTACTCTCTTGGACATGGTCAAGAGCAGCTCTGGACAGCCACCTTCTCAACAGCAGCAGGAGGTGGGTCAGAGCTCCACATACCTGGCTCATCATCAGAACTGAGGTGGAGGCATTAAAATGGCGATGCCAGGGCCCTGCTCAGAGACAGATCTGGAGATGAAAACTGACTAGAGAACCACTGCCAGTACCAGGCTTGACTCCTGGTCGCTAAAGGTTTGTGAGCTTGGCTCCCTTCTTTGTAAACTGGGAATGTTAACACCGGTTTTGTAGCCTTGGAAACCAGCATACGTGGAGTCTTGCTAGGCTTCAAGCTAGATAAACCTCCCTTTAAAGTGGCAGTCCCACTGTGGAGTAAGTTTTCACCAATTTAAATGAAAAACTCCAGTAAAAATCATAAAGGGATACCCCTCTTTGTTGCTACTTTTTCTTGAATTATGAATTCCTTTTAGAGATTGAGGGTAGCAGCTGGCAGGTTTCAGCATGCCCCTGAAAAATGCTTCCTGGTCTCTCCAAGAATGTGAGCTAACAGGTTAATCAGGTTAGGATGACCCCCCAAAGCATGAGAACTTTCTTCCAAGGGAAATCATCACACTTGAAAAACAGAAGGCATCTTGGTTCACCTTGTGCAGCTCACACAGCAGACAGGCATTACCTGAGACATAAATGCTGTTCCTGAGCAGGCAGTTAACAGCCATTAGGCAGCAGCTGTTACTTGGCTGGAGCCTAAAGCTACTCCGAGCTGAATAAAATTAGATAAGTGTTGGTGTGGAGACATTCACCAATACCTGGGAAGGCACATCCCTGGTACCACAGCAAGAAAAAAAAAAAAGTTGTTGTCACATCAGTTCTGACTTATGGCGACCCCATGTGTTCGAGTAGAACTGTGCTCCATAGGGTTTTCAGTGGCTGGTTTTTTGAAAGTAGACCGCCTGGCAAGACACCAGGGGTACTGGTTTCCTAGGCTGCTGCAACAAAGTACCACAAATTGGGTGGCTTACAAGAGCAGGAATTTATTGTCTCACAGTTGTAGAGACTTGGAGTCAGAATCCAGGGTGTTGGCAGGGTCTCTCTATGAAGGCTCTAGGGGAATGAAGATCCTTTCTTATCTCTTCCAGCTTCTGGTGGCCCCAGGCATTTCTTTGTTTGCAAATGCAGCATAACTCCAATCTCTGCTTCTGCTATCGTAGTGCAGTCTTCCCTCTGTCTCTAAGTGTCTTCTTTTTTATAGGACCCCACTCATATTAAATTAAGATCCACCCTACTCCAGGATGACCTCATGTTAACTGATAACACCCTCAAAGACCCTATTCCAAACAAGGTCACGTTCCTGGGTACCAGGGGTTAGGACTTCAGCATAAACTTTTTGGGGACACAATTCAACCCATAACATCAAGTATCCCTCTTATGTTAGAATCCTTGGAGTTTTGCTCAGAGTGTGGTACATAGGAGGTGCTCACTGCATGGTTATTGAATCAATGAATACATGAAGGAATGCATTTAATTTTTTAACTCTGATAACCATGGATGATCTAGTAATAGGAGGCTGAAAGTAATACCTAAAGGATGAGATGGTTTAGTAAAGGGGACAAGTGATATCAGTAGAGCCTGGCATTATAACTAGGACTTTTGCTATAAGGAGCCCCGGGAAGTGCAAACAGTTAACATGCTTGGCTGCTAACTGAAAGGTTGGATGTTCGAGTCCACCCAGAGGTGCCTCAGAAGAAAGGCTTGGAGATCTACTTCTGAAAAATCAGCCATTGAAAATTCTACTCTGACACACATGGGTTTTCCAGGAGTCGGAGTCAACTCGATAGCAACTTTTTTTTTTTTTTTTGCCATACATTTATAAATTTTCATAGCAGCACATTGCCCCAGCTTACAGTACTCCTTCTTTCAGTCACTCAGCCACATGGACCCAGTGTTTGCTGGGGGTGGACGTGGTCAACTGGGCTCTGGTGCTTGGGTAGACAGAGATGAAGTTATAGAAATGATCGGCAAACCAAGTGGATTTCAAAATTGAAGGCATCATTTGGCTGTACTTTCTATCTTCTCAGGGAGTCCTGGTGGCACCACGGTTAAGCACTTAGCTGCTAACTGGAAGGTTGGTGGTTTGAACCCACCAGCTGCTTTCATAAAGATTTACAGCTTTGGAAACCCTATAGGGGCAGTTCTACTCTGTCCTATAGGGTCCCTAGGAGTCAGAATCAACTTGAAGGCACTGGGTTTCTTTGTTTTTGGTTTTCTTCCTCTTCCACCCTTTATATCTCCCTGCTCCCCCTGCCCCCCACACACACTTTATCAGCTTTAAGGTGATACAATCAGAATTTGAGTGCGATTTGGGCTGGGTAGTCCTGTGCCCTTGGGCAAGTTACTAAACTTCTCTAAGAATATTTGTAAATGGGGACAATGTCAGGACTCTGCCTCAGGGTTGCTGTGTAACACAGTGCTTGGCACAAAGAAAGCTGATAGCCACAGTCACAGGGGGTCCTAGAGATTCTTCCTGTTATCCTAGGATTCTGGTTAAGGCTCAAAGCTAAAATCAGATGCTCCCAAGTACCCCTGTTCTGAATGTGCAGGGGTGCCCCTGTGTGAAATGGCAGCAGTAATAATAATAATGTCAGAACGTGTTTAACTTTGGGGGGATACTGCAAGTCAAGATCAGCTCAAGGTTGATCTCTCTGAGGTGGAGGTCAGACATACTTCCACTCTCCAACCTTTTTTACCAATTCTGACATCAGCTGTCCCTCCCACGGCACTCTCTATTCTCCATTGGGTTCGATAATCTGTTGCAATGGCCACACATAACGCACAGTGTGGGCAAGGGGAAAAGCTTGCACTTGAGAAGAGGAAGAGAAAAGGGGTGGTGGTGACATTCCTCAATAAGATGGTCCCTACGTAGTTAAACTTAAAGCCAAGGAAATGATCCCTATAAGGGTCCCTAACCTGATAAAGTCCCTAACTTGGTAATTAAACCTTAAGCCAAGGAAATAATCTCTTTAGGGGTCCCTGTCTTGGCTAATTAAACATTAACATGGAGAGATAAGAGACAAGAAGGATAAAAAATTCTAAGAAAACAACTATCGGGGCTCTCAGATTCTTTATATCTGAGTAGCCTGCTTGGTGCTCCCTAGTCAAGTGTACTTTTGTTACTAACCCTCTGTTAGCTAATAAACCTCTGCTTGCTTGACACTATTTGTCTCAGGGTTTGAATTCTTTCCTACACCGAAGACAAGAACAGAGGCTATTCTCCGGTAGCAACAGACCGTACTTTTATTTAAGTGGTTTGTTGAGGAACAACTTGAGATCGGGATCAACAGGCTACAACTCAGGAATCAGGAAGCATGCAGGCAGTCTTCGTTCTTCAGTGTAGGACAGCTTTGTCAGCTCCTCTTGGCCCCACGAGGACAGGTTCCTTTCGGCTCCCTCAGGACATGATCCTCTTGGTCCTGTTGCTGCAGTCTCTGCCACTGGGCCTGTCATTGTCCTTGACCATGTTATAGCTCTTTTAGGAGGTTCCTTGCCTCTTTTCGGTCTCTGCTTCTTCTCCCTTTTTTCTTCCTTCTGCTTCTTTTCTTGCTTCTTTCTGTCTCTCAACCTTAGTGGGGCTGGTTGCTTAAATACATAAACTCCTTGTCAATTTCAAGGCATGGCACTCTCACCAGGGCCATGAACTGACCTAGCCCCTCTCTGTAGGTGACAGACATGTCATTTGCATATTAGGCAAGGTTGGGCTACAACTCATCTCATTTGCATAGTCTATTGACCAATCCCTGCAAGGTACATACCAATCAACGGGTCGGCTGCAGCCCAGGACCAAACAAAAAGCATCAAATCCAGTTGTTTATAGCTTAACCCGGAAAGGTCAATCAACCTGGACAAAAGTAACAAACCTTCTGGGGTAGAAAAGTAGGGCAAAGGTAACTCCTCAGGGCTTAAGGGAAAAATAACCTGCTTTTCCAAAGAACCAAGGCAAAAGGCCACCTAAAGGATCTCATTTCACCACAGCCTGAACTGCCCCCAAGTGGGGCCAGTTTGCTCTCCCTGAGGTTCGCTTATAGCTCATCTCAGGAGAACTGGCATAATCACCCCCTACCTCACCCCGGCCAGTGAGGGCAAGGACAGGGCCAGATGAAGAGGAGCTACCTTTTGGGGAGTGCGGTATTCAGGGTAAGAGGTTTTCCCTCTCTTCCTATGTGCTCTGTCCTCCCCAAGCCAAATCAGGTGCTTCAAGAGAGACATTCATCAAGGTTGGTTGGGCCCATGGGAGAGGAGGTGGGCGTCTCAGTCCTGCTGACGTGTTCTGAGTTGCAGGGATCAGAGGTCCACCCTTATGTACTGCAGGATCTGAGTTTGGAGAGAAGGTTTTGGAGTATTCTGGGATCCTAGAAGCACTCTCTCCCTCATGGTAAAAATAGGAGGTGCTTGACATGTCGTCCCAGAAGTTGGGGGGCTTGCTTGAATATAGTGACAGTTTCTGTACCAGGGATCTCTGAGAGTGTGTGCATATGGGGGGGCGGTGGTGGTGGTGGTGCTGGAGTGGCCCAGGTCAGCAGGGCTCGGGAGGCCAAAGCTGAAAGTGATGGGAAGAAGTATGCCACCTCGCCTTATCTCAGCTCTCCTCAGACCTGGAGGAGGAAGAGAGCCCCAGCTGCTCCCTTGGCTTTCTGCTAGGGGGCAGGAGAGGAGGGGCTGCCCAGGGGTGCTGGGCCAAGGGATGGCATACCTAACTTGGAGAAAGACTTCTGGCTGAACACTGCCCCTTGCCCCTGATATCCACACACAGCACCTATTCAGAAGTCACTGTGTTAGCCTAGCTGAGATAACAGAGAGGACATCTCCCCCACCGACTGCCCAGTCACTTAAGGAGATTTCTGTGACAGTTTCCTGTTCCCTGTATCCATACTGAAAGAAGAAAAAAGTGATGTCTCAGAAATGGATGATGAGGCACCTCCACCTGCTGCCAGCATGGGGTAGGGGGGTGGAGGGTGGGTGCACAACTATATCCTTACAATTGAAGCGAACTATCCAGAGTCTGGATTTCTGGACTAATTAATAAGTCATTGAAGATAATAGTAGTTGGGGACAGTTACAGAAGGGGGGCATCGTTCCTTAATTGTATGCCAGGGCTCCTCAAATTAGGACAATATTATTAGCGTAAGAAAACATAGTATCATGGTTTAGAAAAGGGTTTCTGGAGCCAGGATGCAGGGTTTGATTTTCAGCTTTGCTACTTACTAGCTGTGTGGCAAAGAGTAAGTTACTTAAACTCTCTGTGCTGCATTTTCCTCAAGCTCTAAATTAGGACAAGAATAGTACTTACCTACGGTGTCGGGGTGATTAAACACGTGATTATCCTGCTCTTGGAGCACAGCAGTGCTCAATAGATGCTAACTTCTATTGCTATTCTTAAACCATTGTTCACTTTAAGTACATGAATAGAACCTGAACAAAATAAAAAATCAGCTAGCCCATCAAGTTTCTGGAAACCATGCAAGATCCCATTAGAAAGCAATTCCCAAGTTCTCTTTGCCCGTGTGGGAAATCATAGCACCCCACAGACACAGTATTGCACGGCACAGTTCTCACTTTAGCACAGAAATCTATAAAAAGGCATTTCCTTTGCCTGAGGTCTATCTGCACCCCCTTTTGCAATTCACATGGAAGCTGGGTGGGCACAACCAACCCACAGACAGGGTCGGTTTTGGCCTGGGTTGTTTGGATCGGGTGCCGTCCCCTGAGGGAATCCGTTATCACATAAGCCACATCATTGTCTTTGCTTCCCTTCATGTCCTACCTAAGTAGATACAGCTTTTCTCTTCCAGCTGCCAGGAAGCACTTCCAGACAGAATGTCATGTCATCTTCTAAAGCAACAATATAGTAAAATTCAAGGCAATAGTCATTCTGAACAAAAATGGCACAAATACAGAGACAATCTTGGAATTGCTAAAACAATACAAAACAAAACAGAAAAAATAAGGCCTTCATTCTTCAGCCCCAGCCACCTGATCCCATCGATTTCTGTGCCCATGTTCCTGGCATCTGTTAAAATCTTACTGGAGACAGTGGAGCCTGATTGGGGACGATGTTAATTTCTGCACTATCTCCTGAAACACAACACTGCATGTTGACGAACTCAGAAGATTTCGATGAAATCACACGCAAACACTTGCCTGCCTTGGCAGCTGGGCTTTTAGATGATGAATATGTAAGAGCCGCTGGGTAGGTTACACCCTTTTTGGGTTTACCTTCTGCAAAAAAGAAAAAGAAAATTGATTTATTTCTAGAGTGAGAGGTTTAGATGGTCCTGTACTGATAAGCTGATTCCTTCCTTCCAATTTATCTCTCTGGAGTTCAATAAAACCAGTCTTCCTTGTGCTGAATTGTTGATTACGATAAGAAAGTCAAAGTGGCATTTTGCCTCCCTGTATAGCCTGCATTTTATTAATATCAGAATGGAAGCAATAAAATCTCCATGATTCAGAGCTGCTTCACATTAGCAATCTTTATTTCGCTCATGAAGATGACATGTCAGCTAAGGTTTTCATATATGTGGCTTTGAATGTTTAATTAAGTCCTTAGACGAATCTAAACTATTCCACGCTGCTGTCCTGTTAGATGACAGAGTACGCTCTCCTGGTCGCAGCCAGCTATGGGGTGGATGGCTACCTCTCCCCTTCACTGACCCTGTGGATCTATCTGAATTCCATGGCACTGAAGAAACCTGAATTAACTATTTGTTACCCTCCCACGGAGAGAAATTTGTGAGGAGGAGGAACGCTAATGCCTGTCATGGGAAATAATGAAAGCATTAAAACAAAACAAAACAAACTGTTTTCAGGTGGTTGGGGCTGGTTAAAGCAGCAACCAAGTCTCACAGGACTGAAGAATTGCCTGAGAAGGCTGCTGCCTGCAAAGCCTTCCTACAACCCTGAAGTGATGCGAGAAATTCCATCAAGTAAGCTTTGTTCTGAGATTAAACTGAAAGCACTACTGGATTGTACGTAAGCCCCCTGAAGGCAAGTAATTTGTCTGATTTGTTGATTGTTGAATTCCCAGGGCCTAGTCCTTGTGATGCAGTGGTTAAGAGCTTGGCTGCTAACAATGACAAGGTCAGCAGTCCCAATTCACCAGCCGCTCCTTGCAAACCCTTTGGGGGCAGTTCTACTCTGTCCTATAGGATCACTATGAGTCAGAATCAACTTGACTGGGCAATGGGTTGAGATTAGTGTTTACAGGTTCCTGGGTGGTGCAAGTGGTTTGCAATTGGCTATTAACCCAAAGGCTGGTGGTTCAAACTTACCCAGTAGCTGTGTGGAAAGAGCTGGCGGTCTGCTTCTGTAAGATTATAGGCAAGAGAACCCAGTGGGACAGTTCTATTTGATAACACATGGGGTTGCCATGAGTTGAAATCAACTAACCAGCAATGGATTTCTTGGTTTTTGAGGAGCAGTGTTTAGGAGACCCTGGGAGGTACAGTTAACATGCTTGGCTGCTAACTGAAAGGTTGGAGGTTCAAGTCCACCTAGAGGAGCCTCAGAAGAAAGGCCTGCTTATCTAGTTTAGAAAAATCAGCCACCAAAAACCCTACGAAGCACATTTCTGCTCTGACATACAAGGGGTCACCATGAGTCAGAGTCGACTGGACGGCTGCTGTTTTTTTAGAGCAGTGGTTGGCATGTAGTAGGTGCTCAATAAATATTTATTGAGCAAATGAATATCTTAATACTTAGATCTTTGCTAAAATTCAAATACCTACGGGAGGAAAATCCTCATTATTGAATATTTATTTCTAATAATGAAAGCATTCCAGCTGTCCACCGAGGGAATGCTGTTACAGGCTGGGGCTTGGGGAGGAGATAGAGAGGGTTGGGGCATAGGAGCTGGGGGGTTGGAACAGAACTTAGTCCTTGATTTTGCCAAACATCCTTTTGGCACAAAGGACTTTAGAAGCAGACGGGGTTTTAGGAAGGGTCTGGAATTGAGAGTAAGGAAATCTAGGTTTCTGTTTCTATTTTGCCATGGATTAACTGGCTCAGCTCCTGATATTCTCATTTTTTTTACTCAGAAAATATGGATAATGACATGACCCTATTCACTACACAAAGTTGTAGGGATCTAATGGGGGAAAAAAAGCCCAAAATGTTTAAGAACTCTAACCAAACCAAACCAAACCCAACCAAACCCAACCCACTGTTGTCAAGACAATCATAAAGCCCGTTGCCGTGGAGTTGATTCCAGGGTGTACCTAGCCTATAGGGCTTAGTAGAGCTGCCCACAGGGTTTCCAAGGCTGTAATCTTTGTGGAGGCAGACTGCCTCGTCTTTCTCCTGCAGAGCCACTGAACCATCAAACTTTCTGTTAGCAGCAGAGCGCTTTAACCGCTGCATCACCAGGGCTCCTCAACTAGAGCTTGGTATTTCCGGCTTCTCCGCTCCTGTCCAAGCCTGCCACACTAGGGCTTGTTTCACACTCGGTGAGGTCCCTGAGGCTGCGGGCCACACTTCCTCACCAGAGAGCCGTGCAAAGGCATCATCTCCGTGTGTTTATTCTTCTTCTCACATCTGAAATCCTACGGCCTTTTCTGTTTCTGCTCAGGAGGAGCAGAAGTCTGAGCTCAGTTTTCTGAAATGCGGGGATCAAAGAACACATGGCCCACCCCATTCCTGGACTGGGGAAAGATCATTTTGACCCAAAATGCACAGTCCACTCCCAGCCCACCAAAGTCATTAATTGAAGCAGCACAGTTACGTGTGAAAACTGGAAATAAAAACCCAGTGAAAGGTCACAGGGGCATGTGAGCCTTCAGAGAAGGATTCTGACACAATCCAATTAAACTCGTTGGCCGCCAGCCTCTGAAAAAGGGGCGCCGTGCTCCTTGGCGGCCAGGTGATATCCTTACGCTGCAGTGCACTCTTCCCAGCTCATTCATTCGAAAGAGCCATTCCAGAAGCAGAGACGTTTATTATCATTGGCAAGAAATATTTTCGGTTAAATGTCACTAGGTGAAATGAGGGGAGATGGAAGCTGAGATTTATAGAGAATAATCTCAGCAGATTGATTTTCACTTAAAAAACCCCCAAACATCTCTACTCACATGGAATTAATTTTCTTTTAAACCTCTACTGGGATTCCTGGATTGCAGGCGAAGCAGTTAGAAGTGAAACACTCTTAGCCAGGAGTGACTTGGTAAACACCTATGTGGAGATTCTGTTTCTCCCTCTGCTCAACAACTTTGTGTTCTAGACATTAGCATTTTTACAGGCCCTGGTCTGAATTCTTTGTTACCACAGTGCTGTGGTTGATTCCCCCCACTAGCTTACATAGTAACCAGTCTAATTTGAACCCTGAGAGAGTAGAATTCGGCAGGCAGGAGGAAACAGGGATTACTCAAATTGAGAAAATCCTAAAAAGTCTGTCTGTAGTCCTTTTACAACTCTGATCTATGGCAGATAATGGGGCTTGGGGCATGGGGTGCATAAATGTGCCTGAAAGTCACTTGATTTGAAGACCTTCTACATTCGGAGATACTTCTCTCTTACCCTGCCTCAACCGGCCTTCCACGGGTGGTTCCTTCTCAGAAAAGTCCCATGGCACCTCTTGTTAGGATACCAGGAAGGTTTGCTGGAATCTAGTTTAAAACCCCATGGAACCTCCTTGGAGATAACGGGAGATCCAAGATCTACGGTTAAGTAAGTTTAGGGTGGGAATAAAACATTGTGTTGTGCTCAAAGACTAATATGGACATGTCAAAAGTCTGAAGGACTTTCAGTGGTTAAACTTTGATAATTTGAGCATTAAAAAGAATAATGAGGATATGGATTAAAACATGCTATAATTAAAACAAAAAAAGGTGGAGAAAGTTAGTTAGGATGCTAACTATCAATTGTAAAAGGAATACTCGAATTAGAAAAACTATAATTGTGCAATCCCTAACGTAATACATGCTATAGAAAAGATCATCAGCGGATGTTAAACCATTGGGTGACATCTATTGGGAAACAGGCTAGTCTCACTATCTCAAAGTATCACCCTACAGATCGCTTATTAATTACAAGGTTTTTTTTTTTTTTTCCCCATGGAGAGATATGGTAAAGTAGCCAAGTAATCAAATTTAGCATCACCAACAGTTGGACAAAATGACATTACATGTTTCCTGATACAGCTATTGTGATATGACACGATGGGTACGCTTTGATACTGGCCATGTAGCATCCTTGCCAAAATGTTTAATTTAACGTGAATCTAGTCATGTGGAAACAGTTGGACCAGTCCAGTTCGTGGGACCAAGTATAAGACAACTGTCCTGGATTCTTAAAAAATGTCAATGCCATTAATAAACAAAATAGGTAGTGGTCATGGGGGACAGTTCCACATGTCACTAAACAGACATGACAGGTAAATACAATTCATGATCTTTGATCATATTGTGGATCCGAAAAAAAAAAAAAAATGTTATGAAGACTATTTGGGGGATATTGAATACAACTGAATAAGAACTGTATATTAGATACTATTACTATATTAGTGTTAATTTTTACAGGTGTGATACTGGTATTATATTGTGGTTATTTAGGAAAATTTTCTTAAAAGATGTGTGCTGAAGTATTGAAGGGTAAAGTAGCATGATGTCTCCAGTTTGATTTCACATGGTTCGGGACAAAATAGAGAGAGAGAGAGAGATAAAGCAAATGTAGGAAAATATTAACAACTGGTGAAGCTAGGTGAAGGGAATTCATTGTTCTAGTCTTTTAATTTCTCTGTAAATGTAAAAATTTTCAAAATAAAATGTGCATTGGGGGAAATTTTCAAAAATAGAAAAGGGAAGGTGGACAAAGATTCGTGGTTATCTTTTCACTGTAAAGTTACACTAGTCACTAGCTCATTGACATTACCTCTTTGGAAGAAGAAGAAGAAAAAAGAGTGAAATACGATTGTCTATCAAATTCCTGTGGTGCTGGACAGGAAGAAGTGACTGAGGAGTGAAATGAAATGAAGTAAGTAAAAAATTGAAAAAACCTAAGTTAAAGTTGCAGCTCAGCTTTGAAGAACGTATGTCCCTATCCAGTCACTTACCAGAAACCTCAGGGAAGAATGAGGCAGATATGAGGTACATCTGTCCTAACTACAGGACTATTCAACAACCCAGGTTTTTAAAACATAATTCACTTACTTAAAAGCTTGGTTGAGCTTATAACTGCGATGTGTTTAAAATGAGCAATTGGAGGCCTTTTAACATTTTCAGGTTTGATTTTGTGGTGATTTGTCACTGATAATTATAATTCATTGTTCCTTGATTCTAATTATCAGAAGAGCTAATGGTTCCAATTTTTATGCAATGAGGTGGGTCATAAACAAAAACATAAACAAAAACTTATCAGCGCATTGAAAAGAACACATTTCTCCCTTTGAGGCCACTTAACCCATACCACATTTAGCACATTTCTAGAGCGTGGGGATACCTGAGACAATGAAGGACTCTCTCCATCGTGGTAGAGATAATGACTGGACACCATTGGAATAACTCCCTTTATAACCAGACTGTCCAGCAACTTTCCGAACAAGTATTTTCCCTCCTGAATTATCAAGCACACCACTGTGAAGAGAAAAAAATAATTTTTAAAGAATAAGCAGAAAAATATTGTTTGATATGATCAACAGACCATCAAACCAGCCTTCATCTTTATTTAGAAACAATTGAAGCAGTGAGATTAAGAAAAGGTTCACCATGACTGCAGCCCAGATCTTGGGAATGGTGCCCCCATTACACAGCCTGACATTTGCCCTCCCAGGTAAAATACCCTCTCTCTTATTAATGACTCGATTGTTTTGCCAGTCAGAAATCTCTCTTCCACCATGTTTCAAATTTCCTTTCCTTGGTTTCCTCATCCCCACTAGTTTTTTTTTTTTTCACTTAGAAATTTTACTTAAAAAATATTTTTATTGTGGTAAAATATGTATATCAAAAGCATTTGCCATTTCAACCATTTTTACAATTTATAACATTAATTATATTCATCACGTTATGCCACCATCACCACTATCTATTTCTAATTTTTTTCATCACCCTTCGCAGAAACTCTGTACCCCTTAAGCAATAGCCCTCCATTTCCCCCGTCTGTCCTGGTAACCACTAACAAAAGTCTGTGCATTTCCTATTCTGGATATTTCATATAAGTGGGATCATACAATTAGTGTCCTTTTGTGTCTGCCTTATTTCACTCAGCATAATGTTTTCAAGATTGATCCATGTCGTAGTATGTATCAGACAGAACTTCAGTTCTCTTTATGGCTAAATACTAGTCCATTGTATTGATATACCACATTTTGTTTATACTTATCTGTTGGTAGACATTTGGGTTGTTTCCACATTTTGGCTATTGTGACTAGTGCTGCAACGAAGACTAGTGTCCGGGTTTTCTGTTTCGGTCCCTGCTTTCAAGTGTTTTGAGTATATACCTAGGAGTGGAATTGCTGGGTCGTGTGGTAATTCTATGTTTAATTTCTTTAGGAATCCTCACTAATTCTTTTAAGCAAAACAGTTCTCTTGACAATTTCCAATTTGGTTTTTTGATGTCACACAATGACTCCAGTTATTTCAAAGAATGGTATGAAAAATTTAAAAGCAAAGTATTTTTACTCCTTTTATTTGCAGCCAAGGAGGGAAGTGTAGAGCTAAATTAAACTCATTAAGAAGAGTCCTCCAAAGAATGGAAATTGCTTCTTTAGTTTTCAGCATTTTACAAGGTTTCACATACTGATATGATGTCTCCTGCAGAGATTTATCTACCTCTCTCTGTCTATGTTAGTCAGGGGCTCCTTTCTGGTTCTTAAATATCACATTCATCTTGTCATTTCATTACCCCAGAGCCTAAAATGGCTCCTTTGGGTCTCTGTAATTTATGGCCCAGGGGCTAAAAAAGTATCATCACCGTCCCCCTCCACCCCAGCAGGAATGAGAGTTGCTATTTCCTGTCCTCCCGCCTTCATGGTGAGTCAACAACCTTCAACACTCAACTTCCCAATGACCATGAAGGAAAGACAGTGATAATAAGAACTGACATATAAAACACTTAATTGCTTTGAAAATCATTCCCACAAAGAGTATTTCAAGGGATCCTCCCAGCAAATCTGAGTTGTAGGGTGGAAGAATCGCTGTCATTCCCATTTTGCAGAAACAGGCTTAGAGAGGTTGAGTGATTCACTCAAGATTTTGCAGCTAACAAATTGCAAGGCAGGGATTTGAACCCAGGTCCAACTGACCTTGAATCCTGGGTTTGTCCCACTCAGTCACAGATGCCATTCATGGTTCAAAACCATAGGCACCTCCAACACCAACTCCTCATCACTCGCTGGGGTCTTTACAACTTTGCCCTGTCTCCAACAGGGACTTTCCATAGTTGGGTCACCTGCACTTCTCTCCGCCGCAGTTAGCCTGGCTGTGCTCCCCTGACAAGCCACACTGTTCCACTCACCTATCTCTGCACGGGCTGCTCTTCACCTGGTTGCCCAGCTTCCACTCCTGCCTGACGAGGCCTGTGCTGCCTTCAAGGGCAGCTCAGGTTCCAACAGCTCTTTCCCACAGAGACTGACAGGTCTCTGCCATCTCCTTCTCTAACGCTAGAGAACCTGTTCACAAAGGAGACTCTGATTTTACTCCGTCCAGTACTATTTCCTAAAGGCTTCTTGAGTCAATTGTCTCCCAACTAGATGGGGGAATTTTCTCACAGAAAGGACAATAGGTTATGTTTTAGCATAAGAAGGCCTTCCAGTGGTGTGTGGGAGCTGCTCACAACAGCTGGCCAGGGTCAGTGGTTAAACTTTTAGAATTGTATAAGCAGTTGACTTCACATTGGCAGCTTAAAATTAGTTGAATATTTATACCACTGAAGTTGGCCAATCAGGACCCACTGCCCCTCCTTTTTGGAGAGTTGGTCATTAAACATTTATCAGCAGCACACCACTGGCCTAGGATGAACATTCTAATTAAAAAAATAATAAAATGACCCTAAGTTCCCTTTACTTATAATTAATGGGGAAAATGGAAGTAATTTTTCTTTTCCCCAGAGAAATTATTCTACCCTTGCATTGATACTCCCTTGTACTTGTAAACTTCACTTGTGAAAATGCTTGTGTATGTGTGTCTGTGTGTGTGTGCATGTGTGCACGTATGTGTGTGTGTGTTCACTCTTGTTTAAGAGTCATGGATGAGGCACTTAGCTGCCACTCAGAGTAGGGAAGGGTGGGACATGCTGAGCTTGCCTCAGGCTGCTTAAAGGGAATGGGGGACCCAGGGGAGTGTCAAGCTGGACTGGGCTGCTGGTACCCCTTGTGAGGGTTGCATAAGACTGAAAACCCATTACAACAGTAAAAAGATAGAAACAACCAAAGTGCCCATCAATTGATGAATGGATAAACAAATTATGGTATATTCACACAATGAAATACTACTCAATGATAAAGAACAATGAGGAATCCATGAAACATCTCATAACATGGAGGAACATGGAAGGCATTATGCTGAGTGAAATTAGTCACAAAAGGACAAATATTACATGAGACCACTATTATAAGAACTCAAGAAAAGGTTTAAACACAGAAGAAAACATTCTTTGATGGTTGTAAGTGTGGGGAGGGAGAGAGAGGGGCATTCATTAATTAGGTAGTAGACAAGAATTGTTTTAGGTAAAGGGAAGAACAACACACAATACAGGGAAGCCAGCACAACTGGACTAAACCAAAAGCTAAGAAGGTTCCTGAATACAACCAAACACTTTGAGGGACAGAGTAGCAGGGGTGGGGGGTGTGGGGACTATGGTTTCAGGGGACATCTGTGTCAAATGGCATAACAAAGCGTATTATGGAAACGTACTGCATCCCACTTTGGTAAGTGGCATCTGGGGTTTTAAAAGCTAGCAAAGTGGCCACCTAATATAAATCAATCGGTCTCAGCCTACCTGGAGCAAAGGAGAATGAAGAACGCCAAAGACATGAGGAAAATATGAGCCCAAGAGACAGAAAGGGCCACATAAGCCAGAGACTCCATCAGCCTGAGAACGGAAAAACTAGATGGTGCCTGGCTACCACCAATGACTGCCCTCACAGGGAACACAAAAGAAAACCCCTGGTGGAGCAGGAGAAAAGTGGGATGTAGATTTCAAATTCTAGTAAAAAACACCAGATGTAATGGTTTGACTGAGACTGGATGGACCCAAGAGGTCACAGTCCCAGGAGTCTCCGTTAACACCGAACTGAAACTGTTCCTGAAGTCAACTCTTCAGACAAAGATTAGACTGGACTATAAGACAAAAATGGTACTGGTGAGGAGCGTGCTTTTTAGCTCAGGTAGACTCTTGAGACTATGTGTGCAGCTTCTGTCTAGAGATATGATGAGAAGGCAGAGGGGGACAGGAGCTGGTCGAATGGACGGGGGAAATACAGTGTGGAGAGAAGTATGCTGTCACATTGTGGGGAGAGCAGCTGGGGTCACATAACAATGTGTATATAAGATTTTGTATGAGAGACTGACTTGAAACTGAGACTGAAACCCCAGACTTTGAAAAATGGATAGATGTAGAACCATTGTATTTCTGCGAGACTTTCCTGTTGGGGAAGAGAGTAAAACCTCATCTTGTGGGTGGATTGAACTGGAGGGGATGGATCTTTCCAGGCATCATCCTGGAGAAGGGCAGATCCTGGGTGAACTACAGGAGATGAAGTACGAGGGAGACCCTCCTGTGGAGCCCCGGTAGGTAAGAGATGCCAGAGGAGGGAGAGAGGCTGTGGTTCCATTCATCTGGCAGGTGAGTGCTCAGAGCCACAGTAATTTGGAGAATTCATGTAAATGTGATCTCATTTGTCCCTCACTCAGATGTAGGCAGTTCATTTATATCCTGACAGAGCAAAAGAAGTTCCATTCCTTTGCATTCCTCAGAGTGCCCTGTACCATGCTGAGCACGGCCTTGATCCTCACCTCTTACCTGACCAGGGTACCGGGGGACTGGGATGAGCAGAGGGTCAGTGTCTTTGCTCACAGAGAATGGACTGCCTACCACTAGACAGGTTTCCAATGGCTGTGGTTCTGAGGGAGGGTATCTAGTCAGAAATTACCTACAAGAGTGTGCTGTACAGAGAGAGACTTTTCATTGCCATCATCTCAGACAAAGCACCTCTCTCCCCGGCACTTGGTGCCACTTTAAATATAGGGACCAGTTTAGGACAACACTGAGCCAAAATATGATCCCTCAAATATGTTCATTGTCCCTTTGGTTTGGAAGAATCAAAGGAATCACCCATTATAAGACATCTGAGCATGGTATGTGGTATGAATATCAAATCCGTTAATCCATGTTAATCTAAATTTTTAAGCAAAGGATGCTCTCTCCAGTCCCCAGGTCTGACTGAGGGAGGTCCTGTCAGGGCAAGGACTGTAGGTCCCTCAGGTACTTTCTACTCATGTTTCTTGTCTCCCTCAGCATTTTAAACCCTGCCTTCTGAAAACAAGCCCTTTCTGTTTGTGAAAAACAAAACTGATAGCCTGCAAAATTCCTATCCGTTTTCCTTTAAGACTTCTCTATCTGCCCTCCCTGTGGACAGTGACACTTCTTTCCAGATAGCCTTTTCCACTACATCAGTCATGGGTTCAAGAAGTGACAATGACATTCAGTTGCTCAAGTAGCAAATCCTGTTTTTGAAACATTCAGACTCTTCTCTGCCCCTGTACCCTCGTCTCCGCTCATCCCACCAAGCTCCTCCACTTCCACACTGGGATGTGGAGTCCTGTCAATGCCCATCTTGTTTTCTCCCCAGGGATGTGTCCATCCATATAAAACCTTTCCCAGCTCTGACTGCTCCATATTCCACCCCCGCATCCTCACTTGGTACTCTAAGCAGTGCTGGGGATCCCCAGTTCTTATGTAAATGTGTTTCTTGGACTCTGGGCTGTAAGGCAGAACTCGAATTGTAATCCCAGTTGTGCAACAAACTAGGAATTTAATTTCCTTCCCTGTGCCTCAGTTCCTCGTCTAACCAATGGGGATGCTAATAGCAATAGGGTTGTGATGATGCTCGAAGGAGAGAATCACAGTGTGTAATTACTGTCATTATGATGAGATCTTTGGTAAGGTCAAATTTATTCATGTAGCTGTCTACTGCATAGGAAACACGGAAAGGCAAGGGAGAGCCAGCAAGTGCCAGAGGAAGCAAGTGCCAACCGTATCAGATCACAATTGGAAAAATACAGGTAACCTGAAGATGGGCTCAGCCTCTGCGGTGGATGTCAGTTTCTCCACTGTAGTGTGCACACACTGGAGAGTGCTGATGGTGTGGGTGGAACTGGATGGGTGTGCACATTGTGTATGCAAGGATGTGGGGTGACAGGCACATGTGTGTACAAGTATGTGGGAAAATGCATGCACGTGAGCACATGTGTGGAGGGCAGGCACATGTATTTGTGCACATGTGTGTCTTTGTGTAGATTTGGATACCTGTTTCCTTTTTGCTTGAAATTGATTTCAGGGTGAAAGCCAGATATTTTTATTCCATAGTCTGGAGTTAAGACAGCATTTACTCTCAAGTTTCCTTAATGTTCCGTTACTTATCTTTAATAGAGCTTTAGTAGTCCTGCTTCAATTGAAAAACCACTTAGCTCATCATCCCTCTGTGGTAGCGGGGAGAAGAGTGTGGTCAATAGAATCTTCTAGCAATTCTTAAAGCTTATTTTACACATAATTTTTTCGTACTTCTTTCTCCAAATTTCAGAGAGGCTACTGATATTAGTTTCTTTGAAAGGGACTGATATTTACATTTTCTTCCCTGTCACTGGCAGAGGTACAACTGAACAATCCACTGACCGGTATGCCGGGAAAGTAAAGGAAAAAAGCACCAGAAACCCGACTAATTCAGAAACTTTGTCTCGTATCCAGTAGCGAAGTGTTGACTTGGGAGCCACATCTCAAGGCAGTGCCGTGAAGTGGTTAGGGGCACAGGCTCTGGAGGAAACTGGACTTGGGTTCGAGCCGCCACTCTGATACTTTTTAATACTGTGGCTTTAGAAAAGTTATTCAACCTGTCTTCACCTTAAAATGTGGATGATAAAAGTAGCTACTACATATGGGAATTGCCGTGAGAATAAAAGAAAGATAACATAGGTGAAGTGCCTGGAACATAAATATTAGCCTTATAATCGAGGATATTAAGTAGACTTGCACTTCGCAGTGTTTTGACTCTGAGCCTAAACCAAAGAGACGTGAGGATTCTGTGAAGGTCACTTTCGCCTCTCTTCATTTAGGCAATGACTTAATCCAAAGCATGTCATGCCTCCTGCCCGCCTTCCTGGATTCCAAACCAGCAGCCGATCAAGTGGTTCCACCTGTCAGCCTCCTATTACTTTCCCTGTTCCCATTTGTCCCCACACCATTGCCATAGCTGTGACATTCCTTCCTCCAAACATATGGACCTTCCTTGGTTAAATCCTCCTCATTTCCTTGCTCAGCACATATAGAGAGAAGGAAAAAAAAAACAAAAAAAACAACATACTGAAGAACTTGGGTCTCCTTGTCATGACGGTAGAAGAATAGAATTCTCCCTCCCTCCCCATCAGGATGAACAGAGAAAAAAAAAGCAGCCCTATTTTCCATGGAGTGCTGTGAAAGAGGATCCAGGCCGTGCACAGCTTCTGGGTCATTCCATCAGGAATGGCGGGGGGCGGGGGGGTGGGTGGTCAGATAAAACACAGAATGCTCAGTTAAACATGTAAGTTTTTGTTTGCTAAGCTGGCAATCTTCCACCAGGAGCCGCCTGCCTGCACCCTAATTGTTGATATGAAGTAAGTCAGCGGTGCCCACCTGTGGACCGCAGCGCCACACACGCTGGAGTAGGATGCGTACACGTCAGTGCCGTACACATGGTATTTGGGGTCTTGGCATCCTGCTGGACATTGCACCATGAACTCAGGATTGATGATCTTTCCCGCTTTGACATCACAGTTGATCTGAGGCACAGCTGGGAATACAAAAGGAGATCAGAATTACACCTCGTGGGATCAGCTTATATATGGGGTGACTCTGCTAGGTCATAACTGTTCATTTACCTAATCTCTAAAAGCCAGAGTCTGGACTGACCTTGGGTCGCCTCCATATAATGAAAGCAAAGATGTAATTAGGACATTCCTCAAACCAAAAGAATAACAGTGGCCATCCATCGCATTTAACCTGCTGAGTGCAAGAGCAAAAGGCTGATTCCTGTGCTTATTTGGACACTCAATTATTTGAAGTAGAGAACTCTTGGAAAAGACCCACCTCCAGCAGCCAGAAATGTAATCTCGAGTCAATGGCAGAAGAGTAATGGTTTTTCAGCTCCTCTGTAGCTAGCCCAGGAAAAGAGAAAACTCTTAGGCCACCTTATAGGAGGAAGGACCCCAAACAAAACCCACTGCTGTCGAGTTGATTCCTACTCATAGCGACCCTATAGGACAGAGTGGAACTGCCGCATGGAGTTTCTAAGAAGCGCCTGGTGGATTTGAACTGACGACCTTCTGGTTAGCAGCTGTCATACTTAACTACTACGCCACCAGGGTTTCCGGAGGAGGGGCAGGTATTACAAAAACCAAAAAACGACAACAACAACAACAAAAACAAACCCATTGCTGTCAATTCCTACTTATAGTGACCCCACGCATTACAGAGTAACTCCATAGGATTTTCTTGGCTGTGTTCTTTACAGAAGCAGTTCACCAGCCCTTTCTTCTGCAGCACTGTTGGGTGGGTTCAAACCACCAACCTTCAGGGTAGTAGATGAGCACAAACTGCTTGTACCACCAAGGATCCTCAAAGGTGTTCCAAGAAGGGCTAATATGAGGAGCATGGGCCTTGGGGGCAGGAATGACCCTGACAAGGTCAGCCTGCTGCAGTGGGGACTGTGTGTTAGAGCATGGAGAGAGGATAATGGATTGGTAGGGCTGGGCCAGGTTAAGGAGGCTTGAGTGCTTGTGTTCTGTGGAGGATGGGAGGATGTAATGGAAGGCTTTGGACTGGGGAGATATATAATAAAAGTGATCCTTTGTCTTGGCCCTAGAGGGTCTAGATCTAGGGTCAAGGTGGGAGTCTGCCTCAATCCTTGATGAACACCTGTAAGCATCCAGGGGAAATTCTTTAGTTCTTTCCTCCCTCCTTTTTGGCTTTGTTACTGCTATTGCCAGACTAGCGCCATATAAAAACAAAGTCCTCTGGAGCTGAAACTTTCTCTCTCCCACTTGCTTGGGGAAAGGAGGGTAGTCGTGGTTCAGTGGTAGAACTCTCTCCTTTCATTCAGGAAACCTGGGTTCAATTCCCAGCCAACACACATCATGCACAGCTACTACCCGTCTGTCAGTGGAGACCTGCGTGTTGCTATGATGCTGAACAGGGTTCAGCAGTGCCTCTACCCATCGTGGGGATGGCACAAGACCATTTGCATGGGGTCACTATGAGTCAGCCAACAACACCAACATTCATACGATGAACGTGGTTTTCATGGCTGGGGAGAGGGTGGAGTAGATGAGCTACTGACAGTATCTAAAAGGGGTGTGTAAAAATTGAGTGGTGGTGTCAGAGGTCGTCTATCAACTTCACATAGTTAGGAAAGAGAATCAAGATCAGCATGAGCCCAAGGCTGATACCTGGGAGGTGGAAATCAAACATACCTCCACCCCCCAATCTTTTTACCAATTCTGACACCAGCTGTCCCTCCCACAGCACTCTGTACTTCCCTGGGGGTCTGACAATTTGTTGCAATGGCCACACAGAACTCACAGACAATATTCAATGGTTATGGGGTTTATTAGGGAGGTAACAAATTACAACTCAGGATCAGGATCAACAGGCTACAACTTGGGATCAGGATTGGGAAGCATGTAGGCAAAGTCCCCCTTCTTCAATGTAGGATGGCTTTCTCAGCTCCTCTCGGCTGTGCAGGGCTCCTCTCGGCCCCCTCCCTCAGCCCTAGGCCCTTGAACCCCACTCAGGCCTGGTCTCTGCCCTGCTTGGACAAGTGCTACAAAGCTCTCTAGCTATGCCAACAAGCCCTCAGAGACACCTCACTCTGCCAGGAAGCCTCCTGCCCAAAGGCCTTCAGCTCTATCACTCCGAGGGCTGGCATGCTCACTCTAGCCACATTGCTCTGTGGGCCAGGAAGCCCACCTCACCATCTTGCACTGGTCTCCTGGTTCTGCTGCCACCATTTTTCTGCTGCTGCTTCTCTTTATCTCATGCCATCTCCAATGTATGGCTCTCTGCCTCCTGGGTCCAGGAGGCTCTCGGTGCAGGGACCCTGGGTCCAAAGGACACACTCCACTCCTGGCTCTTCTTTCTTGATGGTAATGAGGTCTCCCTTTTTTGCCTCTGGGATGGATCATTTTAAGCATAGCAGGATGGCAAAGCTGACTAATTTCCTCGTTAGGGTTCCATACATCTTATTTGTATGGTCCCACCCCTGCAGGATTCCTTGTACTTTATTTGCATTATTAGCAAGCTGTCCTATCTCCTTGGTGGGCCACAAGCACCTTATCTGCATAGTCCCATCCAATCATTTCGTAGGAGTCACAAGATCGTGGTGAGAAAGGCCGTGTAAGAGTGAATTCATTGCATCACAGGGAGGGGCTATGTCTTCACTGCAAAGGTTTTCCCCTGAGATGACACCTTTCTTCTGGGAATGTGTTCAGTTTTGGGCCCTGTTCTTCAGAAGGGATTCTGAAACATGAGACGATCTGAAGAGAGTAGGCAGGCTCAGGTTCTGTTGTCAGGTGCTGGTCAGTCGGTTCCAAATCATACTGACACCGTGTTAAACATAACAAAACGCTGCCTGGCTCTGCACCATCCTCACAATTGTTGTTATGCTTGAGCCCATTGTTGCAGCCACTGTGTCAATTCATCTTACTGAGGGTCTTCTCACCGAATGTGAGGGATGGTTAGCAGAAAGGAATGTTTTGGCCATGAGAAGGCAAGAATTCTGAAGCAAGTGATAGTTGTCTTCACAAGTAGGACTTTTGTGTGTAATTACAGCAGACGGCTGAGCTGAATCTAAAGGATAGACTTAGTAGAGAGACAGATTTTGCCAGGAAGAACTTTCTAGCAATTGAAGTTGCCATTGAAAGAATGGCCTGCCTTGTGAAGCAGTGAATGGGCTCTTGGTAGAAGTACATAAGCAGAGGCTGAACAGTTGAAGAAGAGATTTCTCCATTGGGTGGGAGTTGAATCAAAGCCCCTCCCAGTGTTAAGATTCTGTGATTAGATACTCGGATTCTGAATCTCCGCCAGGCCACCCACCCTCTAACTGGGTTACTGAGATAAACTCAGAGTTGTTAATGGCTTCCAGCTGTAGCCAAAAAACAAAACAAAACAAAAATACTGTTTTTTTTTTTTTTTTTTAACCCTTATGAACTTAAATGGAGCAGAGTTGCATTTTATTCAGGCTGGAGGACGCACTGAAGTCAGGGTGCCCACTCCTTTCTTACCCCTTCCAGGCAGTCTGACACACAGGGCTCGGCCAGCATGGAAATCCTCCTCTGATCACAGGCTTAAACAATTCTAGGGCTATGTTAAGAAGAGGAACACTGTGCTCGTAACAGCTTTGTGGTTTCATTCCCCCTACCAAGGGTTGCCTCCTCACCAAAGTTATTTTCTTTTTACCTTTCATCCTTTTAAACTCTGATACTCAACTGCATTTTCTATTTTGAGTCTCAAGAGTGTTTTTTTTTTTTTAAAGGCAATTTTGGGGCTGAAAATGCCAGTGTCTTCTCCCCTTAAATTGGTTAATTGCTTAATCTTTGGGTAGAACTGAGGGTGTTCAGCTCTCCTCCCTCCCACAGATCACCTCTTTGCTCCCAAATGTACCTTCTCCCTTAGACACAGAGGGAAATGAAAGCATGCCTTCTTGGCTCTTAGTTCTTTGAAATAGGAGGAGACAAGCTCTGTGAACTGGAATTAAATTTTGATGTCACTTTGGCACCTTAAGATTTTTAATCTCCTGGCAGGCTAACCCTTTAGGAGTTGAGAAAGTGGGGCTGCATCTAGAAGCTGATTGAATGAGTATTGTACACCAATCAAACCTGCTGAGAGACCGCAGAGTGCACACAGTACGGGCAGTAGGATTTTCCATGAAATCATTGGTTCAGAAAGGACAAGGAGGAGTAATTATTTAGGAGCATTAAGTTTCTGTTTATGGTGATGGAAAATTTGCACAATATAATTGATGTAATTGGTGTCACTAAATTATACACGTGAAAAATGTTGAATTGGCAAATAAATAAAAGCAAAAACCAAGGGGAAAATGTCACATGGGAATATTTTGCCTCCTGCTAATCAACTCCTCCCCTTCTTCCTTTGAAGGCTTTTTTTTTTTTTTTTTTACAAAGGCCTAGGAAGTATCTTAAATAAGATCTGCTTCTTCTCCACCCAAGTGGATTAGCTCAACTGGTGGATTAACTCATTCATTCATCCCATATGGGAAAAAAAGAAGTCAAAAAGTATATCTCAAACACATGTATACTCATGCACTGTGGAAAAACAGGGTGTAGTGAAATAATGTGGCTGGAGGTCAAATATTTGTTCAATTGGTAGAGAAATAAAGCTGGAGAGAGTGAGCTAATCATAGTTTTCAGAGTAATTGCCAAAATAATTGGAAAGTATAAAGTCTACATCTAGCCTGCAGGAAGCATTTGCATCTTTCTGGCAGCTCTTCTTTGAGTATATTGAAACCGTGGTTTATTTCTTTACAATATTCTCTCAGTTATTTGGGAAGTAGTCTGTTTTCTTGTAACCTTCAAAGAATCTTCCATCCAAACTAAATGATTTATCTTTACATTTCCTCTGAATGCTTTAAGTACTGTAAGCACTCCAAAAAGTCAATAAAAATTGATCATTCTAACCTGCATTTTTGCCAGGATGAGAAAAATGCATTTATCTATATTCAATGGGAGGACAGAGAACTGGATGACAGAGGGTAACTTCTTTGTGATAAACGCAACTTTTGGGCTGTAAAAGATAACTTATTTTTTGTTACCTAATACACATTCTTCCACTGGATCCTTACAAAGCCCTGAAAGGCACTATTGCCCCCACTTTCCAGAGAGGTAAATGGATTTGCTCAAGTTCAGAGCTCTGTTCTGATGACTCCATTGTAAGCCACTTCTGATGTAAGTTGAATACTTTTTTTTTAGTTTTCATTATTATTGCTTTTTATTATCAGTTTCTTTATAAATCCGATCTTTGTCTTTGGGGTTGGAAACGTTATATATAAACTTACAGACATATTTTAAGACACTCATACATAAAATACACAAATCATAAATCTTTACTCTGACGGTGAAGAAGGTATGGACGACGCTGGCATGTGTCAGTTGCAGTAATAACTCCACTTGTGGAAGGTTCTGGATCACCTGGATTATCCCTGAGAACGGGGATGGTGTTTCTAGTCAGAAAACTAGTGAGTGTTGTTTGTATGGTCCTTTCCTTATTTTCTTCATATATTTTGCTGTACCATCTCACTGCTACCTGAACCTGCCTATTGACTTAACAAAGTGATCAGCGTTTGGGTCCATGTTTTCAAGCAACTGAAGCTACTGATTTAGTTTAGAAAAAACTTAAGCTAATGCGTCCACCGTAGATTTTTTTTTTTTACTTTTGTCCTTCTTCCTCATTATTTCTTTCTTTGTCAGCATTTCTTTCCTCTTCAAAATTCATTAAGTCCTGGACTGTCAATTTCCCTTCTTCGTGATCTATGAGCTGTTCCATATGAACAATAACAAGCTCTAAATTCAGCATTCTTGCCGTATGGATGCTTTTTCCACCGATCTCTTCCATCGTATTATCCTGATCAAAAGCTTGGACCATATTCACATAACTCAGCAATTTTTTCCCATATCCCCTGCATGCATTTTCCTGTAACTTTCTCCCAGGAAGATGCACTGTTCCAGATACACTGAACATCTGCAAGTGAACATGTAAGGATGATAACATTAGCAAATTATGCACTGCAGCATTGTATGAGTTCATATCACTGACCATAAGATGTGCCAAAACAAAGAACAAATATTCCTAAGTGCGGTTCGTCATAACTCCAATACGTTGTAAGTCAGGGACTACCTGTACTAGGTAACAGGCAAAATCAGGACCTGAACTCAGGCCCTCTGGCTCTAAACCCAAGCTTTTCCAGCTATACTTGGCTGTTTCTTTGTACAAGTAACTTCAAATATAAGAATTAGCACAAAGCCAATTTGTAGTATGAGGTGGAGGCCAAATATATCCCAGAAGTCCACACTCCATCTCTGCCACACTCCTTCCACTCAGTACTCTTCCTTTCCCTGTTTGGGTTTGGCAATTTGCGGCAATGTCTCACAGAACTCACATACTGTACTTACAGTTAAGTTGTGTTATGGATTGAATTGTGTCCCCCAAAAATGTGTGTCAACTTGGCGAGGCCGTGATTCCCAGTGTTGTGTGATTGTCCACCATTTTGTCATCTGATGTGATTTTCCTGTGTATTGTGAATCCTGTCTCTATGAAGTTAATGAGGCTGGATTAGAGGCAGTTTTGTTAATGAGGCAGGACTCAATCTACAATATGAGGTTCTGTTTTAAGTCAACCTCTTTTGAGATATAAAGGAGAGAAGCAAGCAGAGGCATGGGGACCTCATACCACCAAGAAACAAGAGCAGAAGAACAGCACGTCCTTTGGACCTGGGGCCCCTGCACTAAGAAGTTCCTTGATTGGGGAAGACTGATGACAAGGACCTTCCTCCAGAGCCGACAGACGAAGTCTTCGCCTGGAGCTGGCACCCTGAATTCAGGCTTCTAGCCTCCTAGACTGTGAGGGAATAAATTTCTCTTTGTTAAAGTCATCCATGTATGGTATTTCTGTTATAGCATCACTAGATAACTAAGACAAGAGGCTTATTAAGGGGTCAGGATCAACAGGCTACAACTCAGGATCTAGATCAGGAAACAAGTAGGCAAAGTCTCACTTCTTCAGTATAGAACTGCTCTCTCAGCTCCTCTGGGCCATGCAGGGCTCCTTTTGGCCCCCTGAAGACAGACTCCTCCTGGCCCTGCTGAATGTTGCCACCAGCTCTGTTTCTAGGCCCCTTCCAGGCCTCTTGTTGTCTTCATTGTTATAGCCCTTGGCTGGTGTTACATCTATTTTAAAATGTTGCTTGCCTCCTCTCTTTATCTCTGCTTCTTTCTGCTGCTTCTCTTCTGCTTCTTTCTGTCTGAAAAACCTCTGTGGGGCTGGCTGCATATATATACACAACTCTTTGTCAGTTTCAAGGTATGGTCCCTCCCAGTGGGGGCCACAAACTGTCGAATTCTCTCTCCTCATGCCATAGACACTTCATAGTAGGCTATAGTCACCTTATTTGCATAGTCTGTAGTCGCTTCATTTGCATGGGTGTATTGTCCAATCCCTGAAAGGTGCATACCAATCAACGGGCACGCTCTAGCCCAAGGCCAGACAAAAGTCAAGTTGTTTACAGCTTACCCAGGAAATGCCAGTAAACCTGGACAAAAGTAACAAAATCTCTGGGGTAGAAACTAGGGCAAAGGTAACTCCTCAGGGCTTAGGGGAGAAATCTCTCAAGCTGTTTTTCCAAAGAACCAAGGCAAAAGTCTACATAAAGGAACCTGTTTCGCCACACTTTTCTACAAGTGACGATATGGAGTTAAATTGCTGCTTTCCTACTCTAATTCTATAGGCGTTTCTGAACTCATAGACAGCTGACACAACTGCCAGTGGGTAAATGCTGGATACCTGTGACAAATGGGTTGTGTATATGAATGAGAGAGTGTGTGTGTGTATGTGTGCATTTACCCCAGATTCCTGCAAGACAACTTATCTGGTATAATTTTCCTTACATTGCCTTCCTGTTACTTCTGAGAATTGCCATGATAGCGTTTACACAACTGAAAACCTGCAACGCAGAGAGAATATGCCTTTCTCCTTACCCACACATAAGAAGGAGGGGTAGAAAGTCTTTTTCCTTTTTTGTGGTCTGAGAAAGGACACACAGTCCAATCTGTATGGAGAAGATACTGAGGTTGGCACCAGGCACAGGCAAGCAAACCCCGGGGATTACTTACAAGTTGCTACAGCTAACGATGTGTGAATTTACCCAAGAAGCTTACCAAAGTCCTACAACCACAGAGTTGGATTTCTCTTTGTCAGTTCCCAACGTACTAAGTAACTAAGTCTGGGAACAATCACCTCTTCATGCCTACAGCAGCGCCTCTGGGAATCATCCATCCTTTCAGGGATGATTGCAAAATCTTTCCATGCCTTACAAGGTATTAAGGTTAATTTATTGAAGAGAACTATGTGAATGAAAGGTTGCACATTTCACCCCAAGTTAAATCTATTTCCACAGAAATAAATGTAATGTTTTAGAATGTAGCTTCACTGCCCTTGGAGAGTATCTTGCTGTTGTTTATCTCACTGATTGTTGTCATTGCCATGAAAATCTCCCACTCCGAAAACAGTCAGGGCTCCGTACTCTAGCCAATGACAAGAACCAAGCTTCTCAGTCTAGCACTGCGTGGTCCTAATCCACCTTTCAGCTCCAGCTCCCTTGACTCCTCAACACTTAAGCCAACCAAGCCACTCCTTGTTTCCTGACCTCCCCCTCTACTTGTTCCCCATGATATCTGGGCTCTGCTGACCTAGAAAGCCCTCCCACCTATCTCTACCTGTATAACTCTACTTATTTTTAATGCCTCATATTAAAGGCTGTTTCTTGAAACTGGTATGAATCCTATCGTAGACTCCTTGTTTTTCTTATGTAGCATTTATTTACCACATTTGCTTTGTTTTATAATCTTTTTTGTTGTCCATTCATCTGTCCATCCACTCACCCATGCACCCACCTACCCATCCACCCATCCATCCAACAATTACCTATTAAAATCTAATTATGTCCTCATGGGGCTTTTGGTCTAGCTAGGAAGACAGGCTGTATGAAAAAGCTCTAATAACGATATACGGTAAGCCTTGATAGAGGAAGTACAGTGCATACAGGGGTCACCTAAACTAGATTTGTATAGGCCTGTGTTGGGGAGGGGGGTTGAGTCCAGAAAGGTTTTCCTTTGCATACTTTTATTTTATCTCATATGACATTGGAAGCTCACTGAAGTCAAAGACTTTGCAGAACAGGCAGCCAGTTGTATGGAGTCCCTGGGTGGTGCAAAAGGTTAATGAGCTTGGAAAGATGGAAATTTTGAGTCCACCCACCCAGAGGTTCCTTGGAAAAGAGGCCTGGGATCTACTTCCAAAAAATCAGCCATTGAAAGCCCTATGAACTACTGTTCAACTCTGACACACATGGGATAACCATGAGTTGGAATTGACTCAACGGCTGCTGCTCAATGTGTTGTATGGAGTTAATCATTGAGGTTTTCATCTGTGTAACACTATCTTACCTGACACCACTTTGGGCTAAGTTCATTCCTTCTAGGGCTCTTCTGGGGCTCCTTTACATGTAGAAAAGCTATTGAGGAGATTTTAAAGCTTAAAAGCTTTTCTTTCTCTAGCACAGACACTCTGCCAGGCGGGGATTTTTCTAGAGTCTTTGGCGGACGTAATTTATGTGGAAATGTACGATGTGTTTATTACAACTTGGACTGAAAGGCTCATGAATTGAAGTGTAGACCTTTTTTGGATATGTAGCCTTCGTGGCCACAAATAAATAAAGTTAATCTTTAAAATCCATAGGTGTCATGATTGCCGTAGGAAAAGTGTAATGCATACACCTAAACCCTTTAGTTGTTATTTGTAGCCTTAAACAATCAAGAAAAATGCAATCGCATTTCGGTCATTTGTTAGAAACTGCTTGAGTAGTTTGTGTTGACTGAGCCTGCCATGACTGTGATTCTAGGTAAGGCTAGATCTATGGCTCTAAAACATACCAGACGAATGAGCACCTTGGAAAAGTTACCTTTAATAATAAAGTGGTAACACGTTCATCTTGTGCAGTAAGGTAAACTTTACCTTGGACTATACAGAAGATTAATTTATGAAGATATTAACTTATTTTTATTCTCATTGTATTTTTTCCCCCTTTACTAGTCTAAAAAGGTACCTGGCTTTCATGTTCTTCTACCTCTTGAGCCTAAGGTTGCAGGAGAGAGGACAAAAGTTGCCTGAAGACAACATTCCCTCCAAGCTTTGGGAGTCAGACTTTCCAAATCCCCTTGTTTGAGGGATTAGACTATGACCACAATAAAACAAAAAACAAACCCATTGCCATTGAGTTGATTCTGACTCATGGAGATCCCATGTGTTACAGAGTAGAACTGTGCTGTCAAGGGTTTTCCTGGCTATAATATTTACAGAAGCAGATCACCAGGCCTCTTTTCTGTAGCACTGCTGGGTGGGTTTGAACCACCAACCTTTTGTTAGTAGTTGAGCGCAAACCATTTGCACTACTGAGGGACCTCTAGGCTAGGTCAACCAGAGATTAACTAAGGTTATGTCTCTGGCCAACCCCTTTTTAGCTTTCAGATACCAGTTTAGGGAATGTCACTTTCTCCAGGGAGGGCTCTCAGATACACAGCTTCTTCTCCTTGCTCTTAGAGTACCTTTAGCTCCCCCTGGCCTAAAAAAAAAAAATTAAAAATACATACTACATTATATTTGTCTTTCTTCGCTTCTAGAGTGTGAGCTCTGTGAGGGAAAAGATGGAGTCTCAGTTGCTGTTGTATCCTAGTGCCTAATACAGTGCCTGATATTTGGCGAGAACCCGATGTTTTTTGTTGTTGTAGGTGCTGTTGAATTGGTTCTGACTCAAAGCGATCCTACGCACAACAGAAAGAAGCATTGCCCAGTCCTACACCATCCTCAGAATTGTTGCTATGTTTGAGTCCATTGTTGCAGCCACTGTGTCAATCCATGTTCTTGAGGGTCTACCTCTCTTTGGCTGACCCTCTACTTTACCAAGCGTGATGTCCTTCTCCAGGGACTGATCCCTCCTGATAACATGTCCGAAATACATGAGATGTAGCCTCACCATCCTAGCTTTTAAGGAGCTTTCTGGCTGTACTTCTTCCAGGACAGATTTGTTCATTCTTCTGACAGTCCATGGTATATTCAACATTCCTCGCCAACACCATAATTCAAAGGCACCAATTCTTTGTTCTTCCTTATTCATGTCCAGCTTTTTCATGCATAGAGGTGATGGAAAATATCATGGATTTTGTCAGGTACACCTCAGTCCTGAAAGTGATATTCTTACCTTTTAACACTTTAAAGAGGTCTTTTTCAGCAGAATGCAATGTGCCATTTTATTTCTTGACTGCTGTTTCCATGGGCATTGATTGTAGACCCAAGTAAAAGGAAATCCTTGACAAATTCAATATTTCCTCCATTTATCCTGATGTAGCACCCAATAAATATCACCAAATGAATGAATGATGTGCTTCCCTTGCCATCAGTAACCTACCCCAGCAGCTGACAACACTGAATAGAAAAAATGAAAATTATTTTGGCCTCAAGCTATAGACTGTGATTTGGAAATACTCCTGAGGTCAAGAATCAGATATTGCCATGGTTTGGGAATATCCAATTCCTTCATTGCATCTTTTTTTCCTTATTTAATGACTGTGCCGGAGTTTTTAATTAGAGAAAAGGCTTCTTTCATCTACTGATTCAAATGTGCTGCATCACTAGGCAGATTTGGAGGATAAAGTCAGAATTTAGCATATCGGAAACTCAATCCGTTTGAGATCTCACAAAGAGGCTTGCTCTTGGGTCATTTAGCACAGGCTTTCATAGTCATTGAAAACTGTTGTCATGGTAATCATGGAGCCTTTCATGCTTTTTGTATATGAGTTAATGAAGATACCGGAAACAGCCCAAGGGAATTCATACTTGTTTGTGCATTTGTCTCCATATTAATCCAATCACTGTTTTGAACACACGTCTGCCCCAGGTCCAGTCCTCTTGGCTCTTGGTCCTGACAGGAATAAATAAACAACCGACTCTTTTTTTAGTATTTCAGGCTAGGAGGCTGTGGCTGTCTGCCCTTTTGGTTTCATTTCAACAGGAAATTCCACAAATAGGTTTTAAAGGAACAGAAGAAAAAAGGGTGGTATATGAAGCAAATTTCTTTTATTTCAAATTGTTAATGTTGCTGATTTCAAGGCACTTAAATTTAATGCCTATAAAGAAAGTTTCAGTTGTGAAGAGCATAGAATACTGACTATATCTAGAGTTTGTCTTTTCTGGCCTTTTATAAATACACCTTAACTCAAGCCTCCTTCAAGCTTAAAAATCTATGTCTCCCAATATCTGTTCTTCCCTCCTTCCTTAGTAACAGGACCCCTTATTTTTAACTAGGCACATGGCTGCTTGAAATCAAGACATTTTCCCTTACTATTGGCACAAGTGGTGTTTTCAACTTTCTGAAGTATCTTTAAAGGGGGCTGGTATGTGGCCTTCTTCATCCCTTCCTGGAGTGAAGGGATATGGACATAATGGATGGAACTGGGGCAGCCATTTTAGACAATGAATTGGGAGCCATGTTGAGAATGGCAGAACGATGAGACAGGAGGAGTCTGGGTCCCAGAAGATTGTGCAGCTTCCATAAAATCCCAGACTGACAATATTTACGGAAGAGAGAAATAAACTTCTATCTATTTTAAGTGACTGGTATTTTAGATTTTCTATTATCCAATCTTAACTGGTGCACTGCCCAAAAATGAAAGTTATTTTTCTACTGACTGGGTATGAAATCTCATGGGCTTTTCTGGGGAGGCTTGCTGGATCTTTGTATGAGCCAGACCAAATTTTCTGGTATGGGGAATCGAGACAGCATTTCAATAGCGGGAAAATGTCTACTTAAGTTAGCCTCAGGCACATAGTATCTCTGGTCTTTGTATGTGCACTTTGTGATTTTCCAGTGCCATGGGACTAAATACCTTTTACCCTAATATCGGACTCCTTCTTTCTGGATTGAGGTTGGAAATATATAAAATTCATCACTGATTAGTTTGAATGAAAGTAATTGAGATAAAGACCAAAAAAAAAAAAAAAACCTTCCAAATTATCTAAAACAAGCATATTGACCTTCCACATTGGAGACACAAGCCTATGCTAAAGAGGAGTTGCAATTTTACTTACCGAACTTGGGCCTTTTAATCTTCTTTGTAATTTCTTTATTTGAATGTATTCCAGTCACCAGAAAAACTACATGAAGGAAATACAAAAAAATCTAATCAATATTATTTCACCTGAACACTTTCTTTTGACCATTGTTTTTGCTTTAATCACACATTAAACCATTCTCATTGAGATAATTTTCCCTTATATTAAGGTTGGGGAAATAAGATGTATAGTTTGTATGCATTTGTTAACCTCCGCTGAAAGTTCCTTTCCAAAATACCTCTTGGACACCTACCCTTTGCTTCGCTGTTTTTAAATTTCACCATACCAACCCTACAGGCTCTTCTTCCCAAAGAAGAGAATGAAGGCCTGGAGAAGGCTTCTAATCTGCCTGGTCCCAGGAATGAAGGATAGAGGTAGCACACAGGCCCCTCCTGTGCTCATCCCACTGTCGCATAGTGAGTTTCCAAACGACCAGCGTAGAGGATTGTGTGTGTGCATGTGTATGCGTGCATAAGTGTGTGTGTGCAAGTATGACCGAGGAAAGGCTGAATGGAGGGGAAATGTAAAAAAGCTCAGAAGAGAGGCTGTTTGGGAAGAAAAGGGAAGGAGATAAGGTAGGAGAGAAGAGGGAGAGACTCATCATGGGGTCTGAGGTGTGAGTCTGAGGGCCCTGGTGTCCACTGTAGCAGCCCTTGGTTCTGTGCCCCATGGAGGCCGACTACAGGTGGCTGGGCTCCCTCCTCAGAAACAAGAGCAGAGCCTTAGATGGCATTTAGACACTACTGTCCTCAGGAAGGAAACCCTGGTGGCGTAGTGGTTAAGTGCTACTGCTGCTAATCAAAGGGTCAGCAGTTCGAATCTCCCAGGTGCTCTTTGGAAACTCTATGGGGCAGTTCTACTGTGTCCTATCGGGTTGCTATGAGTTGCAATCGACTCAGTGGCACTGGGTTTGGTTTGTTTTTGGTCCTCAGGAAGCATAAAGGTTGGGGAAGGAAGGGAAATTCTTTATCCTTTCAATTCATAGTCACATGACCAGTTTACTTCCAAGCAGGTAAGATGAAACTGAGCCCTGTGTTTTTGAAAAATAGTGACTTATTTTTTCTTATTACTAAAATAATATATTTTCCTGTTAAGCCTTGGGTTAAAAAAGAATAATGCTGACTTATTTTTCCTTATTACCAAGGTAATACATGTTCCGAGTAGGAAATGTAAAAAACTCAAAACAGTACAGAAAATATGGTGATCACAGAAGTAGAATAGTTTCCAGTCTTTTTCTATGTGTATGCATACTTACATGGGTAAATTTAAACAAACATTTGATCATACTCATACTGTTCACAATATTTTATAACTTATTCTGCTTAAGGATATAGACCAATATGTTTTCCTTGTTGTTAAATGTTCTTTCCACAATCATTTTAACTGCCTGCTGGATTTGCATAATTTAGCCTATCCTTGATGAATAGACTTCTTATTATAAATAGCACAGGTCCATTATTATTTTCTTTTTTAATTTTTATTGTGCTTTAAGTGAAAGTTTACAAATCGAGTCAGTCTCTCACACAAAAATTTATATACACCTTGCTATATTCTCCTAATTGCTCTCCCCCTAATGAGACAGTGCATTGCTTCCCTCCACTGTGTATCTTTGTGTCCATTTGGCCAGCTTCTGACCCCCTCTGCCCTCTCATCTTCCCTCCAGACAGGAGCTGCCCACATAGTCTCATGTGTCTACTTGATCCAAGAAGCTCACTCTTCACCAGTATCATTTTCTGTCTCATAGTCCAGTCTGATCCCTGTCTGATGAGCTGGCTTTGGGAATGGTTCCTGTCTTGGGCTAACAGAAGGTCTGGGGACCATGACCTCCGGGGTCCTTCTAGTCTCAGTCAGAACATTAAGTCTGGTCTTTTTACAAGAATTTGGGGTCTGCATCCCACTGCTCTCCTGCTCCCTCAGGGGTTCTCTGCTGTGTTCCCTGTTAGGGCAGTCATCGGTTGTAGCTGGGCACCATCTAGTTCTTCTGGTCTCAGGCTGATGTAGTGGCTGGTTTATGTTTTTTTTTTTTTTTATTAATTTTGTTTTGTATATTATGTTTATTATTTTCTTAAATAAATTTCCAAATAAAATTTCTTGTCTGAAAGCTATGGCCACTTTAAATTTTCATACATATTGTGAAAATCTGTCATAGTAATTTTAAAACCAATTTATACTTCTACTATTATTACGCAAAGGAGTCCCTGGATGGCTCAAACTATTTGGACTTGGTTACCAATCGATTGACACAGTGGCTGCAACAATGGGTTCAAGCATAAGAGGAATTGTGAGGATGGAACAGGACCAGGCAGTGTTTCGTTCTGTAGTACATAGGGTTGCTGTGAATCGGAACCAACTCAACGGCATCTAACAACAACAACCAACCGAAAAGGTCATGGTTCAAACCCATCCAATGTCTCTGCATAAGAAAGTCCTGATGATCTGTTTCTGTAAAGATTTAATTTCAGGAAAGCCCTATGGAGTTCAGTTCTACTTTGTAACACGTGGATGGGATCAACACTCTGTAACACAAGGGGTCATGATGAGTCAAAATCCACTCTGTGACAATGGGTTTGGTTTTATTTATTTTTTGGTAGTAACGTATGAAAATGCTCACTTCTCTGTATCTGTACTAATTCTTCTTGTGGACAGAAAAGCACAGTTTTTCCTTTTAAGAGGCTAGTGAATTCTCTGTTCTTCTTTCTTCCTCTCTGGGCCTTCTCCCAGCTCACCCACCCAAAGGTGGTGCCACTCTACTGGCTTCCATTTTAGCCACTTTTCTGAGAAACTCACTTTCTGGATGGTGTTGGTGCTCTGGAGATGAACATGGGGAAAAAGAACATTCAAAATAGACATTTTACCCCCTAGGTTACGTGTTTGTTTTAAGAGAAAACAGATGCTTGATTTAGGTATAAATGGACTTAGTACAAATAAAATAAAAATTTTCAACGGGTTTTGAAGGAAAAAGTGGCAATATCACAGCGTTAAGACAAAGTGTTATTTATCTTTTGATTATCGAGCTAATCTGTGCCAATGATGCAGCCCCTGAATTATCCTCCATTTTGACTATTAGCATTCATGGAGGTCTGGCCAGTTGACACTCATGTCCCGCAAGACCAGAAACATGAAGGAGAACTGAGTGAGAAGCAAAAGCCCAGCCAAGTAGAATGAAGGCAGGTATTTTTTAGGTTTTATTTACCTCTGGGGCTTGGGTAGGTGTGAGTGTCCTGGAGGTCCAATTTTTATAGTAGTTTCTGTGTCATCAAACTCTGTGCAAAGGCCACATATTTATTTTATGCACAAAAATAAATATCTAGAATCCTAGCATATTTTTACAAGTACTAAATAAATATCTAGAAAAAAATTAAGCAAGTTAAGTAGAGAGACTAGGTAAAATAGTGATAAATTTTGATATCAATTCTTGTGGAAAACCAAACACTGCCCTCCTGCACCTACGTTTCTGTGGCAAGTGGTTTACAACTCTCAGCACTGTTAGGATGGGCTGCTCAGTGCTCACTTGCAAGTACAAAGGGCAGACAAATATGAAAACCAGTCCCTTCTGCAGGTTCCTAAGCCCAGGAGTGTCTAGAAGCCTTGAGGAAATTGAATCTAGAATCCAAAGTTCCAAGGTGATGTGATTTACTCACTCGGCAGTAATGTTTCTCAAATCTTTTCAAATACAATGCTCCAGTTTTGATTAACATGAAAAGTTTACACCCTTCTTCAGTAGAGCTTGAAATTTCAAAACACTTTAAATGTTAAAACTGCTTTCTCAAATAAAAAAATTCACCCTACTCCCCTCTCTCTATTTCTTTTCTTGGGGTTTCAATCAGTATAGTTAAGATACTGGAGGTATAACTTTTTTACGTCAATTAAAAAAAACATTAATTATACAGATAATTTATAGATAGAGAAAATGCAAATAAATAAGCTTGAAACAATGTTCAGTCTCATTAATGAGAAAAATTGCAAGCTAAAGCAAAACAAGGGAATGTTTTCTCATTTCCTGTCAGGAAATACTGAAAATAAGATTACACTTAATCCCAGCAAGGATTTGGAGTTAGGTATTCCCAGACACTGATCTTTATGTCTAAGCAGGTAGAGCCATTCTGGAAAGCACTTTGTTACTACATGCTATAGATTGAATTGTGTCCCCCTAAAATGTGTGTCAACTTGGGTAGGCGATTATTTCCAGTATTACGTGGTTGTCCTCCATTTTGTGATCTGATGTGATTATTCTATATGTTATAAATCCTAACCTCTATGATGAGGCAGGATTAGAGGCAGTTATGGTAATGAGGCAGGACTCAATCTACAGGATTAGGTTATATCTTGAGTCAATCTCTTTTGAGATATAGAAGAGAGAAGCAAGCAGAGAGGAGAGGGACCTCATGCCACCAAGAAAGCAGCGCCGGGAGTGCAGCGCGTCCTTTGGACCTGGGGCCTCTGTGCAGAGAAGCTCCTAGACCAGGGAAAGACTGATGACTAGGATCTTCCCCCAGAATGAACAGAGAGAGAAAGTCTTCCCTGGAAGCTGGTGCCCTGAATTCAGACTTCTAGCCTCCTAGACTGTGAGAGAATAAATTTCTGTTTGTTAAAGCCATCCACTTGTGGTATTTCTGTCATAGCAGCATTAGATAACTAAGAAACTACATTTCAAGAGTCTTGAACATATATCTTTTGACCTAGAAAATACACCCTTAGTTATACCTCAAGTTACAATCGAGAAAGACCTGGCAATCTGCTTCGGTAAAGATTACAGCCAAGAAAACCCTGTGGAGCAGTTCTACTCTGTCACACATGGGGTTGCCATGAGTCAGAATCAACTCAAAGGCAAAGGGTTTAGGTTTCTTTTGGTTTATAATCAGAGAGGTAGACAAAGATTTATGTACAAAGATGCTCATCACGGCATTATTTCTAATGGCAATTTGAAAATAAAGAAATACTAGAAATGTCCAATAATAGGAAAATCCTAAGCATTTAAGACAAGTGATGCATAGGACAATGTTAAGCGATGGGGAGAGAGTTCAGCTCTAACCTAAAGAATGATTTTGATAAAGTTAGAGTATACACAGGGAGAAATAACTGGAATAAATTTGCAAAAATATGAATAATGGCAGAATTATCATCTCTTATGTTTTTCTGTATTTTCTCCATTTTATGCTTTATTTATATATACAGTATATATTTTATATAGATTATTTTTTAATTTGTCATATTGAAATCATATAGATTTATAATAATGAAAAGTGATTTCTAAAAACAGTGGCATGGTTATCTGTGCTCACATTTCCCACTTTTCCTGTCAGTCATGATTCATATTCAGAATCCATCTACTTTCAAGAAAAGACATGAAATGCCAGAACAACTAATCAATGATTAAAGCAATAAATATTTACTGAATACTTTTAAAGAAATGCCTCATTCTATCCCATAAACTTTTTAGATCTTTTTAGAAACCCCAATATGCTGATATGAGTAGTGTCCACAATGCCCTCCAGAAACTCGATGTATAAGGTAGATCATCTTACAGCAGTTTGAACTTCCCCAGGGTTTAATTTGGGATCATGTACTCAATGAAGCATTTAGCTCCAAATAAAGTGGAGGTTCATGGCAATGATATGACAATTTATTCTCTATAATCCCATAAACCATGAAATTATGCTTCAAAACATAGCATGTTCAAGCTGGGAGGAGCTTAGGAGGGTATCCCTGAATTTTATAGAAAGGAAAACAAGGTCAAAGTTAACATCTTGGTTAAAGGTGTGCAGTTATCTGGGGCAGAAGTTGGAACTAGAATCTAAGTTTGCCTCTTTATTCCGCTTGCTCCCCACGGTGCCCACATTCATTATATGTGTTCTCCACTGACGGTAGGCAACATGAAACCATGCTATATCATAACTTCAACATGTCTAAACCTAACATGCTAGTTCTGACACAGACTAATGAAACATTTAATTGGTGTTAATTAGGAGGGCTTTGGGGATCATTTGGACGGCCTGGGTACTTTAAAAATCCAGCATTTTGTCCCTAGGAACAATCATTTATGTTCAATATTTATTGAGTGGCTATGAGATATGCTGAGCCCTGGAGATACAACAGTGAGCATGGCACACTCCTGCCCTCAATGAGTTTGCAGTCTTTGGGGGGAGCCAGACCAGAGAGAAGGTGAATACAATGTGCCAAAGAAGCACACAGGAAGATAGCTGGATCTAATTGTGGCGGGGGTGGGGGGAGCAGCTTCCTGGAGAACCAGTAGGATTTGCCAGGCCAGGGAGGTGTGGGTATGTGGCATGTGGGAGATAACAGCCTTCTGAGGGAATGAACAGAGTGCTCAGAGGCCTGGAGGTGAGAAATGACACAGACTTCAGGGAAACTAGAATTTCAGTGCCAGGGTGAGGGCTGTGGTGCGAGGTGAGAATAGCAAAGGACAGGAGGAGCCATATCAGAAAGGCCTCCCAAGCAAGGAGCTTTAAAACTTGGGATCCATCCTACAGGCAACAGGAAAACCCCAAGGAGCTTAAATCAGGAGAGTGGTGATGGGATGTGTGCTTCAGGGCGATTGATCGGGTGTGGTGAAGACCAGTTACGGGGTAAAGATCTGCGGCAGGGAGGCTGTCACAGTGCCCGGGGGAGGGGTTCTGGGGTACTTAATGGAGGAAATGGCCCCTGGGATGAAGCCACGTGGGTGGATTGGAGAGATGCCGGCAGGCAGACATGTGAGGACTTAGAGAGGGAATTTCTGAATGGGGGTCTCCTTTTTTCATTTTTATTTCTTGCTTCATGAATGAACAACCCTGAAGGGGAACCAGTTTTGCAGAAGGCAGGCCAAAAGGGACAGGGGAACAAGGAAGGGTAGTCGCATCATCCATCTTGATTCTGTGGTGCTGGAGAGCTTGGCAGAGCACGAGGTGGCTTCAGGGTTTGTTTGCTGGATTGATTCATTTTGTTTTACACCAGCTGCATCCTTCCTATTCCTACCCCTGCTGTATGATAGAAACCTACCAAACTATAGGTTAGTATGGGAGGGGAGATAGCCTCTCAAAAGGGTGAGGTGGAGAGGAAGGACTTCTTGCTTCCCAGGTGAATATTCTCCAGTGTGCTAATGCAGGCCAGGTATACTGAAAGCTGTAGATGTGCTGTTAGGGTCCCTAAACCTTAGACCTTGCCCAGCTTTTAATACAGCAGCAATGATGGAGGAAGGGCTCCTGGCCCAGGTGTCCAGACCTGAGAGGGGCAGGAGATAGTGCCAGGGAGGAGGCCTGATTGATACTGCCCAGATCGTAGTGTGCCTCAAGACATTATTAGTGCCCGTATCTTTGGCTTCCTGGGTGGTGCAAACAGTAACAAGCTGGGCTGCTAACTGAAAGATTGGAGGTTCGAGTCTACCCAGAGGCATCTTGGAAGAAAAGCCTGGTGATCTACTTTCAAAAAATCGACTATTGAAAATCCTATAGAACACAGTTCTACACTACAACACATGAGGTTGCCATGAGTCGGAGTTGACTGGATGCCAACTGGTTTATGTTTGGCTACAGGAGAGGGTGACTTAGACAGGAAAATTTGACTAAGCTGCTCTAGATATCTGGCAGCCACATTAGTTTTAGGGCTGGGTGGTTAATACCTCACCCACAATAATTTACAGAAAAGGAAATGGAGGCCCTGGGAGGTTGAGAGACTTGGCAGAATGAACAAATTGATGGTGGAGTCAGGACTAGAACACAAATCCCCTGCTTCCTAGTCCAGTGCTTCTTCCACCATGCCCAGAACCTTCCTTGTCTTCTTGGCCGTGTTACCTCTTTCTGCTCAGGTTCCCAATTCCGCTGTGTAGCTTTAGACTCTGTCTGCACAGATCTTAAACACTCTGACTGTCTGAAGGGCCTTTCCTCCTTCCCCTGGGAACAGTTTCACAGTGACACACAGGGTCACCCTACCCGACAAGGCCACAGCACTGAAGGGCCAGGATTAACAGAAGATTACCGTTGGGCTTGGTCCGAAGCCCTGGTGATAATGGGTAAGTTTGAAGTGTTTCATCTCTAAAAGTGTGAGTTGCCAATGTTACAAGTAAGGCCATGTCTGTTAGTGATAGTATGTATTTTTTGAAAATTAAATAAGAAACAAAAATCTCTAAATTAGGAATCTGTAAATAGGCTCCATGTAAAATATTTCTTAGTTGCTGAATCCACGCACAGATATGTGTATATATATGTGTTTTTGGGTGGGTAATACATAATATATAGACACCCACATATATAATACAGATATTTGCTTTGTATAAAAAAAAGTGTATACTAAACCCAAAAAACTACACCCACTGCCATCCAGTCGATTCTGACTCATAGCAACCCTATAGGACAGAGCAGAACCGCCCTACAGAGTTTCCAAGGCTGTAAATCTTTACAGACTGCCACATCTTTCTCCTATGGAGTGGCTGGTGGGATTGAACTGCCAACCTTTTTTGGTTACCAGCTTAGGGCTTAACCATTGTCCCACCAAGCCTCCCTTGTATACACATACACACACTCTGAATTTGATCTACATTTAACATTCTCACTTAAAGTTTTCTCCAACATGTTTATAGTAAAAAGATACACTGTATTATTTATATGTTCTGTCTTGGTTTAAAACTTTTCTTGGCAGGCATTTTGGCCCTTAGGAAAATGTTCAAAGAGTATCCAGATACACATATAAAAGTACTTACCCAGGAACATTTCAATAACAGATGCCTTCATAGTGAGAACAACAATCCCCATAAATATCCGAATGGCACCCTGGAGAGGAAGAAACAAAAACATCATCATATTTCAGCCAGAGGTTCTGAATCGAACTGGGAGTGTGTGGGGATGGGCTGCACCGGTTTGCATCGCCCTCTGGAGTCTCCGGATTCCACGCTGTGGCTTTCTATAAGCAGCTCATGGCTGGCCTTGCTGGTTCCCAGGAAATCTATTCTCAGTTAAAAAACCATTCTAGCCACCAGCCTCCTACTCTTCAGAGATTCAGTCTTTACTTAGAACCAAAGAGGAAATAATTCCACAACTTCAAGAGTATGTCCAACCAGTCGTCAAATTAGCATAAAACCTACTCTTCCGGTATTGAGAGGAGAAAATTTTTAGATTACAAATAAATAATTTGTTCATCATCCATTCAATAAATATTTATTAAATGACTACTATATGGCTGGAAACGCTGGTGGCAGAGTGGTTAAGAGCAAAAAGATCAGAAGTTCAAATGCACTAGGTGCTCCTTGGAAACCCTATGGGGCAGTTCTACTCTGTCCTATAGGGTCGCTATGAGTCGGAATTGACTTGATGGCAAAGCGTTGATTTTTTTTTTTCTTTTTATTGTACTTGAGATGAAGGTTTACAGCACATACTAGTTTCTCGTCAAATAATCAGTACACCCATTGTTCTATGGCACTGGTTAACAACCCCACGACATGTCAGCATTCTCCCCTCTAAAGGGTTGATTTTTGGTTTTCATATGGCTAGGTCCCTGGGCGGCACAATCTAAAGGCTCGTGGTCCAAACTCACCCAGTGGTGCTGCGGAAGAAAGGCTTGGTGCTCTCCTTCCATAAAGACTGTTGGTGTTGAGTGCTGTTGAGGTGATTCTGATTCACAGTGACCCCATGTGACAGAGGAACTCTCCCACAGGGTTTTCTAGGCCATAATCTTTACAGGAGCAGATTGCCAGGTCTTTCTCCTGCAGAGCCGCTGGATGGATTTGAATCGCCAACCTTTCGATGAGCAACCAAGCGCTTAACCTTTGAGCCACCAGGGCTCCTTTTCGTAAAGCTTATAGCCAAGCAAACCCCATGGAGCAGCTCTGCCCCATAACACATGGGGTAGCCATGAGTTGGAATTGCCTTGACAACAGTGGGTTTGGTTTGGTTTTTAAATACTAGGTATTACATGATTAGAGACAAGGTGATAGCAATTGAATAAAACAACAGATCTTGCTCTTAAAAGACTTAGAGTTTAATAGACGTGGGAAAACAAACATGGACACAAATAACCAGCCCATGAGAGCCTTAAGGCCAATTAGAGAGCATGAGGGGAGCTTATAGAGCCGTGGTTCTCCAACTTTGCTGCATACTAGTAACACCTGGGAGTTTTAAAAAAGGCCTGATGTCCAGGCTGCACCCCAGTCCAGCTGAGTCAGAATCTATTAAGGTGGGGCCTACGCATTAAGATTTTAAAAAATTCCCCAGGCAATTCCAATGTGCAGCCAAGATGGAGAACCATGGTTTAGAGCAGAGCTGCTTAAATCTTAACGTGCACAGAAATCCCCTGGGGATCTTGTTAAACTGCAGATCCTAATCCAGAAGTCTGGGGTAGTGCCAGAGATTTCCCAAGGGGCCTGGAATTTTGAAGGATGGAAAGATGTTGTCAGCTGAGGGAGTAAGAGAAAGCCTCACAGAGGTGGTAGCAATTGGTTCAACCTCGAAGAATGAACAGAGTCTGAAGCTGCAGAAATTGGGGAGAAGTGGCTCCAGTTGAGGGGAACAGCATGAACAAAGCCTGCAGGCTGGAAAGAAGATCAGATACAAAGCTGCTTTTGATCTGTAATTTTTTGTTTTGTCTCCCTCTTTTAAGTCTATGAGGAAACCCTCAAAGTTTTATTCATACTTATTACCATTCATGAGCATATGCTGTGTACTTTCTATTGTCTCCAGTCTTCACAATAAACCAGCATGGTAGGCTTTATGATTCTCATTGGCAGATGAGGAAACTGAGGCTTAAGAGGTTAAATGTAACACCCATAGTCACCAGCCAGTAAGTAGAACGGAGGTGGGAGTGGGTGGGAGGTGTCTTCCCTCAGTGTAGGCAATAGGGAGAACACTGTAGAGAATTTAAAGACTTAAAGTTGATCTCCTCTTACTATTACTTTGAGCTGGAAATTCTAAACAATGTCAGAGATGAAACACTCCTACCCTTTGGGGAAGATGGCACCCACCGCGACCCTTCTTCCTCAATGCCCTTGCTGTGTGGCGTAAAGCTGGCATTCATAACCCTACAAGCTGCTATGCCCAGTGGTGTCTGGTTAACCTGCTCTGTGAAGAAACAAACAGCCCTCCCCCTGATTTATATCATTTGCCAATTTCTGTGGTGTAAATTCTCCCACCATGGCTGATTTCAAGCTGCCAAAATGACATCACTGAATGGAGATTTTGAAAGAGAGGAACACAATTCACTCTTCCAACCAGGTACTAATTAGGTCCGATGTAAGCCTACATCCATTTAGATACGTTTTTGTGCAGAGTGTATTAACAAAAAGCAATTATTATATTATGGTTGAGGTAGTAATACAAGCAACTGATGTTATTAACTTAAATAAAACTGTTTAGCATATGGAAGGTTGTTATAAACTAATAGAACTGGTCACTTTTCTAAACCCCTGCAACAGCTGCAATATGTTAAATTTTCCAGTTAACCAATTAAGGTGGTTGACTATTTGATTAAATAAAAGCAAAATAATGGTCTTTAGTCTCAAAATAAAAATAAAATCACACATACAATCTACTTTACAATTTGATGCCTAAATAGCTAGGTCATATTTTAGAAATAGTGTGATAATAAGTCATGTTTGATTTTTTTTTTTTTTTTTTTGGTCTTCTATTAATTTGAGAAGCTGAGAACAATTCACAGGTTTTCAGGCCTAAATATTTATCTTTCCTATGGAATAAATGCCGTATGCCAAGCTGCATTACTGGATCCACCTGCTAATTAGTGGTACCCCTACCCAGTACCACTAATTAGCAGTTACCCTTCAGCACTGCCGATTTCATCTATGAGTCATCCTTGACTTCTTGCTCTCAAACCCCATATGCAATTCATCAGTCCAGCCTGTTGTCTCTTCAGTCATAATGTACCCAGAATCTGACTACTCCTCACCCTCTATAGCACTGCTATCTACCTGGTCTATGTTACTACTCTCTCACCTGGCTTACTGCAATTAGCCTTCTAACTAGGTGGTTTCCTTCCCTTGCCCTGTACAGTCCACACAGCAGCCAGCAGGTTTCTGTAAGAGGTAAGTTAGATCATGTCATTCCTCTGTTCCAAACTCTACAATGGCTCCCATCCTTACTGAGGATTAAAGCTAATGTCTGCATACAAGTGCCTGCAGGCCACCATTGCCCTCTCTGAGGTCATTTCTCATGATTGTCCCCCTCGTTCATTGGGGTCTAGCCTCACTGGCCCCTGACTGTTTCTGGAACACTTCTCTCAACTTACGGCCTTTGCACTTACTCGTTCTTCTGTCTCAACTCCTTTCTCCCTGATAAGCGCATAGCTTGTCCCTCATTTCTTTTGTGTCTTTGCTTAACTGTCACCTTCTCATGAGACATCCCCTAACCACCCAATTTAAAATTACAAGTCCGCCTCCCAACCACCACCAACTGCACATCTTATCCTTCTCCTACTCTATTTTTCTCCATGCCACTTATTACCTCTGGAATACTCCATTGTTCTATTTGGTTATTGTTTGTGTCTCCTATTAGAATGCAAGTTCCATGATGGCAGGGATTTTTAATCTGATTTTTTTTTTTTTTTTTTACTTCTATACTTTTATAACTAGTACATCATAGGTGTTCCATGAATATGTGTTGAATCAATAAATGAGTGATTAGGGCTTTTTTTTTTTTTCCCTAGGAAATAAAAAAGGAAACAAAACAAAGGAAAGATAGCCTTGTGAATATGCTAAAACCCATGGAATTGTATGCTATTTGAATTATATCTCAATAAAAAAATTAATGAATGAAGCATTATTGATAGTCAACAAACAAACAAGGGAAGATTGAGAACAGAGGAAATTCTCTCAGGTCTGTCCAATAGCATTAGAAGTCAGGACGAGACATGGCTTTTTACACGCTGGGATGGATGATGAAAATCAACAGTATTCCGGGAAATGCTCTAGCCTCAGAGGAGTGCTCACCCACGTGCTTACTCATTAGAAATGGAAGCCTATCAGCACTGCTCTTGCAGTCAGAATGTTTTGAGGCTTCTTTCTCATCATTACAATTCCAGATCCTGGGAATGAAGACAATGGCTGTTAAACAGTCCTTGCAGGTGGACAGATGTCACGGAGACGTGGGGCAAACAGTAGTGTCAAAGACTTAATTCCTTATGTGCTCACCAGGGTTCTAACAAAAACAGAGCAGTATGGGTTTCCAAAAGAATGTGTTTCTGATTCATAAATTTATGGCTTCTGCACTGAGAGGTAATAGGAAGAGTCTTGAATATGAAGTTCTAATGAGGTAAATGAAGCCTAGTTGTAAAGGAAAAAGACACATTGGTGTAAGTGGAGAAGCGCAGCCAATGTAAGAGATCTCTTGTTGCCCAGAGTCAGAAGAGAGTAGCTTGGTAATAAATAATCATATCCCCTAATATTTAGATAATTCTTCACAGTTAAAAAAAAACAATTTAATGTGCATTCCTAGAATGTGAGCTCCATGTCTATCTTGTTCACCTTTTGTTCCTCGAACGTGGGATAATGTTTGGTGACTGGGTGCAACAATAAATGTTTGTTAAGAAAATGAATAAATATAAACTTGTTCTTCACAGTAAACCTATGAAGGAGTTGGGGCAAACATCATAATCCCCATTTTAAAGACAAAGAAACTGAGGTCTGGAGTGGGTAAGGGACTTACTCAAAGTCACATGCCCAAGGTCAAGCCCAGGTTTCGTGTCTCCTGGCTCTTCACCCCTTTCTGAACACCCTGATGTGTATAAGGTGATCTACAGATTGTATTGATACAGATTAAAAAAAAAAAAAATGAAACTTTCCTTGTATCTTTTTATCAGGATGTTTAAAGTTTACAGATAAGAGAGCAGATTGCTCATCAGCTAAAGATATACGAGAGAGGAATGCCCTTTGTTAAAAGTGCAAGAAGTCTAGAGGGGCAAAGAAAGAGATATAATTTAAATAGGGAATAGATATAATTTAAATAGGGAAAACAAAGACCACAGGGAAAAGAAAGAGGAAGAAAGACTTGACGAAGATCAGCGTTGATGACTAGGAAGTATAAAGTCCATACAGGAATCGAGTGTGACAATGTGAGCAAAAACAACTTGCAGTTAGAATGACTAAAATTAAAAGACTGACCACACCAAGTGTTGGTGAGGACGTGGAGGAACTAGAATTCTCATATGCTACTCATGGAAATATGAAATGGTGCAACTGCTTTGGAAAATAGTTTGTTTCTTAAAAAGTTAAACATAATCCTACCACATAACCCAGAAATTCCACTAGTGCTATTAGGTATTTATTAAGAAACATGAAAGCATATGTAAGTACAAAGACTTGTATACAAATGTTCTTAGCAGCTTTATTTGTAATAGCTTCAAACTGGAACAGCCCAAATGTCTACCAACAGGAGAATGGATACGCAAATTGTGGTATATCCATACAATGGAAATCTCCTCAACGATAAAAAGGAACAAACTATGGACACATGCGACAATATGTGTGAATCTCAAGATAATTACGCTGAGTGAAAGAAGCCAGACAAAAAAGTGTACATTCTGTTTTATCTCATTTACACTGCACCTAGAAAATGCAAAGTTATCTATACCAACAAGAAGCACAACAGCGGTTGCCAGAGGGCAGGGGGAGGAGGGGCTGGGGAGGAAGGGGCAGGAGGAAAGGGTGACAAAGGGCACAAGGGATAGGCATATGTTCATTTCCTTGACTATGGTGATAGTTTCACGGTACACGTATGTCAAAACTTATCAGCTTGCACACTTTAAACATGTGTAGTTGATGTATCAATTATACCTCAGTAAATAAAGGTGAAGAGAGTATTTGTACACATTTCATCTTTACACATACAGTATCTCTTGGAGGAGTCACAAAAAATCTCTAGTAGTGAGAATTTCCTTCATCAGGGAAAGAGAACTGAGTAAGTGGTGATCAGAGATGGGGGAGTCTTACGGTTTTGTTCTATTTTAATCTTTACCCTGTGCACATATATTAATAAATCAAAAACTAGTAACATGTAAGTCAAAATAAAACAAGGAGAAACAAAACCCCACGGAAAGGGCACTCAGGAGGTATTATTGTTACCACCATCATCACTACCACCAAATTCAGCAGTGACTCAGTTAACATAAACCAAGTGGGGCCACAGAGCTTCACAAGACCTGGTCTATTAGGAAGATCTAAAATATACAGACAATGTTGACATCAAATGAGAAGCTACAGAGTCTCCTAACCTGACTCCTGCTCCTTGATTTCCTTGCTCCAAGTCACCCTTCCCTCCAGTAGGAAAGGATCAGCTTCCTAAAGCAAAAGACTGATTGGACATTCACCTGCTCAGAGCTCTTCTTCACAATCCCCTTAACCCTACAGGATAAAGTCCAAATTCCTCAGTGAGGCATTAAACACTCTTTACCAAGTGGCACCAACTCACCTTTCCTGTTCCATCTAACCCAATTCCCCTCTATAATCCTCTCTTCTGCCTCCAGCACACCCCAGGTCTTTGGTCTTTTCTCTATACCTTGCACATGGATGCCTTGGCTCATGTTGTTTTTAGTGTCCTCTCTGGAATACCTTATCACCCACATCTCTTCTGCCTCTCGTGAGCCTATCCATCTTTCAAGGTTCAGCTCATGGGCCACCTCCTCTATTTAACTCTCCCTGAGCTCCGAAAGTAAAAACTTATCTTCATTCATACATCCATTAATCATTCAAACGAACAAATGAATATGTAATGTGAGTGCTAGACAGAGAGGAACAAGATGCAGATCCCATCATCAAATTGAGCCTTCCAGAAGGAGATCAATATGCACTAACTGTTGTTGTTATTAGGTGCCATCGAGTCGGTTCCTGACTCACAGTGACCCCAAGTACAACAGAAAGGAACACTGCCCAGTCCTGGGCCATTGTCACAATTGTTGTTATGCTTGAGCTCATTGTTGCAGCCACTGTGTCAATCCATCCTGTTGAGGGTCTTCCTCTTTTTCCCTGACTCTCCACTTTACTAAGCATGATGTCCTTCTGCAGGGACTGATCTCTCCTGATAACATGTCCAAAGCATATGTGAGATGTAATCTCACCATCTTCTAACTAGCATTCTGGTTCTACTTCTTCCAAGACAGATCTGTTCGTTCTTTTGGCAATTCATGGTATATTCAATATTCTTCACCGATATCACAATACAAAGGCGTCAAGTCTTCTTCAGTCTTCCTTATTCATTGTCCAGGTTTCACACGCATATGAGGTGATTGAAAACACCACGACTTGGGTCAGGTGCACCTTAGTCTTCAAGGTGACATTTCCGCTTTTCAAGCTTTAAACAAGTCCTTCACAGCAGATTTGTCAAATTCAATGTGTCTTTTGATTTCTTGACTGCTGCTTCCATGGGTGTTGATTGTGGATCCAAGTAAAATGAAATCCTTGACAACTTCCACCTTTTCTCAGTTTATCATGATGTTGCTTATTGGTCCAGTTGTGAGGATTTTTGCTTTCTTTATGTTGAGGTGTAATACATATTGAAGGCTGCAGTCAGTGAGTGCTTCAAGTCCTCTTTGCTTTCAGCAAGCAAGGCGTATAGCAGGTTGTTAATGAGTCTTCCTCCGATCCTGATGCCCATTCTTCTTCATATAGTCCAGTTTCTTGGATTATTTGCTCAGCATATAGATTGAATAGATATGATGAAAGGATACAAGCCTGATGCACACCTTTCCTGACCTTAAACCACATTGTTCTGCTCAAATGACTGCTTTTTTGGTCTATGTACAGGTTCCTCATGAGCACAATTAAGTGTTCTGGAATTCCCATTCTTTGCAATGCTATCCATAATTTGTTATGATCCACACAGTTAAATGCCTTTGTATAGTCAATAAAACACAGGTAAACCTCTTTCTGGTAGTCTCTGCTTTCAGCCAGGGTCCATCTGACATCAGCAATGATATGCCTGGCTCCACGTCCTCTTCTGAATCCAGCTTGAATTTCTGGCAGTTCCCTGTCAATATACTGCTGCAGCAGCTTTTGAATAATCTTCAGCAAAATTTTACTTGTGTGTGATATTAATGATATCGTTCAATAATTTCCACATTTGGTTGGATCACCTTTCTTGGGAACAAGCATAAATATGGATCTCTTCCAGTCAGTTGGCCAGGTAGTTGTCTTCTTGGCATAGACGAGTGAGCACTTCTAGCACCACATCCTTGTTTTTTGCCATACCCTTCAGTGCAGCTTGGACTTCTTCCTTCAGTACCATTGGTTCCTGATCATATGCTACCTCCAGAAACGGTTGAACGTCGACCAATTCTTTTTGGTATAGTGAGTCTGTATATTTCTTCCACCTTCTTTTGATGCTTCCTGTGTCGTTTAATATTTTCCCGGTAGAATCCTTCAATATTGCAACATGAGGCTTAAATTTTCTTGTTCTAATATTCTTCAGTTTCAACTTGAACTTGCATATGAGCAATTAATGGTCTGTTTTGCCATCAGCCCCTGGCCTTGTTCTGACTGATGATCTTGAGCTTTTCCATCGTTTCTTTCCACAGATGTTGTTGATTTGATTCCTGTATATTCCATCTGACAAAGTCCATGTGTATAGTTGCTGTTTATGTTGTTGAAAAAAGGTATTTGGAATGAAGAAGTTGTTGGTCTTGCAAAATTCTATCATGTGATCTCTGGCATTGTTTCTATCACCAAGGCCATATTTTCCAACTACCCATCCTTCTTCTTTGTTTCCAAATTTCATGTTCCAATTACCAGTAATTATCAATGCATCCTGATTGCATGTTTGGTCAATTTCAGACTGCAGAAGTTGGTAAAAATCTTCTGTTTCTTCATCTTTGGCCTTAGTGGTTGGTACACAAATTTGAATAATAGTCATATTAACCAGTCTTCCTTGTAGGCATATGGATATTATCCTATCCCTGACAGTATTGACCTTCATGATAGATCTTGAAACATTCTTTTTGATGATGAATGCAACACCATTCCTCTTCCAGTTGTCATTCCTGGCAGAGTAGACCATATATGATTGTCCCATGCAAAATGGCCAATACCAGTCCATTTCAGCTCACTAATGCCTAGGATGTAGATGTTTATGTGTCCATTTCATTTTTGACAATTTTCAATTTTCCTAGATTCATACTTCATAACAGTCCCGTGTTCCAGTTACTATTAGATGTTTGCGGCTGTTTCTTCTCATTTTGAGTCATGCTACATTAGCAAGTGAAGGTCCTGAAAGCTTGACTCCATCCACGTCATTAAGGTCAACTCTACTTTGAGGGGGCAGCTCTTCCCCAGTTGTCTTTTGAGCGCCTTCCAACCCAAGGGGCTCATCTTCTGGCACTATATCAGACAATGTTCCACTGCTATTTATAAGGTTTTCACTGGCTAATTCTTTTCAGAAGTAGACCGCCAGGTCCTTCTTCCTAGTCTGTCTTAGTCTGGAAGCTCAGCTGAAACTTGTCCTCCATGGGTGACCCTGCTGGTGTTTGAATACTTGTTGCATAGCTTCCAGCATCACAGAAACACACAAGCCCCCACAGTACAACAAACTGACAGACACATGGGGGTTCTTGTTGTTAGGTGCCATCAAGTCAGTTTTGACTCATAGCGACTCCATGTGACAGAGCAGAAGTTCTCCACAGAGTTTCCTTGGCTGTAATCTTTTTTTTTTAAATAATTTTTATTGTGCTTTAAGTGAAAGTTTACAAATCAAGTCAGTCTGTCACATATAAGCTTATATACATCTTACTCCATACTCCCACTTATCCTCCCCCTAATGAGTCAGCCCTTCCAGTCTCTCCTTTCGTGACAATTTTGCCAGTTTCTAACCCTCTCTACCCTCCTATCTCCCCCCCAGACAGGAGATGCCAACACAGTCTCAAGTGTCCACCTGATACAACTAGCTCACTCTTCACCAGCATCTCTCTCCAACCCATTGTCCAGTCCCTTGCATGTCTGATGAGTTGTCTTCAGGAATGGTTCCTGTCCTGGGGCAACAGAAGGTTTGGGGACCATGACCGTCAGGATTCCTCTAGTCTCAGTCAGACCATTAAGTCTGGTCTTTTTATGAGAATTTGGGGTCTGCATCCCACTGATCTCCTGCTCCCTCAGGGGTTCTCTGTTGTGCTCCCTGTCAGGGCAGTCATCGGTTGTGGCCAGGCACCATCTAGTTCTTCTGGTCTCAGGATGATGTAAGTCTCTGGTTCGTGTGGCCCTTTCTGTCTCTTGGGCTCATAGTTATCGTGTGACCTTGGTGTTCTTCATTCTCCTTTGCTCCAGGTGGGTTGAGACCAATTGATGCATCTTAGATGGCCGCTTCTTAGCATTTAAGACCCCAGATGCCACACTTCAAAGTGGGATGCAGAATGTTTCTATAATAGAATTATTTTGTCCTTGGCTGTAATCCTTACAGGAGCAAATTGCCAGGCCTTTCTCCCACAGAGCCTCTGGGTGAATGCAAAGTTGCTGGGTGGGTTCAAACTGCCAACCTTTCCATTAGCAGCTGAGCACTGAACTGTTGTGCCAACAGGGCTCCTTGTGCCAATCACAAGCAACATTTATTGAGCATATACTAAATACATGTATTAACTCATTTAATCTTTGACCCTATGATGTAGGGAATCCTTCTGCATTTCCTTTTTAGAGGAAGGAATTGAAGGCACACGGACAGTAGGTAATTTGCTCAATGTCACCAGTCTGGTAAGAAGAGGAACTAGAATTCAAGCCAGGCTTTCCAAGTCCAGAGGCTCTGCATTTCATCACTTGCCGTAGCTATTTCATAACAAGTACATGTACCTACTTAATATACCAAAACCAAACCTTTTGCTGTAGAGTTGATTCTGACTTATGGTGACCCCATGTGTTACAGTGTAGAACTGCTCCATAGAGTTTTCTTGGCTGTAATCTTTATGGAAGCAGATCACTAGACTTTTCTTCCTTGGCACCGCTAGGTGGGTTTGAACTGCCAACCTTTATGTTAGTGGCCAAGAGCAAACCATTTTCACCACCTAGGGACCTTATTTCAGGCACATTCTGACTTAACTGGTCTGAGGGGGGCCCAGGCATCGGGATTGTTCTAAACCTCCTCCAGGTGACTCTACTGAGCAGCCAGAATTGAAAGACTCTGCTATAAAATAAAAAAAAAATTTTTTTTTTTTTTAGTGGGTACAAAATCAAAACCAAACCAAACCCGTTGTCATCAAGCTGATTCCAACTGATAGCGACCCTATAGCACAGAGTAGTTCCAAGGAGCAGCTGGTGGATTCGAACTGTTGACCTTTCGATTATCAGATGAACTCTTAACCACTGCACCACCAGAGCTCTGTAGCGGGTACAGTGGTGGCAAAAAGGGGTGGATGGTCAAATAGGCCTGTTGAACAGGGATTGGAAAAGACTTGAATAGCTTTAACTGGGAGGTTGGAGAACAATGTGTGGAGAGGAAAAGAGAGGACACCAGGGCAGTGGAGCTCCAGGAATGGTTGTTGCTTAGCCAGGATATGAGAGGAATCAGACAGAGACAGAGGAAAAAAAGGGTTCAGCCATGTTGGCCTTGAACGTCACTTCTAAAGAATGTGGACTTGATCCTTTAGGAAACAGAGAGACAAAGGAAGTTTAAAAATTATTCTTGCAGACGGCACTGGGTTTTCATCATTTTTAATAAGCCCCCCTAGAAGCTTAGTTGAACCACTCACTTGGAAAAAATCTGCTCATGTGGACATGTAATGGTGGTGTTTGTCTGGTGTGTGATGCAACAGGTGGGTGCACCCAACAATACTCTTTGTCCATGAGGTAGAAAGAGCCAGTGCCCATCCGGAAACAGTTTTTTATTTATAAGAGGCCAAAGTTCCTTGAGGACAGACAACTTTGAATGGTGAGAGGCCACACCTGCAGCCTTGCTTTGTCCATCCATCTTTGCCTAAGTGTGAAGCCTCAGCCACTTGTCAACGCTGTGGGTAATATGGGGAGAATCAGGAAAAGAGGGTTGGCACAAGGGGCCTTTCCAATGTGAAGGTGGCCTCAATCTGTATATAAACCTTTTACAGACTGTATTCCTCTGGGCTAGGCCTGAAGTGTTCCTGTTACCATGACCCCAGGGACCATCTCAAGGCCACTGTGATAATTCCCCAGGATTCTGTGAAGAGGAGAGATAGAGAGCCAAACAGGGGAGTCATTTTTCTTTCTTTCCTTTGCTTTTCCCCTCTTTCCATTTCCTTCCTTTTTGCATTCCTCCTTAAAGAAATGATGACAGAAGTTGTAAGCCAAATAGGCAAGGAAGGCTGGGAGGATTTTGCCTTTTCTTAATATGGCAGCTCCTAAATATCTACAAGGCAACTTGAAGGTGTGCTGTGAGCCTGAGCATATGGACTGGACATGGTTGGTTGCCTAAGCAGAGCACCCACATCCCTCTTTTCCTCTTTGTTAGCAGAAACAAAGGAAATAAAACCCACACTATGCATTCAGGGAACTCCGAGAAGCCTGGTCCATCCCCAGTGCCTGAGGTGGATCCTGATCCTGAGTCTAAGCCAGGAATGGTTATATTCTCCCCTTTGCTGTGATGGCTTCAGAAGCTCAAGCTTGGGTCCCTCAGCACGAGGCACTCTCCAGGTAGCCATTACTAGCCTAAGGGTGGGTGGTATCCTGAGTTGTATTGGCCAGACAGAAAAGACCTTAATCTTTTAGGGGAGAGGGAGGTTGCCTCTCCTGTTGAAAATGAACAAGGAAGCAGGTAGTTCCAGGTGTGCCTTGGCCATGTTATGCCCATGAAGGAAGCCAGTCTGAGCAAAAAGCCAACACGAGAAGAAGGGCAGCCAAGTGAGTCACTGAGAAAATAGAGCTCTGATTGTCTTGTGCTTGGAGGCTGAGCCCACCTTTGGACCAACTGTTATGTGAGATGATAAATTTCCCTTTCAGCTGGGCTTGCAGCAAAACGATTCCTAAGTGTTCCTAACTCACAATGCCTGTCCGCACAGTGGTTTTAACTGGAGAAGAATGGAATAATGCAGGTTTATACCAGATTGTGTGAAGTGTTTTCTCAGCCATTATTGCTTGAACCACCTACTTGTGAGAAGATAGAATAGACATTGTTATTCCTATAATTGAGAGCCGTTCAGTGACTAGCCCAAGATTACACAACACAGATCTTCTCTACCTTAAGCTTACGTTCTTTCTATTATATCAAACTCATCACATGACTGATAATTTCAGACTATTCTGTGATTTCTAGTGTAACATTATTATAAAATAAAAATTGCACCCTTCATTTGTAGCATACTTTTCACATTCAAAGCCTGGTTACATCTTTTACTTTAATTTCACAAGATTCCTGAAGCAGGCAGCTCAGATATTATAGTCAAATGCAGGGAAATAAAGTGACTCAGTGGGTCAAAAGCATATGGTCTGGCAAAAACAGATACTTAGTCCAATCAAGCCTCCCTTGGGATTTTGGAATTGAGATTTTAATGCCTTGAAACACCTTGAAAGCTGTGGGAGACAAGCTGAAGGTCACATGGGGCCCTAATAAGATGGATAAAATGGAGGCAGACAGAGACGGTGAAGAGAAAGCCCATGGCCTGGGAGAAGTATGGAGAGTGGACACCTTCATTTCTGGCCGCTGCCCAGGTCCTAGGAGATCCAGCTGGACTTGGTCTCCTGTGCATGACATCCAAGATGCTTCTGGTCCGTTTACTTGAGCCAGTTTGAATTGGTTTCTGTTAAAAACCCTCTTCGTGTTTGTTGTTTTAGTTAGGTCCTGTTTCTCTAAAATAACTAGCAGCAAGATGAAAACACTTCACATGAAAGGGCGCGTGTGATTGTCTGTTGGTAGTATCACAACAGGGGGTCCATGGAAAAGCTGAGGTCAACCCTGGAATCAGGCTTGGGGAGGAAGGGTGGCAAGGAATCCAGGGAGCTGCAGAAGCCACTAAGAAGGAGGAAAGCAGCCTTCCTGCCTGGGATGCTCGGCGAAGAAGAAATGGGAGTCGGTGACCTTGAAACTATGCTGTGAAAATGTCCTTATGGCAGAGGTTCACAACTAGGGGCAATTTGGCTCCCCAGGTGACATTTGGCAGTGTCTGGAGATATTTTTGGTTGTCTCAACTGGAGGTGAAAGCAGCTGCTCCTGGCTTCTAGTGGGTAGAGGTCAGGGATGCTGCTCAGCACCCTACGGTGCACAGGAGAGCCCTCCACTGCAAAGAATTATGCAACCGAACATGTCCACGGTGCTAGAACTGAGAAACTCGGATTTATGAGAACGTTTATTTCCCAATATATTTATGAGAATGTCACTGATGTTCCAGTCTAAGTACCTTCCATAAGCACTGTAGGTGATTTTTTGATGACTAGGGTATTAACTGCTCATAGATTTATTCTTTTCTCCAGGATCAGTTTGGATCACCACATACAGTTGGGGAAAATCCTAAAGCAAAAATGTTCACTCTTGGGCAGTTGTGTGGATTAAAGAGCTAATCTATGTGTGCAGTGACTGCTATATGCCTACGCCATTAGGCCCATTGATCCATGTGGCACGTTTCTCAACCTCAGGAAACCAAAAAGGGAAAGCCTTTTTTGGTGCGAGTATTTCGGACCATCGTTTTGTACCTCATTAAGAACCTGACATATGGTAATGCTTACCACATCCACAAAGGCTTCGACCAATAGTGATTTCTAGTGAGACTGCAAACAGTAATTACATTTCTGAAGTGGTAGTTCAGATCTTATATTGCCAGTGGGAAAAAAATACCAGTTTGCAGGCATGCCCCCAAATGAGCTCCAAAGAACTCCTTCCAAGAGTTATTTTTCCTCTGTAATGGAAGGGGACACGAAAAGCAGAAAATCTGGGGGAAGGGGGTGAGGGCCTCAGTAGGAAAGATGAGGTGGGCCATGACGGCGTCTCTTAGTTACTCTGGAAACCGTGCAGTTTAAATGATCCTTTGGAAGACAAGTTTCTCTCATCAGAAACTTCTTTACCTAATGTGTTTGACACTGTGGATTAGCTCTGCCTCCTCCCAGTGAATTTCTCCCTCTGGGCTTTGAGGTCTGTGGTTGCTAAGGGGTTGTCTACTACGCATGTGGAGCTGGGTATTTGCGTCCTTCCAGCTGTGATCCCTGGAGCCTCAATTGGCCTGAACACTCTGTGCTTTTTGGCCTGCCTAAACTTTCCAGGGCACTGAAAAACATTTTTGGCTCTGGCATGTTCTTCCTAAGAGATAGGAAGGAGGATTAAGGTGTGTCTGCAGGATCTGTGCTAGCTTCCCATCTGCCTGTTGATAAAGAATGGGCTCATCTCAGATGACAGGGTTCCAGCTTTCCCCACGCTGCTCAGAGGTAGGCATGGAGCTATGAGTTGAAGCACATTCTTGAGTCCTACTATCCACAGGCTTGGATGAAAAAGAGGGTGTGGAGGAGGGCAGTGCCTGTGGCTTTGGAATTGAAGGTTGCAGAGGATTAAGTCCTGGAAATTGCAAGAGGGCAGCAGAAACAGAGTCATTTAGAAGCATGAGACCCAGCTCTCCCAAGAGCCGTGCAGCTTCACACTTCTGAGGCTCTCCCCATCTATCCTAGCTAAGAAGGAGCCTTCCAGACCCTCCTTCATGTCTCTACTGACAATTTTGATCTAGCCTTATAGTGGCCTGTTAACATGAGATGGGATTGATTGGTTCCTTTGCTTCTCTTCGTGGGAAGTTTTAGAAGTTCAGAGTCCACTTCAATAACAATGTTGTTGCTGATAGTTGCTGTCGAGTCGACTCCGGCTCATGGCAACCCTGTGTACGATGGAACAAAAGGTGGCCCGGTCCTGCACCACCTTCGTGATCGTTGGCACGCTCAAGTCCATTGTTGTGGCCACTGTGTATTTTGAGTGTCTTCCAACCTAGAGGCTCATCTTCCAGCACCAGGTCAGACAATATTCTGTTGTGATCCACAGGGTTTTCATGGGCTAATTTTTGAAAAGTAGATCATTGGGTCTTTTTTCCTAGTCTGGAAGCTCTGCTGAAACCTGTCCACCAGGGGTGTCCCTGCTGGTATTTGAAATACCAGTGGCTTAGCTTCCGGCATCATAGCAAAACACAAGTCATCACAGTTCAGCAAACTGAGAGGTAGGTGGCAGCCAATAATAATAACTATCATTTGCAGAATGTTTACTGTGTGCTACACACTGCGCATATGTAATCTTATTTAGTTATCACAGTAATTCTATCAGATGAGTGCTATTACACTCATTTTATAGAGCAGGAAAGTGAATCTTCGAGAAGTTAAGCTCTTCCAAAGTTAAGGAGCCCTGGTGGCGCAACAGGTAAGCTCTTGGCTGCTAACTGAAAGATTGGTGGTTTGAACCCACCCAGTGGCTCCACAGGAGAAAAGACCTGGCGATCTGCTTCCGTAAAGATTACAGCCTAGGGGGTAGTTCTACACTGTCGCATGGGGTCACTATGAGTCAAAAAATTGATTTGAAGAAACCTAATAGCAACAACCTCCAAGGTTATAGAATTAATATGTAGCAGAACCAGAACTCCGTCCCAGGCTCAAACTCTTAACTTGGCTGCCCTGTTTCATCACTTTGCAGGATGGTTTCACTTTCCATTTTAGTGGACGTGTATATCCTAAGCTGTTTGAAATGCATCCTTGGCAATAGTTAAGTCACGCATCCATTGTGCAATAAAGTTGTCTTTGTTATACAGCCAAGAGGTTTTTCAAGAGTCATTTTTGGGCCTGAACTCATGACTTTCTCCCTCACAAATGTTACTTAGGGTAAAATGATGCCCCAGGCATATTTTTAAGTTTAGCCAGGCATAACACACCCATCTAAATAAACATTTGAGTGTATTGTAATTGGCTGTATAATGGGATATTAAAATGGGATGATCCTTTGTCTTCGTTTCAGCTGAGGTCAGAGACAGTAGGTACCAACCACTTGCATATTCCAAAGAGGACTCCTTGAAGCTCCTCTCATTATTGTCTAAAGTGGGAGGGGATGGGAGGAGAATCTGTTCCCCTTCTCCATCTGCAGAGAAGGAGAGAAAATACCAACAACTTTTCCTAAAGAAATTCTTACTCTTCAATTTCCCATTTCCTTTCTCAGCTTCTACAACCTCTTGTATAACCTGGAGGGAGGCAGTAAGGACCTGAGTTCTTCGTTGCTTCCTTTGGAAATCTAGCTTGGATACCAGCAACATCCTTTGAAATGACTGAATCGGAGACACAACCGGGCTTGGGGGCGCAGTGGACTGGGGTCCCACAGATGCAGTAGGGCCTACTTACGATTAACTAATCTAAAGGGAAGGGGAATAGCTCGCAGCAAAAGAAGATACCATGTGCGTGAGGGAGTCAGCCTGGGATTGCTTCAGAACCTGCCCAAGACAGTGCATGCAAGCCTGAGGAGACTGTAACAGAAAGCACTGGAGACGGAGCGCCAACTTCTCAGGGACTGAGAGAAGAACTGTAAGCCACCTTTGGAGTAGATTCATTTAACGGCATCCAGAGAACTGCAGGTGAGTTGAGGGATCTCTGAGAACCCTTGGAAGGGTCCCATGGCAGCAAGAGCCAGCTGTAAATGCCAAGCCAAGCCCAGGGATCCTGATGCCAGCTCACAACAGCACTAATCTTTCTGCCCCCTACGTTTCCTCTCTGCACCCATTTCAACTTGAGACAGAAAGACTGGGGCTATTAGGTAGGGTAAAGGCTCAAGGCAGGAAAAGGGAGAATTCAATCATGCCCCCTTTCCCACTTCAGAAAGCAAGCCTGGAGGTGGGGAATGCAACTTTAAACTTGGAATGTAGTTTTTAAGAATTACCTTAAAATATGTATGCATGTATTACATGTATAAAATAAGCAATATATACGTAATAAGTCTTATAAGTATTATATATATATTAATGTCTGAGCTGCGATTGTTCTGAAGTTTAATGTGACCAACATCTTTCAAAAAATATTCTGAATTCAAAAAAAGAAAATTCTGAGTGTGGCCTGTAACTAAGGGAGTCCCTACATGGCACAACTGATTAAGCGATGGGCTACTAACCGAAAGGTTGATGGTTTGAACCTATCTAGAGGCAGCTCAGAAGAAAGACCTGGCAATCTGTTTTTGAAAGGTCATAGCCACGGAAACCCCATGGAGTGCAGTACTACTCTGAAAGACATGGAGTTACCATGAGCTGGAATCAACTTGTTGGTAACTGTTATTTTTTTGTGTGAAGGAGTGGCTATACATTGAATGCGTGCCTTCAAAATACATGTTGGAATCCTAACGCTCACTCCTGTGACTGTGATCCTGTTTGGAAATAGAGTTTTCTTTACTATGTTAACGGGGCAATACCAGTGTAGGTAAACTTAATCACTCCTAACTTATAAAAAGAGCAGAATAGACACAGAGACACAGGCATATACTGGGGAAGACAGATGCTGTGTAAGGATTGTCAAGAACCAAGGAACATCCAGGGCTACTGACAAGGAAGGAATCGACACAGCCAAGACCCTGATTTGGACTTTTAGCCTCCAGAACTGTGAGAAAACAAATTTCTGTTCTTTAAAGCTGTCCACTTGTGGTATTTGTGTTACAGCAGCACTAGGCAACTAAGACAAGGATCATCTCAGATCTCATCCAGGGCATGAGCAAAAACTGTCCCCCAGAGAGTGTGAGAGTGGGCATGTAGGGGAAACCGAGGAGCATAGGAGGGCACTGTCTCTGTCCCTTGTCTGAAGCATACCCTGGATCTCACTTCATCCCTTTCCCCCTCACTCAACCTGCACCAGACACACCAGCCTCCCCAGGTACCATCCCAGCTCAGGGCCTTTGCATCTGCTTGCTCTTCCTTCTGCCTGGAATGCCCTTTCCCCAGGCAGTGTCTCTGTTTAAAGGTCTCCTTATCAGACATTCACTGACCAGACAATGCAGAATGCCACCCACGCTTCACTGCTCTCTCCAGCCCCCTTGCCCTACTTTATTATGTTTGTGACAACCCACATCACCACCTGATCTCTATGTTTCTCTTCTCTCTGCCCCCTGGTTGGCAGCATCAGGAGAAGGAAGACCGTTTTGTTATTGCTCTGTCCCAGCCCAGAGAAAATTGTGGATGGCACATGGCAGTCTCCCAGTAAATATTTGTTGTTGCTGTCCTTGCATGTTATCTCTGAGATCGACTCACTCTATTATAAAAGCAAGGCCAGTCTGGGCAAGTTGATGTGCACCGTTGTGTCCCGAGCATGTTTTCTCTGTCTGGGGCACACAGGAACCTGGAGGAGGAAATTCACTTCACAGGGAGATGTCAGTGACCCAGTCACTTGGGGGCTATATGTAGGGTATCCCCAAAGGAATATATATTGTTTGTCTTTTAAAATCTGAGAAGGAAGAATTTCCTTCTTGCTATAGCCTGAAGGACAATTTTTTGAATTTTTATCACATGACCACACAAAACTTTAGCCTTTCGGCAATTGAGGGAAAGAATTCAAGAAATTTTTACTAGAGTCTTGTCAATGTACAGACTCTTATCATGAAAAGTGATTTTCTGAAGTAGTCTGAGTCTTGAGGAAATAAGATCCTTTCTGTGATGTGCTGTTTGCTAGCTTACAACCTTTTGGGGACTTGATGATGACACAGCTCCCTGGCGTTTCCCCAAGGCACATCCTCCCGACACACCTGCTGAGCAATCCCTATAACAGCAGGTTATTCAAGAAAGCCAGAAATAAGAACCCTCCCTTCCAAACAGCCCTTCTTTCATGAATTTCTTGCCTCCGCTCCCTCCACTATTATTACTGAAGGTGTCTGTACTTGCAAAGAATATTTTTCTTAGAAATTTGACTTGGCTTGAAGATTACTTTTTCAGGGATGGCAAAGGTTAGTTTGGTGCAGGGATAGAAAAACCATGACCATCTGTAACTATTTCCTGGTAGGTTGAGAGCATGATCTATGGAACTAGACAGCTTGGGTTCAAAGTTAAGCTCCAACACTTACTAACTGTGTGACCTTGGACGGCTTACTTAGCTTCTCAATGCCTTGGTTTTCTCATTGGTAAAATGGGGATAGTAACAGCCCATCTCATTTGGTTGCTATTGGGGTTAAATGAGTAAATACATGAAAAGAACTCAGAAGAGTGTCTGGCACATACGAATCACTCTGTAAATGTTAACAATGACTCCTGTTCGTGTTGGAGTGGTGGCTAATCACTGTCCTCCTCCTCCTCTTGTAACATGTGACCACTTAAACATTAGCTTAGCACTTAACAGAGGTAAAGCAGCTAGTCTGATCTCAGTAAGATGCTGCCCTGAGTTGGCCATGGCCTGAATTTTGGACTTCCTGGTGAAGGAACAATATGAGTTTCTGACTGCCATTTTAGCTAAATGAACCTAGGGTCCCAGTAGGGAGCAATTCTGAAATCTTGTTCCTTCTTTTCTTTGCTGAGAGATTTGTAAGGATCTGTCATGGATTGATTTGTGTCTCCCAAAAATACCTAGCTAGGCTAGGTCATTATTCCCACTATTGTATGATTGTCTACCATTTTGTCATCTGATATGGTTTCCCTATGTGTTGTAAATCCTATCACTATGAGGTAATGAGATGGATTAGTGGCAGTTATATTGATGAGATCTACAAGACTAGACAATGTCTTAAGCCAATCTCTTTTGTGATATAAAAGAGAGAAGTGAGCAGAGAGACATACCACCTCATACCACCAAGAAAGCAGTGCCAGGAGCAGAGCGTGTCCGTTGGACCTGAGATTCCTGTGCTGAGATGCTCCCAGACCAAGGGAAGACTGATGCATCACAAGGACCTTCCTCCAGAGTTGACAGAGAGAAAGCCTTCCCCTAGAGCCAGCACCCTCAATTTGGACTTTTAGCCTACTAGACTATGAGAGAATAAACTTCTTTTTGTTAAAGCCATCCACTTGAGATATTTCTATTATAGAAGTACTAGATGACCAAGACAGGATCTTTAGCCCATTCTCATGAAAATCTTCTAGATAGGTTGCAGGACAATTTGGCCAGTCAAATGGCTGAGGAAATTAGGAAAATATATAGAAACCAAAGCTTATTCGTGGTTACCAATGGTGGGAGGGAAGGGGAAAGGAGGAGGTATTGCTTAGGGGCACTATGTTTCTGTTAGTGGTGGTGAAATAATTTGGAAAAGGACAGTGATAATGGTTGCACAACTTGAAGAATGTAATCAACACTACTGAACTGTAAAAATTGCTGAATTGGCTAATGTTTTGTTATGTATAATTTTAGCACAGTAAAAGAAGTCACACACACAAACCCACACACAAAATGGCTGATGAATGACATCTAACATTCTTAAAAAGAATTGAAAAAACATCTAGTGAATTAATATGAACCAGAAATGGACCTAAATATTTTTTAAATTTATAAGACTGGAATAAAATACAAACACCAAAATATTCTCTAAACTGAATCTAAACCACAGTAATATTTCTTTTTGTCTCAAAACTCTGGTTTCTAGTTTTGACTCAGGAAAGGACTTTGGCATTCATTCTCTCAGTTCACCTTTCTCTCTGAGGACACTAGAATGTGGCAATGGACTTCAGTGTAGTCAGAACATCTGCTGTGGGGTTTGTCTTTTGCAGGTTGCCACACAAAGTCCAGCTTTTATAGATGGCTCCACTCAGACCATTGCCTGGTGCCTGCTTTGTGCACTTCTGAGGCAGCCCCGAGCATTTCAAAGAGGTAGTCTCTAAGATTTTTCTAAAGTTTACAGCCTTTTGAAGCAGAACATTTTTCTAGTTGATTAAAAACAAATTCTAAATCCTGTATCCACAACTGTGTGTTTCACAAATGAGGTAACCTTAGGAAAATGCAATAAACAAAACGGAAATAGTCTTTGTTCCATTGCGAATGTGGGACTCCAGGCATCCCACGGGGCTATGGCCTGCCATTCCGCCCTTCCTCTCCTGGTCAGCAAACAGGAACTCAGGGGGATGATCCTAGACGGACTCAAATGTGTGTGTGTATGTGTGTGTTTAATTAAAATTTTAACAATCAGCACTATCAAAGAGTCACTGCTGTTGCCTATCCTAACCTTGTCCTGGTCTCTTCTTCCTTTCTTGTCCCATTCTCTACAAGAACAGAAGCTGCTTGCTGCCACTTGCAGAATGACTTTCATGCCTGTAAAAACTAGTTGGCTCCTTTTGCACTTTTTCTTTCCCATGCTGTGTGTGCCCAAGGACCAGGCATTTCACCATCTTCTGCAACCCCAGGGAGACGTATATCTAGACAGCAAGAGAGAGTTTGGGGGTTCTTCAAATTATAGACATCACAGAAGTTGCCTCTCTTGCTTATCATTTGCTGATTGGTTGATTAGCTCAGATGCTCTGGGTGAAGAGATGGCAACTAGTTTCTAATAATTATATTAATAATTATATATCACATAAATCCACAAATCTATTGGTTTACTACATCCAAACAATTAATGTTTAAAAGTTTGAAGAGGATTACAAATGACTTGTTTTACAACTGACTTGATTTCCTTACTCTAGTCACATATAATAAAGAAAATGGCTGCTGTCAGTGTGCCAGGTACTGATCTAAGCTCTTTGCCACAATCCTGTGAGGGAGGCACTGATAATAGACCCCTTTTACAGATGAGAAAACTAAGGCCCTGTGTGTTTAACGAACTTGCCAAAGTTAACACATTTAAGAAGTGGTGGATTCATCTGCCTGACAAAATCCCAGGACCCATAGCACAGAAGGGCCATTTGGCTTTGGCCTCATATGGAAGGCCTTAAATTCAAATATTAGATATTATCTCGAGATGAGATTACACAGACAGCCACAGAAACATACCAACAAAATTGAAAGAAGTCTGTCATTACAACATGGGCCACATTGTTCCCAGTACACTATGAATATATATATTCAATTCATGTCTATTCATATATAAACTGGATATATATTATACATATATATATCCAATATGTATATTCATATATTCAATGTGGCCCAAGTTCAAAATTCTACACAAATATCATACATTTCAATTACTTTAACCATGATATTGCCAGTTTAAAGACGGTGAAAATAGTTCTAACCTGAATGTCTTAGCACAAGCTATAATTTATATATCCATATAAATTATTGCAAATTATACTCACTCCAATCCCAGCTCCCTTGAGACTGAAATTTGCATGATCTATTGAATAGATATATTCAACATATACTTATTCATAGTGTATATATATATATATATATATATATATATATATATATATATACACACACACCATATTTTTATGGAAATAATGCATGCCTTCTATGTTTGTTTGCCAACCACTCCCTCCCCACCCCCAGGCCCCCAGGTATTTTCATAAGCAAAATACCTAGTGAGGGAGAGGTTGACAAATAAACATAGAAGGTACATGCTATTTGTGTAAAAGTATGGTGCGTGTGTGTATATATATATATATATATATATATGTATCTATATATATATATACACATATATTAAAAAAAAAACTGTCATTGAGTTGACCCTGACTCATGGCAACCCCATGTGTGTCAGAATAGAACTGTATTCCATAGGGTTTTCAATGGCTGACTTTTTGCAAGTAGATCACCAAGCCTTTTTTCTGACGCACCTTTGGGTGGACTTGAACATCCAGTGTTTCTTTTAGCCGAGTGCATTAACTACTCTGTATTTGGGAATGGCAAATATTTCAATAATACCTCTAATTGTCTTGTTAATGGTACAATTATGTTACATTACATTTTTGTGTGGAGTCGTCTTTAGTCAGTTAAGCATGAACATTTAAAATATACCACAGGTTCTGTAACCCTGTTTTTATACTTCTTCATTTTGTAATATACAGGGAGTCTAAAAAATGAAATGGACCTGGCCATGTCTTGACATCCGAGAGGTACCGGTTCACTAGAACCACAGGATTGGGAGAGAAACTTGGAGATTATCTTGTCCAACTTCTTCACTTCATACATGAAGAAATGGAGACCCAGAGATGTTGAATAACCCCCCCAAGGTCACACAGCTAGAATGCCTTTCTACTGACAGACAGACCAGGTGCACTGTCCTGCACCCAGTGCTCTAACCACTGGTTCGTTCTTCCATAAGACAGCAAAGAGAGATGCAGTTGCCCACGTGGACACACATAAGGGGAACATCCTGGAGACAATGAAGCATTACCAGAAGGCAATGACTTTGTTGTTGTTAGGTGCTTTCAAGTTGGTTTTCAACACAGAGCAAGGCCACATAACAGAGTAGAACCACCCAATAGGATTTCCCAGGCTTTTTTCTTTTTTTCTTCAATCTTTACAGGAGCAGATTGATAGGTGTTTCTTCTGTGGAGCTGGTGGGTAGGTTTGAATTGCCAACCTTTTAACCTTTGTGCCACCAAGGAAATGGCTCCTCCCAGTGTGATCTTTTTTTGAATATGGAAGAACAAACAAACAAAAAAAGATTGCATCTCTATAGAACTTTTCATATTTCAAAGTCTTTTTGGAACTGAGAATCAATATTGAAACTCATGACCACCCTGGGGAGGAGGGTGGGTGGCCATTGCTATTTCTGTTTTACAGGTGGGGAAACCAAAGTCAAGAAACGTACACATCTTTTCCAAAGTAACCCTGCTAGGTATCAGAGGCGCTGCCCCTGTAATTCAGCACTCCAGGCTTGGTACACTGCACCCCAGCACGTTCCTTTCCTGTACACAATGTGTCTTACAGGAATTACAGACGAGAACAGCAGAAGCATTTTTGTTCTCATGATGTTATTCATAAACCACCCTGTGTATTTGCTCTGAAAGCAGCTATTCTTCATGTGATTGGTAACTTGGCGAAAAAGATAATTAGATCTTCCAAATTATATTAATAAAGGAAACGCTATTTCAGGATAGATATTAAGCCTTTCCAGTGTTCCTAAGGTATTTTCTTTTAGTGCTGAGGTATAAGATATATTTTAATGAAGCTTAGTCTGGGAAACGAGCGTGGTACATTGCAATTAAAAATGCAGCCCTTGTAGTCTTACCGTTCTTCGTCTAAAGCCCCCCTGCAAAAGAGGGTATTTTAATTCAACAAATAAAAGACAGGCACTTCCAGCTGTCTTGCCAGCACAGCTACCCCTTGCAGCTGACACACAGAGAAAACACACCGACAATCAGCGTTTGATCCTGCCCTGCTGCAGGCTGTTTTCATCTTCAAGAGATTCAGGGAAAACAACCTCAGAACTTAACCACCAAAAAGTCCACATTTATTTCAACACAGTGTAATGGCAAAATGCTATTTTCTTAAGCGCTTACATTTTTGAACCACCACTGTGGCCAAGAACGCCTAGTTTTATTTTTCCAATAAACCTGAAGAAAACCTTGAATTCCACTTTCAATTTGGGGATGGCAAAGCTGCCGCGGGTTGCTGGGAGCAAAGTGTTGAGCCTAATTATTTAATCTTATCCTCTTTTTTTTTTTTTTTTTTCTTAGTTTAACCTGTGCTCAACACAGTTTTTTCATGTTTATACTGGTCTGACACAAATCATGCTCAAAAGAGATTTCGTCTCCTGTCTCCCTGTGCAAAGTTGAGCTACAATGGTAGTCTTCACAATGCTAGCCCACTCCTCAGGCTTATCAGTAAAAGAAGCATTCAGCCTAAGAAAACATTTGCAGTGTAAACAAGACACAGAACTGCACATCTAGCCACATTCCACGGAGATCCATCTGAATAGAGAGAAGCACACATTCATGCTAATAGTTCCTTTTTTAATTTAGCATCAGTGTGCCCATTTCTTTTATTGCTATTCATATATTGTTACAAGCAATTCCTGTATTGCTACTGTCCTCTATAGGCATAAAAGGCAAGATAATAGAGACTGAAATGTACTTCAAAGCTGTACAAAAATGCCATACTTTTCAACTTCCAACTTACTTTAACCATCATAAAGTTGGTTTAAAGAGAGTGAAGAATCCTCTTCTAACCTGAATGTCTTAGCACAGTTTACAGTTTATATACCTATATAAATTATTGCCAGTTACACCCGCTCCCATCCCTACTCCCCTGAGGCTGAAATTTGTAGAAGGCTACTTGGTCAAGGTAGGTATTGTAGTTTCTTAGTGACAAATACATTTTATGTTTTTAAGACACTGTCTGGAAGGCAAACTATACACACAGTTTAGAAATTCATCAGACATACCTTGTTTGGAGGAAGCAATTTTTTTTTTTTCAAAAAATTTCCACGACGCAGAATGGTTATCCTTTCTTCCTTAAGCTTTTCTGCATCACAAATTCCATCCAAATTATTCCAAAGAAGAAACAAGAGGAGGTCCAAGCACCTTTTCTTTTCTGCTTACAGGAGCTAATCAGACATTCCCATGAACCTCTCTGCACTTTGAAAAGCACATTTTACACCACACACACACACACACACACACACTGCTTCTCACACTGGTTTTAGTGCTGAATTAGGCGGTCCGCTTTCAAATTTCCACTCCCACTTGCTTTTTTTGGGGTAAGGATTTCTAAATATTCTTTTCTAGCCCAAAGCACACATTTTCAGCAAGCAAATTCTACAATTAGAAATTCTAAGAAGTAGAAGGGGAGCGCCTAGGTAAAGTGGAAAATTAAAATACACTTCAAAAAATACTGAAGCTGGGCAACTGCATTTTCTCTGTCTTTTTTGTTGTTCAAACACTAACGTACAGCTGGATCAAACCGCGTAAGACAGAAAACTGTGCAAATGCTACTGAGTTTATTCTATCAGACGTTCACTTTGGGGTGAAGATACTTGCTTTTCCTACGTGGTAATGCTGTTTTTTGTTTTGTTTTGCTCCAGTCTTTTCCGCATTTTGGAAAACTCAATGAAATGACTGTAGTATATTCTGCCAGTAACAGGACACAAGATAATAATAGTGGGCAGCAAAGCCTGACTCATGTTTCAAAAAACAAACCAAAACAAAACAAAAAAAAACTAATGATGGATTTCCCAAATCCGGAGTGAAATCTGCCAATTTTGGTTACTTATATATTAATGTTATCAATCAAAAAGAAGGAATTTAGACCAAAAACATTCATCAACATATAACAGCTTTGAAAAAAAAAAAAACAGACACAGTACCTCTGGCAAGTACACATTGGGTTTCAATGTGTATCAGCACGACAGCATCTTCTCTGTCCTGGCAGGAGGGAGCCAAGAGCTATTCCCCCTCCTGCTGGGGTGTGTGCACCCCGAGCCAGGAGAGCCTCCTTCATAGAGCAGCTCTCCTGTCCTCAGCTGTTGGCCTGGCATCAACCCTGACTTAAGATGATGGTTTGAATGTTATTTAACTTTTTCTCTTTTGTTACTCCTTTTGGCTCTGCTTTTAAACCATTTCTCCGACCTGTTTCTTCCTCCAAAATATCCTGAACCTAAGACCACTGGTGGTAAGTATACTGCTGCCATGTAGAGGCTTGCCTGTCCCATAATTTGAGTTAGGGAAGGTTCAGTTGAAAAGGCAGCCCAAGTATACCAAAGAACCCCAACCCCACTGCTGTTAAGTCGATTCTGACTCATAGTGACCCTACAGGACAGAATAGAACTGCCCACAGGTTTCCAAGAAGCGCCTCGTGGATTTGGACTGCCAACATTTTTTTTTTTGCGCCACCAGGGTTTCCAGCCCAAGTGTGGTTAATAATGATAATAATAATAATAAGATGATGATGTTGATGGTGATAATGATAAAATAGTTGTAGGTGGTGGTAGTTGCTAGTGGTTGGTGCTGGTTGTTCATTGTCTTCAAGTTGATTTTGACTCATAGCGACCCCAGGTGACAGAGTAGAACTGCCTCACAGGTTTTTCTTGGCTGCAATCTTTAGGGAAGCAGATTGCCAGGTGTTTCTCCCCTAGAGCCTCTGGGTGGATTTGAATTGCCGACCTTTGGTCAGCAGCCCAGTGCTTAACAATTTGCTCCACCAGGGCTCCTCAGTAAGCGCCTGGTGGATTTGAACTGCCTATCTTTTGGTTAGAAGTAGTAACTCTTAACCACTATGCCATCAGGGTTTCCAAGTAAAATAATAGTTGCCACTTATCCAACACTTACTTTGCTAAGTTTGGTAATAATCCTTTTATGTATATCATCTCATTTAGTACTTAGAGGAATTTACAGGGGTCAATGCTAATATACTCATTTACCAGATAAGACAACTGAGTTTCGGCGAGATTAAACAATTTTCCCAGGGTCATCTGGCAAGTAAGGAAAGAGCTGGGATTCAAATCCGAGGCTGTCTGATTCCAAAACCATGGTGCTATGTTAGGACTTGTAGCCTTTTTCCTTTCACTAGTTTATCTTTTTTTTTTTTTTTTTCTGATGAATAAGGCAGAATCATACGTAAATGTGTTGCAAGGGATATGAGAAATGCAAATGAGCTATCATTTAAAAAGCAATGATAGATCACTATTCTCATCAGATTGGCAGATGTGTGGTGGCCCTGATGGGCTGCTGGTGGTGGTTGTGGACAGATGTGGTTATCCCAGACAGCCAGCTGGAAAAAGTCAATTGCATATGTACCGTAGGACCCACCATGCCCATTCTGGGGTATGTTCTTCTGTGAGCTTCTCACACGGGGCCATGAGAAGTCCATTCCTGGGGAATCAATGTGCTAAGTATACTAGATGCACACTGTGAAATAACACTACACAGCAACCAGAAGCAAAGACTAAATGTGGTATTTGGAGCACGTATCCTTACTCCAGATCACCTGAGTTTGACTGTTGGTTCTAGCACGTGACACTTGACAAATAACCTGATCTTTCTGTTTCTGCATCAGTAAAATGAGAAAAATAATAAAGCACAGATTATAGAGTTGTTATGAAGATTAAAGAAGTATTTCTAAATTCTTGGAATCTTGCCTTATGTATAGTAAATTCTAAATAAGTGTTTGTCAAATAAAGAAAATGTACAGGCATCATTATTGTGCTCATTTTTTATTACGGCATAGCAAATTACCACAAATCTAGAGGTTTAAAGCAACACCCATTTATTATCACACTGTTCTGTAAGTCAGAGGTCCGGGCATGATGGGTTCTCTGCTCAGGATCAGAAAAAGCTGCAGTCAAAGTGTTGGTGGGCTGGGCTCTTATCTAGAAGCTCTGGGGAAGAATCTGCCTTCAATCTTATTCAGGTTGTTGGCAGAGTTCAGTTCCTTGTGGTTGTAGTACTGAGATCCCCACTTCCTTGCTGGTTGTCAGCCAGAGGCTGCTCTCAACTCCTAGAGGTTGCCCCCATTCCTTGCCACTTGGTCCCTTCCATCTTCAAGCCAGCCATGGTGTGTTGAATCCTTCTCATGCTTGAAATCTCTCTGACTTCCTGTTCTGCAACAAGCCAAGGAAAATTCTGCTCTTAAAGGGCTTGTGTGATTGGGTTAGATCCATTGGGGTTATCTCCCTGTCTTAATGTCAACTGATTAGTAACCATAACTACACCTGCAAAATCACCTTTGACATGTAACAAACATACCATAATCATGCCCCGGAGGTGGAGATCATAGGCCCATCTAAGAATTCCGCCTACCACAACTATTGATCTTAAAAAAAAAAACCTTATTCTGAGGGAAAGTTAAGAAACAGAATGAGAAACAATACACACAACACTGTTTATAAAAATTAAAGAATATGCATATAAAACAATATATGTTTTACAAGAACAATTATAAACAGATATATACTCATTAAACTCTGGGGTTGAGTGAATCCAGCATACTGATGACAAGGCCAGGTCCTCTGGCCTCCATCAGTGGGATTCAGAGGGAGTTCTAAGCTTCACAGTAAGACTTCCCCCTCCTGTAGGGGTCAACAGTGAGTCTAGCACATGTGGAATGAGAAGCCCTTCCCTAAACTCCCATTGACAGTTGTGAAGTAGGGGCCCAGAGACACCCCCTCCCTTGCTACCATCAAGACTGATCTCATTTTGCCCTTCATCCCTCTGCTTGGGTCAGTCCCTACAAAAAGCCAAACAAGAAGTTCCCTTCATCTCCTGCCTACCAATCCCCACAAGGCTCTGCACAAATATTCTTCTGTCCCCACCACCCCTCTCCTTAGCTCCTGTAATCTTCCACTGTGCCCTCTGGAACTCATGATTCATTCTCAGCAAAACCTTTTTATACTTCCCTGAACATTTTCTTCATTTTGCTCTAACAGAACCCTCTTAACTGGTGACTCTTTCTTACAACCTTCCTCCCACTTGACCTGGAGGGGGTGCAGGTATCCTCCCTGCTCTTCACTGCCCCTCCAGACCACTTTCCCCTCCTCCTCTGTAAAAATCCCTAGCTGGGATTCCTATGTCATCAGACTCAACCATGCACTACGCTGCTTGTCGCAGATATCTATGGGGTCCAAGTTTTTAACTCTTGCTCACTGTCACTCTCGATAACACCACTTCTGTGTTAATACTTGATGATTTCCTTCTCCATGTAGATAATCCTTTTAACTCCCTGATCTCTCAGTGCCTTGAACTCTTATTCTTCACTCTTCCTCAGCCAATGTCTGCAACTCCCTCATAATCTCAGCCTGAGCCTCTTACTCTTCTGACCACATCACTTATCTTTACAGTTCACTCCCTCTAGAGCCCTGACTTAGGGGTTACCTGGTGCCTATTCATACTGGCTCTGGAGAGCCGATTCTGTGCAGCTTTTCTCAACTACACTTTCAGTAACATAAGGTTGATAGTTTGCAATCAGCCGTGATGGGAGTATTTATACCACTGAAATCTGCAAGGGCTACAAATCAGGTCTTCTCCCTCTCCTGCCAAGAACCAGTTGTTAAACCTTCACCAGGAACCTTAGTCCATTGATCCTATCATCTCTTTAGTTTTCCTCTTCTCCTCATGCCCTCACTTCCCTTCTTTCTCAGCTTAAATTTCATGATCAATAAGCCTTGCTTAGTCCTTCTGCACATACACCTTGGCACCAAGTCTTCCTCTCTTGCTTCAGCATACTCTCCTAGCAAAACCACAATCCTGGTAAAATCCTTGCAGACAAATATGGATGGAGAAAAGCATATAGCCCTGCTGATTCATGGTCACAAACTTGAGGAGGATCCTAGGACTCCCAGGCAATCACACTACATATCCTCCCTCCATTCACTCTCCTATTCCCCTGGTCAACACTTTCTTCTATTCATCTAGTCAACACTCTCTCCTCAAGTCTCCAACACCTCCTTCCCAGTCCTCACCACTGGAGACCTTGCTTCCTGTTTCCCTGACAAAATTAAAGCAACCAGAAGACAATTTTCACAAGCTCTCACCACATCTACCCACTTGCTGGAATCTGCACCTAAGTACTCTGCCTTCCCTCTTGTTAGCATAGAAGAATGTTCCCTCAATCTTATCTTTGTTTTAAGCCACCCATTTTGGGGTACTTTGTTATGGCAGCCCTAGGAAACTAATGCAATGCCTCAGGAGAGAGCAGAGAGAATTGATGGAGCTATGTCCTTGATGAGGTGAGAATAGATGGAATCCAGAGTAGAAGACTCCACAAGCCTGAGACCAGGAGAACTAGATGGTGCCTAGCTACCACCAATGACTGCCTTGAAGGAACACAACAGACAGTCCTTGATGGAGCGGGAGAAATGTGTGGAGCAGAACTCAAATTCACTTAAAAAGACCAAACTTAATGGTCTGGCAAAGATTGGAGGAACACCTGAAACTATGGCCCCCAGACTCACTGTTAGCCCAGAACTGAAACATTTCTGAAGCCCATTCTGCAGAAAAAGATTAGACAGGACTATAAAACAAAAATAATGAACATGAGGAGTGCGTTTCTTAGTTCAATCAGATACACGAGACCAAGTGAGCAGTTCCTGTCCAGAGGCAGAATGAGAAGGCAGGATGGGACAGGAACCGGTTGAATGGACACAGGGAACTCGGGGTGGAAAGCAGGAGTGTGCTGTCACATTATGGGAATTGCAACTAATGTCACAAAACAATATGTGTATAAATTTTTGTATGAAAACTAACTTGAGCTGTAAACTTTCACCTAAATCACAATAAAACAAAAGAAAAAAAATTTTTTTTCACACAACTCTGGGGGCTAGAAGTCTGAAATCAGGACACCAGCAGGAACATGTACCCTCTGACGGCTCTAGGGAAGATCCTCCCTTATTTCATTCAGCTTCTGGTAGCCCCAGGCATTTTTTGACAGTCTTCAGTTCTGAAAAAATGAATTACCTGATCACTCAAGAGCCCAACTTCTGCACCCCATAGTTGGAAACTGTCAATTGCCCTACAGAGATTGATTTATGGAGTGTTCTTCAAAGTAACTTCTTGTTGTTGTTGTTGTTAGGTGCTGTCGAGTCAGTTCTGACTCATAGCAACCCTATGCACAACAGAACGAAACACGGCCTGGTCCTGCGCCATCCTCACAATCGTTGCTATGCTTGAGCTCATCGTTGCAGCCACTGTGTCAATCCATCTCGTTGAGGGTCTTCCTCTTTTCCACTGACCCTCTACTCTGCCAAGCATGATGTCCTTCTGCAGGGACTGATCCCTCCTGATAACATGTCCAAAGTATGTAAGATGCAGTCTTGCCATCCTTGCCTCTAAGGAGCATTCTGGCTGCACTTCTTCCAAGACAGATTTGTTCGTTCTTTGACTGTCCGTGGTATATTCAATATCCTTTGCCAACACCACAATTCAAAGGTGTCAACTCTTCTTCGGTCTTCCTTATTCATTGTCCAGCTTTCACATGCATATGATGTGATTGAAAATACCATGGCTTGGGTCAGGTGCACCTTAGTCTTCAGGGTGACGTCTTTGCTCTTCAACACTTTGAAGAGGTCCTTTGCAGAAGATTTACCCAATGCAATGCGTCTTTTGATTTCTTGACTGCTGCTTCCATTGCTGTTGATTGTGGATCCAGGTAAAATGAAACCCTTGACAACTCCAATCTTTTCTCCGTTTATCATGATGTTGCTCATTGGTCCAGTTGTGAGGATTTTTGTTTTCTTTATGTTGAGGTCTAATCCATACTGAAGGCTATGGTTTTTGATCTTCATTAGTAAGTGCTTCAAGTTCTCTTCACTTTCAGCTAGCAAAGTTGTGTCATCTACGTAATGCAGGTTGTTAATGAGTCTTCCTCCAATCCTGATGCCCCGTTCTTCTTCATATAGTCCAGCTTTTTGTATTATTTGCTCAGCGTACAGATTAAATATGACAGATATTTTCAGTCTCTTCTTGGCTGTTCACAACCACAAAGAGTTCTTAATTGCTTCCGCTATTGCAATAGGTAATCTTGCAAGATAACATTTCCATGAGTTATATTGAATGGGTTTTCACATGTCTTGGGAACTCTTTGTGTCTTAGTTACCATGCTGCATAACAAATTACCCCAAAACTTAGTAGCTTAAAACAAACATTTATTATCTCATAGAGTTGCTGTGGGTCAAGAATCCAAGAGTGGCTTAGCTGATGGTTCTGTCTCAGGGTCTCTCATGAGCTTGCAGTCATCTGAAGGCTTAAGTGGGGTTGGAGGAGTTCCTTGGTTTGTAGCTGCGTATTCACAGGGCTGTCTTCCCCCTGTATGTCTCTTTGTGTCTCTTCTCTTCTTTTATAAGGACAGCATCCATATTAGATTAGACCCACCCTACTCTGATATGATCTCATGGTAGCTGATAACATCTTCAAAGACGATATTTCCAAATAAGTCACATTCACAGGTACTAAGCCTTAGGACTTCAACGTATCTTTTTTGAGGGACACAATTCAATCCATAACAGTTATACTTCATCCTCTTTACTAGATAACTTACATCAATATACAAGTATGCTGTTATTTCTCTTATTTTAAAGACAAAACAAAACTCTCTTGACCACACTTCCCCCCCTACTTACTGTCCTATATTTCTGCTTCCTTTATATCAGAGGGAAACCCTGGTGGTGTAGTGGTTAAGTGCTACAGCTGCTAACCAAGAGGTCAGCAGTTCAAATCCACCAAGCGCTCGTTGGAAACTCTATGGGGCAGTTCTACTCTGTCCTACAGGGTTGCTATGAGTCGGTAATCGACTCGACAGAAGTGGGTTTTTTTGTTTGTTTGTTTATATCAGAGATCCTTGGAAGCTTTATTTATATTCGCTGTCTCCAATTCTCTGTTAAACCCATTCCAATCAAGATTCCTACCTGCCCTTTCCTTTTTTGCCCATATCTCTTGCCATGATCAACAATTACCACAATGTTGCTAAATCCAGTGATAAATTCTAGCCCTCAAATTATTTGACCTTGCCACCCTTGCTTACTTACTCCTCCTTGAAACATTTTCTTCATTTGGTTTTCAGGACACCTCAATTCTACCTCACTAACTTCTTCTGTCTCCTTTGTTGGTTGCTTCTTATCTCCTCAACACCTTCTCTTCTCTTGTAACTCACAACCTTGGTGATATCTCCTCCAGTATCATAGCACTGTTCCATCTAGGTACTGTTGACTCCTTAATTTTATCTTCAGCCTTGATCTTCCCCCAAGTACTTGTCTATTCATCATCTTAAATTGGGTGTTTTCTTAGTTACCTAGTACTGTCATAACAGAAATACCACAAGTGGGTGGCTTTAAAGAACAGAAATTTATTTCTCACAGTCTGGGGGCTTAAAGTCCAAATCAGGATCTCGGCCATGTCAATTCCTTTTGTGAACCTCTCTCCTAGTTTCTGTTGACTGCCAACAATCTTTAGCATTCTTTTGCTTGTAGACTGGTGCCTGTGTTTCCTCTGGGTGTCTCTCTGTGTTCATTCTGCTCTTTTTATAACTCAGAAGTGATTAGGTTTATGACCCACTCTACTCTGGTATGGCCTAATTAACACAATGAAAGAAAATCCTTATTTCCAAAGAGGGTCACATCCAGAGGTACAGGGGCCAGGACTTCAATACATATTTTGGGGAGACACAATTCAATTCATAACAGGTATCTAATATCTCAAACATAATTCAAAACTGAATATCTCAAACCTGAACTCTTGACTTTTTTTCCCCCAAATGTACTCCTCCCACGATGTTTGCACTGAAGTAAAGGGCACTCCATCCTGCCTATTGCTCAGACTAAAACCATGGAGTCATCCTTGACTCCTCTTTCTCTCACACTCCACATCCATCAGTAAATTTGGACAGCAATACCTTCAAGATACGTGTGGGATGTGGCCTCCTCTCACAAACTTCGCTATTACCAGCTGACTTAGTTTCCTGGTTCTGCTGTAACAGAAATACCACAAGTGGATAGCTTTAAATAACAGAAATTTATTTTCTCACAAGTCTGAATTCAGGGCACTGGCTCTAGGCCACCTCCCATCAACTCTGGGGGAAGATTCTTGTCTCTTTCAGCTCCTGTTCTTCGGTTCCTCGGCAATCTTCACATGGCATCATTCTTCTCCCATTTGTGCTCACTTGTCTCTGTGTCTGTATAACTCAGAAGTGATTAAGTTTAGGACATACCTTATACTGATACAAACCCAGTGCTGTCGAGTCAATTCTGACTCATAGCAACCCTATAGGACAGAGTAGAACTGCCCCAGAGAGTTACCAAGGAGCGCCTGGCGGATTTGAACTACCAACCCTTTGGTTAGCAGCCCTAGCACTTCACCACTACACCATCAGGGTATCCCTTATACTGATAGAGCCTCATTAATGTAACAAAGTAAATCCTATTCCCAAACAGGATTATATCTATAGTTAATAGAGGTTAAGATTCCAACGCGTATTTTGGGAGTACACAATTCAATCCATAACACCAGACTAGTACAAGCAGATATCATCTCTCTTGGCCTCCTTACTGGTCTCCCTACATACACACATACTTGATCCTCAATAGTCTATTCTCAATACAGCACACAGAATGATTGTTTAAAAACCTAGGCTAATTCCTGAAGACAACTCATCAGACATGGAAGGGACTGGACAATGGGTTGGAGAGAGATGTTGATGAAGAGTGAGCTACTTGTATCAGGTGGGCACTTGAGACTGTGTTGGCATCTCCTGTCTGGAGGGGAGATGGGGGGGTAAAGAGGGTTAGAAACTGGCAAGATGGTCATGAAAGGAGAGACCGGATGAGTGAGCGGGCTGACTCATTAGGGGGAGAGTAAATGGGAGTATGTAGTAAGGTATATACAGGCTTATGTGTTACAGACTGATTTGATTCGTAAACTTTCACTTAAAGCACAATAAGAATTACTTTTAAAAATATGGTAAAAAAATAAAATAAATGATTTCAAAAGCTAAAAAAAAAAAAAAAGATCAAAAAACCTAGGCTACGTTATGCTTCTCCTCCGCAGAAAACTCTCCAGTGGGTCCCCTCTGTCACTCAGAAGAAAAACAAAGTCCTTACAATGGCCTACAATCCCCTACCACCTAATCCTACCACCTCTTTCCTAAGCTCCTTCTCTGCTGCTTGCCTACTCTCCTCCAGCCACACTGGCCTCTTCAGTGTTCCTTGAATAACCAGGGCAATTTCTGCTTTGGGATCTTCGTACTTGCTGTTTTCTCTAGCTGGAGTTCCTCTCAGATATCTGTGTGGCTCATACTCTCATCTCCTTCAAGTCTGCTCAAACGTCACTCCTGACTGAGTCCTTTTCTGGCCACTCTGTTTAAAATGGCACTCCCAACCCCAGCATTTCCTGTCCCTTTTCTTTTATCTTTTCTCCATAGTACTTATCACTCTTTAATAATATTTACTACTGTGTTTTTTATTATAATTTATTTTTTTGTCATTGTTGAGAGTATACATACACAGCAAAACATAAGTCAACAGTTTCAATATGCACAATTCAGTAATATTGTTTATTATTCTTCGAGTTGTGCAACCATTCTCACCCTCTTTTTCTGAGCTGTTCTTTCCCCATTAGCATATACTCCTTGCCCCCTAAGGTTCTCATCTAATCTTTCGAGTTGCTGTTGTCAATTTGATCCCATATAGACAGATCTTAAAAGAACATAATGCTAAAGGCAGACGTTCTTTACTAGTTAAGCTAACCTACTGTGGTTTTAAGAAGACTTCAGGGGATATTTTTGATTTAAGGTTTAAAGATTATCTGAAAGCAACAGCTTCAGGGGTTTATCCAGCTTCCATGGCTTCAGAAAGGCTGGGTTCCATGAGAATTTGAAAGTTTTTTCTGCATTTTCCTCCTTTTAATCAGGATTCTTCTATAGAATCTTTGATCAAAATGTTCAGTAATGGTAGCTAGGCACCATCCAGTTCTGGTCTCACTGCAATGGAGGCAGTTGTTCGTGGAGGCAATTAGCCCCATATTCCATATCATCTCCCACTCCTGACTCTTCTTCCTCTGTTGCTCCAGGCAAATAAAGACCAATTGTTGACTACTTTTTTTTTTTAACTGAGCATCTCCCACTACAACAGTACCCAGAAAGGGGGGCATTTTTATCTGTTTTGTTCACAGATATATTCCTAGCTCTTAGAACTGAAACATAATATAATAGGCATGAAATAAGTATTAACTAAATAAATGATTGCAAATACATTAGGATGGTTGCCTATGTGTAAAGGGAATGGGAGTGGAGAATTGGGATGAAATAGAATAAAAAATATGAAAACAAAAGTCCTGGAGCCTGGTGTGGACCAGTGATGACGGCGCTGTGAATTGACTCACCCGCTGCACCTGACATCTGGCAGCAACAATAAACCAGTTGAGTTGATTACAACTCCTGGTGACCCCATGTGTGTCAGAGCAGAACTATGCTTCATAGGGTTTTCAACGGCTGATTTTTTGAAAGTAGATTGCAAGGGCTTTCTTCCAAGATACCTCTGGGTGGCCTCAAACCTCCAACTTTTCAGTTAGCAACCTTACATGTTAACCTATTGCACCACCCAAGGACTCCAGCAAAGATAATAACTACTACAAAATCAATCAAGTTGGTGGACTCAGGGAAATCTTTAACTAAAACAAGATCACAGCTGTCTGGTCAGTGACCTGAAGCTTGCTACTTGACGTAAACTGTATTTCTAGATTACTTTTAGTTGAGAACAAAAATCGTAATGTTCAGCTTTTATTGCTGTTATACCTGAGATTCTGTTTTGCTTAAAAACTACCTACGGTTGCTGGAATGCGTTACTGCTTTTCTAAATAACTGTTCAACACATAAACTTAGTGTCCCTGTCTACAGTACAAAAAACTCAAATCTCTTTTAGAACGTTCTCTATTGAAAGTTTTTATTATTGTCATAAACTCTGAACTTGATGGCTTTTTAAAATATTGCCTCATTTTTTCTCTTTACTCCAGAGACAGAATGTAGAGAAATCAATGCTCTCTTCATATCACACATCTATTCTTTGATGTGACTTTTAAAAATGCAGGACGGCAATTTAAGAGTCTGAGTAATGAGGTAGATTTTTCAGACACTTCTGGTACGTTTAATGTGGGCAGGCATAAAATACAAGAGTTACACCTTTCATAACACAAGCTCACTGAAATGTCTAAGGTTATATCGTGTTTGATGCTCCATTGGTTTTTCATAGAAATACGATTTGCCTTGAACTTCTGGACAATTGTTTTGAGACTCTTCTCCCAGCTCTTTGGTAGAAGCTCACTGCAATGATCAGGTATTGTTTCAGTTTCCTGGACACTGCTGAATATTACTGCTCCGAACATGTATTTTGCCTACTGTCAATAAAACGAAAAATTTGCCTACATAATCCTTCTTGTTAACTGTTCCTGAGTAGGCCCCTAACCCCACGGCGATTCCATGCACAACAGAACAAAACACTGCCCAGTCCTGTGCATACCCACGATGATTGCAAATCAGACTTTTGTGGTCCATAGGGTTTTCATTGGCTGATTTTTGGAAGTAGATCACGTGGCCTTTCTTGCTACTTTGTTTAGTCTAGAAGCTCCTCTGAAACCTGTTTAGCATCATAGCAACACACAAGCCTCTACGACAGATGGGTGGCGGCAGTGCGTAAAGTGCATTGGCCTGGAATTGAACCTGGGTCTCCTGCGTGGAATGTAAGCATTCTACTGCTGAACCACCACTGCCCTCTCTGCCAACATAATTAGCTTTTGTTAAATTTTTGTTATTACTGGGTGTGAGAAGCAAACAGCTTAATGCAAGAAAAACATGTCTTCCAAAAGTTGGAAAGTGCCAAATGGGGAGCATGGACAACTTACAAGCAGGCAAAGTACAAGTGGTCAACAGAGACTTTGCTGAGCAATTTAGAAGAGCTTATAAAACTAGAAGGAAGACGTTCTCAAGATTATATCAAGGGAAGGAATTGATTAGAGACTGAATAGGAGTCCTTGATTATGATGCAGAAGTTAAACCCAGGGAGGAAAAGGAGATGGTGGATCAACAGAATTCATTTTCTTCCTCAGGCTATTTAAAAAAAAAAAAAAGGATGTTAGAAAGATTATTACGCCCAATGGTCCCCGGAAACACATGAGTTAGAACCACTATATCAAATATAGGACAGCACCCACAATATTCTAGATTAAATTGACCCAAAAAAAATGCAGATAAATCACCATGATTTCAAAAGCATAAGAGAGATTTTACAGCGTAAAGGATGATATTGGGAACTGCAGGCCAGAACACAGAGCCTAGCCAGAGGGCTGCTGGTCTGCTGAATTAGCGAAAAATACAAAAGTACCTGATGCAAAACAAGGGCTGAAAACAAGGCAGATATTAGTATATATCTCTTTTTTTCTGCCAACTAAGCAAATGGAGCCTAAAATAGAGGATTAGTTCACTGAACACTGAAAGAAAAAAGAAATTTTATTTTTTATTTCAGCCCTGCTGTTGTTAGGCGGTGCCCAGTTGGTTACAGCTCATAGTAATCCTATGTACAACAGAACAAAACACTGCCCAGTTCTGCGCCATCCTTATAATTGTTGTTATGCTTGAACCCATTGTTGCAGCCACTGTGTCAATCCATCTTGTTGAAGGTTTTCCTCTTTTTCACTGGCCCTCTACTTTATAAGCATGATGTCCTTCTCCTGGGACTGATCCCTCCGGATAACATATCTAAAGTATGTGAGATGAAGTCTCACCATCCTTACTTCTAAGGAGCATTCTGGCTGTAGTTCTTCCAAGATAGATTTTTTGATTCTTCTTCTGGCAGTCCATGGAATACTCCCTATTCTTTGCCAATGCCAATTCCAAGGCATCAATTCTTCTTCAGTCTTCTTTACTCATTGTCCAGTTTTGACTAAACAACTGGGCACCATAGCCTATCTGAGGTGACACATAAAATTAACCATCTCACATGATAGAAAAGAAAAAGAGAGAGAGAGAAACACACACACACACACAGGCAATCAGGAAATTAAAAGGCAAATGGCCAAATGGGAGAACATTTATAATATACACGACAAAGGGTTACTATTCTTAAAATACGAAAGTACTTAAAATCAATAAGAAAACCTCAAAAGAACCACCAAACAGGAAATGTAGGCCAATGACATAAACAACACACACACACACAATATAAATGAGCAATAAATACGTGGAAAAAAATCATTTAACCTAAATCTGTGAATCCAAGAAATTAAAATGACAGTGAAATACCATTTTTAACCTGTCAGAGAGACAGGTTTTTGACACAGATTTTTCTAAAGAAAATATTCAACACCAGTAAAGGTGAAGACCAACATTCTCAAGTACTACTGATAGCTAGCAGTATGAATTGGTGCAAACTTTGAAAAAGCAATTTGGTAAGCTGTACCACAAGACAGAAAAAGTCTGTAATCCTTGACCCAGTAATTCCTCTCCTAGGAATCTATTCTAAATACAGAATCAGAGGTGCTTTATGTTGTATTTAGACACAACATAAATGAATAGCACAGTTTATTTGGGATCCCTGAGCTGGAGGCTACCCAGCCCAGAGAGGCTCTAACCCCAGAAACCCCAAGTTTGGCTCACTGTGGGTAGGACGTGGGAGGGGCTCTTACGGCACTCTGGCCACCCCGGCGAGGGTTGGTTGGGCCATCCAGGGTCGGCCATGTTGTGTTCACCGTGATGCTGGGTTGTACCTCAGAACCCTGGTTATTATTGGCACAGTGGCCGAGTTGGAAGCATCTGGAACTCCAAGCTCCCCTGTGTGTTACTTGAGTAGCTTTGCTTTTCTGTATCTCCAATCACAGGAAATAATAACAATAATGGTAACTACAATAATTAGTACTATTTATTGAGCATTTAGAGATACCTGGAAGGAGTGAACTGTTTGCACTCAGCTACTAACTTAAAAGTTCAAACCCACCCAACCACACCAAGAAGAAAGGCCTGGCAATCTCCTTCCATAAACATTGCAGCCAAGGAAACCTGTGGAGCAGGTCTACTCTGTCACACGTGGGATTGCTAAGTGTCGGAATGGAAGGGTAGATCATGTTTTTGTTTGTTTTTTAACTTTTACTCTGTACCAGGCACAGTTCTAAGCACCTTGCATATGTGAATTTATTTAATCCTCACAGCAACCTCAATGAGCAGTAATCATTTCAGAGGTGAGGAAACCCTGGCAGAGGGTGACCTGTTGGTCCACACAGGTAGAGAATGGAGTCAGGGTTTGAACTAAAAAAGCCTGTGTCCTGACTGTGCTGTTACCAACGCAGGTTACTGTGAGGACCGGGACAGATAAAATGTGAGTGTCATGGATTGAATTGTGTCCCCCCAAAATATCTGTCATCTTAGCTGGGCCGTGATTCTCAGTATTGTGTGATTGACCCCCATTTTATGTGCATTCCCTATGTGTTGTAAATCCTATCACTATGATGTAATAAGATGGATTAGTGGCAGTTATATCGATGAAGTCTACAAGATTAGGTAGTGTCTTAACCCAATCTCTTTTGAGATATAAAAGAGAGAAGCAAGCAGAGAGACATGGGAAACTCATACCACCAAGAAAGCAGCAACGGGAGCAGAGTGCGGGCTTTGGACCTGAGGTTGCTGTGCTGAGATGCTCCCAGACCAAGGGAAGACTGATGACAAGGATCTTCCTCCAGAGCCTACACAGAGAGAAAGCCTTCCCCTGGAGGTGATACCCTGAATTTGGACTTGTAGCCTACTAGGCTATGAGAGAATAAATTTCTCTTTGTTAAAGCCATCAGCTTGTGGCATTTCTGTTATAGCAGCACTAGATAACTAAGGCAGTGTGAAAGCCTTTTTTTTCACATTGCAAAGCAGGATTTACGTTTAAGTTCTGCTTACGCAGTGGTTAAGAGCTACAGCTGCTAACCAAAAGGTCGGCAGTTCGAATTCACCAGCTACTCCTTAGAAACCCTATGGGACAGTTCTACTCTGTCCTATAAAGTCGCTATGAGTTGGAATCCGCTTGACCACAGTGGAGTTTTTTTTTTTTTTTTTTCATTGTTTGCTTGGAAACCCTGGTGGCGTAGTGGTTAAGTGCTATGGCTGCTAACCAAAAAGGTCGGCAGTTTGAATCTTCCAGGCACTCCTTGGAAACTGTATGGGGGCAGTTCTACTCTGTCCTCGAGCCGGTTTGGTTTATTCCTTGAAAGGGAGGAAGGAAGCCATAATCTGGAGCATCTGGGGTGGTAGCACTTGCTGGGGCTTCAAAAATCCATATTTCTTAATCTGAACAAAGAAATCCTGACTAGATATAAAAATGAGTACTGAAAAACCTTTTTTAAAAACCACAAACTAGTTAAGAAGGGGCACCTGCCTAACTGAGAAAAAATCAGGAAAAGTATGATTTGGTTGAACTTAATTTTCTTATTTTAAAGTGAAAATTTTAATGCAGATCTAAGGGACAGTTTTTCAGAAAAGGGTGGTTTATGTGGCCCAATTTATCTAGGTATTTTTCTTTCTCCCCTGCTCTTAGGCTGAAGAAGCTTAACTTAATTGGCTAGTCAGAAATATGTTTTGCTTTCGCGTGTTTTGTGATATATTAATGTATAAAAACTTTAATTAGCATAAAAGATTAATTACAAAGCACTTGAACTAAATTAATGCTAATTAGGATTAAAGTGGAACATAACCACTTCATTAGCAGAATAGCAAAAACGAAAACGGCACAGTGGCTCAACTACAAAGTTACCAACCGAGTGACAGATAAATAAAGGCAGGAATCCTTCCTTTCTGCTACCTGAAGGGTCGGCAGTTTGAAAACACCAGTAGCTCTGCAGGAGAAAGGTGTGGCAATCTGCTTCCATAGAGATTTACAGCCTCAGAAACCCTATGGGGTCGCTATGAGTCGGAACTGACTTGATGGAAGTGGTTTTTTTTTAATCTGTCTACCTGTCTATCATCTAATCTATCTATCTATCTATCTATCTATCTATCTATCTATCTATCTATCTATCTATCTATCTATCTATCTATCTATCTATCTATCTATCTATCTATCCATCCATCCATCCATCCATCCATCCATCCATCCATCCATCCATCCATCCATCCATCCATCCATCCATCCATCCATCTATCCATCTATCTATCTATCATCTATCTACCTACCATCTATCTATCTATCTATCATATATCTATTTATCTACCATCTATCTATCTATCATCTATCTAGCTATCCATCTATCCATCCATCCACCCACCCTCCCTCCCACCCACCCACCCACCCATCCATCCATCCATCCATCCATCCATCCATCCATCCATCCATCCATCCATCCATCATCTATCTATCTATCATCTATCCATCTATCTATCATCTATCTATCTATCTATCATCTGTCTATCATCATCTATCTATCTATCATTTATCTATCTATCTATCCGTCTATCTATCTATCTATCATCTATCCGTCTATCTGTCTATCTATCTATCCATCTATCTATCTATCATCTATCTATCCATCCAACCATCCAACTGGTTCTGTTTCTTTAGAGACCCCTGAGACAGCACCTCTTCATCTGTCTGCTCCTTAAACACCGACTCTCCTCAGTGGGCTAGCCTCAGCCCTCATCTTACCCTGTATGCTTTCCTTAGGGTTTTTTTTTTAATCTTCTTCCTTTTTCTAACTACAAAGTATATGATGAATTGTTTCAAATCCTCATCTCTGAGCTAGCCTTCTTTGGTAACTTCCACATCCATATGTCTGGCTTTTATTCATCATCGTCCTGATACCTCATGGACACCTCAAGGAAGAATGTCCAGAGTGCAGCTCCCTTCTGAGCCCCCTGTCCTGGTTTGTGGTAGTCCTGTGCATCCAACTCTGTAGGTCAGAGTCAGAGCATTCTCACTGCCCTTGTTCAGGCCTCATCATTTTGTTTCTTTTTTATAAAAATTTTTAATTGAGTTGTAATTCACATACCATAAAATTGACCCTTTGAAAGCATAAAATTTAACGGTTTTTAGTACATTCACAGTGTTGTGCATCCATCCCCATAGTCAATTCTAGCACATTTTCATCACCCTAAAAAGAAATCTGCACTTCTTAGCCATCAACCCCAATCCTCCCTACTCCCCCAGCCCTAGCAACCACTAATCTACTTTCCGCCTCTATTGATTTGCCTATCCTAGGCATTTCATATTAATGGAGTCTTATAACACGTGACCTTTTGTGACTGACTTCTTTTACTCAGCACAAAGTTTTCAAGGGTCATTCATGTTGTGGCGTGTATCAGGACTTCATTTCTTTTTATGGGTGATTAGTATTCCATTGTCTTCACTGTTTCTTGGTTATACAATGTGTAAACACCTAACTGGTTCCTTGGCTTCCAGTCTTATCCCCTCAGTCCATTCTATATACTGTTTCCAGGGTAATCTGTAAGCAGAAATCTGACTATGTCCTGCTTAAAATCTTCCAGTGGTTCCTCACTGTTTGCAGGCTGAGGTCCAAATTCCTGGGCATGGTGTACCAACCTTAGGGCACCTCCACTGACCAGTCCTGCCCATTTTCCCACCACTCACCTCCTGTACCCTTGGAGCAGCCAAAGGAGACCACCTGCTCTGTTCTCTGTAGGGTGACGCTTTCCTGTCTTGGAACGTATAGCCCCTCTGCCAGGAATGTTCTTCCTCACAGACCCTGCTCAGTACACTCTTGCTCATCCTTCTCAACTTAACTGTCATCTCCTTTTTGTGTTTCCATGTGAACTTGAAGACAATTCTGTTAGGGTATTTTTCACTTGCTCTGATGATTGGTGGATATCTGTGAACTCCTTGAGTTTAAGAGCTAAGTTTTGCTCCTTTCTTTATTCCTACTCGGCTACTAAAGGCAGGAGTATAGACAGAACTTGATGTTTTTTGAATAAATAAATGGTTGGAGATAGAACATTTAAAAATATTCCTATTGTAGTTGACAAAATAATAAATAATTGGAAGATTTTTGTCTGAGCATATACATAATATCTTGGGGCTACTAAGTATCAGATTAGTCTAGGAATAAAATAAGAAGCAGGGCTTTCATTAAAAAGAATAGGTATTTTATTGCTTACTGGCTTAATATATTTACCAAATATATTAGCTTAATGGCTTAATATATTTACCAAAAATCCACTAGAAATTGCTGACCACTCTATTTCACTTTGACATTAATAGTTCAAGGATCTCAGTAAATAACTGGCTCATAAAAAGAATCTGCTTTTGAATTTCAATGTGCAAAGTGCCTTTCACCCACACTCAATGAATTTTTATCCTGTAATTCTCAAAGTAACTGAAGGTATAATCAATAGGTGTACATATCAAAGGGCTCTGTTGCCAAACACTAAATCCAAGAAGCCAAATTCTTTCTTCTTATGAAGTAGGTGATTGACTTTCACTGAACTTATCAGCACTCTATACGTTTTTCTAATACCGAAGTTAATTCCATGGTTTCTGTTTAGTACTTTTAAGGATTTAAAAAGAGTTCAGTCTTGTGCGTTCTTGCCCTCTTTAATTCGTAGCAGCAGTATGAGTGTGCTCTTTTAGAATTCTGAATCATTAGAACTAGATAACAGGATTTTAAAAGTTGATCAATTCAGCAAACAGGCTCAGGAGGCATGTAATATTCAAATGCAGACCATTGCTGAATGGTGGCATTAGAAGACCAAGTAGTTAACAAACTAAGGCATTACAGCAATTGTTGCTAGAAAGCCGAAGCAGATTAGAAGCCTAACTGAAGCCTTGTTTTCAACCATGGAGAGTTAGTGAAAGTCAAGACAGGCAGTCTTCTCAAACCTTTAATCTCCTTTACCCTGTACTTTTCTTCATCTCTTGCTGGAAAACTGCTTGAATTAAGTAGCTGGACTCTTAGAATTCAAGTTCTGATTAGTAAAACACTACATATTTCCTTCATTCCCACTTCTCATGGTTATTCAATCTATCAAAGCTAAAGGCTCCTAGGCAGCAAGAAGGATAATGGATTTCTCTAAAGAAGATTATTTTCAGTGTCCTGGCCAAGGCCAAACCTTCATGTACATTATCAAGATGATTATTACCTGACAATCCCCAAATTCTAGCCCTCTGATGCCTGAGAAAGGGCAGTGACACTCAACTTCTAAAAAACCTGACCTTGTACATATTCTACTCCGAGGCAAGAATTTTCAAGGAAGGAGTTTGGGTGATTGCACAAAACCTTGAGGCTCATGTATAGAAATATGTTTGATTAAATACTTTTCTGAACTTTTAAAGCATTGGTTAGTTTTACTACCTAAAAAAAAAAATTATTACCTATGTAATAGTAATTCATATATTGCCTTTTTGTTCTCCAGTCGTGTCATGTGCTAATAATCTTTTTTTTTTTCCCATCTGGATTTTAAGAGGTCAAGGTCTGGGATTTATACTTTTCATTTTCCAGAAGTCTGAAAAATACAGTCCTCTGGGTTCTCAGCAGGGTTGGAGTCTGACTCTTATATTGTATTAATACTCCTATTGATAAAAATTGTAAACTCTGGAAAAATGTAAAAAAGCTACTTTTTGAAGGTACTCAAGAATGACTTAAAGATAGTAGAAAGTGGAGTGAATACGACCCTTGAAAGAAGAGTCACACTGCATGAGAGCCACGTTTACCTGGCTTTTGTCCTGAAAGCACTCTCTAGTCTGTGCAGCCTTTAGAGGATAGAACTCAAACTGAAAGTGGCTGTCTTGTGGAGCTAATGAGTCAGGATTTGGAGTTTGGGGTGGCCAGAGCAGATAGAAATTGATGAGAGAAATACTATAAAAGGGAATGCCATGGATTGAATTGTGTCCCCTAAAATAGGTTGTGATTCTTAACCACTATCCTTGTGGATGTATTCTCAATTCTTTATTTTATTAATGAGGCCATTTCAGTGTAGCATGTCTTAAGTCAATTACTTTTGAAATACAAAAAGAACAGATTTAGATGCCACATGGAGATCTCCAAGGACCACCAAGAAGAAAGTGAGACTAGGATTTTCCCCCGGAGTGGACAAAGAAAGCCTTCCCCTAGAGCTGGCACCCAAGTTTGGACTTCTGCCTCCTTAACTACGAGAAAGTGAATTAAGGTGACATAACGACTTTTTCAGATAAATGAAAACCAAGAAAAAATTGTCATCTTCAGATAAGAAATGCTAAAGGAAGTTCTTCAGACTAAGGGGAAATGATACGCAACGGAAAGTTGAATCTTCAGGAGGGGTTGAGAAATAGAAGGAAGAACAAATATCTGAGATATGTAAAATATAACTTTTCTTTCTTGTCAAATTGTTTGATAGTTAATTAACAGTTTAAAACAAAAGTAACAGCAATACATTATGTGGTTTAACATATATTTTATACATAGATATTACAATAGCACAAAAGATGAGAGGAAATATATATGAAATTATACCATTGTAACCTTATTCTGTTATACATTCTAACATTATTAAAATTAATTCAAGTTAGCATTATATCAATTCAAAGTTGAATTTGGTAAGCTGAAGTTAATATTGTCATACTTAGAGCAATATATATATACACGCACACACACGCACACACACACACACACACAGAAATACAGTTAAAAAGGCAAAAGAGGAAATAGAATGGAATGCTAAAAATTTCTCAGTTGAATCAAAGAAAGAAATAAAAGAAGAACAAAGAAACAAAGACTAGAGGGGACAAATAGGAAACTAACAGCAAGATGAGATTTAAATCCAACAATATTAATAATTGCATTAAATACAAATGGACTAAACATTCTAATTAAATGGCAAAAATTGTCTGGCTAGATAAAATAGCAAGATCCAAATATTTCTTGGTTTAGAAGAGATACTCCTAAATATAAAGGCAGAGAGAGTTGAAAGTAAAAGAACCAGAAAAGATTTACCATGCAAATACTAAGCATATAAGGAAACAGATGTGGCTATATTAATATAGACAGAGTAAACTTCAAGGCAAGGCAATGTTAATGGAATCGTTTTATAATTAAAAACTCAATTCATAAAGAAAATATAACAATTTGAAATGTGTATATACTATAACAGAGGAACAAATTACATGAACCAAAGATTAACAGAAGTATAAGAAGTAGACAAATCCACAATTATATTTGGAGATTGAAATAATATTTCTCAGTAATTTTTAGACCAAGAAGACCAAAAAAGAAAAAGAAAAAAAAATTCAGGAGAATGAAGATTTAAAGAACATTGCCAACTAACTGATCTAATTGACATTTACAGAACACTACATGTAAAAATTGCAGAATATGTGTCGTCTTCCAGTGCGCATGAACTATTCACTGAGAGAGACCATATGCTGAGCCATAAAACAAGCCTCAACACATTTCAAAGATCAAAATCATAAGGGTATTTTTCTTTAATGGGGTTAAATTAGATATCGATAATATTACGATATCTAAACCCAGTGCTGTCGAGTCGATTCCAACTCATAACGACCCTATAGGACAGAGTAGAACTGCTCCATAGAGTTTCCAAGGAGCGCCTGGTGGATTTGAACTGCCGACCCTTTGGTTAGCAGCTGTAGCACTTAATCACTACACCACCAGGGTTTCCGTGATATCTAGAAATCTCCAAATATTTGGAAAGTAAGTAGTACATTATAAATTACTTATGAGTTAAACAAAAAACCCACAAAGGAAATTGAAATGTTTTTGCATTGAATGATAATGAAAACACAATATATCAGAATTCGAGGGTTGCAGCTAACGCAGCCCTTAGAGGTAAATTTATAGCTTTCAATGTTAAATTAGGGGAAAAAAACTTAAAAACCAAAGCGCTAAGGCTTCACCTCATGGGGCAAGAAAAGAGAAAATTAAACTGAAAGTAAATGGGAGAAAGGAAATAATTAAAATAGGAATGGAAATAATGAAGTAGAAAACCAAAAAACCACAAAAGAAACAGAGCCCAAAGTTCATTCTTTGAAAAGACTGACACAATTGATAAATGCCTAGCTAAATAAACTGATCAAAAAGAAAGAAAAAACAAAAGTATCAAGAGCAGGAATGAAAGAGAGACATCAATACAGATGCAACAGACATTAAAGGACAATAGGATAATATAATGAATGAACAATTTTATGCCAGTAAATTAAACGATGTAAATGAAATGGACAAATTTGTTTTAAAACACAACTTACCAAATTGAACATAAAAGGAAATAGAAAATCTATGTTGTTATTGCTGTTAAGTGCCATCAAGTTAGTTTCAACACATAGTGACCCTATGTAAAACAGACCAAAACACTGCCTGGTCCCATGCCATCCTCATAATCATTGTTATACTTGAGCGGATTGTTGCAGCCACTGTGTCAATCCATCTCACTTAGGGTCTTCCTCTTTTTCACCGACCCTCTACTTTACCAAGCATAATACCCTTCCCCAGGGACTGATCCCTCCTGATACCATGTCCAAAGTACGTGAGACAGAGTCTCACCATCCTCATTTATAAGGAACATTCTGGTTGTACTTCTTTCAAGACAGATTTGTTCATTCTTTTGGCAGTCCATGGTACATTAAGTATTCTTCACCAACACTATAATTCAAAGGCATCAATTCTTCTTCAGTCTTCCTTATTGATTGTCCAGCTTTTGTGTGCATATGAGGCGATTGGAAATACTATGGCTTGTGCCAGTTGTACCTTAGTCCCCAAAGTGACATTTTTGCTCTGGAACACTTTAAAGAGTTCTTTTGCAGCAGAGAAACTCTAAATATAAATAAATTAAAAAAAAGAAGAAAAAAAATTGATTAGTACTATATCTATTAAAGAAACAAATCCATAATGCCAAACCTTTCCTCACAGTGGCAGAGGGCTAGACACATAGATCAATGGAACAAAACAGAGAATCCAGAATTGGCCCACACAAATACGCACTAGTTTTTTTTTTATTATTAACTTTTATTGAGCTTCAAGTGAACGTTTACAAATCAAGTCAGTCTGTCACATATAAGATTATATACATCTTACTCCTTACTCCCACTTGCTCTCCCCCTAATGAGTCAGCCCTCCCAGTCTCTCCTTTCGTGACAATTTTGCCAGCTTCCTACTCTCTCTATCCTCCCATCCCCCCTCCAGACAGGAGATGTCAACACAGTCTCAAGTGTCCACCTGATATCATTAGCTCACTCTTCTTCAGCATCTCTCTCCTACCCACTGTCCAGTCCCTTTCATGTCTGATGAGTTGTCTTCGGGAATGGTTCCTGTCCTGTGCCAACAGAAGGTTTGGGGACCATGCCCCCCGGGATTCCTCTAGTCACAGTCAGACCATTAAGTATGGTATTTTTATGAGAATTTGGGGTCTGCATCCCACTGATCTCCTGCTCCCTCAGGGGTTCTCTGTTGTGCTCCCTGTCAGGGCAGTCATCGATTGTGGCCGGGCACCAACTAGTTCTTCTGGTCTCAGGATAATGTAGGTCTCTGGTTCATATGGCCCTTTCTGTCTCTTGGGCTCTTAGTTATCGTGTGACCTTGGTGTTCTTCATTCTCCTTTGCTCCAGGTGGGTTGAGACCAATTGGTGCATCTTACATGGCCACTTGTTAGCATTTAAGACCCCAGACGCCACATTTCCAAGTGGGATGCAGAATGTTTTCATAACAGAATTATTTTGCCAATTGACTTAGAAGTCCCCTTAGAGCATGGTTCCCAAACCCCCGCCCTTGCTCCACTGACCTTTGAAGCATTCATTTTATCCCGGAAACTTCTTTGCTTTTGGTCCAGTCCAATTGGGCTGACCTTCCATGTATTGAGTGTTGTCCTTCCCTTCACCTAAAGCAGTTCTTATCCACTAATTAATCAGTAAAAAATCCTCTCCCTCCCTCCGTCCCTCCCCCTCTCGTAACCACAAAAGTATGTGTTCTTCTCAGTTTATACTATTTCTCAAGATCTTATAATAGTGGTCTTATACAATATTTGTCCTTTTGCCTCTGACTGATTTCGCTCGGCATAATGCCTTCCAGGTTCCTCCATGTTATTAAATGTTTCACAGATTCGTCACTGTTCTTTATCGATGCATAGTATTCCATTGTGTGAATATACCACAGTTTATTTACCCATTCATCCGTTGATGGGCACCTTGGTTGTTTCCAGCTTTTTGCTATTGTAAACAGTGCTGCAATAAACGTGTGTGTGCATATATCTGTTTGTGTGAAGGCTCTTGTTTCTCTAGGGTGTATTCCGAGGAGTGGGATTTCTGGGTTGTATGGTAGTTCTATTTCTAACTGTTTAAGATAACGCCAGATAGATTTCCAAAGTGGTTGTACCATTTTACATTCCCACCAGCAGTGTATAAGAGTTCCAATCTCTCTGCAGCCTCTCCAACATTTATTATTTTGTGTTTTTTGGATTAATGCCAGCCTTGTTGGAGTGAGATGGAATCTCATCGTAGTTTTAATTTGCATTTCTCTAATGGCTAAAGATCGAGAACATTTTCTCATGTGTCTCTTAGCTGCCTGAATATCTTCTTTAGTGAAGTGTGTGTTCATTTCCTTTGCCCACTTCTTGATTGGGTTGTTTGTCTTTTTGTGGTTGAGTTTTGACAGAATCATGTAGATTTTAGAGATCAGGCGCTGGTCTGAGATGTCATAGCTGAAAATTCTTTCCCAGTCTGTAGGTGGTCTTTTTACTCTTTTGGTGAAGTCTTTAGATGAGCATAGGTGTTTGATTTTTAGGAGCTCCCAGTTATCGGGTTTCTCTTCATCATTTTTGGTAATGTTTTGTATTCTGTTTATGCCTTGTATTAGGGCTCCTAGGGTTGTCCCTATTTTTTCTTCCATGATCTTTATCGTTTTAGTCTTTATGTTTAGGTCTTTGATCCACTTGGAGTTAGTTTTTGTGCTTGGTGTGAGGTATGGGTCCTGTTTCATTTTTTTGCAAATGGATATCCAATTATGCCAGCACCATTTGTTAAGAAGATTATCTTTTACCCAATTAACTGAAGCTGGGCCTTTGTCAAATATCTGGTGCTCATATGTGGTTGGATTTATATCTGGGTTCTCAATTCTGTTCCACTGGTCTATGTGCCCGTTGTTGTACCAATACCAGGCTGTTGTGACTACTGTGGCTGTATAATAGGTTCTGAAATCAGGTAGAGTGAGGCCTCCCACTTTCTTCTTCTTTTTCAGTAATGCTTTGCTTATCCGAGGCTTCTTTCCCTTGCATATGAAGTTGGTGATTTGTTTCTCTATCACCTTAAAAAATGACATTGGAATTTGGATCGGAAGTGCATTGTATGTATAGATGGCTTTTGGTAGAATAAACATTTTTACTATGTTAAGTCTTCCTATCCATGAGCAAGGTATGTTTTTCCACTTAAGTAGGTCCTTTTTAATTTCTTGTAGTAGAGCTTTGTAGTTTTCTTTGTATAGGTCTTTTACATCCTTGGTAAGATTTATTCCTAAGTATTTTATCTTCTTGGTGGCTACTGTGAATGGTATTGATTTGGTTATTTCCTCTTCGATGTTCTTTTTGTTGATGTAGAGGAATCCAAGTGATTTTTGTATGTTTATCTTATAACCTGAGACTCTGCCAAACTCTTCTATTAGTTTCAGTAGTTTTCTGGAGGATTCCTTAGGGTTTTCTGTGTATAAGATCATGTCATCTGCAAATAGAGATAATTTTACTTCCTCCTTGCCAATCTGGATGCCCTTTATTTCTTTGTCTAGCCTAATTGCCCTGGCTAGGACTTCTAGCACGATGTTGAATAAGAGCGGTGATAAAGGGCATCCTTGTCTGGTTCCCGTTCTCAAGGGAAATGCTTTCAGGTTCTCTCCATTTAGAATGATGTTGGCTGTTGGCTTTGCATAGATGCCCTTTATTATGTTGAGGAATTTTCCTTCAATTCTTACTTTGGTGAGAGTTTTTATCATAAAAGGGTGTTGGACTTTGTCAAATGCCTTTTCTGCATCAATTGATAAGATCATGTGGTTTTTGTCTTTTGTTTCATTTATGTGGTGGATTACATTAATGGTTTTTCTGATATTAAACCAGCTTGCATACCTGGTATAAATCCCACTTGATCGTGGTGAATTATTTTTTTGATATGTTGTTGAATTCTATTGGCTAGAATTTTGTTGAGGATTTTTGCATCTATGTTCATGAGGGATATAGGTCTGTAATTTTCTTTTTTTGTAATGTCTTTACCTGGTTTTGGTATCAGGGAGATGGTGGCTTCATAGAATGACTTGGGTAGTATTCCATCATTTTCTATGCTTTGAAATACCTTTAGTAGTAGTGGTGTTAACTCTTCTCTGAAAGTTTGGTAGAACTCTGCAGTGAAGCCGTCAGGGCCAGGGCTTTTTGTTTTTGGGAGTTTTTTGATTACCGTTTCAATCTCTTTTTTTGTTGTGGGTCTGTTTAGCTGTTCTACTTCTGAATGTGTTAGTTTAGGTAGGTAGTGTTTTTCCAGGAATTCATCCATTTCTTCTAGGTTTGCAAATTTGTTAGAGTACAATTTTTCGTAATAATCTGATATGATTCTTTTAATTTCAGTTGGGTCTGTTGTGATGTGGCCCTTCTCGTTTCTTATTCGGGTTATTTGTTTCCTTTCCTGTATTTCTTTAGTCAGTCTAGCCAATGGTTTATCAATTTTGTTAATTTTTTCAAAGAACCAGCTTTTGGCTTTGTTCATTCTTTCAATTGTTTTTCTGTTCTCTAGTTCATTTAGTTCAGCTCTACTTTTTATTATTTGTTTTCTTCTGGTGGCTGATGGATTCTTTTGTTGCTCACTTTCTATTTGTTCAAGTTGTAGGGACAATTCTCTGATTTTGGCTCTTCTTTTTGTATGTGTGCATTTATCGATATAAATTGGCCTCTGAGCACTGCTTTTGCTGTGTCCCAGGGGTTTTGATAGGAAGTATTTTAATTCTCGTTGCATTCTATGAATTTCCTTATTCCCTCCTTGATGTCTTCTATAACCCAGTCTTTTTTCAGGAGGGTATTGTTCATTTTCCAAGTATTTGATTTCTTTTCCCTAGTTTTTCTGTTATTGATTTCTAGTTTTATTGCCTTGTGGTCTGAGAAGATGCTTTGTAATATTTCGATGTTTTGGACTCTGCAAACATTTGTTTTATGACCTAATATGTGGTCTATTCTAGAGAATGTTCCATGTGCAGTAGAAAAAAAAGTATATTTTGCAGCAGTTGGGTGGAGAGTTCTGTATAAGTCAATGAGGTCGAGTTGGTTGATTGTTGTAATTAGGTCTTCCGTGTCTCTATTGAGCTTCTTACTGGATGTCCTGTCCTTCTCCAAAAGTGGTGTGTTGAAGTCTCCTAGTATAATTGTGGAGGTGTCTATCTCACTTTTCAATTCTGTTAAAATTTGATTTATGTATCTTGCAGCCCTGTCATTGGGTGCATAAATATTTAATATGGTTATGTCTTCCTGATCAATTGTCCCTTTTATCATTATATAGTGTCCTTCTTTATCCTTTGTAGTGGATTTAAGTCTGAAGTCTCTTTTGTCAGAAATCAATATTGCTACTCCTCTTCTTTTTTGCTTGTTGTTTGCTTGATATATTTTTTTCCATCCTTTGAGTTTTAGTTTGTTTGTGTCTCTAAGTCTAAGGTGTGTCTCTTGTAGGCAACATATAGACTGATCGTGTTTCTTTATCCAGTCCGAGACTCTCTGTCTCTTTATTGGTGCATTCAGTCCATTTACATTCAGCGTAATTATAGATAAATAAGTGTTTAGTGTTGTCATTTTGATGCCTTTTTATGTGTGTGGTTGACAATTTCATTTTTCCACTTACTTTTTTGTGCTGAGACGTTTTTCTTAGTAAATTGTGAGATCCTCATTTTCGTAGTGTTTGACTTTATGTTTGTTGAGTTGTTACGTTTTTCTTGGCCTTTATCTTGAGTTATGGAGTTGTTATACCTCTTTGTGGTTACCTTAATATTTACCCCTATTTTTCTAAGTAAAAACCTAACTTGTAATGTTCTATATCGCCTTGTATCACTCTCCATATGGCAGTTCTATGCCTACTGTATTTAGTCCCTCTTTTTGATTATTGTGATCTTTTACATTTTGACCTCAGTGATTCCCTGTTATGAGCATTTTTTTTTTAAATTAATCTTAATTTGTTTTTGTGCTTTCCCTATTTGAGTTGATATCTGTTTTGTGACCTCTTGTTGTGCTGGTATCTGATATTATTGGTTTTCTGACCAAACAATATCCTTTAGTATTTCTTGTAGCTTTGGTTTGGTTTTTGCAAATTCTTTAAACTTGTGTTTATCTGTAAATATCTTAATTTCACCTTCATATTTCAGAGAGAGTTTTGCTGGATATATGATCCTTGGCTGGCAGTTTTTCTCCTTCAGTGCTCTGTATATGTCGTCCCATTCCCTTCTTGCCTGCATGGTTTCTGCTGAGTAGTCTGAACTTACTCTTATTGATTCTCCCTTGAAGGTGACCTTTCTTTTCTCCCTGGCTGCTTTTAAAATTTTGTCTTTATCTTTGGTTTTGGCAAGTTTGATGATAATATGCCTTGGTGTTTTTCTTTTTGGATCAATCTTAAATGGGGTTCGATGAGCATCTTGGATAGATATCCTTTCGTCTTTCATGATGTCAGGGAAGTTTTCTGTCAGGAGATCTTCAACTATTTTCTCTGTGTATTCTGTCCTCCCTCCCTGTTCTGGGACTCCAATCACTCGCAAGTTATCCTTCTTGATAGAGTCCCACATGATTCTTAGGGTTTCTTTGTTTTTTTAAAATTCTTTTATCTGTTTTTTTTTTCAGCTATGTTGATGTTAATTCCCTGGTCCTCCAGATGTCCCAGTCTGCATTCTAATTGCTCGAGTCTGCTCCTCTGACTTCCTATTGCGTTGTCTAATTCTGTAATTTTATTGTTAATCTTTTGGATTTCTACATGCTGTCTCTCAATGGATTCTTGCAACTTATTAATTTTTCCACTATGTTCTTGAATAATCTTTTTGAGTTCTTCAACTGTTTTATCAGTGTGTTCCTTGGCTTTTTCTGCAGTTTGCCTTATTTCGTTTGTGATGTCTTGAAGCATTCTGTAAATTAGTTTTTTATATTCTGTATCTGATAATTCGAGGATTGTATCTTCATTTGGGAAAGATTTTGATTCTTTTGTTTGAGGGGTTGTAGAAGCTGTCATGGTCTGCTTCTTTATGTGGTTTGATATGGACTGCTGTCTCCGAGCCATCACTGGGAAACTTGTTTTTCCAGAAATTCCGCTAAAATAAATGCAGTCAGATCCCTATCAGAACTGCCTTTGGATTATAACCGCCACCTTGTTCCCTGTAAGGATGAAAGTCTGAGATTTGGATCATATATGCTTGGCTGTAGCTGGTTCTGTGTTTTTAGTCCAATTAGGGATGGATTTTTGGTCCCTGGGTTTTTTGTGGTTCCTTCTCTCAGGCCGGAAGAGTGGGTTAGGAAAAGACCAAAGGAAAAAAAAGTGGGGGGGGGGGGAGCAAAGCTGCCGTGGAGCCAGAGCTGTTCTCCCTCTGGCTCAGGAAATTCCAATGTTAATGAAGCCGACTGGGGAGGGTGCGGGAGGGATCAGGGAGATAGGAGAGTAGCACCTCGGAATATAGCCAGAGTTGCTTGTCTTGCTTGGAATGACTATTATACTGAGATTCCCGAGGGGCGTGTCACCTATGTGTGTTGGCTGTGTGGAGATTGCCCCGGGGGTCTGGCCTGCTGAAGCCGCGGTGAGATCCTGTGCTGCCAGTCCAAATCCTAGCGTCAAGTTTCCCCTGCTGGGACACTTTACTCCTGGCTCCAAAGTCAGTCGCTGCCTCCCGGGGATTTCTCATCCTGCCACCTGCGTCGCTGCGCCACCTCCGCGGACCGGCTGGGCCCCCTCCCAGGGTTAGATCAGGGTAGTAAGGCTGCGCCCTGTGCTTGCACCGTGAGAGCGCCCAGTCAAATACCCAGCACCAGGGTTCCCCGGCTGGGACGTAGCACTTCTGGCTCCAAAACCAGTCACTGCCTCCCAGGGAGTTCTCCCACCAGGCTTCGCCACGCCGCCTGCGCAGACTGGCTGGGCCCCCACCTGGGTTCAGTTCAGGGGGGTAGGGCTGCGCCCCTTGTTTGCGCCATCACAAGATTTATGAGTTCAGCTCCTCTGGGCCCAGATGCCCAGCGCCAAGGTTACCTGACTGGGACGCTGGCTCCAGGCTCCAAAAACAGTTGCTGCTTCCCCGTATTTGTTCGTTTTCTGTCTCTAAATCTGTGTTTGTTGTTCAGAGTTCGTAGATTGTTACGTATGTGATCAATTCACTTGTTTTTCCAAGTCTTTGTTGCAAGAGGGATCCGGGGTAGCGTCTACCTAGTCCACCATCTTGGCCCCCTCTGCACTAGTTTTTGACAAAACTGCAGAAGCAACTCAATAAAGGAGATATACTGCCAAAGCAACTGGACATTCACAGGCACAAAAAACAAAAACATGAACTTCTGCCTAAACTTCTCATCTTATACAAAAATTAATTGAAAATGGATCATGGATTTAAATATAAAATGTAGCACCATAAAACTTAAACAAACAAAACAACCAACATAGGAGACATTTTTCAGGATCTAGGGCTGGGAAAAGTGTTCTTAGACTTGGCATCAAAAGCATGGCTCATGGAGAGAAAAATTAATAAATTGAACTTTATCAAAATTAAAAACTCTTGAACTTGATAGTCCCTTTGAGAGGGTGAAAAGACAAGCTTTAGACTGGGAGAAAATATTTGGAAACCACATATGCAACAAAGGACTAGTATCCAGGATATATAAACAACTTTCAAATTCAGCAGTAAAAAAAGTAAACAAATCCATTGGAACATGGCAAAAGACAAGAGACACTTCATCAAAGAAGATGTAAATATAACAACATGAAAAGATGTTAAACATCATTTGTCATCAGGGAAAATGCAAATTACAATCACAATGGTTTTACTCTACACCTATTAGATATTTACTACCAAACAAATAATTTGTTTTATAAGGATCAGCACAAAGATGGATCCTATGAGGTGGAAGTTAAAGATATCCCAAAAGTCTAACTTTTCCAATCTGCTGTACACCTCTATCATCTCTAACTTCAACTCTTCCCTCTTGCCTCAGTGCTCACCCTCCTGTCTTTGGGTTCCCTAATTCACTGCAACTTCTCACAGAACTCAAGGACCATATAAAAGAAATGGCTCATGAGGTTTTAGAGGCTGGCAAGTCCCAAATTCATGGGTTAGGGGTAGACTTTCCCTGCCCAAAGGCACTCAGTTTTCTTGCTCCGTGGATCGGGAAGCCCACTGCGCCATTTCCTGCAGGCCTCTGCTGCTGGTTTCTGCTGCGGGTCTCTCCTTTGGTGTTGGTGGGCTCTCCTCCTTGCTCTGGAATTGGCTGTCTTTTAAGGCAAAACTGACCAATCCCCTTAGTAGGCCATGATTACCCTGTCATACAATCATTTGGGTGGAAGTTATAAGACCTTGGCTATAAGCGGACATACAAAAGTAATGAATCCACTACAGGCCACCCTCAGGCTTTTCTAGCGACGGTTCTTTCATATTTGGAGGATAACTTCCCCATTTCAATCATTTTACCAGTCCAAAACAGTCATTAATAATTAACCCTTCAATAGGGGAAAGAGTCCAAAGGGTGAGTTTACTCAGATACCAGCCATTCGGGTCTGCCCTGGGTTTCCATCTGATCTGGTCAGGTTCTCCAAAAGTCATCTCATCTTCACCCTTTCTGGTCTCTAACAAAATTCACCTGAGAGAATATTATTCCCTTGTTCTGAGTCTCTCTCGAGGTGTCAGCATAATGTTAGGTTCCCCCGCTGCATAACCCATTTGTTCATTCCTTTACCTTCAGCTATTATTTCTCTTTCCTTCCATTTGTTATTTATTTTTACCCCAACTTTGCCACCTTGGGAAGGAACATTGAGTTCAGCTGCTGTGCTAGTGCAGACTGCTGGTAGCAAGACCTATCTAGCAAGTCTAGCTTCCCCCTCAGTCCACTCCCATTCATGTTGGGTAGGGTTACATAGGTACAACACTAGCGGGCTATCTCACACCATGGCAGTATTCACTGTCAAACCCAATTTTGCCAGATGGGGGGAAGGTACAATCCATCCCATCAGGCCCTTGGGAATTCTGGCATACATGTTCAGGGATATAGTTACAGTCTCTTGCTTGAGGATCACCCCAGCTTCTGGCACCCACAGCCTCATCCCTGGTCCTGGAACCTCAGAATCTGGCAGGAAAAAAACAATTTTAGGTGACGTGGGGAAGACTGTACAGTGGCACCAGCATCCTCTCCCACCCCCACTTCCCCAAATCCCCAGAGAAGCATAGGAATCTGTCCAGTGGTGATCCTCCCTTTGTCCCCCTCATGTTGAGTGTGAGCACACACTCATGAAGTCATGTGAGCCAGCCCTTTATGCTTTTGTCTCCCCCCATTTTTGATGTCCATTCCAATTCTCTATCAAACTGTTACTCCGAGGGTGGTATGCAACATAGTATGTCCATTTAGTATGCTCTTTCTTGGCCCATTGCTACACCCTGTGGGCTGTAAAGTGTGTGTGTTCCTAGGTCTGATGAAATACAACTCGGTGGCCCAAATTGGTACAGTATCTTTTGTTCGAATCCCTTAATGGTATTTTTGGCATTTGCATCCATCACGGGATATGCAAAGCCTAGTCCAGAGCAAGTATCTATTCCTGTGAGGACCCATTTGTAGCCAGCTGGTGCCACTGGCATCATCGATCCAATATAGTCAACTTGCCAGCTATGTGCAGGTCCCCCCCCCCCCCCCCCGGAATCTGCCCCATAGCCATCTGCAACCTCTGTCTTTCTTGCTGGCAGACAGAGCAGTCCTTATTGGTATTTTGTGCCTAAGAGGGTGCAAGTGGAATGTGTCTAGATTCAGGCCATCTCTGCATTGCTTCAGAAGCCCCATGTCTGCTCATTTCATGGACACAATTGGCTACTTCAAGAGAGCGTACCAACAGGTCCACTTGCTGATTCCAATCACCTTCTGATCCAGGAATGATGTTTTTCTGACAGGCACCAACATGCCCTACTCTGATGTGCCCTCTAAGTTCCCAGAGTGCTTTCCATTGGTTCATACTCCACATGGATATCCCCTTAATAGTCCAACTTTCCATTGCCTATTTGCCTGACCATATAGCTTGACTGCCGGTCACTGCCCATGAATTGGTAAAAATCCAAACATATGGGCTCTCACCATTGCACAATTCTTCCATCACAGCTAGGAAAACAGCATGCAGCTCAGCCCATTGAGCTGAACTGTTCTTACCTTCTTCAATCAGAGTCTTTCCATCTGCTAATCTTAACATAGCAGCTTTCCACATCACATGTCGTCCACTTACCCTCACCATCTGTAAACCAGTCAGCCTTCTGCTGATCAGTGGAAAGTTCGTCATAGGACTCTGTCTGTAGCAATAGGCTCTGGCAGTCTCTCAGGTGGTTCCAGGGTAGGACCTATGCGAAAAGAGGCCATCTGCTTGTGGGTATGGTGGGTGCCTCCCCGCATTCCCCCAGTAGCTTGTTCTTGTATGACCCATTTCCATTTTATTATAGAACTATTTTGACCTTCTTTATTAGAGTATTTCTCTGACATCACCCAAGGTATTTCAGGTCTCATAATGATTTTATATCCTTCTGTCATTGAGGCAGTCTCAATCAATGTCCAACAGCAGGCGAGTAATTGCCTTTCAAATGGGGTGTATTGTGCTGCCGCATCTGGAAACTTTCAAGTCCAGAATCCCAGTGGTTGCCATAGGGCAGCATTCTCAGGTTTTTGCCATAAGCTCCAGTCTGCATAAACACGTGTGGCAGACACCTCCAAAATCATATCTGAATGTGGATCATAAGAGGCTTAATTCAGACATAGCCTGCTATTGCTCTGGCCCCATTTGAAGGCAGTTTTCTTCTGAGTGATTTTCTAGATGGTGGTCAGCAATATTCCCAGATGTGAAATATGTGTTCTCCAAAATCCATATAAAGCAACAACTTATTCTTAGTTGCCTGTGGAATGTCACGGGTGGCTCCTGCCCAAGTTATTCCCAAGAGTTTCACCATTTGGGCAGGGCCCTGGATTTTTGCTGGATTTATTAACCAGCCTCTGTTGGTCATGTGTGCCACCACTGTATTCAAATCAGCCCTAGCTTTTTTTTCAGTGCTTGATATTAACATAATATCATCAATGTAATGTATCATTGTACTTGAGATCTGTACCAAGTTCAAGTCTCTTCTAACCAAACAATGATAGCAAGCTGGTGAATTCAGGTAACCCTGTGGCATTATAGTGAATGTAATCTGAGATCCTTCCCATGTGAAAGCAAAGCATGGCTGGCTCTTTTTTGAGATTGGTATGAAGAAAAAGGCATTTGCAAGATTGATCACTGAGTACCACTATCCTTTAGCCTGCTGTATTTTCTCCACCCTTTATACCCTGACTGGAACAACTGAAGCCACAGGTGGCACTACATTATTTAGGCCTCGATAGTCTACTGTCAGTGTCCATGAGCCATCTGCCTTTTCCACAGGCCATATAGGGCTGTTATACAGAGAATTTGTTGGCACCAATACTCCAGTCTTTAGCATGTCTTTAATCGAGGCAGCGATCTCCTTCTGTCCGCCAGGTATCCTATAAAAAAAAAAAAAAAAAAATTTTTTTTTTTTTTTTTATATGATACTGTTTCAAATTAACAACCTGAATACTGTTTCAAATTAACAACCTGAATAGGTTCAGGCAATTCTAATGGTTCCCATTTAGCATGTCCTATCAGTATTTTTTTTTTTTTTTTATCAGTATTGACCTAAGGGCAGACTTACATGCTTTCAGTTCTACGATTTCAGGTAGAGGGAGTATTCCCCAATTAGACATAATATCCATACCAATAATACATTCAGGTAAGGGAGATGAAAGTACTTCATACAACATCTGTTTGAATCTCCCAATCCTCATCAAAACTTTCACCTCAGTCCCATCAAATGCTGCAACCTCATATCTCCCCAGTCTAACCTTAGGCCCCTTCAAGATTTTTTGACAGATTTTGGAATTAGAGTACATTGAGCTCCTGTGTCCAGGAGCCCCAAGAAGGTCTTTTCCCCACCACTTGGCCATTTCACCTACACATGAGCATATGGCCTTAAGTCCCCTGCTGGGGCCTGGACCAGAAGACTCTGGGCCTCTATCCAATCCTTATCTTGATCAACCAGCTGTGCCTCTGCTTCAAATGGTCCCAGGTAGGAATTCCCATCATTAAATACCTCCCACCTGGGATGAATAAGACGGACTTGTTTAGGCCTCTTGAACATTGAGGGACCAGCAGGAATTTCCACTGGTTCCCCTAACCTCCTGTAGTGCTGCCTTAGAACCTTTGTCTCAGCTCCATCAGTGTCTGCTATGTTCATTCCTTTTCTTAGTAACCATCTAAAAATCTCTTTCCTGCTGAGGTAAGTTTTTTCCCCATTGCCTCTTCCCATTCTCATATAAATCACCCTTATGTTTCTTGCATCTGTAAGACCCATGCGGGTAAGATGTGCCAACAGGTTGATATGGCTTCTTGGATTGTTGCTTTGTTTCACAGTAGCAAGGTTAGTTGGGGTGCCCATGTAGAAGAGGTTCCCTTGACTACCATATCTACCATGACCTGGGTAAGGGGCATGCTCATTGGATAAATATCATTATCTACATAAAGCCATTCTAGCATGGCTTGCATAATAAGTAGCACATCAGCTGCTTCCTCTGGAGTGTTCCACTGGGTATTGAAAGGGAGAGAGGGGCACTTTCCCTTCTCAGGGTAAACAAATCTCACCGCAAATTTTATCCAGTCTACCAGGCTGGCTGTCCCCTCTGGGTTAACCTGCTGTGTAAATGGAACTAGTATCATCATTCATGACATTTCCATAGTGAATTGTGAGTCTTGTATCAATCCAAACATACTCTTCCATTCTGCAGCTTTCAAAACTAAAGACGCCACCCCTAAATCCATTTTAGTAGCAGCTCCTCAGGAAGCTGACGATACTGATGTACAAATTGAAGCAACTCCTTTACCCTATACCCCTTGATTTTTTAGTTTCTTGGTTTTGCCTGTTTCCCTCCCGAACTACCTTTTTGGTGGCTGAGGGTCATGGAGGAACTGCCTGTTGTTCTGACCCAATTTTCCCTTTCTGAGTCGGCCCTGAGACTAGCAGTTGTAGCCCTGACTGGACCAGATCTGGGCTTGGTTCAATGCTAAAATCAGCCCCTACATTCTTTTTCCTGCTATTATGGATGACAGAAACCAAGCAAATTGTATGTCTGGCCCTTTCCTTATCACTCCGTATTTCCATATGCATGCAATTAGCCTATTCCTCAGAGTTAGATCCATCCTTCCTAAATCCCATGAATAGCTTTTGCCTTGGGTAACTGATTGCAACATAACAACAGCTGCTTTGATCTGCGAGTGCTTTCTATCCCCTCCAGAAACCAAAGGTTGCTTATTCTTTCATTTACCTTTTTTCCAAAACCACATATTCCAATGACTCTGGGCCGTTGCAGTGAAACCCACCATTCTGACACCAACTAAACAAATATTCCACCACAACTGCACAACTATCAGACTGATGAAAATAAAAAAGTGAAACTAGCAAATGCTAGTGAGGATGCAGTGTGGTAGACAAAACAATGGCCTCCTTTTCTTGCCCGGAAGATGTCCACGTCTTAATCCCTGAAACCTGTGAACATCTTATTTTGCATGGCAAAGGGGAATTAAGGTTTCAGATAGAATTAAGGTTGCAAAACACCTGCCTTAAAATAGGGAGATTATACTGGATTGTCTGAGGGGTCCCCACGTAGTCACAGAATCTTTAAAAGTGGAAGAGGGAGGTCAAAGAGAATCAGTCAGAGGCAATGTTGCAGTGTTGCTGGCTTCGAAGATGGAAGAAGGAGCCAGTGAATGTGGGTGACCTCTAGAAACTGGAAAAGGCAAGGAAATAGATTCTTCCTGTGAGGAGCAAATCCTTCGGACAAGCCAGGAGGCCATGTTTTTCTCCATTCCTCTTCCTGCGGGCACCTTTAGGCCTCAGAAAAAACCACCACCCTCATCCAGGCCAGATGTTTGTTCCCAAGACTAAAAAGATGCATTTCTAGGCTAACCCCCACATACCCTTCTCAGGAAATCAGAGGGGCATGATGCAGTAGGATGTTTGTTAGCAGGATTAAACAAATACGATTAGTCATGTAGGCTGGGAGTATAAAAATTTTCTGAGTCTCCTCAGCTAAGTTGCAGGCAGGGCACACGTAGCATAAGTGGACCTACCTGGCCGGGGGATACCAGCATTAGGTTAGGTCCCACTGAAGCCCCTCATCCATGGCACAAAGTGGTCAGTGCAAGAAGAGTTGTCATCTCTGCCCAGGCAGCTTTGAAGGGAGGACTGCTCGCAATGGAACTTTTCCTGTTGTATGCTGTCTGATTCTTGTAAGTAATAAAATCTACTTTCCATGTGCTAATGTGTGTTCAGGCTCTGATTGGAGGGGCATGATATTTATGGAACAATCCATATAAGTTATTGGTGTCCTTTTTCTAATGGCTTCCTGGCTATCTAGAAACTGGGTCCAGCCTGTGAGCACCATGCAGATTTGGGGTGTTGTCTTATAGTTGTGGTGTAGTTGATCAGGATATGTTGTTGCACGCTGCCCTTAAACTTCCAGAAAGGAATGTGGTCTTGCCAGTGCCTTGGTTTTAGCTCAGTGAGGCCCCGTGTTCCACTTTTAACCTACAAATTTGAGTTGTTTTTAGCAACTATGCTTGTAGTAAGTTGTCATAGCAGCCATAGGAAACTAAAACCTGGAGAAACTAGATCACCCGCACATTGTTGGTGGGAATGTAAATGGTACAGCCACTCTGGAAAAGTTTGGCAGTTTCTTATAAAATCAAACATGCAGTTACCACATGATCAGGAAATGGCACTGCTGGGCACTTATGCCAGAGAAATGAAAACTTACGTTAATATAAAAACCTGTACACAAATGTCATACCCAAAATGGAAACAACCCAAACACCTTTCAACAGGTGAATGGTTAAACCAGCTTTGGTACATATATGTCCTGGAATACTACTCAGCAATAAAAAGGAACAAACTATTGATATTTACAACAACCTGGATGAATCTCCTGGGAACTACGTTGAGTGAAAAAATCCTGTCCTTAAAGGTAACGTTCTGTATGGCTCTATAACATCTTTTTAAATGAAAATTTTTAGAAATAGAGGATAGATTAGAGGTTGCTGGGGCTTAGGGATGGAGGAACAGCAGAGAGGTGGATGTAATTATAAAAGGGTACACGCCCTTGTGGTGAAGGAAATTTCAGTATCTTGACTGTTGTGGTAGCTACACAAATCTACGCACATGATGAAATTCTAAAGAACAAATGCGCAGCACACACACATATACCCAAATGAGCACAAGTAATGTGGGGGAAATATGAATAAGATCAGATGGGTGGATTGTATCAATGCCAATATCCTGGTTGTGATATTGGACTATATACAGTTTTGCAAAACGTTATTGTTACGGGAAACTGGTTAAAGGGTCCACAGGATCTCTCTGTATTACAACTCTGTATGAAGCTATAATTACCAATGATCAAATTTAAGACAGTCAACAGATTTACTAAAACAAACAAAACAAAAAACCTTTCCATTAACAATAGAGAGACCTTGTGGAGGGAGGAGGGCATATATGGGAATGCTTTAGACTTTCTGCACTGTTTAATCTAAAACTGCTTAAAACAAAAAGTCTATTTAAAAAATAAAACCTATTAACAACAACAGCAAAAACAAAACAAAACAAAAAAAACACTCTAGTTACTCCAGTCACAGAAGTCAACTCCAGGCACAGGTAGTTTCACTGGTGAGTCCAATCAAGGCTTTAAGAGAGAAGAAAACCCAATATTACACAAACTCATGCAAAAAATCGAGGAAGAGGGAACATTTCCCAGTGTTTTTGAGATTTATCTATGTTGTGAAGTATACCTGTACTTCACTCCTTAGCATTTCGTTATATGAATTGTCAGAGTAAAAAAACTACAAGTCTGTTTAAAACAAAGAGTTTTTATTATGGTAAAAAACGCACTTTGCAAAACTGGAAAAATAGTCAAGAAGCTTCTGGGAGCTGCTCATTTACAAAGACTTATAAAGACAAGTGGAAGGGTACAGCTAAAACGCTTGTGATTGGTTGACATTTACAGAGCTGGGGGGCGGGGAGGGGGTGTTGTGGAAAAGTACCGGGCTTTGTAAGAACCCAGGCACAGGTTAGAAAAACATTTTTTTTGAGGGGGAGCAAAAGGGACATTTTCTGAGAATTGGCCCTTCGCTAGGGTCATATGCTTGACACCTATACTAGTTGAATAATCTCTTTGCATCAGCCCTTTCTGACCAAGAGTTCATCTGAGAACTTTTGGACAAGCAGAATAGGGTGGGAGAGACCACAGTTTTCTGTAGAATTGCTTGTTTCTAGGTCAGCGGTACAGTGGAAATTTTACAGACGAGACAAGCTGCATTTGTATAACAGAAGCTTGCGTTTAAAAATCCAAAACAGAGTCACTTAGGATAAAGAGGGATTTGGCCTAGACCTTAGCCAGAAGTTTCAATCATGTCAAAAGCTGTAGTTTTAGAACGCTCTTCCTCAGAGTGCACAACCATTTAAAGTGGCTATAAACAATCTTACACAAATGTTTTTGTGGACAGAAGTTTTTCGTTTGTATTAATAAATATCTAGTGGAATTGCTAGGTCATACAGTCTGTATATGTCTAACTTTATAAACTGAATGAAACTCTTATCTGGCTCTGCTCCTATTTAGAACCCGTGGCAGTTTTCTTATATGAAAAGGAGGGATTTTGATTATTTGACCTCTAAAAGCCCTCCTGTTCTCAAATTCCATAGTTATGTGCTTAGACCATTCCCATAGTTCTAATTTTTAACTAACTTTTCATTTGAAAGTGATTTTAAACTTACAAAAAGTTGCAAACATAGAATAGTGTGAAGAACACTTTGCTGGATTGTATGGTATTATTATTTCAAGCTTTTTAAGGAGGTGCCGTATCATTTTCCATAGTGCATAAGAGTTCCAATCTCCCGGCAACCTCTCTGTCTTGGTCATCTATTGCTGCTATAACAGAAATACCACAAGTGGATGGCTTTAGCAAAGACTTTATTCTCTCACAGCCTTGTAAGCTAGAAGTCCGAATTCAGGGCATCGGCTCTGGAGGAAGGTCCTTTTCATCAATCTTCCCTTGGTCTGGGAGAATCTCAGCACAGGAACCTCAGGTCCAAAGGATGCGCTCTGCTCCTAGTGCTGCTTTCTTGGTGGTATGAGGTCCCCAGGTCTCTCTGCTTGCTTCGCTCTTTTATATCTCGAAAGAGATTGGCTTAAGACACTATCTAATCTTGTAGATCTCATCAATAGAACTGCCGCTAATCCATCTCGTTACGTCACAGTGATAGGATTTACAACACATACGGAAATCACATCAGATGACAGAATGGTCATATAATAGTGGGAATCATGATCTAGCCAAGTTGACAGATATTTTGGAGGGACACAATTCAATTCATGACATTCTCCAACATTTGTTATTTTCTGTTTTTCAGTGCCATTAATGTTAGAGTGAGATGGTATCTCATTGTAGTTTTGATTTGCATTTCTCCAATGGCTAACGAACACAAGCATTTCAGCTGCCTGAATGTTTTCTTTGGTGAAGTATCTGTCCATATGCTTTGCCCATTTTTTAATTGGATTCTTTGTCTTTTTGTTATTGAGGTGTTGAAGTGTTTATAGATTTTAGAGATTAGGCCCATGTCAGGTAGATATGTTGTAGCCAACAATTTTTTCCCATTCCGTAGGCTCTGTTTTTATTCTTTTGGTGAAGTGTTTTAATGAGCGTAAGTGTTGAATTTTTAGGTGCTCCCGGTTTATCTTCCGGTGTTTGTGCATTGTTAATTCTGGTTTTATTGTATTTATGCCATGTATTAGGGCCTCTAGCATGATCCCTATTTTTTCTTCCATGATCTTATTCACTTTAGGTTTTATATTTAGGCTTTTTTTTTTTAGTTGTACTTTAGATGAAGTTTTGCAGAACAAGCTAATTTCTTACTAAACCGTTAGTACATGTATTGTTTTATGGCATTGGTTAAAAACCCCACGACATGTCAACCCTCTCCCTTCTTGACCTGGGGTTCCCTATTACCAGCTTTCCTGTCCCCTCCTGCCTTCTAGTCCTTGCCCCTGGGCTGATGTGCCCATTTAGTCTCATTTTGTTTTATGGGCCTGTTTAATCTTTGGCTAAAGGGTGAAATTCAGGACTGACTTAATTACTGAGCTAAAAGTGTGTCCAGGGGCCATACTCTAGGGGTTTTTCTAGTCTCTGTCAGGCCAGTAAGTTTGGTCTTCTTTTGTGAGTTAGAATTTTGTTCTACATTTTTCTCCAGCTCTGTCCGGGACCCTCTATTGTGATCCCCGTCAGAGCAGTCAGTGGCGATAGTGGGCACATTAATTGTACTGGACTCAGTCTGGCGGAGGCTGTGGTAGTTGTGGTCCATTAGTCCTTTGGACTAATCTTTCCCTTGTGTCTTTAGTTTTCTTTATTCTTCCTTGCTCCCGAAGGGGTGAGACCAGTGGAATATCTTAGATGGCTGCTAGAAGCTTTTAAGACCTCAGATGCTACTCACCAAAGTAGAATGTAGAACATTTTCTTTATGAACTGTGTTATGCCAATTGAGAGAGGTGTTCCCCAAGACCATGGTCCCCACAGCCCTCAGCCCAGCAATATGGTCTCTCAGGGAGTTTGAATGTGTCTATGGAGCTTCCATGACCTTGCCTTGTACAAGGTGTGCTAGCTTCCCCAGTATTATGTGCTGTCTTACCATTCACCAAAGTTAATACTAATCTATTTTCTATTTGGAAACCCTGCTGGCATAGTGGTTAAGTGCTACAGCTGCTAACCAAAAAGTCGGCAGTTCAGATCCACCGGGCACTCCTTGGAAACTCGTCTATGGGGCAACGGGGTTTTTTTTTGGTTTATTTTCTGTTTAGTGTTTTTCCACTCCCACCTCTCCCGTTCCTTGTAACTATCAAAGATTGTTTCTTTTTGTGTGTAATCATTTTCATGAGTTTTTATAGTAGTGGTCTCATACAATATGTGTCTTTTTGTGATTGATTTATTTCACTCAGCATAATGTCCTCCAGATTCATCTATGTTGTGAGATGCTTCACAGATTCATCATTGGTCTTTATCGTTGCATAAGGACTCCACTGTGTGTATGTACCATAGTTTGTTTATCCATCTGTTGATGGGCTTCTAGGTTGTTTCCATCTTTTTGCTATTGTGAACAATGCTGCAATGAACATGGGTATGCATATGTCTATATGTGTTATGGCTCTTATTTCTCTAGGATATGTTCCTAGGAGTGGGATTGCTGGATCATATGGTATTTCTATTTCTAGCTTTCTAAGGAAGCACCATATTGTTTTCCAAAATGGTTGTACCATTTTGCATTCCCACCAGCAGTTCATAAGAGTTCCAATCTTCCCTCAGCCTCTCCAACTTTTGTTATTTCCTGTGTTTTTTGATTAGTGCCAGTAATGTCAGAGTGAGAGTGTGGTTTTGATTTGCATTTCTCTAATGGCTAGTGATAGCAAGCATTTCCTCATGTGTCTGTTAGCCACTTGAATATCTTTGGTGATGTGTCTGTCCATTTCCTTTGCCCATTTTTTAATTGGCTTATTTGTCTTTTTGTTGTAAAGGTGTTGGATTTTCCCATAGATTTTAGAGATTAGAACTTTGTCACATTTTTAATAGCCCAGAAATTTTTTCCCAGTCTGTAGATTTTCTTTTTCCTCTTTGGGTGACATCTTTTGAGGAGCATAAATGTTTGATTTTTAGAATATCCGAGTTATCTAGCTTATCTTCTGGAGTTTGTGTGTTGTTGGTTGTGGTTTGTATCCTGTTAATTGCCATGCATTAGGGCCTTTAGTGTTAATCCTATTTTGTCTTCTATGATCTTTATAGTTTTTGGTTTTATATTTAGGTCTTTGATCCATTTTTAATTAGTTTTTGTGCATCGTGTGAGGTTTTTTTTTTTTTTTTTTTGTAGATGGACATCCAGTTTTACCAGCACAATTTGTTAAAAAGACTGTCTTTTCTCCATTTGATGGACTTTGGACCCTTGTCAAAGATCAGGTGACTGTAGGTAGATGGGTTTATATGTGGGTTCTAGATTATGTTCCATCCGTCAGTGTGTATGTCATTGTACCAATACCAGGCTGTTCTGACTATCATAGCTGTATAGCAGGTTCTGAGGTCAGGTAGTGTGCTCCTACTTTATTCTTTTTCTTCAGTAGTGCTTTACTGAAGGCCTTTTCCCTTTCCATGTAAAGTTAATGTTTAGTTTTTCTGTCTCGTTAAAGAATGCTGTTGGTACTTGAATTGGGATTGCATTGTATTTGTAGATTGCCTTGGGTAGAATTGACATTTTCACAGTGTTGAGTCTACCCATCCATGAGCATGTATGTTTTTCCGTTTATGTAGGTGTCTTTTTGTTTCTTGCAGTGCTGTTTTGTAGTTGTCTTTGTATCGGTCTTTTATATCCCTGGTTTGATTTATTCCTAAGTATTTTATTTTTTTAGGGGCTATTATAAATGGTATTGCTTTCCTGATTTCCTTTTCATAGTTCTCTTTATTGGTGTATAGAAATTCAACTGATTTTTGTGTGTTTGTCTTGTATCTTGCTACTCTGCTGAATCTTTCTATTAGTTCTAGTAGTTTTCTTGTGGAGTCTTTAGGATTTTCTATGCATAGTATCATATCATCTGCAAATAGGGATAGTTTTACCTCTTCCTTACCATTTGGATGCTGTTTATTTCTTTCTTTTGCCTTATTGCTCTAGCTAGGACTACCAGCACAGTCTTAAATAGGAGTGGTGATAGAGGGCATCCTTGTCTTGCTCCTGTTCTCAAGCGGAATGTTTTCAGCTTCTCTCCATTAAGAATGATGTCGGCTGTTGGTTTTCATAGATGCCCTTTATTTTGTTGAGGAATTTGCCTTCTATACTTATTTTATTGAGAGTTTTTATCAGGAATGGGTGTTGGACTTTATCAAATGCCTTTCTGCATCGATTGAGATGATCATGTGATTCTTTTATTTTATTTGTGTGGTGAGTTATGTTGATTGGTTTTCTAATATTGAACCATCCTTGCATACCTGGTATGAATCCCACTTGGTTGTGGTGTATTATTTTTTTGATATGATGCTGAATCCTATCGGCTAGAATTTTATTGAGAATTTTTGCATCTGTATTCACGAGAGATATTGGTCTGTAATTTTCATTTTTTATGAGGTCTTTGCCTGGTTTTGGTGTCAGGGTTATGCTGGCATTATGTACTGAATTTGAAAATATTCCTTCCTTTTCTATGTTCTGAAATAATTTGAGTAGTAATGGTGCAAGCTCTTCTCTTGAATGTTTGGTAGAATTCTCCAGTGAAGCCACCTAGGCTGGGGCTTTTTTTGTTCAAAGTTTTTTTTTTTTTAATTACCTTTTCAATCTCTTCTCTTGTTTTGTGTCTGTTCAGAATTTCAACTTCAGTTTGTGTTAGTTTAGGTAGGCAGTGTGTTTCTACAAGTTTGTCAACTTCCTATGAATTTTCAGATTTGTCATTGTATAGTTTTTCGTAGTACTCTGTTATGATCCTTTTTATTTCAGTTGGGTCTGTTGTAATGTCCCCCGTTTTGTTTCTTATTTGGGTTATTTGCATCCTCTCTTGTTTTTCTTTCATCTATTTGGCCAATGGTTTGTTGAATTTGTTGATGCTTTCAAAGAACCAACTTTTGGTTTTGTTGATTCTATTGTTTTTCTATTTCATTTATTTCTGCTCTGATCTTTGTTATTTCCTTTTTTCTGGTGGCTGTGGGCTCCTTTTGCTATTCTCTGTTCATTTGTTCGAGTTGTTTAGCTAATGCTTTGATTTTTCCCATTCTTCTTTTTTGATGTGTGAGTCTATTGCTATAAATTGACCTCTTGGCACTCCTTTTGCTGTGTCCCAGAGGTTTTGGTATGATTTGTTTTCATTTTTGTTTGATTCTAGGAATTTTTTGATTCCATGTTTGATTTCTTCTATTACCCAGTAGCTTTTAAGCAGGGTGTTATTCAGTTTCCATGTATTTGATTTTTTTCCCTTGTTCTTCCTGTTATTAATTTCTACTATTGTGGCCTTGTGATCAGAGAAGATGCTTTGCATTATCTCAGTGTTTTGGATTTTGTTGAGGTTTGCTTGTGGTCTAAGATGTAGTCTATTCTGGAAAACGTTCATATGCTTTGGAAAAGAATGTGTACTTTGCTGCTGTTCAGTGAAGTGTTCTATATATGTCTATGAGGTCAGGTTCGTTGGCCTTTAGATCTTGTGTATCTTTGTTAAGTTTCTTTCTAGATGTTCTGTCTTTTGACAAGAGTAGTGTGTTGAAGTCTTCTACTATTATTTTGGAACTGTCCATTTCTCTTTTCAGTGCTGTTAGATTCTACTTTACGTATTTTGGAACTCTGTCATTGGGTATGTAGATATTTATTATGGTTTTGTCCTCCTGGTGGATTGTCCCTCTAATCATCCTGTAACGTCCTTCCTTGTCTTTATTGGTGGATTTTGTTTTAAAGTCTATTTTATCTGAGATTAGTTTTGCCACTTCTGCTCTTTTTTGGTCGTGGTTTTCTTGATACATTTTTTTTTTTACATCATTTGATTTTTAATATATTTATGGCTTTGTTTTGAAGGAGTGTCTCAACAGACAGCATATTGATGGCTTGTGTTTTTTAATCCATTCTGTCACTCTCTGCCTCTTTATGGGCACATTTAAGCCATATACATTCAGTGTGATTATTGATAGGTGTGAGTTTATTGCTGTCATTTTGTAGTGCTTTTTTTGACATTTCTTTGTTCCTCTTACTCTCCTGTGCTGAATTTCCTTTTGTTTGTGGATTTTATTTTGTTTCTTTTGTCTTATAGATTTTGTGTTTACTGAAACTTTATGTTTTTCTTCTTTATTTTGATGAGTAGGTCTGTTAACTTTCTTTGTGGTTACCTTGAAATTTACCGCTATCTTCCAAAGTTTAAACCAGCCCTTTATTATTTGATATTGCCTTGACTTCCTCTCCATTTGAATGTTCTATACCTACACTGTTTATTCCCTCTTTTAGTGTTCTGTTATTGTCATTTACAGATTGACCTCTCTGGTTCACTGTTGTAAATTTTTTAGTTTTGTTTTATCCGTGAGAGTTCATTACCTAGGTTGGTATCTGGCTGATGATGCCTCAGGTGCTAGATTCAGGTTGCTGTCTGATGTTGTTTGTTTTCTAACCAAAGAATTCCCTTTAATAATTTGTATAAGTTTGGTTTGGTTTTTACATATTTCCTTACTTTCTGTTTATCTGGAAATGTCCTAATTTTGCCATCATATTTGAGCAAGAGTTTTGCAGGATATATTATGCTTGTTGGCATTTTTTTTTCTTTCAAGATTTTATATATGTCATCCCATTGCCTTCTTGCCTGCATGGTTTCTGCCCAGTAATCAGAGCTTAGTCTTATTGTTTCCCCTTTGTATGTGATTTTTGTCTTTCTCAAGCTTCTATTAGGATTCTTTGTCTTTGGTTTTAATGAGTGTGATTATGATATGTCTTGGTGATTTTCTTTTGGATCTATCCTATATGGAGTTCATTGAGCTTCTTGGATGGTAGCTTTCCATCTTTCATGATATTAGGGAAATTTTCTGTCAGCAAATCTTCAATGATCCCTTCTGTGTTTTCTGTTCCCCACCCCCATTCTGGAACTCTGATCACATGCAAATTTTTGCTTTTGATTGTATCCCACATTGTGAGGCAGCACATGGGGCTATGTAGGTGGGGGAAAGGAAAGGAAGGAAGGGAGAAAGAGAGAAGAAATAACAACAACAACAACATAAATAAATAGAATAGAATAGAATGGTGCTGAGGGAGGTAGTCAGTGATGGATGCCCAGATCCAGCAAGGCTGTGTGCAGTGACTGTCCTGCAGAGTGGTGCAGCACGGCTGCTTGAGAAAGTGTTGGGGCAGTGCACAGGGCTGGAGGGGCAGGAGAAAGGAAAGAAAGTAAAGGAGAGAGAGCAAAAAAAAAAAAAAAAAAATAATAATAATAATAATAAAATAAAATAAATAAAGGAAAAGAAAAAATAAAGCCCACAAACCAAAAAATTACAGCCTGTCAAGAAAGGGAGGAAATGGCATATTGGGCCAGGTGAGCAGGAGAAAGGAAAGGAAGGAATGGAGAGAGAGAGAGGGAAGCAACCACAAAAAAGCGGATAAAACAATATCAAACAAACAAACAAACCCCCTCCCCCCAAAACAAACTAACCATCAAAAAAAACCCAAACAAACAAAAATTGATGCTAAACCAACTGGCTGGAAGGGGCGAGGTGGGCCCTGGTGGCAGTGAGCTGTTGTCTCTCTGGCCAAGAGACTGCAGCTCTGTTGGAAAGCAGCAAAGGTAACCTAGAGGGAAGAACGGTGGGGGGAGGGAAAACGCGTATCCTTGGTTACCAGGTACCCTCTCTCCTTTGGGGAGCTCTGCGAAGTTGCCTTCCCGTACTCCCAGTCTGCATTCCTTGGTGGCTGTAGTCCAAGATGGCAAATCTGTGCCATATTAGCTGGTAGGAGACCTCCACTCTGTAGCTGTCCTTGTTCTCTGTTCCCTGTCAGTTTCTTATTCCATTTGGTGCTTGATGGAATTCTTCATTCCTTCATTTGATGCTTAGGGTTCCACGATTGATGTTTATATCTGTTTTACTCAGTTTTTCAGATCTTTGCTACAAAGGGATGGCATGGTGCTTCTGTCTGTAGCGCCATGTTGGCTCCGCCTCTCCTACATTGACTTTTGAAGAATCCTCTTACTCTTCCCTTTTTTAAATGGAAAGTTCCTTATTTTGTGTTTGCCTGATTTTTCCTCATGATTAGATTCAGTTTATGCATTCTTGGCTGAAATACTGCTTGGGTAGGTGATGTTGTATCCCTTTTGGGGTATCAGATGGCAGTGGCATTTAAACAGAAGCAAATGCTGTTATCTGAAGGGGTGAAATTTTTAGTGTGATTTTTAGGATTTGCTGTTTGAAGTAGGACACATTTTTCCTGAAATCATACCTGATCTATTAATTCAAACAGCAAAAATTTATTGAATATTGACCATATATCAGATGATGTTCTGGGTGCCGGGGATAGTGTGGCAAATTAGAAAGACCATGTTTCTCTCCTTCTTCAATTTATATTTTAATCAGAGGTTTAGACAAGAAACAAATAATATAATGCAAATCTTGAGAGGAAGAATGAAAAAAATAAAAGAGTGATGTGATGGAAAGTGACATAGGACTGGAGGGAGAGGCTTATTTAGATATTTGAGCTGAGATCTGAAGGACTGAAAGGAAATAAGTACAATGGCCCTAATGCAAGACAAGGAAGAAAGAGGGGTGGAAATTAAGAAAATTTAAAACAACTGATTTTGAGGTTATTCTTGAAATTTACCTATTATCTTCACAACTTCCATAATATCAACTTCAATCCAATTCTCTGATTACTTTTTCTATCTTTTCACCTTACCTGCTCTAATACCACTGTTTCAACAGTTAAAAAAAAATTCGTGGAGACCCTCAGTCTCAATGCCCTACCTCTTTTTCCTTATCTACCCTCTTGTCTGCATTTCTCTCCTTTCCAAGCATGAGTTCTTTGGTCTTAAGTCCTCAGCTCCTGACTCACTCTTCCTTCATTGTAATCATCTGGCTGAATTCCAACTGTAGCCAAACCCAAATAGCCACCCAGTCCTCATCCGCACCTGAGCTGCTGAAGGCAGCTTGAGAAAAACCACACAAAATATTCTGACTTAAAAAGAAAAAAAAATTTTTTTTTTTTCTGACTTACCTCATGTTAAATCTTGTGGGACCTCAGCACTTGACCATGCTGCTCCTTTACCTCCAAGTGCTTATTCTCCCACTCTTTAAAAAGACTATCTCATCTGTTCCTGTGTCCTCAGACCATTAATATCCCCCCTCACAACCCCACTTTCAGCTGTTGCTTTTGCCTCCCATTTCCCTTCAGAAAAAAAAAAAAGATGCAACTGACAGGAACACTCCGGTCTTCTTTCTGCTACCAAATTTACAAAATTTCTGCATTTATAGTCTAGGACTTCCTTTCTGTTTCAGAAATTATATCTGCTCCTCTCTTATCCCCTTCTCACACCCCCATGTATGTCACTTTTGGAATTATACCCTCTTTGTCTTGGAATATCAATTTCTCCTTCTCTACTAGAACATTTTAACCAGCATACTAACAGGCTCTAGGATCTCCCATCCTGAAAAATGGACAAAAATACCATTCTCCCATGACCCGACATTCCCTTCTAGTTACTGCCTCATTTCTTTACTCCCCTTCACAAACAAACTTCTTGAAAGTTGTGCATACTTGGTCTCTACTTTCTTGTATCCTGTTCTCTCCTCCACCTCTTCTAACGGGACTTTGATTCTCATCACTCCCCTGAAACTGCTCCAGCCAAGGTCACTCATGGCCTCCATGAGGCCGTGTGCAATGGCCACTTTTTTGTCTTCCTCTTACTTGACCTTTTAGTGCATTGGACATGTTCACTCGGTTCCTCCTTCTTGAAATGTTCTCTTCTCATGACTACCTTGGTGGCATCCTCTCTGGTTCTCCTGCAGCCTCATTGCCTAGCCCTTCTCCTCCTGCTCCTGTGCTGGCGTTTTTACCTTTGGTTTCCGTCTGTTTGTTGTTACCCCCAGGGCTCAGTTCTGGGCCCCTTTCTTCTCTATTTTACTCTGTTCCTAGGTGATACTATTGATTCTCAGGGTTTACCTTCACCAATATGCCAATAGGAGCCCTGGTGGCGCAGTGGTTGAGCATTTGGCTCCTAACCAAAAGGTCAGCAGTTCGAATCCACTAGCTGCTGCTTGGAAACCCTATGGGGGCAGTTTTACTCTGTCATGTAGCATCACTATGAGTTGGAATTGACTTGTTGGTGATAGTTTTTTTGTTTGTTTGTTTGTTTATATGCCAGTAGGAACCTCTGGGTGGTACAAGCAGTTAACACACTTGGCTGGTAATAGAAAGGTTAGAGGTTTGAGTCTACCCAGAGAGGTACCTTGGAAAAAAGTCCTGGCAATCTCCTTCTGAAAAGTCAGCCATCGAAAACCCTATGGAGCACAGTAATATTCTAACATGCATGGGGTGACAATGAGTTGGAGTTGACTCCAGGGCAACTAGTTTACATGCCAGTAATCTCTCCTCTACATGTGAGGGACTCTAGCCACAACCACTAGATGTCTGACCCAGTGTCAGGGTGGGTGGTAGATTTGGAACGTGGTCTTGTCCTCGCTACCGTAACAATAATATCCTGCCTGTTTAGCAAATTAGGATCTGTTTTGAGACATTAGTTTAGAAACCCAGTTTAAAAAAAAAAAAAAACCTGTTATTTGAAAAGACTATAATTACTTATCATTAAAGAAGATTTCTTGTGATAAATTACTTTATGATTTCAGCACTGGAAAGGTCATTTCCTACCACACACAGCCAAGTACATTACAGTTTGTTTTAATTTCAAGCTTCCTGGCTCTAAATTTAAAAGTGAACTCAAGTCAACTAGAGTGCAAATTCTACGTGTGTGGCCTACCCTCCCTTGTTCCCTAAATTTGCAGTTGGAAACACCTTAAAAGGAAAAAATAAATCCCCTTTGGGCAAAACGTGAACTGCTTCTTATGCTATCTTGGACAAGTGTACGTTTCCAATCATTATACTCTGGGTAAGAGTGGGCTTTTGAAAGAAAATGGGGAAAAGAAATACAAAAACATCAAAGTACACATAACCATAAAAATAGAAGAGAGGACTGTGTGAGAACTTAACAACAACAACAAAAATAAACTGATCTGTTTAGTTCCCATGCCAGCTGAATTTTTAGTATCTCTAAGAATATAGGTTGGCAAGAATTTAAAAAAAAAAAAAAAAAAAGGCTTTCTCCATTAAGCTTCTCAGCCTCTGCAGAATTCCATTGGCTGTTTACTCTCAGGCTCTAACTTGGTCGTCCTGGCTAGAGGAGATACATGACTTATCTTCAGCAAAGTTTTACTGCACTCTCCGTAAGATGTTACCACTCTGCCTTCCTCAGGCACATTTCCAGAGAAGCCAGGGGAGAAAATCAGTCAATCAGTCTTTCTTTCTTTCTTCTTCTTCTTCTTTTTTTAAAATTGTGCTTTAGTGAAAGTTTACAGAGCAAATTAGTTTCCCATTTGATAGTTTGTAGATAAAGTGTTCCATGACCTTGGTTTCATTCCCCACAATGTGTCAGCGCTCTCCCCATTTCCTCTCTGGTTTCCCGTTTTCTTTTGTCCTGATTATCTACCCCCTCCTGCCTTCTCATCTTATAATCGATTGTTCTAAGGAGTATGCGCCTCTCAGTTGTTGTTGTTTATCTTATGTGGTTATCTATTGTTTGGCTGGGAGGTGGTCTCTAGGAGTGGCCTAATTTCCAGGTTAGAAGGATGTCGTAGGGCCATAGTCTCTGTCACACCAGCAAGCCCAGTCTTTTCTTGTGAATTTGATTTTTTTTTGTTCTACAGTTTTCTCCTATTCTGTCCAGGACCCTCTGTTGTGATCCCAGTCAGAGCAGTTGGTAGTGGTAGCTAAACACCATCTAGTTCTTCTGGTCTTGGGGTCATGTAGTCCGTGGTTCATGTGGTTCTTTAGTCCTTTGGACTAATTGCTCCTTGAGTCTTTGGTCTCCTTCACTCTCCCTGGCTCCAGATGGGAAAAGACCAACAGTTGTATCTTAGATGGCTGCTTGCAAGCTTTTAAGACCCCAAACGCTACTTGCCAAAGTAGGCAGAACACTAACTTTATATACTATGTTGTGCCAGTTGACGTAGATGTCCCTCAATCCATGGTCCTTTGTCTTCTAGCCTAGGAACTTTATCCCTCGAAGTGTTTAGATATGCCCAAGAGGTTTCCCTGAATTTACCCCTGGTGTGCTCTATATGAGCCACACCTGCAATCATGTATGTAGAAATATTTACCACCAAACCTGTATTTTCCAGTGGGTATGTTCCCTTATATCCTCCCACACCTTTTGGCATATCTATTGACCTATTTGTCCATTTGTAAATTATTGCTTGTTAACACTATTGCTGCAGGATTGTCTAAGATATAGTAATTACTGTTGTTATTGTTGTTGTTAGGTGCCATTGAGTAGGTTCTGACTCATAGCGACCCTGTGTACAAACAGAACAAAACACTGCCTGGTCCTGTGCCATCCTCACAACCATTGTTACGCTTCAACGCATTGTTGCAGCCACTGTGTCAATCCATCTCATTGAGGGTCTTCTTTTTTGCTGACAGTCTACTTTACCGAGTGTGATGTAATTCTCCAGGGACTGGTCCCTCCCAATGACATGTCCAAAGTACTTAAGACAAAGTCTTGTCATCCTTGCTTCCAAGGAGCACTCTGGTTGTACTTCTGCCAAGGCAGACTTCATTCTTCTGGCAGTCTGTGGTATATTCAATGTTCTTTGCCAACACCATAATTCAAAGGCAACAATCCTTCTTTGATCTTCCTTATCCATTGTCCAGCTTTCGCATGCATATGAGGCAATTGAAAATACCATGGCTTGGGTCAGGTGCACCTTAGTCCTCAAAGTGATGACTTTGCTTTTTAACGCTCTAAAGAGGTCTTTTGCAGCAGGTTTTCTGTTAAAAAAAAAAAAAAAAAGTTTTTTGTAGTTGCCCTTTATTCTTATGTCCTGCTCAGTGTCCTCTCTTGCCTCACTCATGTTGTACTGACTTTTCCCATACAATGTATTTTCTTTCCCAATATTAACTCATGTCTAACTGGTAATTTTCTCTTCCTCCACCTCCCGTCCCTAGTAACTGTCAAAGAATGTTTTTTCTTTTTTTCCTGTGTGTAAATCTTTTGTAGTTACTTTATAGTATTGATCTCGTACAGTATTTGTCCTTTCGTGACTGACTTATTTTGCTTAACATAATGTTCTCCAAATTCATCCATTTTGTGTGATGTTTCATGGATTTGTCATTATTCTTTATCATTGTGCAATATTCCATTGTGTGTTCGTACCACAGTTTGTTAATACATTCATCTGTTGCTGGGCACTTAGATTGTTTCCATCTTTTTGTTGTTGTGAATAGTGCTGCAATGAACATGGGTGTCCATATATCTGTTCGTGTCATGGCTCTTATGTCTTTAGGGTATATACCTAGGAGTGAGATTGCTGGATCGGGTGGTATTTCTATTTCTAGCTTTTTGAGGAAATACCGTGCTGTTTTCCAAAGTAGTTGTACCATTTCACATTCCTACCAACAGTGCATAAGAGTCCCAATCTCCCCACAACCTGGTCAACATTTGTTATTTTCTGTTAAAAAAATTTTTTTTTTATTAGTGCCGGTAATGTAGGGATGGGATGGGATCTCATTATAGTTTTGATTTGCATCTTTCTAACAGCTAATGATTGTGAGATTATTATTATTCATGCCACTTGAGTATCTTCTTTGATTAAATGTCTGTTCATATCCTTTGTTCATTTTCAAATTGAATTGTTTGTGTTTTATCATTGAGTTGTTGAAGTTTTCTATAAATTTTAGAGATTAGTTCCTTGTCAGATATGTCATAAAATAGCCACCAATCTTTTCCAGTCTATAGGTTCTCTTTTGACTTTTTTGAGGAAGTCTTTTGTTGAGAGTGTTTAATTTTTAGTAGATCCCTACCTAGTTTATCTTGTGCTATGTGTGCAATTTTAGTTATTTTTGGTACTCTATCTAGGGCTCCTGGCATCCCTATCTTTTCCTTGATGATTTTTACAGTTTTAGGTTTTATACTTATGTCTTTGAACCAATTTTATTTAGTTTTTGAGTATGGCATGAGGTATGGTCCTGTTTTGACTACCGTGGCTATACAGTATGTTCTGAAGTAATAAGAGGCCTCCTACTTTGTTCTTCAACATTGCTTTGCTTATCTGGGGCTTCTTTCCTTTCCTTATAAAGTTGGCGATTAGTTTTTCCACCTCAGTAAAGAATGTTGCTGGAATTTGCATTTGGATTGCATTGTATCTGTAGATCACTTTGGGTAGTATGGACATTTTCACAATGTTGAGTTTTCCTATCCATGAACATAGTATGTTTTTCCATTTATGTAGGTCTTTTTTGGTTTCTTTCAGTAGTGTTTTGTAGTTTTCTTTGTATTGGTCTTTTATGTCCCTGGTTAAATTTATTTCTGAGTATTTTATGTTATGGGGGTATTGTAAATGGTATTATTTTCCTGATTTCTTTTTGAAGTTCTCTTTGTTGATATATAGGAATCCAACTGATTTTTGTATGTTGATCTTGCATCTTGCTACTTTGCTGAATTCTTCTATTAGTTCCAGCAGCTTTCTTACAGAATTCTTGGGATATTCTATGTATAGGATCATATCGTCTGCAAATAGGGGTAGTTTTACTTCTTCCTTATCAATTTGGATGCCCTTTACTTCCTTTTCTTGCCTTATCGCTCTAGCTAGGACTTTCAGTACAATGTTGAATAGGAGTAGAGATAAAAGACATCCTTGTCTTGTTCCCATTCTCAAGGGGAATGCCTTCAGTCTCTCTCCATTGAGAATAACATTGGCTGTTGATTTTTTTGTAAATGCCTTTATTATGTTGAGGAAGTTTCCTTCTATTCCTATTTTCCTGATAATTATTAACAGGAATGGGTGTTGTGCTTTATCAAATGCCTTTTCTGCATTGATTGAGATGATCATGTGACTCTTGTTTTATTTATGTGGTGGATTATGTTGACTGATTTTCTAATGCTGAACCAGCATTTTATACCTGGTATTATTATTTTTTTTTATTATGAATCCCACTTGCTCATGATGTATTATTTTTTTGATATGCTGTTGAATTCTATTGGCTAGAACTTTGTTGATAATTTTTGTATCCATGTTCATGAGGGATATTGGTCTGTAATTTTCTTTCTTTTTTTTTGGTGGAATCTTTCCCTGGCTTTGTTTTCAAGGTTATGCTGGTTTCATAGAACGAATTCAGGAGTATTCCTTCCTTTTCTATGCTCTGAAATAGTTTCAGTAGTACTGGTGTGAGTTCTTCCCTGAATGTTTGGTAGAATTCCCTAGTGAAGCCATCCAGGCCAGGGCTTTTTTTCATTGGGAGTTTTTTGTTTTTACCTTTGCAGTCTTCTTTTGTTATAGGTCTTTTCAGATTTTCTATCTCAGTTTGTGTTAGTTTAGGTAGGTAATGTTTTTCTGTAAATTTGTCCATTTCCTCTAGGTTTTCAAATTTTTGGAGTATAATTTTTCATATTATTCTGTTATGACACTTTTATTTCAGTTGTTTCCATTGTAATGTCACCCATCTCATTTCTTATCTGGGTTATCTGCTTCCTCGCCTACTTTTCTTTTGTCAGTTTGGCCACTGTTTTGTCAATTTTGTAGATCTTTTCAAAGAACGAATTTCTGGTGTTTTTGATTCTTTCAATTGTTTTTCTGTTCTCTTTTTCATTTATTTCTACTGTTATCTTTATTATTTCCTTTCTTTAGTGGCTGCGCACTTCTTTTATTGCTGTCTTTTTGTTTGAGTTGTGTTTTGATTTTGTCTCTTTTTTGATGTGTGCATCTGTTGGTATAAATTGTACTCTGAGCACTGCTTTTGCTGTGTCCCAAATGTTTTGGTAAGATGTGTTTTCATTCTCATTTGATTCTAGGAATTTTTATTTCATCTTTGATTTCTTCTGTTATCCACTGGATTTTAAGTAAGGTGTTTTTCAGTTTCCATGTATTTGATGTTTTCCCTTGCTCTTCTTGTTATTGATTTCAGTTTTTATAGCATTGTGAATAGAGAAAATACTTCATATTTTTTCAGTGCTTTGGATTTTATTGAGGGTTGTTTTGTGGCCTAACATGTGGTCTATTCAGGAGAATGATCCACGTGCATTGGAAAAGAATATATTCTTTGTTGCTGTTAGTGGAGTGTTCTGTATATGTCTATGAGGTTAAGTTGGTTGATTATGGCAATTAGCTCTTCTGGATCTTTGTTGAGTTTCTTACTAGTTGTTCTGCCTTTTACCGAAAGTAGTGTGTTGAAGTCCCATACTGTTATTGTGAACTGTCTCTTTTTTCAATGCAGTTTGAGATTGTTTTATGTATTCTGATGCCCTTTCATTGGGTGTGTAGATATTTATTACGGTTGTGTCCTCTTGGTGGATTGATCCTTTAATCATTATATGATGTCCTTCCTTAATTTTTATGGTGGATTTTGCCTTAAAGTCTATTTTATCAGAAATTAATATTACTATTTCTGTCTTTTTTGGTTATTGTTTGCTTGATATATTTTTCCATCTTGTGATTTTAATATATTTATGTCTTTGTGTCAGCATATTATAGACAGTATATTGATAGATCCTTTTTTTTTAATCCATTCTGCTACATTCTGTCTCTTAACTAGTGCATTTAAGCTATTTACATTCAGCGTGATTATTGATAGGTATGTGTTCACTGTTATCATTTAGTTGTGTTTTCTTTTTTGTCATGTTGAAGATTTTTTTGTTCTGCTTAATTTTCTGCAGTGATTTTGTTTGTGAATGTTCTTTTCACTTCTTTCGTTGTTATTTGATTTTGTGAATACGGAGACTTTATGTTTTTCTTCTTTTTTATTTTGATGGTTAGGTTTGTTAGCTTTCTCAGTGGTTACCTTGAAATTTACCTTTATCTTCCTAAGTTTAAAGAAGTCTTTTACGTCTTGATATCACCTTGACTTCCTCTCCATATGAAAGTTCTTTAACTATACCATTTATCCCTCTTTTTGTTTTAATGTTGTCATTTACAGATTGACATCTCTGGCTCCCTGTTTTCAGTCTTTTGTTGTTGTTGTTAGGTGCCATTGAGTCAGTTCCTACTCATAGCGACCCTATGCACAACAGAATGAAACACTGCCCGGTCCTGAGCCATCCTTACAATCGTTATTATGCTTCAGCTAATTGTTGTAGCCATGTGTCAATCCACCTCGTTGAGGGTCTTCCTCTTTTCCGCTGACCCTGTACTCTGCCAAGCATGATGTCCTTCTCCAGGCACTGATCCCTCCTGACAACATGTGCAAAGTATGTAAGATGCGGTCTTGCCATCCTTGCTTCTAAGGAGCGTTGTGGTTGCACTTCTTCCAAGACAGATTTGTTCGTTCTTTTGGCTGTCCATGGTATATTCAATATTCTTCGCCAACACCACAATTCAAAGTTGTCAATTCCTCTTCGGTCTTCCTTATTCATTGTCCAGCTTTCACATGCATATGATGCAATTGAAAATACCATGGCTTGGGTCAGGCACACCTTAGTCTTCAAGGTGACATCTTTGGTTTTCGACACTTTAAAGAGGTCCTTTGCAGCAGATTTACCCAATGTAATGCATTGTTGGATTTCTTGACTGCTGCTTCCATGGCTGTGCATTGTGGAGCCAAGTAAAATAAAATCCTTTACAACTTCAATCTTTTCTCCGTTAATCATGATATTGTTTATTGGTCCAGTTGTGAAGACTCGAAGCACTTACTAATGAAGATCAGAGACCACAGCCTTCAGTATATATTGCACCTCAACATAAAGAAAACAAAAGTCTTCACAACTGGACTTCAGTCATTTAGCCTTGTTTTATATTTGAGAATTCTTTACCTGGGTTGATATCTGGCTGATATTGACCTGTGTCCTAATCTCAAGTTGTTGTCTGGTTGATGATTCTCTTTCTAAAGGATTCTTTGTAATACTTCTTTAAGTTTGGTCTGGTTTTTACAAACTCCTTTAATTTCTGTTTATCTGGAAATGTCCCAAATTTGCCATTGTATTTGAAAGACAATTTTGCTGGATATATAATTATTGGTTGGCATTTTTTTTTCTTTCAATATTTTATATATGTCATCCCATTGCCTTCTTGCCTGGATAGTTTGTGCCAAGTAATCAGAGCTTAGTTTTGTTGGTTGCTCTTTATAGGTGATGTGTTGTTTTTCCTTAGCTGCTCTCAGGATTCTTTGTTTGTCTTTGATTTTGACAACTTTAATTATGATATGTCTTGATGACTTTCTTTTGTGGTCTATCCTGTAAGGAGTTTGCTGAGCTTCTTGGATGGTTATCTTCCCATCTTTCAAGATAAAAGGTAAGTTTTCTTTCAGCAAATCTTCAACAATTCTCTCTGTGTTTTACATTGCCTCCCTTTGTTCTGGAATTCTGATCTTGCACAGATTTCCTCTCTTGATTGTATCCCACATGATTCTTAGGCTTTTTCATTTTTCTTCATTCTTTTTTCTGATCGTTTCCTCAAACAAGTTAGTGTCAAGGAATTTGTCCTCAATTTTGCTAAGCCTCTCTTCCAGTAATTCAATTCTGGTCCTATATCCTTCTATTAAATTGTCCATTTCTGAGAATTTATTGTTAAACTTTTGAATTTCTAGTTGCTGTCTTTATATGGTTTCTATTTGTCTATTCATTTTGTTGTTTTGTTCTTGTATTGTTTTCCTGAATACTTCTATTGCCTTGTTTGTGTTTTACTTAGCTTTATTCGTGTTTTTCTTGACCTCTCAGAGAAACATGTATATTAGCCTTTTGAATTCCTTTTCAGGTTGTTCCATTACCTTTTCCTCCTCTGGAAGGTTATCTGTTTCTTTATCTTGGTCACTTGCTGGAGCCATCTTGACCTGCTTCTTTATGTGATTTGACATTGTCTGTTGTCTCTGAGGCATCAAGGTGTTATTATATTTATTGATTTATCGTATGTTTGCTACAACTTGATTTTTTGTTCTGTTTTGACATATGAGAGTAGGCAGGGTGTGTGTGCTACTCTGATCACTAGTCTGTCTGCACTGGAGCTCCCACCACCTGACTCTCAGTGGGTAGGGCAGTGACTAAGTGCGAGAACTCAGTTTTCTGTTTGCTGGTCTTGTGCTGCTGAGGATATAGCTGGATGAGATGATGTGTCTATATGGCCCTTCAGCTGGAGGTGGGTGCAGGGAGCATTCTCACTGGTCACTGTGTTGGGTATTGTGTGTGTGCACTGTTGGTTGCCATGTGTCTGGGTCATCAGTCATTGGGTAAGTGGCATGAAACCTGTCACTGATAGTCCCTGGCAGGCTGGGCTAGGCAGGGGTGACCAGAACAGACACAAGCCTCCGGTTATAGAGGGGGGGACAATGTGGAGGGCAAGGTAGGGGAGATGTTGCCAGCACACGGGTGCCCAGTTGGAAGGTGTGCCCCTGTCCCCTGGAGTACACTGTGAGGGAGGGTGTGTTGCTGGTCCTCTGTCCCCAGAGAAGGTGGTTGGAGGAAATAGAAGGCTCCGCTAGGCCACCGCCCCAACACTGGTGGCTCTCTCTCTCTTTTTCCCTCCTTTTCCTTCACAGACATGCTCAAATGCATTGTTAAAACTCTGGAAATATTTACAGAAGCACTCATACCTAGAAAGTACAGAGAAGTTTTAGAACAGCTGTAATCATCAGTCTTCATGGAGTTGTTAGACTGTTTGGTAAGTGCTATTTAAGTTAATATTATGTGTGGGGTTGATGTACATTTTTTTCAACTTTGGTTTTTATGCCATGTTCTGGACAGTCTCTAGAATGCCTATTTCCCAATTGTAGAGGTGGGGTTAGGAGTGAGGAAGTGAAGGAGAGGGTGCTTCATGAGGCATTTCTGTCTCTCTGAAACAACTGGTCACAGTCAGTGGCATCATTAGGGTTAGTGTCACTCAGTGGGGTAACTCATAGTGTCACCCCCCATGCTAGTTACCACAATACTGTAGCTAAAACACCAGAAAGTTTGACAAAATCAGTGAGGATAAAAAACACTGGCAGCAATGAAAACAGCAGTGTGAGCTTGTAGCTTGTGCAGACAAAACCATGTGATTTGAACCATCATTATTATTGTTGTTAGGTGCCATTGAGTCAGTTCCAACTCACAGTGACCTTATGTATAGCAGAATGAAACAATGCTCAGTCCTGCGCCATCCTCACAATTGTTTCTATGCTTGAGCCCATCATTGCAGCCACTGTGTCAGTCCACCTTGTCGAGGGCCTTCCTCTCTTTCACTGAGCCTTTACTTTACCAAGCATGATGTCCTTCTCCAAGGACTGGTTCCTCCTGACAACATGTCTAAATACATGAGACAAAGTCTCACTATCCTCACTTCCAAGAAGCATTCTGGCTGTACTTGTTCCAAGACAGATTTGTTCATTCTTCTGGCAGTCCATGGTATATTCAATATTCTTTACCAACACCATAACTCAAAGACATCAATTCTGCGATCTTCCTAATTCATTGTTCAGCTTTCGCAGGAATATGATGCGATTGAAAATATCATGGCTTGGGTCAGGTACACCTTAGTCCTCAAGGTGACATCTTTGCTTTTTAACACTTTAAAGAGAGCTTTTGCAGCAGATTTGTCTAATGCTATACGTCATTTGATTTCTTGACTGCTGCTTCCATGGGCATTGATTGTGGATCCAAGTAAAAGGAAATCCTTTACAACTTCAATCTTTTCTCCATTTATTATGATGTTGCTTATTGGTCCAGTTGCAAGGATTTTTCTTTTTATGTTCAAGTGCAATCCACACTGAGGAGTGAAGGCTTTGGTCTTCATCAGCAAGAACTTCAAGTCCTCTTCACTTTCTGAAAGCAGGGCTGTGTCATCTCCAGACGGCTGGTTGTTAATGAGTCTTGCTCCAATCTGAGGCAGCATTCTTCTTCATGTAGTTCATAGGCAGTCATTTTGGTGTCACTAACTCTGACAGTGTTACCTAGTATGGTCCACACCCACACACCCCTCTAGGGACACCATTTGTGTCACAGTTAAAATTTATCATTCAAGTTTTGTATTTTACATCCACAATCTGTGAGACATTATAACCTTTGAGCTGTATTCAAAGGTACATAAATACATCATAGAGGATAAAAACCTCCCTTTCTCTGCTATCAAAGACTTTGCAATTTAGGCAGGGAGTGTAAAGAAGGTTGTTAAACAATAAAAGTCTAAGAAACACATGTAGTAAATTCCTCCATAGAGCATATCATGGAAAATTGCATGGTCAGAAAATAAGGTGATGAATAAGATGGAGGATGGTAAATAAATGATGAAATAAAAAGCAGAAAAAAAAAAAATGAGGTGAGGGGAAAGGTTAGGGTGTATCTGACTCTTTATAAGGTCTGCCCATCCAGAAGAAGAGTCAAACTATTAATATTATTATTATTATTGAGCCAATGAGAGAAATTTTGCTATGCATGAGAATGGTAATTAACAGAAAGTACAAGAAGAATGAGACAAATAAAAAAAAATTTTTTTTCTTTTTTTTTTTTTTTGCAAGAAGAATGAGACAAATAAATTAAAGTTCAGGTCTCTTTTTCTTCCTTTTTTCAAAAACAGTTTTATTGAGCTATGATGAGCTATGATTTACATGCCATAAATTCACATGTTTAAAGTGTACAATTGAATGGTTTTTTAGTGTATTTACAGAATTGTGCAGCCATTACTGTAATCTAATTTTAGAATATTTTTATTATCCTCTAAAGAAAGCCTGTACTTATTAGCAGACACTCTCCATTCCTTCTCCTTGCCCCAGACCTAGGCAAACACTAATCTAGTTTTCTGTTTCTATAGATTGGTCTATCATGGATATTTCATATAAATGAGATTATACAAATGGGGCCTTTTGTGACTGGTTCCTTTTCATTAGCATAATGTTTTGAGGCTCATCAGTGTGGTGGCATGTATTACTACTTCATTATTGCTGAATGACTTTCCATTGTATGGCTATCCATTCATCACTTAACACATGTTTGGGTTGCTTCTACTGTTTGGCTTTTATGAATAAAGCTACTACGAAATTCATGTACAAGTTTTTGTGTGGCTATGTTTTCATTTCTCCTGGGTAGACACCCAGGAGTAGAATTGCTGGATCATATGGTAATTCAATGTTTAGCATTTTGAGGAACTCCTAAACTGTTTTTCCCAAGTGACGGCACCATTTTATGTTCTCGCCAGCGGTGTATAAGGAATCTAATTTCTCCACATCCTTTCTAACATTTGTTACTGTCTGTCTTTTTGCTTTTAATTATCCTAGTGGCATGAAGTAGTATCTCATTGTGGTTTTTACAGACATTTCCCTAATGACTAATGAAGTTGAGCATACTTTCATGTGCTTTTTAGACATTTTTCCTGTCTCTCTTGCCATTACACAATTCTCCATCTCATTATTTCCCAATCTTCCATTCTCTCCTCTCACTGGAAATCTAGTCCCAAACCTGCACATGCAGGACCTGCATTGAGAGGCTGTTCTCTGTGCTGAAGCTGTCTTCTGATGAAACTCAAGGACAGGTTCACTAAATATTGGTTCCAAACCTTTACAATTACTGGTTCTGGTTCAATTCAAGCCTACAGGCCCTTATTAAGTGCTTTGGGGGTATTTATTTACAGACCAATGGAATCCTCTAGATTTACTAGCCATCAGGCTTAAAATCTAGTAGAAAAAAAAAAGTTAAGTGCATAAATAAGTACAAAATAAGGAAGAGTTGGGTAAATGCCTAAGAAAGATTCTAAAGAGTGCTACGTATGAATGAAATAAGAGCCTTCAAAATGTGCATACCCTTTGTCCCAGCAATCCATTACTAGGAATTGATCTCAAGGAAATAATTACACATTTGCACAAGTTTTGATACAGGGATATCTACCTACGTATTATTTCAGAAACAGTTCAATAATAGGTAAATAAATTATGATATATCCCTACAATAATTATGCATTTATTTGAAATGATGTACAAATATGTTTATTAACATGGGAAAATGTTTACAACATACTGTTGTGAAAACACAGACTATTAAATATTATGTAATACAATATTATGTTTAGTAAAAATCAATAGACCACATCAACATATAGGAATAGAAAGAAAGTTTGAAAAAACATAAATCAAAATATTAATAGTAGTTATTTCTTAGCTGTAGGATTATAAATTATTTTGATTTGATTTGGTTTACTTTGTTTTCTATTTTCAAATACCTCTATAATTAGTATATATTGCTAATATAATGAGAGTCCCTGGGTGGTGAATGTTTAAGCACTCAATGACTAGCTGAAGCCCACACAGAGTTGCCTTGGAGGATAGGTCTGGTGATCTGCTTCTGAGAGGTCACAGCCTTGAAAACCCTATGGAGTCAGAATTTGCTTGATTGCAACTAAAAACAACAACACTAATGTAATAAGAAAAAAGATTTCCTTTAAAAAATCACATGGAGTATAGAGAAATTCCATTCATTTATGCCTAGGGCAATCAGGAAAGATTAAGAGAAGTGGTATTTGAGATGGGCCTCAAAGGCTGGTAGCATTCTGAGAGTGGAGTTTGAAGAAGTTGTGGGTGGTTTAGGGAGACAGACCAGCATACGAGAATATGCTGGGGACTCTGGCACCAGTCAGCAATATAGTTTGGCCAGAACTATTTGTAAATTTTTGGGAGTGGATGACACTTTGAGAATTGAATGAAAGCTATCACTTTTTTTCCCAGAAAAAAAGAAATGCATACATTTACATATATCCCAAATTTTCCCACAGGATTGGTGGATTCAAAGAGCCTCTGTATTCCTGGATCCTAGTTTTTCTTTACAGCACTTCTATTATGTGCCAGGCACTGTGTCAGATATTATGTTTTATTTTTCTAAAAACTCTAATCACATTTAAAGAAGGCAAATAATGTGTTGAAAAAAACCTAAAAGAAAATAGAATGATATTAAATGTGAGAAGTAAAAAATTTCCTCCCCAACTACAATATTTCCTCTCCCCAGTTCCTTTTGACTATTTTTTGGTGATTATCACCATAATTCTAAGTAATATCAGTAGATGCCAATTTATTTTACTGATTTATCAATATTAGATATTACCTATTGATTCTCTATTATGGAAGATAAGCCCCTTTTATAGTTACCCACTCTTACGCTCTCAATGATTATGTTGGTTTTCACTGTTTTTAGTTCTTCTATTGCTTGTATAAGGAGTCCTGGTGGCCCAGTGCTTAAGCGCTTGGCTGCTAATCAAAAGGTCCGTGGTTCAAACCCACCCAGTGGCTCCGCAGGATAAAGATGTGTCAATCTGCTTCTATAAAGATTACAGCCTTGGAAAAAATGAAACAGAATCCATACTTCACACCATACACAAAAACTAACTCAAAATGGACCAAAGTCTTAAATATAAAACCTGAAATGGTAAAGATCATGGAAGGAAAAAAAAGGGGACAATGCTAGGGACCCTAATACACGGCAAAGTAGAATACAAACCATAATGAACAGTGCACAAACACCAGAAAAGAAACTAGATAACTGGGAGCTCCAAAAATTAAACACTTATGCTCATCAAAAGACTTCACCAAAAGAGTGAAAAAAGAATTGGGAAAAAATTGTTGGCTATGACATATCTGAAAAGGGTTTAATCTCTAAAATCTACTTCAACACTTCAACAACAAAAAGACAAATAATCTAATTGAGAAATGGGCAAAGGATATGAACAGCTACTTCACCAAAGAAGACAGTCAGGCGGCTAACAGACACATGAGGAAACGCTCATGACCCTTAGCCATTAGAGAAATGCAAATCAAAACTAAAATGAGGTACTGTCTCACCCTGACAATACTGGCACTAATCAAGAAAACAGAAAATAACAAAAGCTGGAGAAGTTGCAGAGAGTTTGGAACTCTTATGCACTGCTGGCGGGAACGTAAAAATGGTATGATCAGTAGAGAAAACAATATGGCACCTCCTTAGAAAGCTAGAAATAGAAATACCATACAACCCAGCAATCCTACTCCTAGGAATATAACCTAGAGAAATGAGAGCCATGAAACAAGTAGACATATACACACCCATGTTCATTACAGCACTATTCATAATAGCAAAAACATGGAAACAACCTAAGTGCCCATCAACAGAAGAATGGATAAACAAACCATGGTACATACACAGAATGAAATACTATGCAACGATAAAGAAAAATGATGAATTTGTGAAACATCTCACAATGTGGATGAATCTGGAGGGTATTATGCTGAGTGAAATAGGTCAATCACAAAAGGATAAATATTGTGCGAGACCACTAATATAAAACTCAAGGAAAGGTTTACATGCAGAAAAAAAGAACTTTGATGTTTACAAGAGTAAGGAAGGGAAATCACTAACTAGAGAGCAGACAAGTGTCAACTTTGATGAAGGGAAAGACAACACACAATACAGGCGAAGTCAGCACAACTTGACCAAGGCAAAGTCATAGAAACTTCCTAGACACATCCAAACACCTTAAGGGACCAAATTGCTGGGGCCGAAGGCTGGGGACCATAGTCTCAGGGGACATCTAGGTCAATTGGCAAAACATAGTTCATAAAGAAAATGTTCTACATTCCTACTTTGATGAGTAGCATCTGGAATCTTTAAAGCTTAATAGTGGCCATCTCAGAGTCATCTATTGGCCCCATGCCATCTGGCGCAAAGAAGAATGAAGAAAACCAAAGACACAAGGAAAATATTACCCCAAAGCATTAAAGGAACACATGAACCACAACCTTCGCCAGCCTGAACCCAGAAGAACCAAACGGTGCCCGGCTCCCACCACCTATGGCTCTGACAGGAATCACAGCAGAGGGTCCTGGACAGAGCTGGAGAAAAATGTAGAACAAAATTCAAATTCACAAAAATACCAGACTTACTGATCTGACAGACTGGAGGAATTCCTGAGACTATGGCCCCGGACACTCTGCTAGCTGAGAACTGAAAACACTCCTGAAGGCCACTTTTCATACAAAGATTAGACAGGCCTATGAACAAACAATGACACATATGAGGAACGTGCTTCTTAGCTCAATCAAATATAAGGGACTGAATGGGCAAATTCTGCCCAAAAGCAAGACAAGAAGGCAGGAGGGGATGGGGCAAGTGGATGAATGGACACGGTGAACTTAGGGTAGAAAGGCGGAGAGTGCTGTCGCACTGTGAGGATTGCAACCAATGTCACAAAACAAAATGTGTACAAATTTTTCAATGAGAAACTAACTTGAGCTGTAAACTTTTACCTGAAGCACAATAAAATAAAAAACAAAAAAGATTACAGCCTTGAAAACCCTATAGGCCAGTTCTATCCTGTTCTTCTATAGGGTCACTATGAGTTGGAATTGATTTGATGGCAATGGGTTTGGTTTTTTGGTTTATTGCTTGTATGCAAAACTCAATGTTTCAAACAATCAACTTAGATATCGAGTGCTGACATGTATAAAATGTGGAAATGATACACCTATACAACCCATCCTCTTCCCCAATTTCTCTTAGCTCTACTATTACATCTATAGAGCTAAAATTCGTTCTTTGTTGTAAATATGATTAAGTTTTCATTTCTTTGGTTACAGGGTGATTCTGAAAATTTAAAACCAACAATCTTTAATTGCAATCAAGGGCAGATTAACCAGTAAGCAAGGTATGTGCGGGTTTGTGTTTACTTATTAATCTGTAGTGCACAATTTCACATCTTTGATGTGAAAAGCAGGTGAAATTGTGCACTACAGATTAGTAAGTAAGCACAAGTAAGCCTTTGGGTACCTTGCTTACTTGGTAATTCATCCTTGCTTTCCATACTAGGATAATGCAAAGCTTATTCGATGCATAACCAAGAAGTGTGATTGGACCTGCACTGAAGGGGGTGCAACTCTGTGGTAGCATCAGGGTCCAATACACTCTTTCCCTATACCCCATCAACTGTCCAAAACTATATGGTATTTGGTTTAGCACATTTTTTAATGCCCTGCCTCCCAGGAAATTTTAATTACCTATCAATTTACTTTTTTTTGTGTGTGTGTGTGTCATCCCTAAGAACTTCTACTTTCTTAATCACACAATTTGTTGAGGAAAACATATTTTTCTTTTGAAGGCTTTCTTCTCGTAGTCCTTTGCTGGTTCTAATCTGGACCAAGTTCTTTCTATGTGGCTGTCCTCCGAGAATGTCTCAGAATTGAACTCATGGGTAAAAGTTGCGTTTTCTCTGATCTTTCACATTATTTCACATTATTTGGATTTTGCTGGAGTGTATCTCATGTGCTTTTATTTTGAAAGGACATGTAAGTAGTTAACATTTTTTGACTGGATTTATTTTCCTCTCACACATTTTCATGTTTAAGGGTGGTTTAGAATTTGAGGTTCAGTTTTTCAAAATATGGCAGACTAAGCCCTCCCGCCCCCTGAGAATAAAAACAAATCCATTGCTGTTGAGTCCATTCCGTAGATAGCCTGAAAAGCCTTGCACTATGAACAGTCAGTGTTACTAGTTAGAATACAATTTAGTATGTATTTAAATGCAAAGTCAACAGAGCAAGAAAGTGTGGGAAATTTCCATGGCCAGGACAAAAGGGGTAAATGAAAACCAGAGCAGTAAGCAGGTGAGCTGACCTGGGGAGGGGGTCAGGAGGGGCTGTTGGTTTCAGTAATCTAGGGATTTAGATTTTCACACTGACAAGGGCACAGGAGACAAGATGTAGGGTCTACTACAGGCAACCGATTCCCTAGCACACAGGCAGACTCCTTGCTGGACTACAACTTCAGGAACAATTAGGAGCAATTCTACCCAGCAACAGAGGACACATGGAACTCTACATGTCTTGGTTATTTTATCTTGAGAATTTGTAATTGTGGACCTATAACTCACAAGTTTGGGGTTCAAAGTGTACTGCCTTAGTTTAAGAGGACCCCAAGGTAGAAAAGTAATTTATAAATGGTCTCCTAGCCAAAGTAGCCCTGGGGCACCTGTCAGAAGAGAAGAGGAATGTTCCCTAGGGGGACATGTCAGCAGTGCAGACAGCTCAGGTCATCAGCAGATCAAGTTCCAAAAAAAGTTTAAGCACATAGTCCACAATCCAAGGTTAGTTTCTTCTACTTCATGCTTTTTCAGCAAGATTCTTCATTTTTCAAAAGCCTGGAAAGAAGATCCTTATTCAACCTTACCACTTTCATTTTCCTTCTTATTTCTTTCTGGCAGCCTAGAAATCTTACCTTGGTTAAAGTGTAAAATCATGGCAAATATATGTCAGTGAGGGTTACTTCCAAGTGGAAGTAAATGGGCCTTCGTAATTTACATACTGAAATTATCCTTTATGTCAGGAACTAGTTTATTTTTATTTCCCTGCTTGTATTTCTTCATTGCTGACATTTGGTGATCTATTATCCCCATTATTTGTAGATGCAGCTGCTCATATTTCCGACCAGCTTCTTTAAGCCATGGTCATCTATTTGATTAATTTCACAGCACTGTGACTTTGTAATGCCCGACAGTGTATTTGTGAGTTTGCAGCATCCATCCTATTTTTACCAGTTCCATCTCTTTAGCGTTTACAAGTGTTGCATATTCTTTAGGTATCATCCTGCTTTAACAGTCATTATTTATTCCTTTAAAGTAGTTACTACCACTTCAGTTGGTTGGTTAGATGGTACAACCAGTTAACACATTTGGCTGCTAACAGAAAGCTTGGCTGTTTGAGTCTACCCACAGGCACCTTGGAAGAAAGGCCTGGCAATCTACTTCCATAAAATCAGCCATTGACAACCCTATGGACCACAGTTCTGCTGTGACACACATAGGGTCGCAATGAATTGAAATCAATGCAATGGCAACTGGTTACTGCTTTACCATTTCATTGATGACATACAAAAATGTATTCTTATTACTGCTACAATGAGACTACTAGTACTTTTGAAACTTTCTGCCTTGGGTATCTGCTAACTTGTACTTCTTCAATGACAATGTAACATATTTTAACAAAAACTCACTCATTTTAAAGATTTACTTATTGTTTTAGAAATGCATCTCTCAGGGGGTTCGTGTTTTTGTTTTCTTGGATGATTTTACTTTTAAATTTTCCCTTTAGCTCAGAGGTGGTGCCCTGCACAGCAGTTGTCCTCAGGATTAAATGAGGAGAGTGAGAAGCAGGGAAACCAGGTCCTGTGAGAAAGTGTTTAAGGTTCTAGAGATGATTCGCCTTAAAAAGACCCAGGAAAGCCATAAAGGGTGTCCCCAAATATTGAGATAGTGGGGAGAGGAATAAATAAACAAGGAAGCAGTTCTAGCTTTAATATGCAGAAGAAAATGTAAATTAGAACTCTACAACAACGAGCTAGACTTTCAGATGAGGTGCTTTTTGGCAGTGAGGTTTCCAAACACAGACTGAGGGACCATCTTGACTAGACGTTAGAGGGGTTCTTGCTTTGGGTGGAAGGAAGAAAATTGGAGAGGAACAAAGGAGGCTTTGCTCCCTTTCAGACCTTCAGAAGTCACATTCATTGTAGAAAGAAAAAATAAGGGTGTAGATTATTACACATACAAAAAAAAAAAACAGTTCTCTTAAAATTTAATTGATTTAATTATGAGATGAAGCTTCAAATAGGATGCCATTATATTTTATGCCCAATTTTGTCCCTCACCCTTAAAAAAAAAATTAGGGGAAGAGAATTTTCTGTGATGTCTCTAATATTCTTTTTATGATTTAAATGTCCTTAACCCTGGGGCATCATGGAAAAATAAGACAGAACTTTGCATGGGTATCTTTTATTTTCTCTTCACTCTTTGGAATGGTCATTAAAGTACATGAGTTAGGAAATACAAAAGGTATTTTGTTTCTAAGGAATATAAATTCATCTGTAATACATATATTACTTCACACATGGATATGATGGGTGCTTTTCTTTTGTTGACTCTTGAAAAAACTTAGTTACAGCTTCTAAAGAAGAGAAAGTTTCTCTTACATAGAGAAACCATTATAGGAAATGAAATTAAAACAGAAAGAAAAAGAGCAAAGCCCAGAGTGGAGGTCAATTGTCCTATAGTTCCACACTGGGGCACTATTGAGTTTTGTAACTCACCTTTTCAAGGGCAGAAAAGGAACCAAAATTTCTTGATACAAATGATGACCTAAAAGGCAGTGTTTTGGCTTCTCATGAATGAATTACATAATATGCATTTTTCTTTAAATGAGTATAACCAATCTTCACCAAAGAGTAGAGCATATACTTGTACAATCTCCCTTCAAAAGTGCCACAATCTCCTGCTGAAGAGTATCAATTGGGCCTGAAATCACTGGCGATGAAAGCAAGCATAAAGACATTTTAAAATACGAAAGTAGTGTGCTAGATTAGAAATCCTCTTCCAAGCTTTGCATTTGTGAACATGGGAAGAATTATTTCATTTATTGGATTATTTTTAAGGATTCCAAAGCCCTGGTGGTACAGTGATTAAGAGCTTGGCTGCTAACCAAAAGGTTGGCAGTTCGAATCCACCAGCTGCTCCTTGGAAACTCTATGGGGCAGTTCTACCCTGTCCTATAGGGTCGCTATGAATCAGAATTGACTCGATGACATCAGGATTTTTTTTTAAGGCCTTAACGGTTGTTTAAAGTCCTGTTAATCTGTAGTACCTTCAGATATGTTTTGCACCAATACTAGGTTGAGATGAGATGAGATGATAATAAAATAACCGTGAGTTCAGGTAGTTCTGTGAAAATAGCAAACCAGTTGCTTAGTATTATGTAGACCAATAGATTAATTTATTAGTTTTATTTTCTTTTAAAGTTACTCATTTGTTGTCATCAATAAATGTATAAATGTATTCAGGTATGCATTTTTCTAATTAATGTTTTGGTTTCCCTGTAGTGGATGAAAGAGAAATATGCTTTTACATGAGTGAGCAATTTTGAAATAAAAGGGAGAAATGAATGTCTTATGTAAAACCTGTTTTCATTTCTATGTATTACTCCAGAGAGGGGAATGTGTACTCTGATGGCATCATGCTTTATAGATCTTTGCCTATTGTTAAAATCACCCCCTTGGTGATGAACATACTAGAGAAAAACATGGTACGTTCACATAGGAGAAGAGAAAAATGAAAATTGACTATATTGTGAGAGAGTGTAAACATTTCACAAGACCTATATGCATGATAGGTCTCAATACCAGTTGAGATGTTACAACAAACCAATCTAACACTGGAAGCACTCACTCATCTATGCCAACAAATTTGAAAGAGAGCTACCTGGCCAGACGACTAGAAGCGATCCATATACATGCCTATTTCAGAAAAAGGTGGTCCAACGGAATGTAGAATTACTGAACAATATCATTAATGTCACATCCAAGTAAAATTATGCTGAAGATCATTAAAAAATGGTTATAACAGTATATTAATAGGGAACCGCCAGAAATTCAAGCCAGTTTCAGAAGAGGACATGGAAAAAGGGATGTCAGATGGATCTTGGCTGAAAACAGAGAATATCAGAAAGATGTTTACCTGTGTTTTACTGACTATGCAAAGGTATTTGACCCTGTGGATCATAACAAATTATGGATAACATTACAAAGAATGGGAATTCCAGAACACATAATTGTGTCATGAAGAACCTGGACATGCACCAAGTGGCAGTCAATTGAAGGGGACACTCTATGGTTTAAAATTGAGAATGGTGTGTGTCAGGGTTGTATCCTTCACCATATTTATTCAATCTGTATGCTGAGCAAATGATTTGAGAAACTAGACTATATGAAGAAGAATGGGAAATCAGAATCATAGAAAGGCCCATTAACAACCTGCGATATGCAGATGAAACAACCCTGCTTACTGAAAGTGAAGAGATCTTGGAGCACTTTCTGATGCAGATCAAAGGCTACAGCCATCACTGTGGATTACACCTCAACATAAAGAAAATAAAAATCCTCACAACTGGACCAATAAGCAACATCATGTTATCAGGGTGGACCAGTCCCTAGTGAAGGATATTGTCGTGCTTGGTAAAGTATAAGGTCAGCGAAAAAGAGGAACATCCTCAATGAGATGGATTGACATGGTGGCTACAACATTGGGTCAAACATAGCAACGATTGTGAGGATGGTATAGGACCAGGCAGTGTTTCGTTCTGTTGTACATAGGATTGCTCTGAGTCGGAACTGGCTGTACAGCACCTAATGATAACAACATACACATGACAGGTAACTGGGTGGCACAAACAATTTCTGCTTGGCTTCTAACCTAAATTTTGGCGGTTCAAATCCATCCAGCAGCACCATGAGAGAAAGATCTTCTGTAAGATTACAACCATTGAAAATCTTATGGAGTGCAGTTCTACTCTAAAACAGGTGGGGTTGCCATGAGTTGGAGTCAACTCAAGGGCAATGGGTTATACACATGATATAAAAATCACAATCAGCCAGCTCTCATTAGCATCTCTGTCATGTATAGTAGTCCTCCGATGGCCTGATGGGTGCGAAGGCAAGGCCAGCATGTGACCTAACTGATCAGTGAGATCTTTGATGAGTCAATTCAGTAGTTGAATTTCATATACAGAAATAACAGTGCACTCCGGTTAGTTTCAACATGAAGTGGATTTATTAGAGAATGTTGGGAAGCTCAGAGAATCTCTGGGAGAGGCAGAGAGCCAGGATTAAATCCCAACCCCACTGCTCCAGCAGAAACTCCACTGCCATAGTTGCTCAACACTTTAACAGCATAGTCACCAACAGTTGCTCAAACCAGTGACACTCAAGCCTGGACACAAGAAGTGACGCCACTCCTTGCTTCAAAAAGCCAAATGCCTCCACCATCCTGCTTACCACAAGCTGAGGAAGTTAATGCTGTTCCCTTCTGAAGTGAAATTTTTTGAGACTGCCTCAGATTGGTGCAGCCACGTGTCTGCTTCCGTGCCTCAAGCCTGGCTGGGGAGAATAAAAGAATATTCAGAAGATATAGGGCTTTGTGTATCAAAGGGCTTTATCATCAAAGTGAAAAGACAACCTACAGATTGGGAGAAAATTTTCTGGAACCATATATCTGGTATATAGATATATATAAACTTTTATAATTTAACGAGAAAAAGACAAACAGCCCAACCAAAAAATGGGCAAAGGACTTGAACAGACAGTTCACCAAAGAGGATATTCAAATGACGTATAAGCACATGAAAAGATGCTCAGTGTTACTAGTTATTAGGAAGATGCAAATCAAAACCACAATGAGATACCACCTTACCCTGTTAGAATGGCAATGATTAAATAAAAATACAAAAAACAAAAAATCAGAAAATGGAGAACAACAGGTGTTGGCAAGGTTGTGGAGAAACCAGAACCCTCATTCATTGCTCGTAGGAATGTAAAATGGTAGAGCTGCTGTGGAAAAGTTTGGCTGTTCCTTAAAAAACTGAACATAGAACTACTCCATGACTCAGAAATCTTAATCTTGTGTATATACCTAAAACAAGTGAAAGCAAGTTTGTAAGCAGAAACCTGTACGTCAATGTTTATTGCAGCATTTTTCACAATCAGCAAAAGGTGGAAACAATGAAAATGTTCATTAACAGATGAGGAAGTAAACAAAATTTGCTATATACATGCAATGGAATATTATTCAGCCATAAAGAGAAATTAAGCTCTGGTAAATGGATGAATCTTGAAAACTATGCTGAGAAAAATAAGTCAAATACTATGTGATCTCACTTATGTAAAATAAGAAAATATACAAAAACAAAAGATTATTAGTGTAAAGTATTTGACACCAATTTATTGGAGGAAAAATCAGATAAAAGGATTAAAAAAAAATGTAGAAGCCCTAAGAATTATGTGGGATTCTAGCAAGAGGAATAACCTATGAGTGACTGAAGTACCAGAAAGGGGGGGGGGGCGGATAACAGAAAATAGAATTGTTGAAGATTTGCTGGCAGAAAACTTCCCTGATATCGTGAAAGACGAGAAGATATCTACCCAAGAAGCTCAATGAACCCCACCCAGGGTAGATCCCAAAAGAAAGTCACCAAGGTATATTATAATCAAACTCGCCAAAACCAAAGATAAAGAGAGAATTTTAAGAGCATCTAGGGATAAATGAAGTCACCTACAAAGGAAAGTCAATAAGACTAAGCTCAGACCACTCGGCAGAAACCATGCAGGTAAGAAGGCTATGGAATGACAATTATAAAGCCCTGAAGGAAAAAAATTACTTGCCAAGAATTATACATCCAGCAAAATTGTTTCTCAAATATGAAGGTGAAATTAGGGTATTTCCAGATAAACAGAAGTTAAGGGAATTTGTTAAAACCAAACCAAAATTACAAGAAATATTAAAAGGAGTCCTCTGGCTAGAGAACCAGCAATATTGGTTAATAACCCAAGTCTAGAACACATGACAGAACAACCGCATATCAAGGCAGACAGGGAAGTCACAAAAATAAGTCAAAGCAGAGATTATTAGTGGTTACCAATGGTGGGAGGAAGTGGGAAAAGGGGAATTTTTGCTTAGGGGGCATTGAGTTTCTGTTAATGGTGATGGAATAATTTAGAAAAGAATACCAATGAAGGTTGTACAACTTGAAGAATTTAAATCAATGTCACTGAATTATAACTGTAGAAATTTTCAAATTTGTGAATATTTTCACCACACGAACACAAAATAAAAGATAATAGGCAGTCAGGACAATAACAGAAGTCCCTTACAGTGCAGGTTTTAGGAAAGCTATTTAAAAAATACCCAATAAACCACCTTTGAAGAGCTTTAAGTTGTTCAATGCTGATGAAAAAACTTAACCAACTTGCTAACGTTTTAGGGATTGTTCCTTCTGCCAGAGGCAATAATAATATTTACCAAACACTGTGTTAAGATCTTTATATACATCATCTCATAAAGACCCTAAAAACTCAGTTACAGTTGCATTGAGTTGTAACTCACAGCGACCCAACATATATAGAGTAGCACTGTGTTCCATAGGGTTTTCAGTGGGTGTGATCTTTTGTAAGTAAATATCCAGGCCTTTCTTCCAAGGCTGTCAAGTTGGTTCTGACTCTATGTACAACAGAACGCAACACTGCCCAGTCGTGCATCATCCTCGAGATCGTTGTTATTCTTGAGCCCATTGTTGCAGCCACTGTATCAATCCATCTTGTTGAGCGTCCTCTTTTTTGTTGATCCTCTATTTTAGCAAGCATGATGCCCCTCTCCAGGGACTAGTCCCTCTTGATCACATGTCCAAAGTATGTGAGACAAAGTCTTGCCATCATTGCTTCTAAGGAGCATTCTGGCTGTACTTCTTCCAAGACAGATTTGTTCATTCTTCTGGCACTCCATGGTATATTCAATTTTCTTTCCAACACCGTAATTCAAAGGTGTCAATTCTTATTCTGACTACTTTATTCATTGTCCAGCTTTCGCATGCAGATGAGACAATAGAAAACGCAATGGCTTAGGTCAGACACACTTTTGTCCTGGAAGTGATGTCTTTGCTTTTGAACACTTTAAAGAGGTCTTTTGCAGCAGATTTGCCCAGTGCAATGCATCACTGGATTTCCTGACTGCTTCTTCCATGGCCGTTGATTGTAAACCCAAGTAAAATGAGATCCTTGACAACTTCAATATTTCTCCGTTCATCATGATGGTACTTATTGGTCCAGATGGAAAGATTTTTTTTCTTTATGTGAAGGTGTAATCCATGTTGAAGGCTGTAGTCTTTGATTTTCATCGATAAGTGTTTCAAGTCCTCTTCACTTTCAGCAAGCAAGTTGTGTCATTTGAAAACCACAGGTTGTTAATGAGTTTTCCTCCAATCCTTATGACCTGTGCTTCTTCATGTAGTCCAGCTTCTCGGATTATTTGCTCAGTGTACAGATTGAATGTACAACCCTGATGCATACCTCTCCTGAACTTAAACCATGCAGTATTCCTTTTTCTGTCGAATGACTGCTTCTTGGTCTATGTATAGGTTCTGCATAAGCACAATTAAGCGTTCTGGAATTCTCATTCTTCACAGCGTTATCCATAATGTGTTATGATCCACACAGTCAAATGCCTTTGCATAGTCAGTAAAACACAGGTAAAAATCTTTCTGGTTTTCTCTGCTTTCAGCCAAGAGTTATCTGACATCAGTGATGATATTCCTTGTTTCATGTCCTCTTCTGAATCTGGCTTGGATTTCTGGCAACTCCCTGTCAATGTACTGCTGCAACTGCCTTTGAATGATCTTCAGCAAAATTTTACTTGTGTGTGATATTAATGATGTCGTTCGATAATTTCTGCATTCTGTTGGATCACCTTTCTTTGGAGTGGGCATGTATATGGATCTCTTCCAGTCAGTTGGCCAGGTGGCTGTCTTCCAAATTTCTTGGCATAGATGAGTGAGTACTTCTAGTGTTGTATTCATTTGTTGAAACATCTCCATTGGTATTATGTCCATTCCTGGAGCCTTGTTTTTCACCAATGCCTTTAGTGCAGCTTGGACCTCTTCCTTCAGTACCATCGGTTCTTGACCATATGCCACCTCCTGAAATGGTTGAATGTCAATCAATTCTTTTTGGTGCAGTTACTGTATATTCCTTCCATCTTCTTTTGATGCTTCCTGTGCCATTTAGTATTTTCCCGTAGAATCCTTCAATATTGCAACTCGAGACTTGAATTTTCTGTTCGACTCTTTCAGCTTGAGAAATGCCAAATATATTTTTCCCTTTTGGTTTTCTATCTCCAGGTCTTTGCACATTTCATCATAATACCTTACTTTGTCTTCTCGAGCCACCCTTTGAAATCTTCTTTTCAGCTGTCTTAACTTCCTCATTTCTTCCTTTCGCTTTAGCTACTCTATGTTCAAGAGCAAATTTCAGAGTCTCTTCTGACATCCATTTTGGTCTTTTCTTTCTTTCTTGTCTTTTTAATGACCTCTTGCTTTCTTCATGTATGATGTCCTTGATGTCATTCCATAACTAGTCTGGTCATTAGTCATTAGTGTTCAATGAGTCAAATCTCTTCTTGAGATGGTCTCTAAATTCAGGTGGGATATACTTACTCAAGGTCGTACTTTGGCTCTCGTGGACTTGTTCTAATTTTCTTCAGCTTGAACTTGAACTGTCATGCAAGCAACTGATGGTCCATTCCAGAGCTGGCCCCTGGCCTTCTTCTGACTGATAACATTGAACTTTTCCATTGTCTCTTTCCACAGACGTAGTCAATTTGTTTCCTATGTATTCCATCTGGTGAGATTCACATGTATAATTGCTGTTTATGTTGTTGAAAAAGTTATTTGCAATGAAGAAGTCGTTGATCTTGCAAAATTCAATCATGCGATCTCTGGCATCGTTTCTATCATCAAGGCCATATTTTCCAAATAATGTTCCTTCTGCTTTGTTTCCAGCTTTTGCATCCCAATCACCAGTAATTTTCAATGCATCTCAGTGGCATATTTGATCAATTTCAGACTGCAGAAGTTGATAAAAATCTTCGATTTCGTCAACTTTGGCCTTAGTGGTTGGTGTGCAAATTTGAATAGTAGTCATATTAACTAGTCTTCCTTGTAGGCGTATGAATATTACCCTGTCACTGACAGCATTGTACTTCAGAATAGATCTGGAAGGGCTCTTTTTGATGATGAACATGACACAATTCCTCTTCAGTTTGTCATTCCCAGCATAGTAGACCAGATGATTGTCAGATTCAAAATGGCCAGTGTCACTCTATTTCAGCTCACTAATGCCAAGGATATCCATCTTTCATTCCATTTCATTTTTGACAACTTCCAATTTCCTAAATTCATACTTCATACATTCTACATTCCTATTATTAATTGATGTTTGCAGTTGTTGCTTCTCATTTTGAGTCTTGCTACGCCAGGAAATGAAGGCCCTGAAAGCATGACTACATCCATGTCATTAAGGTCAACTTTACTTTGAGGAAGCAGCTCTTCCCTAGTTGTCTTTTGAGTGCCTTCCAACCTGAGGGTCTCATTTTCCTGCACTATATTAGACAATGTACCACTGCTACTCATAAGGTTTTCACTGGTTAATTTTTTTTAGAAGTAGGCTGCCAAGTGCTTCTTCCTTGTCTTCCTTAGCCTGGACGCTCACTTGAAACCTGCCCATCATGGTTGACTATTATGAATTGAATTGTGCCCCTCAAAAGTGTTTGTCAACTTGGCTAGGCCATGATTCCCAGTATTGTAAAACTGTCCACCATTTTGTCATCTGTTGTAATTTTCCTATGTGTTATAAATCCTACCTCTGTGATGTTAATGAAGCAAGATTAGAGGCAGTTATGTTAGGGAGGCAGGACTCAATCTACAAGATTAGTTTGCATCTTTAGTTAATCTCTTTAGAGATATAAAAGAGAGAAGCAAGCAGAGAGCAGAGGGACTTCATTCCACCAAGAGAGCAGCACTGGGAGTCAAATGCGTCCTTTGGCCCCAGGGTTCCTGTGCTGAGAAGCTCCTAGACCAGGGAAAATCGATGACAAGGACCTTCCCCTGAGAGCCAAGAGAGAGAGAAAGCTTTACCCTGGAGCTGGCACCCTGAATTCAGACTTTTAGCCTCTTTGACTATAAGAGAATAAATTTCTCTTTGTTAAAGCCATCCACTTGTGGTAGTTCTGTTATAGCAGCACCAGATAACAAAGACAGTGACCCTGCCGGTATTTGAAATACCAGTGACATAGCTTCCAGCATGACAGCAACAGGCAAGCCATCACAGTAGGAGAAATTGACAGACTCACATAGCCCTAGAATAGGGCTAATAAATGAAGTAGGAGGACTACAAAAAAGGACATGGGGAATTATTTCAGTAAATCTGGGGAGACAGAACTTCATGTACCTTGGTGTCTACTTCCAATTTCCATTCTATTCCATTGATCTTTTTATTTTCACACCAGTAGCACGATTTAAAAATCTCTATGTCTTCACAATGCCTACTAATTAGTGGCAGAACAAGTCTTCTCATACCTCCAACTCAGAATCTCCTGAATATTCCTGCATGTTTATTCTTCCATTTGAATTTTGGGATCATAGGAATCGACTCGACGGCACTGGGTTTTTTCTGGGATTGTCAAGTTATATAAATAATCCCAATGAGATTTTGATTGGGATTGCATGAATTTTACAGATTAATTTGGGGAGAATTAACATCTTCATTAATAAGTCTTCCTATCATCTAATAACAAGGTATGTCTTTACATTTATTCATGTCTTTTTTTCTGATCCTCATTAGAGTTACTTTATTCACAATTTCCTGGATGTTAGTCCTGTTTATTTCTTTTGAAGTTTATTTCTTGATTTTTTGTTGTTGTTGTTATTGTTGCTGTTGTAAAGGAGATCTTTCTTTTGTTATATATCCTAATATAACTTTTGTTATATTTCCTAATATTTGTGGCCAAGAGGGTAAAAGATACTGGGGAAAGATGAGTTGATCATGTATTTTTTCCCTGAACCCTCAGTCTTACATCTGTATGACCGCTTTTAAAATTAAAAGCCAAGAATTTACCACTTTTGTTATCGGGTTCTGCCACAATAGCTTCCTCTTGAAGCAAAGGAGGGCTTCTGTCTGCTGGTCTGTAGGGGAGAAGGTTATGGGGTAAAAGGAAGTATGAGGAGAAAAAAATCAATTAATACTTCAAAATGTCATTCTACTATATTATAGATAGGAGCCAAGTGGCACAATTGTTAAGCATGTGGCTGTAAGAAAGGTTGATGGTTCAAATCCATCCAGCGGCTCCATGGGAGAAAGACCTGATGATCTGCTCTTATAGAGATTACAGCTTAGAAAATCCTCTGGGGCAACTCTACTCTGTCACATGGGTTGCTATGAGTCAAAAATCAACTAGACAGAATCTAACAACAACATTTTATAGCTAGATTATATATGTTTATGTAAAAATGGAATGTTAAATGAAGATTTTTTAGGTTGCCTTATATTATGAGATCCTCAAAGAAAAAGACATACACTCAAATGAAAGGTGTAAAACATATTCACAGGACTTGCTACAATGTAGCCACACACACACACACACACCCCAAAATGCAAAATGGAGTCCTCCGAGGAATAGGAATAAAAATGGTTTTAACTTGCTTTTGGTACTCTTCTGCATTTTTCAAATACTTACCGATGAACCAATTCCACTTTTATGACCAGAAAAAAAAAAAAAAAGTATTTAGTAGTTAAAAAAAAGAAAGAAACAAACAAACAAAAAAAACCTCTTTGCCATGGAGTTGATTCCGACTCATAGTGACCCTATAGAACAGAGCAGAATTGTCCCATAGGGCTTCCAAGTTGCAGCTGGTAGATTCAAACTGCTGACGTTTGGTTAGTAGCCGAGCTCTTAACCACTGTGTCACCAGGATTCCTCAGTAGCAAACCACAGAGAATTTCAAATAAATCGAATGAAAGGTCGGGAAGATCCCATGCTTAGCTATTCTCAGTAAATACATGCCTTCAAAGTACTGCAAGCATCTACAAACCGAAGTCTGACCATAAGAACCCCAAAATTTCACAAAGAACTGAAGGAGAGGAGTGAGGGAGATAAAAAGGAGAAGAGAGAAAAGGAAAAGTAAAGGAACAGAAAAGCATAAAGAAGCAAGTGTGACTTCACAGTAAACTCTTTGATGACTGGGAGAAGCCAGGGTTACCGGGCTACCTTGTTATTCCCTGTTCTTCAGCAAGTGGAATCCTTTTCAAAATGGAAAACGTAGCCCTCAATAGGCAAGGAGGAGGTAACATGCTGAATGAGTCTATCTCAGGCTCAAATGAGTGCAGAAGAAGCCCGTTGATCTCACATCGAAGCCACTCCAGGTAAGTGTTGCAAGATCCCAGACAACGGGAGGGATGTCTCAGGCCACAGACATGCGCTGTAAACTTCAAAAAGGAGAGCAAAATGGGGTGCGGAAACTACAGATAGATAAGCTTGATACTAATCCCAGAAACATTCTAATTTGAACTATTAAATATTGGTCAAAATCCTTTTAAAGTGCTACCATTCCAGCGTTTACATCTTTAAAAGAAATAACTCTGCCTCTCTTTCTATGCATTAAATGAGCTCTAGTTAATATATGCATATTGTGTTCAGGTGAAAATAGTAACAGAACAGTGATGGAGAGGCTGGATTCACAAGACATTCCAGTTCCCAAAAATGGTAATGCAAAATCCAACATTTTTTCAATGGCTATTATTTGTCAGGCACTGTGTAGGTGATATGATGATGACATGGCATCATCTCATCCTCCAGTAGGTCACATTCACAAGGGAACACAGATGGTAACTGGAAAATGCTGTGATGGAGATCAGAGACCAGCATACCTGAAATGACACAAAAATGACATCTAACCTTTCAAGACCATAGGAACAAGACCTTTAAGAATTTTCCATTTGAAGCAGTTGCCCTGACGAGCAAAGCATTGTCCTTCCCTGGGTGTAGGCAAGCAGAAGCTGAATGGCCCTTCTTTCTGGAATGCTATGGATCTCAGCACTGACTGCAAGGTTGGATTCAGTGTCCCCTGAAGCCCCTCCAAGTCTAAATACTGTGCTCCTGAAGACAAGTGAGGAGTGGAAAAGTCATAAGAGGCTTTGAGGCTTGAGGAATTGAGACTTGATTTGAAATCTAATTAAGGACAAGATTTCAACAAGCCGAAGGTAAAACAAACAAACAATTGGTTGCCATCAAGTCAACTATGCCTCATGGAGATCTCATATGTGTGAGAGTATAACTGCGCTCCACTGGATTTTCAATGGCTGATTTTTCAGAAGTAGATCACCAGGTCTTTCTTTCAAGGTGTCACTGGGTGGACTCAAACTCCCAACCTTTCGGTTAGCAGCAGAGCATGTTAACTTTTGCACCAATTACAGCACATTTTATTGCATTCTTTCTCACGAAATGTGTACCAGGTAAGGATATAGCACAGCAAGTTGGTTAGAGGGTAATGAGAATGCATACTGAACAACTATGTGAGAGAACTGTTTAACTGTAAATGACTTAGCAACAAACCTTCAAAATAACATGCTTGGAAAAATAAAACTCACTGCTATGGAGTTGATTCTGACTCATAGGGACCCTGTAGGGTACTCTGAGGCTGTAAATCTCTACAGAAGCAGACTGCCACATCTTTCAGCCATATGCCTCCTAAGAGGTTTGTTTAAACTATTTGAGCCTGTAGAATGGGAAGCACAACATCTACACAGCAAGGTTGAGGTAAGGTCCTTATGAGGAGTCCCTGGATGGCACAAGCAGTTAAGCACTTGGCTATTAATGAAAAGGTTGGCAGTTTGAATCCACCCAGAAAGTGGATACAAGAAAGACCAGTTAATACGACTGTTATTCAAATTTACACACCAACCACTAAAGCCAGAGATAAAGAAATTCAAGATTTTTGCTAACTTCTTCAGTCTGAAATTGATCAAACATGCCATCAAGGTGCACTGATAATTACTGGCGATTGGAATGTGAAAGTTGGAAATAAAGAAGAGGAAACAGTGGTTGGAAAATATGGCCTTGGTAATAGAAACAATGCTGGAGATCACATGATAGAATTTTGCAAGACCAACAACTTCTTCTTTGCAAATAACTTTTGTCAACAACATAAGCAGTGACTATACATGTGGACCTTGCCAGATGCAATACACAGGAATCAAGTTGACTACAGACAAGTTGTGGGCTGACATCTGGACCTGGTCAGACCTAGCTGCAAGGGAGGCTGGAAAATGTCATCTTTAGTTGGGCGGCTTTCTGCCAAGCTTGAATTCAAAAGTTCCGTTATTAAAAGAAGGGGAGAATGATGATGGATGAACTTCTTGGAGTCTCTGCCACAAAGACGCACTTAGTCCCAATGCCACAGAGCTTCTCTTTTTCTTTTCACTCATGGTTTGCCTTATATTCATTTTTAAAAGTCTTTTCTGGCTTTTTCCCCTTCTAAAACATAGGTTCAAGATCCAAGGTTTATGCTTCTTTTGCCAGTATCATTTCCCCCCACTCTTTACAGAAATTTATTCACTCCATCCCGTGTTAGGAAATGCACTGCCCTTGTAATATGGACTGATTCAGAAAGCCAAATCAGATGTTTTACACCATCTATGCTCCAGTGATTCATTTTTAATACCCTTTTTCCTCTCCAAGAGTCCTGTCCATCAGCCTGATTCTGTAGAGCAAGAGTCAGCAGATTTTTTCTGTAAGGGGCCAAATAGTAAATATTTTAGACTGGGTGGGCCACAAGTAGTCTCTTTCATGTTTTTCTTTTACAACCCTTTAAAACTATAAAAATCCTTGTTTGCTTTTAGGTTGTATGAAGAGCAGGCCGCTGGGCTGGATGAGGTACCCGGGCTGACTTCATAGGGCAGTGAATGGTAACCTGTGTCTGTATATTTCTCTTCAATAGCGGGGAAGTTGGTGTTGCGGTGTCCCTGCATCAGATGATGTGTATCAAGGAACTAGAAGGAACGTTTTTGTACACCTAGCAATGACTACAGCTCTGTAACCCTGATACACATACATATTTTTCCTGCTAGACACAGAGTATGATGGCCAACAATTCTGACATAGCTAGCATCTTAAAACTTTATGCCATATTCATATACTACATAACAAGTTTCAGTTTGTCACGCATATATCAGTGCCTTTTTAAATGTTACAGACATCAACCCATCTACGCAAGCCCTTGCTAAAAGACTGTTTATCAGATAATATATAGCTTAGAAATGACAAATGACTTCCTAATTCCCAAATTCAGCAAACACCTGTTAAAAAAAAAAAAAAAAACCTGTTGCCGTCAAGTTGATTCTGACTCATAGAGACCCTATAGGACACAGTAGAACTGCCCCACAGGGTTTCCAAGGAGCAGTTGATGGATTCAAACTGCCAACATTTTGGTTAGCAGCCAAGCTCTTAACCACTGCACCACCAGGGCTTCCATAAGCAAACACTTATAGATCATGTTATTTCTGGGCACTAATTTAATTATTCATTTACGTGATTAATTAATAAGTGTTTATGAAACACCGATCATAGACCAGGCACTGTAGCTGACTCTGGGGCTACAACAGTGAAACAGCAAAGTTCTTATTCTCCAGTAGGAGGAGCTCACATTCTAGAGGATAAAAAAAAATAGACACAGACAATAAACAAACAAGCTCCCAAACCCCAATCCATTGCTGTTGAGTTAATTCTGACTCACAGCCACAGAGAACTGGCCCATAGGGTTTCCAAGGCTGTAATCTTTATGGAAGCAGACTGCCACATCTTTTTCCCACAGAGCTGCTCGTGGGTTCAAATCACTGACCTTTTGGTTAGCAGCTGAGAGCTTAACCACTGTGCCACCAAGACCCCTAAACAAACAAGCACATACATATAAAATATGCAGGGTGCTGACAGGTGTGACAGAGAAAAATAAAGCAGGGTAAGGAAATCTATATTGTTTGGAGGGCTACCTTAGAGCAGACAGGAAGTTCTCCAAGAAGAGGTGAGACTATAAATGCAACGAGGGAGCAAGAAATGCAGATCTCTAGGGGATATCTGGGAAACCCTGGTGGCGTAGTGGTTAAGTGCTACGGCTGCTAACCAAAGGGTCTGCAGTTCAAATCTGCCAGGCACTCCTTGGAAACTCTATGGGGCAGTTCTACTCTGTCCTATAGGGTCGCTATGAGTCGGAATTGACTCCACAGCATTGGGTTGGGGTTGGAGGGGATATCTAGGGAACAAGCACAGGATCCTCAGTCTGGAGGGTTTGGTATCAGCAAGGGACCAATTGGCTGGCGTGGAGAGGGTGAAATGCGAAGGGTTTCATAAGAGAGATTGGAGGGCTAATGGAAGCCAGATGATTAAAAAAAAAATTAAAAAAAAAAAAGATGATTAAAGCCTTGTAATTCATTGCAAAGGAGTTCTGCTGGTGCAGTGTTTAACGTGCTTGGCTGCTAACCAGAAAGTTCAGTGGTTCGAACCCACCAGCTGATCCCCAGGAGAAAGATGTGACAGTCTGCTTCCATAAAGATTTACAACCTTTGAAACCCTGTGAAGTCACTATGAGTTGGAATCAGCTCACCTGCAGTGGATTTGGTTGGTTAATTCATTGTAAGGATTTTGGATTTTATTTTGAGTGCTATGACAAGCCTTTGGAGGTTTTGAGTGATGAAGGTTTTGATATGACTATGAGTCAGAATTGATTTGACAGCAATGGTTTTTTTTTTGGTTTAGGTTTTAAAAGGACCCCTCTGGTTGCTGTGTAGAGAATAGACTAAGGCCAAGGGCAGAAGCAGGGACACTAGGTGGGAGGTAATTGTGAAGGTGAGAGATGACAGTGGTTGAACTGGGCGGTGGTAGAAAATATTACTGTTTTGCTGTGGCTCAGCACACAAGAAGTAGGTGTGTCTTTAATTGCATGTATTTTTTAATACCGGAGGGATCCAGTCCCACCTAATTGTCTATCCAAGGCCTCTTTCAATGGAAAATGCTAATTAAGATATGTTATATAGTTTACTTTTATATCTCAAAATCTAGACACAACCCGTGTTATTATTACTGATAAAGAGTCCTGGCTATAAATTAGGATGACTTCATGAGGCAGGGCTTCCTTTAATATTGAAGAGTTGATGGAACTCTATTTACAGCCAAGTTATGTAGAACACTAATCTTTCAGCAATGGTTTGATTTTCAGTTCTCTATTTAAATCATTGGATTGCTTTGTTGCAATAAGGAATGAACACAAACAAACGTAACCCTATGCCTAACAATGCAAGGCAACAACTGCATATAAACAAAGCTAAGCTCACAGTGGATTCTCAATTAATTGTTGTGAATGGCAACTGACTGACGAATTTTAGCATTTAGAAGTTAATACATTCAAGTGCTGAGGACACCCTAGAAATTAGATGGATGTGAATATGCTCTAAGTTAACACATTTTTCTAATTTACTGCCAGGGTATGGCTTAGGTGCAGAGTGAATGAAGCTTATTATTTCTTCTCTGTCTTCTATTTCTCTGCCATTTTTTTGAAGTTCACTTCAATGCTGAGTTTGGATATTTTTTTTCTCCAACATTCCCCAAACTCACTTACTGGTTAGTTTTTGGGTAATAGTGTCTGTTAAGAAAACAGAGACGGAGAACCCTATCAATGTAAAATGGGTCCTTTTGCTTTCTTCTTTCATTCTTTTTGATAAATTATAACTTCTGTGAAGGAAAGTGCACAAGCTTAAATATGCAGCTTATCGAGTTTTATCTATGTACTCACGTAGCTACTGCGAAGATCAAGGTATCACGTATTTACAGCATCCAGAATAATTCCTTGTGTACCCTACCAGTCAATACCCCAGCAACAGAAATCCTATTCTGATTTCTGTCTCCATAGTTTTGCCTGCTTTTGAATTCCATATGAATGGAATCGCATAGCATGTACTCTTTTGTATTTGGCTTTTTTTGCTCAACATTACATATGTAAAATTCATCTAAACTGTCACTTGTAACAGTAGTTCATTCTTTTCCACTGCTGTTTAATTTACCATTATGTAAATATACCATAAATGTGTTTATCCATCGTACTGTTGATGGATAGTTGGTAGTCTCCAGTATTGAGCTACTAGGAATAAAGTTGTGAACATTCTTACACATGTCTTTTGGTGATATAAGTACAAATTTATACTGAATATATATGCAGGAGTGAAATTGCTGGGTCACTGGGTCTATGTATGTAGACTACTTTTTGCATCAAGCAATTCTTTATATTATTGGTCAAAGAACAAAGTAGTGCTAGAGAAACAGTAGTAGTTGGTGACTATATGCAAAGATTTTGATAAATGTTTAACTCAATTACTGGGAATTATTTGGTTGGTTACTAATTTTTCTTTATATAAAAGGCAGTGAGGAGTGATTAAGAGCCCTGGTGGCACATTGGTTAAAGCACTTCGCTGCTAACGGAAAGGTTGGCAGTTCGATTCCACTAGCTGCTCTGTGGGAGAAAGATATGGCAGTCTTCTTCAGTAAAGATTTCAGCCTTGTGCAAAGTCATGGAAGCTCCATAGACACATTCAAACTCCCTGAGAGACCGAATTACTGTGCTGAGGGCTATGGCAACCATGGTCTTGGGAAATATCTAGCTCAATTGTCATAACATAGTTTATAAAGAAAATGTTCTATATTCTAATTTGATGAGTAGCATCTGGGGTCTAAAAAGCTTGCAAATGGCCATCCACTGGTCTCACCCTGTCTGGAGCAAGGGAGAATGAGGAAAACCAAAGATACAAGGGAAAGATTAGTCTAAAGGACTAATGAACCACAGCTACCACAGCCTCCACCAGACTGAGTCCAGCACAGCTAGATGGTGCCCAGCTTGGCTACTACCACCAACTGTTCCAACAGGGATCATGATATTGGGTCCTAGATAGGACTGAAGAAAAATGTAGAACAAAATTCTAACTTATCAAAAAAAAAAAAAAAACAGACTTACTGGTCTGACAGAGACTGGAGAAACCCCAAGAGTATGGCCCTAGACACTCTTTTAGCTCAGTAATGAAGTCACTCCTCAGGTTCACCCTTCAGCCAAAGATTAGACAGGCCAATAGAACAAAACAAGACTAAATGGGCATACCAACCCAGGGGCAACGACTAGAAGGCAGGAGGGGACAGGAAAGCTGGTAACAGGGAACCCAAGTTCAAGAAGGGGAGAGTGTTGACATGTTGTGGGGTTGGCAATCAATGTTGCAAAATAATATGTGTATTAATTGTTTAATGAGAAGCTAGTTTGCTCTGTAAACTTTCATGTAAAGTACAAAAAAAAAAAAGACTTCAGCCTTGGAAACCCTGTGGGGCAGTTCTGCTCTGCTCTATAGCATTGCAATGAATTGGAATGGACGCAATGGCAGTAGTTTTTTGGGTTTGTAAGAGTGATTGCTGATCTGTGGAGATTAAGATAGGTACTGGAAACCATCATTACAGAAAGAATTTACAAGTGCAAGACAGCTATTTTCCAGCTCTCTCTGATTAAATGAATCTATTTTTGTACTTTTGATCTTTGCATGAACCATAAAAACTGAAGCTATAATAATGACTCATAAATTACCCTAGTGAAGCATTCAGTCCATGACCTAGCAGGTTGCAGATGGTCAATAGACGTGATGGAGTGTAAAGACCTCTTGACAACAGCTTTGCTGGTGCCAAAGCGTCCCGGCCCTATGGAACGAATGTTACCACTGCCAAGGAACAACTGCCTGCAATTGCTGGTGTGGGACTCGGAACTTCATGAGCAAAGCTGAGGCTTTAGTGAAGCATCATGCCTTTCCCAAAATGGCCATGACTTTAGGTAAGCCAGAGAGCATTGTAAGCATGCAATCTGTTAACGAAGGGCAGGTTTTCCAGCCAAGAATATTACTGGCAGTTAGATGTCCTAAATTCAGCTCCCTGAGTTGACCTTACTTGAAAATAGAGTGGGTTATTCTGATGCTCAGAAAGAATCACCATGTATAGTTATGGAATCTGAGAATTAGTTTTACCTCAACCGGGGCATAAGCCTTTAGGTTAGTCTTGGGCAACTTTTGACCTTGGGCTGCATACTGTCTGCCCTTCACTTGCCATAGTGCATAGGATCTAATTTCAAGTTATGATTGGAAAGCTGCCTCCATTTTGTTATGTCCTACATAGACCCAGATAATACCACTATAATGGCTAAAATAAGAAATAATATTTTTCTCATTGGTACTCTGGTTTTATTCTTTACTCTGGTTTTCAATAAAGTAGGTAATCTAAGTTGTAATACTATACATTTTCTGTGAAACTAAATACAACCGTTTTTATTTAGAATGAAAAAATAGAGCATAAACACTTTTAATTTTTTTCTATATTGAACGTTGTGTGAACTCCTCTACTTCTCTTCCCTCCCCTCCCCTCGCCTCTTCTCTTCTCTCCTCTCTCTGTTTCGTTGCCATTGCATTAGATACTAGTTGAGCCATTTTGGAATCGAGAATAGGAGTTTGGACTCTGGGTTCAGACAATCCCAGCTGGGCTTTCACTAGCAGTGCTGTTGTTAGTTGACGTAGACTTGATTCCGACTCATGGTGACCCCATGCGAGTTACTAGCAGTGTAAATGGGAAAACTCGTAACCTCCCAATGCATCTTTCTCCTCCTATAAGGCAAATATGATAATAATATATCTCATTGGCTGTGATGATCATATAAGATATTTTGGGCCTCAGTAAATATTAGCTATTGTTTATTATTAATATGCTGGGGCATGAACAACATCAAAATCGTTGATTTGAGGTAAGACAAAAAGGAAAGTGCTCATAAGAGCGACCAAATAGCTGCAGAAGATGGCAAAACTGTTGAGAAGGATCTTAAAACTTTGCAAGTTAGATGCATGTGGGAAAAGTGAGAAGTAGGAAAAATATATAATTTTAGTCAATGAAACAATAATAACATTTTTTCATTAAAGGAACGAAAATTAGTTCCGGCCATAAGCCACAACAAAGCAATTTTCCTAATCACGAGCAGCATTTATATTGGTAAAACTGGCTTATGCGATGGCATTCCTTTTAATTATGTGGAGGATCAGAAGAATTGTGAGCTTAAAGATCACATGGCCTGATTCCATCATTTTGCAGATCAAGAGACTGAGGTTCCAAGAGATTAAGTAGCTTGCCTAAGGTTATACCTCTTCTGGTGGCAAAGATGGACCAGAACATGGGGCTCCTGATTGGAGCCTAGGGGGTCATCCTATTGGAACACACAGCTCCTGAAATGTGCCCAAGGTCAAAAAGCTCAGAGACCTGGCATGTTGGAGCTAGACAAATTTTACATTCACATCAGGGATCATTTTTCACAGCTGGAATTCAAAGCATCTGAAAATAGATATCATTAGCCTTGTTTTGCAAATGGAAAAATAGGAACAAATGTAGGCTCTAGGTTGGCAGGCTTCATTGCCCAGCTTCAGGCTCTGTAAATAGACCCATCATACCCACGTAAGCTGGTGTGTTAACCTACTGCAGGCACCTGCCCCTGACTCTGGGATACCTTCCAACTTGTTTTCTATTGCCCACTTCTATATTCTTTGATCATTCTTGTCTGCTCTACCAAATGTAAAACTCACAAAGGGCAAGAATTTGTCTTATTTATAAATGAATCTCTAACTTCTTGATTGTACCTGGCATATAGTTGATGATCAATGAATATTGGTTGAATAAATGAACAAACAAGTTGGTACTCCAGATTTCTCCACCTAGCCACTTAGATTGGCGTATGAATTTTGGCCATGTGTCAAAACTCTGGTTTTGAGACCTGGTGGCTTAACAGTTAAATGCTTGGCTGCTAACTGAAAGGCTGGTGGTTTGAACCCACATAGCAGCTCCATGGGAGAAAGACCTGGCAATTTGCTCCTGTAAAGATTACAGCCTAAAAAACCCTATGGAGCAGTTCTACTCTGTCACATGGGGTCACTGTGAGTTGAAATCAACTTGACGGCATCTAGTAACAACAACACTATATGCTTCGAGTCCCTGAGTGGTGCAGATGGCTAAGGTACCCAACTGCTAACCAAAAGATTGCATCTTTGAGTCCATTCAGAGGCCTCAGAAGAAAATCCTGGTGATCTGCTTCCAAAAAATCAGCCACTGAAAACCCTGTGGAGCACAGTTCTATTCTGACACACATAGGGTCACCATGAGTCAGAGTCAACTCAACTCAACAACAACTGGCGGTGATAGTGGACTTTATGTTGGTCAGTTCCATGCTCTGCAGCCTTGAATAAAAGGAGCCCGCCCTTGGACTGTAACCCAGACTCCAAGACACAACCTGATGAGCGCTTACCTTGCCCTACCCAAATTGATAGGAAAGACGTATGACAGGTTATATTCTAGAAGAGTGGACTCACCATATTCACCAGTAAAGTCAGAGAACTAGTCCCTCTGGGAGAAGGAAAAGAACCAAACATCCATTTATATAAATACGATGAATCCAAACAGGGCTTCCTTTCAGTGGGTTCATCCAATCACCTTTACCAAGGCTAACTCACTTTTCGGACTGAGTGTAAGAGATTTCTTTTGCCCTGAATTGCACTTGACGTTCATTTGAAGCAGATTTTACCAGCATGTACAAACCACTTGAACACTGCTGTCACAAAGAGTTGGACAGCAAAACAGCTTTAGGCTTTTGCTTTGTTTCTTTAAGCAAAACAACTTCAGTATTCCTGGTGAAGCAGTCCCCCAACCCCCAATCAACATATGTGAACAGAAAATCCTCCACAAAATCTGCCTGATGCAGACTGCTCCCTATACTTTTCCCAGACATTGTCTTGTGTGTTTCCCAGTGGTTTTAGAAAACGAAAGCAGACCTGAAATGAGATTCTATAGGATTCCCTAGTGGGGCCTGAGAGTTCATATCCACTTAATTGATACAATCATCTTCCCAGGCGGTCTTGAGACCCACTGCTTCAGAGATTTCACACCACTTTGAAAGGCATGCTAAATAATATGCTTACCGTGACCTTCTTCCATATGCCACGTAGAGTTGTTCTGGGTGTTGGCAAATACACTGCTCATGACGAAAACCTCTCAGAGTGGATATTGTGTGTTCATTTCTTACCCAACAAGAGCAAGACAGGCTGATCAAGATTTGGAAATTGACCATCCACAAACTGAGATGAATCACAGGCCATCTGATGAGTCTTCATTGTGGGTAAGCTTCCACCCCATGGGGACATTTTCAATGTCTTCTGCTTCAACCCTTGTTGCTCGTATCATTATGCAGACATGTGATCAATGTAAGACCTGGCCTTTAGAAGGAAAGATTATGATAAATGAGTTGAAATGAGAAACAAATAGCTTCTGCAACACAAGCTACTCCATGGGCATACCTGACCAGGCCTTCTGATGGCTAGATCACACTTGTTGCTACTCAGGTACCCTACAATACCTAATAAGCAGATTCATCAAAATGCCTTCTTATCAAACCCTTAAAAATAAAGGCCTTAATTTATGACCCCTAGAAAATTTTTTTTTTTTTTAAGGAAAGATAATTACAAGAGTGGAAAGTGGAAGTCTTCTTCTATAAGCAATCATGGCCCTTTACACTCTAAAGACAGTTGGAATCAGTGTGGATGGTACCCTGTTATTATTATTTAGCCTATTGTTTAAGAAAAAAAAAAAAAAAAACCTGTCCAGTGGCTTTAAAGCTCTGGGACAATCTTTGTAAGGGACATAGTCGTTATTAGACAAAGAAGTAGAGGTGACTTTTGTGGCATTGGAAAGGTCCCATCTAGTTCTACGCCTGTCTCCTCAGTGAGCCGTTGTGCCTTCTTGAACTTGCTCCATGTTAGGAAGCCAAAGTGGGTAGGCCACCAACGGGATATGAATATGACTCTTTTCTTCTGCCTGGCCATCGCTAAGATACCAAAAATTTAGATTATTCTACAGGTCACGAGGCTGTAGGGTTATGACAGGAAGTCTCAAGAAATGTTTTGCAAATAACTTATTATCAGGGGAAGTGTCAGCTGAGTCGGGAGCATTGTTTCTCTAACAGAGCCGGGAGCTGAGGGATTTAATTAGGGTGAGTAGTTGAAGCAGGACAAAGATGATTTTTCCTTAGGGACCTGTGTACACTGTTAAGACGCCAAAAAAGAAATGTTTATGCAATGACTTTCTTCCTAAAAATTCAGAACACTTCAGAAATTCCCATTAATTGTATTCTCACCACAACTCTTGAGGTTAGTAAATTTATGAAGCAAATATCTTTTAGGGCAGTTACATGTCCACCCATAACTCCTTTTATGGCAACTCATAGTCATCAGAAAAATTTAAAATTTATTGAGCACCATCACCAACTATTTTCAAGGGCTTCCAGTGCAAATGTGCTGTGTGAGGAGAGTATTTAGAGCTATTTGGGGGACTTAAACAGTGATTTGTATCTCAGCCCACTGACTTTTCCTATGATTTACATTTTTGAATTTCAATACTTAGGCTCTAGATTTTTGTACTTCCTCTGTCTTGTACTGAGAAATTTTATTTTTAAAGCCTTTTATTATTAGTGGGTTTCTGGCTGTTTCTCTTTGTGTCTGTTGTTTCTGCTTTGTGAAAGTATACGGTATGTTATTTGCAGCATAGATATTTCCAAGGCTGTAATCTATACTGCTACATCTTTCTCCTGTGGATTGCCTGGTATGTTCAAGCCACTGACCGCAGCCTAATGCTTAACCACTACACTATCAGGGCTCCTTGTCTATAAAGATTGCAGCCTTGGAAACTCTATGGGGGCAGTTCTACTCTGTCCTATGGGGTTGCTATGAGTCTGAATTGACAACAATGGGTTTTTTGGGAATCTTTATAGGAATTTTTTTTTTTTTATAGGAATAGATTGCCAGGTCTTTTCTCCCGTTGAGCATCTGGTGGGTTTAAACTACTGACCGTTTTTTTTAGTAGCCAAGCGCTTAACCACTGCTCACCAGGTCTCCTTTATCAGAGTTTAATATAATTTTCTTTTGATTTAAAATTTATGTGCCTGTAAAGTACCCAAATCTTTTTTTTTTTTGACACAGACAAATTTTGTTGATTTTCTAGGGCTGCCATAAACAAAGTATCCCAAGGTGGGCGGCTTATAAGAACAGAAATTTACAGTCTCACAGTTCTGGAGGCTAGAAGTCCAAAATCAGAGTGTCAGCTGTGTTGATTCCTTCAAGGACTCTGAGGGAGAATCTGTTTCTTGCCTCTCTCCTAGCTTCCGGTGATGGCTGGTAATCCTTCGCATTCCTCCTTCTGTGTCTCTTCTCCTCTTTTATAAGGATACCGCTCTTAGTGGATTAGGATCTATCCTACTCCAGTATAACCTCATGTTAACATAACATTTTCAAAGACCCTATTTCCAAACAGCTGGGGACAGTGGTGCTTTAGTAGTGGAATTCTCACCTTCCATGTGGGAGACCCAGGTTCAGTGCATCTCAAGTTCAGCCACCACCTATCCGTCAGTGGACGTTTGCGTGTTGTTATGATGCTGAACAGGTTTCAGGGAGCATTCAGACTAAGATGGACTAGGAAGAAAGGCCTGGAGCTCTACTTGCAAAATTCAGTCTATGAAAACCCCGTAAATCACAACGGTCTGATCTACAACCTATCACGGGGGTAGCGCAGGACTAGGCGGTGTTTTGTTCTCTTCTTTGTATAGTTGCCATGAATTGGGGGGCAACTCTCAATGGCTGCTAACAATGACAACAAATTTCCAAACAAGGTAACATTCAAAGTTTAGAACTTCAGTGCATCTTTTTGAACACAATTCTATCTATAAGAGGAGGCAAAGGTGAACGTTGGGGAAATGTGGCTCGGGGGTCAGCAGGTTGGGGTTTAGATCTGGCGTGCCCCCACTGTCTGTGTGGGGTCTCTACATCTCTCTTGATCAAGGAACCAATTCTCCTGGCTCCAGAGCTGATGTGAGGCCTGGAAGTGGGGCTGTGTGCAAAGGGCAGAGCGCACAGCCGGATTTGACTGTGGCAAGGCTTCCCTTTTGTCCTTTCTTTCTCTCTGACCAAAGCACCCCATCCGTGAACATGAGGGTTTGGTTTTACTTTCTTTTTTCTTTTTTTTTAAATCATTTCTATTGTACTTAAGATGATGGTTTATAGAACAAACTAGTTTCTCATCAAACAGTACATATATTGTTTTACGATGTTGGTTAACCACCCTACCATATGTCAACACTCTCCATTCTCAACCTTCAGTTCCCTATTACAAGCTTTCCTGTCCCCTCCTGCCTTTGAGTCCTTGCCCCAGGGCTGGTGTGCCCATTTAGTCTTGTTTTATGGGCCTGTCCAGTCTTTGGCTGAAGGGTGAACCTTAGGAGTGACTTCATTACTGAGCTGTTAGGGTGTCCAGGGGCCATAGTCTCAGGGCTTCTCCAGTCTCTGTCAGGCCAGCCAGTCTGATCTTTCTTTTTGAGTTAGAATTTTGTTCTATGTTTTTCTCCAGCTCTGTCCCGGACGCTCTATTGAGATACTTGCCAGAGCAATCAGTGGTGGTAGCTGGACACCATCTAGTTGTACTGGACTCAGTCTGGTGGAGGCCGTGTTAGTTGTGGTTCATTAGTCCTTTGGATTGATCTTCCCTTGTATCTTTAGTTTTCTTCAGTCTTTCTTGCTCCTGAAGGAGTGAGACCAGTGGAGTATCTTAGATGGCCGCTCACAGGCTTTTAAGACCCGAGATGCTACTCACCACGTAGAACGTAGAACATTTTCTTTATAAACTCTGTATGCCGATTGAGCTAGAGGTTCCCTGAGACCATGGTCCCTGCAGCCCTCAGCCCAGCAATTCGGTGCCTTGGGAAGTTTAGATGTGTCTATGGAGCTTCCATGACCTTACCTTGTACAAGTAGTGCTTGCTTCCCCAGTATTGCGTACTGTCTTACCCTTGACCAAAGTTATCACCTATCTATTGTCTATTAAGAGTTTTTCCATCCCCACCCCTCACCTCATAACCATCAAAGATTGTTTCTTTTTGTATGTAAACCTTTTCATGAGATTTTCCAGTAGTGGCCTCATATAATTTTTGTCCTTTTGTGATTGACTTTATTTCACTCGGCATAATGGCCCTCCAGATTCATCCATGCTATGAGATGCTTCACAGATTCATCATTGTTCTTTATTGTTATATAATACTTCATTGTATGTATGTACCTCAGTTTGTTTTTCCATTTATCTGTTGATGGGCATGGGTTATTTCCATCTTTTTGCTATTGTAAGCAATGCTGCTGTGAACATGGGTGCCCATATGGTCTATTCCAGTGATGATTCTTATTTCTCTAGGATATATTCCTAAGAGTGGGATTGCTGAATCATATGGTATTTCTTTTTCTAGCTTTCTAAGGAAGTTGTATCATTTTGCATTCCCACCAGCAGTGTGTAAGAGTTACTATCTCCCCACCACAGCCTCTCCAACATTTATTATTTCCTGTTTTTTTTTTTTTTTGTGCAAGTAATGCCAGTGTGAGACAGTATCTCACTGTGGTTTAGATTTGCATTTCTCTAATGGCTAGTTATCGTGAGCATTTCGTCATGTGCCTGTTGGCCACTTGAATATCTTCTTTGGTGAAGTATCTGTTCATTTCCTTTGCCCATTTTTAAATTGGATTATTTGTCTTTTTGTTGTAGAGTTATTGGATTTTCTTGTAGATTTTAGAGATTAAACCTTTGTCTGATTTGTAATAGCCAAATTTTTTTTTTTCCCCAGTCTGTAGGTTCTCTTCTTACTCTTTTGGTGAAGTTTTTTGATGAGCATAAGTTTTTAATTTTTAGAAGATCCCAGTTATTTAGCTTATCAAGCAACAGTTTGTGTGTTGTTGGTTGTGGTTTGTATCCTGTTAATGACCTGTTTTAGGGCCTTTAGTGTTGATCCTATTTTTTCTTCTATGAACTTCATAGTTTTTGGCTTTATATTTAGGTCTTTGATCTATTTTGAATTAATGTTTGTATACGGTGTGAGGTATGGGCCCTGTTTCATTTTTTTTACAGATGGACATCCAGTTTTGCCAACACCATTTATTAAAAAGACTGTCTTTTCCCCATTTGATGGAATGGACTTTGGGCCCTTGTTGAAGATTAGGTGACCATAGGTGGATGGGCAGGGTTCTCAATTCTGTTCCATTGTTGTTGTACCAGTTCCAGGCTGTTCTGACTACCGTAGCTGTAAAGTAGATTCTGAGTTCAGACAGTGTGAGCCCTCCTACTTTCTTCTTCTTCTTCTATAGTGCTTTACTTATCCAGGGCTTCATCCCTTTCCATATAAAGTTAATGATAACTTTTTCCATCTCTTTAAAGAATGTTGTTGGTATGCGGATCAAGATTGTATTGTATTTGTAAATCCCTTTGGATAGAATTGTCATTTTCACAATGTTGAGTCTACCTATGCATGAGCATGGTATGTTTTTCCATTTATGTAGATCTCTTTTGGTTTCTTGCAGTAGTGTTTTGTAGTTTTCTTTGTATAGGTCTTTTACATCCCTGGTTAGATTTAGTCCTAAGTATTTTATTTTTTTAGGGGCTATTATAAATTAATTTTTTTTAAATTATAAATAGTATTGTTTTCCTGATTTCTTTTTCATCACTCTCTCTATTGGTGTCTAGGAATCCAGCTGATTTTTGTATGTTTATCTGCTGAATCTTTCTATTAGTTCAGTAGTTTTCTTGTGGGATCTTTTGGGTTTTCTATGTATAGTATTATATCATCCACAAATAGGGGCAGTTTAGCTTCTTCATTACCAATTCGAATGCCTTTTATTTCTTTTTTTTGCCTTATTGCTGTAGCTAGAACTTCCAGGACAATGTCAAATATGAGTGGTGATAAAGGGCATCCTTGTCTTGTTCTTGTTCTCAGGGGGGATGTTTTCAGCCTCTTTCTGTTAAAGTACCCAAATCTTAAGTGTACCTTTATGAGTTTTGAAAAATGTAAACACCCATAACTCAAACCTTAACAAGATATAGAGAATTGCCATTACCTGCAGAAAGTTCCCTCATGCGCTTCCCAGTCAATCCCCACTCCCACACCCCAGAGGCAAAGTTTTCTGATTTTTTCCACCATTAATTAGTTTTGCCTGGCTTAAAACTTCAGAAAAATGGAATCACACAGCATTTACTCTTTTGCATAAGGCTTCTTTCACTCCAGGTAATGTTTTTGAGATTCATCTGCGTGGTTGCTTGTATTAGGAGTTTATTCCTATTAATTTCTCAGTGGTATTCTATTGTAAGGATGTGTGGTAGTTTGTCATATATTCTCTTATTAATGGACACTTGGATAGTTTCCAATTTTTATGAGTAAAGTTTCTATGGACATTCTTGTACAAGTTTTTTTGAGAACTGTGTTTTTATTTCTCCTTGGCGTATAGAATTTCTGGGTCATGTAGGTATATGTTTAGTTTATAAGAAACTGCCAGGCTATTTTCTAAACCCGTTGTATCATTTTTACATGCTCACCCACAATGTTTAAGAGTGTTGTTTTCTCCACATCCTTGCCAACACTTGGAATTGCCAATCTTTTAAATTTTGGCTGTTTGGGTACATGTGTAGTGGTATCTCATTGTGGCCTTAATTTTCATTTCCCTGATGACTAATGATGTTGAGTACTTTTTATGGCTAATTGTCTATTTGTTTATTTACTTTTGTAAAGTGTCTATTCAGATATCTTACCCATTTTAAAATTAGTTTTTTTGTCTTTTTATCACAGAGCTGTAGGTTTGTTTTAATATCAGTTATTTGTCAGATATATATTTTGTGGATATTTTCTTCTAGTGTGTAGCTTGCTTATTCATTTTCATAACATATTTTGATAAGCAGAAATTTTTAGTTTTGATGAAATTTATCATTTTTAAAAATTATATAGTTATTGCTTCCAGTTACCGGTCTAAAATTTTGCCTACCCCCAAGTCAGTAAGACTTTTTTTTAATGTTTCCTCTAAATGCTTGATTGTCTTAGCCTTTATATTGTGAATTATGATCTATTTTCACCTCCTTTTCTCCCCAAATTTTGTTAGACTTTTTAATCGGACAGCATCAGAACACACATTTGCATACTATTTTCTGTTCTTATGTCTAACTTTATTTTAGTCCTAGATATAGATATATTTATGCCCACTACCAGTTCTTTTGCCGATTTTCCCCAGGCATCTTTTGGTTGGGTGAGGCTTGTACTCTAGAAGGTTCCTCAAAAAGGGCATATGGGTGCAATGTTCTCTGATATCTTGCAGGTTCAACATTGCTTTTCTCAGCCTCCAAACTTGAGGGATAGCTGTGACTGATAAAACATCCTTGGCTCACACTTTCTTGCATTGATTATCTTATATACGTCAATCTACTGCTTTCTGTTGTTGCATCTTGCTCCTGATGACAACTTGATTTTCTTCATTTGTAAGTGACTTGATCATTTTGCATAGAGGCCTGGAAGTTTTTTTTTTTTTTTTTAAGTTTTAAAGTCTAGTAATTTTTTCCAGGGTGTGTTTCAAAATAGACTATTCTGGGTTAGTTTCCTCAGTTCATATTGTGCCCTTTGAACAGGCAGACCAAAAAAAAAAAAAAAAAAAAAGAAAGAAAGAAACCACCAAACCTGTGACTTTGAGTCAATTTTGAGTCATCTTGGCTCCATGGGACAGAGCAGTTGTGTCATCTGCATATCGCACGTTGTTAATGAGTTTCCCTCCAATCCTGATGCCCTGTTCTTCTTCATATAGTCCATCTTTTTGGATTATTTGCTCAGCATACAGATTGAATAAGTAAGGTGAAAGGATATAACCCCGACACAGCTTTCCTGATTTTAAACCGTGCAGTATCCCCTTGTTCTATTCAAATGACTTCCTCTTGGTCTATGTACAGGTTCCTCACGTGCATAATTAAGGGTTCTGGAATTCCCATTCTTCGCAATGTCATCCATCATTTGTTATGATTCACACAGTTGAGTGCCTTTGCATAGTCAGTAAAACACAGGTAAACATCTTTCTGGTATTCTCTGTTTCCAGCTATGATCCATCTGACATCAGCAATGATATCCCTCATTCCATGTCCTTTTCTAATCCTGGCTGGAGTTTCTGGCAGTTCCCTGTTGATGTACTGCTGCAGCCACCTTTGAATGATCTTCAGCAAAATTTTACTTGTGTGTAATATTACTGATATCATTCAATAATTTCCTCATTCTGTTGGGTCACCTTTCTTTGGAATGGGTAGAAATATGAATCTCTTCCTGTTGGTTGGCCGGGAAGCTGTTCTCCAGATTTCTTGTCAGAGATGGGTCAGCACTTCCAGCATTGCATCCATTTGTTGAAACATCTTAACTGGTGTTCCATCAGTTACTGGAGCCTTGTTTTTTGCCCAAGTCTTTGGTGCAGCTTGAACTTCTTCCTTTAATACCATCGGTTCTTGATCATATGCTGCATCCTGAAATGGCTGAACATAGACCAGTTCTACTTGGTACAGTGACTTCATGTATTCCTTTCATCTTCTTTTGATGCTTCATGTGTCATTCAATATTTTGCCCATAGAATCTTTCAATAGTAGCAGCTTGATCTTTTTTTCAGTTCTTTCAGCTTGAGAAATGCCAAGCCTGTTCTTCCCTTTTGGTTTTCTCTCTCCAGATCCTTGCACATTTAATTATAATACTTTACTTTGTCTTTTCAAGCTGCTCTTTGAAGTCTTCTGTTCAGTTCTTTTACTTCATCATTTCTTCCTTTTTACTTTAGCTACTCAACGTTCAAGAGCAAGTTTCAAAGTCTCTTCTGACATCTATTTTGGTCTTTTCTTTCTCTCCTGTCTTTTTAATGACCTCTTGCTTTCCTCATGTATGATGTCTTGCTGTCAGCCCACAACTCGTCTTGTCTTTGGTCGTTAGTGTTCAGTACATCAAACCTATTCATGAGATGGTCTCTAAATTCAGGTGGGACATACTCAAGATCGTACTTTTGCTCTCGTGAACTTGTTTAAATTTTCTTCAGCTTCAACTTGAAGTTGAACATGAGCAATTGATGCTCTGTTCCACATTTGGCCCCTGGCCTTGTTCTCACTGCTGATATTTAGCTTCTCCATTGTCCCTTTCCACAGATGTAGTCAATCTGATTCCTGCGTATTCCATCTGGAAGGTCCATGTGTACAGTTGCCGTTCATGTTGTTGAAAAAAGGTATTTCCAATGAATAAGTTGCTGATCTTGCAAAATCCTGTCATCTGATCTCTGCCATCATTTCTGTCACTTAGGTCATATTTTCCAACTACAGAGCCTTCTTTGTTTCCAACTTTTGCATTCCAATCACCAGTAATTATCAATTTATCTTGATTGCATATTTGATCAATTTGTACTGCAGAAGTTGGTAAAAATCTTCCACTTCTTCATTTTTGGCATTAGTGGTTGGTGCGTAAATCTTAATAATAGTCACATTAACTGGTCTTCCTTGTAGGTGTGTGGGTATTATCCAATCACAGACAGTATTGCACTTCAGGATAAATCTTGAATTGTTCTTTTTGAGGATAAATGCAATGACATTCCTCTTCAATCTGTCATTCCCAGCCTAGTAGACCGTATGATTGTCTGATTCAAAATGGCCAATACCAGTCCATTTCAGCTCATTAATGCCTAGGATCTTGATCTTTATGTGTTCCATTTCATTTTTGACAGCTTCTAATTTTCCTAGATTCATACCTCGTATATTCCACGTTCCCATTACTAATGGATGTTTGCAGCTGTTTCTTCTCTTTTTGAGCTGTGCCACATCAGCAAATGAAGGTCCTGAAATCTTTATTCCATCCACGTCATTAAGGTTGTCTCTGCTTTGAGGAGGTAGCTCTTCCCCAATCATATTTTGAATGCCTTCCAGCCTGTGGGGCTCAATTCAGCACTATAATCAGACAATGTTCCACTGCTATTCATAAATTTTCGCTGGGCAATTTGTTTTAGAATTATATTGCTAGGTTCTCGTTACTAGTCTGTCTTACTCTGGAAGCTCTGCTGAAATCTGTCCACCATGGGTGACCCTGCTAGTATTTGAAATATAGGTGGCATAGCTTCCAGCATCACAACAACATGCAAACCACCACATACAACAAACTGACAGAGAAGCGCTCATGTCAGTTTATAGCTGTGTGAAAACTTACAGTCGTGTCAAAATTTCTCCATTCTCCTGCTCAGGCTTGGCCTTGGAGCCTGCTGTGGGGAGGGGTTTTCTCTTTCACTCTTTCTCCATCACATCCTGTCTAGCTCTGCATCCTCTCTTCCTCCTAGGTTGGTGTAGTGTCCTGCTGAGGTCTCCTTATTCTGTTAACTTTTTGGATGGGGCCCTTTCAAGACAACTGGAGTGTAGGTATCTTGCAGGATTTCCACTTGGCCCACAGGGAAAAATCATACATCTTTGCCCTAATAAGTGGTAAAAGAGTGGGCTGCTCCCACTGCTGCTCTTTCTCTTGGACCTTCATTATGGGCTGCTTTGACCAGTCTGTTGCATTTAAAATTCTCTAAATCCCAGTCCAGTTCTTAAGTTCACATATGCCTCCTGTCTTAGTTACCTTGTGCTGCTGTAACAGAAATACTACCAGTGGATGGCATTAAAGAACAGATATTTATTTTCTAACAGTTCTGGAAGGTAAAAGTTCAAATCACAGTCTCTTCCTTCCTTGTCAGTAGCCCTGGGTTTTCCTTTATTCCTTGGCTTGTGGACAATCCTCGCATGGTGTCTGTTTCTCTAAGTCTGGGTGTGCCTGTCTCTGTGCCAGTTCTGCTCTCTATATAACTGAGTTGTGATTAGATTTAGGACACACCCTACAGTGGCATAACCTCAACTTCTTGATTATATCATATTAGATTGCATTATGGAAGATGATTTCATCAGATAAAATTAGATTATATCCATAGGTATAGGGGTTAGAATTTCAGTGCATATTTTGTGGGGATACAATTCAATCCATAACAGCCCCAAACTCCAGGGGAAAGCTCTCTAAGAACCTTCTCATTACATCCAATGTAAAGTATACATGGGCACTGGGGCCCAGGTCCTGCATCTCAGTAACCATGAAGCTGGGGAGAAAGACACCATTCATCCTTCTTGCAAGCACTGCCCTCTCACTGGTTCTCTGGAAGCCCTCTCCCTTGGCTCCAGCAGGGAACATCCTAGCCTCTCTCAGTTTGGCTGGCAGCTCTGCATCTCAGTGACTTTAATTCCTCTTTTTAATTTCTAGTTTTCTCTCATAATGAGTAAGGAAAAAGATCTGGTTTTGCTTGTTGTTAGTCAGTCACCCATTTAACATCCCATTACTGTTATTTTTAGGAAAGACCAGTACCCAGGGCTGACAAGGAGGCTAAAATGAAGGAATAGACTCATATCCGCCCTGAACTGAAGTGAGGCACCTCATAGAGATTCTCAGAATTCACTGGGATGACTTTGGAGGAGAGGGCTGCAGCTGGGGTGAGCTGGCCTACGTGGCTTCATTGTGACCCTCTGGGTAGATGCAGCTCTGATGGTGTGTGTCCACTCCAGCACCCACTCACCCCCTGAGCTGGGTGCCTTTGCTCGGTGCACAATGTGCACAACTTAGGCAGCAACCGCACCTGAAGCCTGCAGTCTCACAGGTGGGTCAATGAGTTAGTGAAATTCAGGCAGTGATGCTAATTCTGCCTCATTCAGGGCATACACTAATTCAGTGTTCCGTAGGGCGAATCAGTTCTTCCAAGTGGCAAAGTTTCTCTAAGATGAAACCAAACTTATTGCTAAAGAGTCAATTCTGCCTCATTGCAACCCTATGGGGCGGAGTAGAACTGCCCCATAGGGCTTCCAAAGCTGTAATCTATGGTGTTTTCAATCGCCCCATATGCATATGAAAGCTGGACAATGAATAAGGAAGACCAAAGAAGAACTGAGGCCTTTGAATTGCGGTGTTGGTGAAGGATATTGAATATACCATGGACTGCCGAAAGAAAGAATAAGTCTGTCTTGTAAGAAGTACAGCCAGAATGCTCCTTAGAAGCAAGGATGGTGTGATTGTTAAGGTTGGTGCCAACTTGGCTGGGCCATGATTCTCAGTGGTTTGGCAGTTGTGATGTAGTTTGGCAGCCATATGATGATGTGATCACTTTCATGATGAGATTTGTTGTAATGTGATCCCCTCCATGATGGGATCTAGGCTGTCTGGTGGGCTCTTGCTCCTTCTGGACCCTGCAGCTGGCTCCTGTTGGTCTGACTTCCGGTTCTTGGGAATTGAGCTAGCAGCTTACCTGTGGTCTTGACTGCCAATCTTGGGATTCATTGGTCTTTGCAGCCTGTGAGCAAGTGCTCTGCTCTCTGACCTGCCAGTCTTGGGTTTGCCAGCCCCTGCAGCTATGTGAATCAGAAGAAGTCTCCAGTCTGACCTATGGATTTGGGAAGTTTCAGCCTCTACATCCAAGTGAGCCATTTCCTTGATATAAATCTCTTTTTATAGGTTTTTGTACGCTTTACTGGTTTTGCTTCTCTAGCGATCCCAGCCTTAGACAGATGGCGAGACTTCATCTCACATTCTTTGGACATGTTGTCAGGAGGGACCAGTCCCTGGAGAAGGACATTATGCTTAGTAGAGGGTCAGTGAAAAAGAGGAAGAGCCTCAATGAGATGAACTGACACAGTGGCTGCAACAATGGACTCAAGCATAACAACAATTGTAAGGATGACGCTGGACTGGGTAGTTTTTCACTCTGTTATACAGAGGGTTGCTATGAGTCGGAGCTGACTCGACAGCACCTAACAACAACAACAGTCTTTATGGAAGCAGATTGCCACATCTTTCTCCCACAGAGTGGCTGGTGGGTTCAAACCACTGACCTCTCGATTAGCAGCCGAATGCTCTACAGCATGGAATAAAGATAACATTTTATTCTTTAAAAAACTACAACCATAAAAAATTCACAAGACACCTAGTCTTACACTTATAATGTGTAATTAGAAACGATTAGTTCACTTTTGTGTCTACCCTGGTCAAATCAAGCAGAAAACTGAGCAATGAAAAATGTGTGTGCTTGCTTAAATTATGTGAACAATTATCTTAAAAGGCTGCTTCATTTGCTTTTGTAGATCCACTACTTATTTGACTTAAGTGGTTAATTTATTTAGGTATATAACATTTTGATGAGGTCATTCTGATGCAGCAATATTCGTGCATCTCTTCTGATGTCTAGACATTTTGACTTAGAGCTTTAAAAAATCGTAACGTGATGTGTGAAACAGACATCCCCACCCTTGGTCTCACCCCATCCCCGCCCCACTCACTGAAATTTTCCTTCTCTAAAGGTAGAAAAAGCAATTTTACCATCTCCATATGCAAAACTTAGGAGCGAGAAAGCAAATGAAAAGACTAAGACTTGAGAAGGTAATGTTTCAAGGGAGTAGGACACTTGGTAAAGTAGAGGGCCAACGAAAACTAGGGAAACAGTCAATGAGGTGGATCTACACAATAGCTTTAACAATGAATTCCAGCATACCAACAATCCTGAGAATGGTGCAGGACTGGGCAATGTTTTGTCTGTTGTACATAAGGCTGCCATGAGTCGGAGCTGATTGCAGGGCAACTAACAACAACAAAATGCTTCAGCTTAACATTCCTTCTTGTAACACCTTCATTAGTACAAATTTGAGGTGATTTATCTGGCTGGTTTTGTGAAATATTTGGTACCCTTGTCCTAACATTCTTGTGACTGTGTAAAACTTGAGACAAGTATTTATAAGAAATTTATGTTAATAAGCCTACCAGAAAACAAAACATAATGTGTTTTACCAACATTAAATATGCAACTAGGATCAGACACAAAATGTAGTCATTCACAGACACTTATCTCATTCAAATGTAACTCAAGCCTTCAAGTTTCTCTTCTACTGCAAACCCCTCAGAATTGTTTGTATTCATTGCTTTCTACAAATCTGGTTGCACCTCTTTTGACGCCAACTAGTCTTCAGAGGAGTGCCCTGTGAGTCTTCCATAGTGTCAGTCACCTCCTGGGAGTCTGTCACTGTGCTCAAGACAGCTTTTTTTTTTTCTTTTTTAACTAATTCCTGCCTCTACCCCCCAATTCAATGGAAAGTAGAGTTACTTCGTTTTCTTGAAGATTCACAACTTTTTCTCCTTTCTTTCCTTTTTTTTTTTTTCCTGTGTGGGCCAGAGAGAGATTTCTCCTCTCTGCTGAATTTCTTCTCCTCAGAATTAGCCCCTCAAGTGCGTTTCTGAAAATCCAAGTCCTCCAATGACAATAATCTATTTTACTAATTTTATATTATAGTCTAAAAACACAAACCCGTTGCTGTAGAGTTGACTCTGACTCTTAGAGATCCTATAGTATTATAGTCTAGTGAAGAGAATTTAGGAGACCTGGTGGCCCAGCGGTTGAAGTGCTTGGCTGCTAACCAAAAGGTTGGCAGTTCAAACCCAACAGCGTCTCTGCAGGAGAAGGACTCGGTGGTCTGCTTCCATAAAGATTTACAGCCTTGGAAATCCTACGGGGCAGTTCTACCCTGTCCTGTAGGATCATCGCTTTGAGTTGGAATGGACTCGACTGCAGTGGGTTTGGTTTTGGTTTTGGAAGTTAATTTACATTATGGACTGAATTGTGCTTCCCCCCCAAAAAATGTGTTAGAATCCTAACCCCTGTACTTGTGGATATAATCCTGTTTGGAAATAAGATTTCTTTCTGTTATGTTAATGAGACCATATCAGTGTAGGGTGTGTCCTCAACCTAATCACTTCTGAGGTAAAAGGAGCAGCATAGACACAGAGACAAGGAAGCACAGATGGGGGAGGTGGGGATAGATGCCATGTGAAGCTAGCCAAGGAATCAAGGAATGTTGGGGTTCCAGAAGCTGAAAGAGACAAAGCTCTTCCCCCAGGGCTGAGAGAGCCTTCATATATAGCCTGTGCTCTAAACGTAGACATCTAGCCTCTTGAACTCTGAGAATGTAAATTTCTGTTCATTAAAACCACCCACTTGTCATACTTCTGTTACAACAGCACTAGCAAACTAAGATATTTACAAAATTATAGTATAAAATACAGATTTAATCGCATGGTAAAATAGGAGTGATAATTAACCAATTAACAACTCATCAACAATATTACCACATACAGCGTATAAACTAATTTTAAAAGTCTGATATTAACTCCCTTTTAATGAAATCAATACAATAAAAGCAGAGCACATCTGTACAGGGCAATTCTAACAAGGGATTCAACAAACTCACACTTTAAAAAAAAACAATTTTATTGAGTTATAATTTCATGTAATAAAATGAACTTGTTTTTAAGTTTACTGTTTAACAAATGTCTATACCTATATAAGAAGCCCTGGTGGCACAGTGGTTAAAGCGATCAACTGCTATCTGAAAGGTCGGTTGTTTAAAACGTTTTTTACACCTATGTAATCACCATCATGATTAAGTTATAGAATATTTCCTTCACTCCAGAAGTTTCCCTCATGTCCTTTTGCAGTTAATGCCCCAACCCCAACCCACCCTATGCCCCAGGCACCACCAATTTGCTCTCTGCCATCATACATTAGTTTTCAGGACTTTTTAGATTCAAAGGATCTTGGTTAGTAATGAGGCAAAGAATTCAGGGTGTTCTATATATTTATACAATGATTTCAAATCGCATATATCACTATTATGCTTTCAAAATACATATGTAGTATTCATAGTATGAACTTAGAAATATGTTTTGTAAGGCTTTGTGAGGCTCTCTAACATTAACTACAAGTCATTAGAAATCTGTAAGTCGTAATAAATTTATTTAGAAAATTTCTGAACTTAGACATAGAAACACAGAAGCATGTGAAATATGGAAGGAACATAAACAACCTTTAAGTTCACTTTGACCCGGCATGCTGTGACTTAAAACGTAACACAAATCTCAACAACCTCCCTAATCTCTAATCTTGAAGAGAAGATATGTCATTTGGCTACTCTCTAATCTTGCAGAAAAGACGTAGTAGTCTTTGACGTCGCACTGGCCCTTGTCATGTGGAGCCAAGGTGACAAATTCACATATAAACCCTGAATTTCTGCTCACTCACTGAGAGAAGGCAGAGGGAAACACCAAGAGACTGCTGAGACTCTGTCTGCTGCCGCCAGCCTTGGACCCTAGCTTCTAGGGACCCCCGCCAAGTTCCAGCAGTGGCCAAGCCTTCCTCCTGAGATCTCTTGTTAAATGTAAAAGCATGAAGTCTAAAGATTTGGACTCCAGCCATGTAACTAACACTGTAATTGTAATTTCGATTCTCTGGTTCTAAATGAATATTGTGAGGTCTTGCTTGGGTGCCTTGCCATGACTACTTTGAAATAAACTAAATGAGTTTATGTATGTCAAACCTGAGTATCTCTCTATTAATTATCTAAGATAAAATCCTACACAACAAAGGGTCAGTAAATAGAGGCAATGGATAGGCTCTGGGAGACAAAGATATTGGAACATGTACAAGGACCCCAGTGTTAGAGACACAACCTTGGTTTTGCTAGTGTACAAAAAAAATGTCAATTTGGTCAGTCAAAGTTAGAAAGAACTCTACCCTGTAGAAAGATGAATGACAAGGCGAAAAGCCAAAATCACAATCTTCTGAGGAGAAGACATTATAGGGAATATATTACATTCACATTGTTATAGCTCTATTATTCTAATTTTTCTTATAGTCTTAAAGGAGGCAAGAAAAATTCTTTACAATTTTAAAGATCCATATGCATATCCATGTCCTCTTGTTGAAGGAAGAGTTCTCCCTCCTCATTCTATGTTCCTCATTCTTAGTAAGAATGTATAGTGGTAACAGTTGTAGAAGAAAGAGCACATAGAGGATATCATCCCAAGAAGCCTCGACATGTAAAATACTAAAAGCCTTAAAATTAAAAATATATATATTAGATAACTTTTGGTATATTCAGTTGTGCACAATCTTAATTTCAGATAAGAAAATTAAGAATATTTAAAAGCAGGAAATTCAGGCCATTTAGATTGTACATTTGTTGCTATCAATTATAGGATCCTTCAAGGTTAAATTATTGTTGTTGTTGTTAGGTGCTGCTGAGTCAGTAACCTATGTACAACAGTAACCCTATGTACAACAGAACAAAGCACTGCCCGGTCCTCTGCCACCTTCACAATTGTTATGCTTGAGCCCATTGTTGCAGCTACCATGTCAATCTATCTCGTTGAGGGTCTTCCTCTTTTTTGCTGACCTTCTACTTTACCAAACATGAGGTCCTTCTCCAAAGACTAGTCCCTCCTGATAACATGTCTAAAGTACGTGAGACAAAGTCTTGCTATCCTATCTTTTAAGGAACATTCTGGCTGTTCCAAAACAGATTTGTTCATTCTTCTGCCAGTCCATGGTATATTCAATACTCTTTGTCAACACCATAATTCAAAGGCATCTATTCTTCAGTCTTCCTTATTCATTGTCCAGCTTTCACATGCATATGAGACAATTGAAAATACCCTGGCTTGGGTCAGGCACATTGGCCCTCAAGTGACATCTTTGCTTTTTAATACTTTAAAGAGTGCAGTAGATTTGCCCAATGCAGTATGTCGTTTGATTTCTTGACTGGTTAAATTATTAGAACAATTATAATTTAGATAAAAAAAACTACCGCCAGTAATCCTTCTGAGACTAGCATTTGATTATCCAGATCACAGGGCATGTGCTTGGCAGTTTCTTTTCAATCCAGCTATTTTAGTACTTTGTAAGGGTTCTGCTATGGAAAGTCACCTTGGCTCCTTCTATTGGGGGCCCACCACTGTTTCTGTTCAGCCTGGTTCTGCTTGATCAAGGTCCTAATTAAATGCATTGAAACTGAAGGCATAACTATTCACTAAAGATGCATCCCTATCAAACTTGAATAATTAGAATTAAACAATCTTTATTAATAAAGGCTAGGTTAGCCTGAGACCAGAAGAACTAGATGGTGCCCGGCTACAACCGATGACTGCCCTGACAGGGAACACAACAGAGAACCCCTGAGGGAGCAGGAGAGCAGTGGCATGCAGACCCCAAATTCTCATAAAAAGACCAGACTTAATGGTCTGACTGAGACTAGAAGGACCCCAGAGGTCACGGCCCCCAGACCTTTTGTTAGCCCAGGGCAGGAACCATTCCCAAAGCCAACTCTTCAGACAGGGATTGGACTGGACAATGGGACAGAAAAAGATGCTGGTGAAGAATGAACTTCTTGGATCAAGTAGACACTTGAGACTATGTTGGCATCTCTTGCCTGGAGGGGAGATGAATCTGGCTATGTGAGGTATAACAAAGTGAGATAACCTCTTCTTTCCCGCAAGCCTTTGGGAGCTGATGGATTGATCTAAACAGGTAAAACTGGCAGAAAGTCTGAAGTTTTGCTGGTGGAATGTACACGAAATGAGAGAGTGGAGGGAAGGAGCGGGCTGTCTCTTTAGTGGGAGAACGATTAAGAGTATATAGCAAGGTGTTTATAAATTTTTATATGAGAGATTGACTTGATTTGTAAACTTTCACTTAAAGGACAATAAAAATTAAAAAAAAAATAAAGGCTAGGTTGTGGTCTTCAGTTACTTGAAAGTATCTCGATCGTTTCTTTTTGACAGAGATAAAATGGAAAGAACACATTCCTAGTGCGTGAACCCTGAAACTCAAGTTGTAGACAAGGGATGGGAGAGCCTATGTAGAGATGTATATGGGGTTTGGACACACAGATTGAGATGTCTGCATGTTTGCATTTGAGACCACTCAGGATGTGGTCTAGAGACAAAATGGAAAGAATACTACCCTTTCCATTTTTGGCAAGCCAACAACCTTTGTTTAAATTCTTAGGTCAACATATGGATCTCTAAATTCTTTTTCCTTTTGTTTCTTCAGTTTTTCCCTTTCTTCCAATTATTGAATAGTTATTAGCTTAGCTTTTCAAGAAATTTTCATTTATGTACGTTTTCATTGTCTTAGGGTTGCTTTATAATCTTCAGCTTTTGCTAAATACGATGCTTTGACAACCAGATTATTTTCTGGTCTTGTCTCCAGTAGTTTCTTTCTTTTTCCAGTTCTTATATTTCCTGATTAATTATACCCTTAGATAAAGTCTATCTGTTGAATTATCTACTTTTTTGTTATTTAAATTTCTACTGTGGTGTACTACATATGCGCATAATTTAAGTATATTTTCAAACCAGAAAAGTAACTTTTCTCATCTTAAATGATTAATATGAACATAATACTCAAGCACCACAAAGCTCTCTACATTACTCTATATTCCCTTTCTAATTTTGAATCAAGCACTGAAAATTAGTTTTATAGGGTAACATTTCATATCAATTTAGCTAGCATATTTTCATTGGACCTCTAGGCATTGGTAGGAAATAAAAGGTCTGAAATGAACTGATTGTGGTGGACAAACTTGTAGAATCTGGCTATGTGAGGTATAACAAAGTGAGATAACCTCTTCTTTACCACAAGCCTTTGGGAGCTGATGGACTGATCTAAACAGGTAAAACTGGCAGAAAGTCTGAAGTTTTGCTGGATATGTGGCAATGTTTGTGGTTATTGTTCTATGCCATACAGTTGGTTCCCACCCATAGCAGCCCTATGTACAACAGAACTAAACACGGCTCCGTGTCCAAAGTATATGACATGAAGTCTCGCTCTCCTCCATTCTAAGGAGCATTCTGACTGTACTTCCAAGGCAGATTTGTTTGTTCTTCTGGCAGTTCATGGTATATTCAATATTGTTTATCAACACCATAATTCAAAGGCATTGATTCTTCTTTGGTCTTCCTGATTCATTGTCCAGCTTTCACATGCATATGAGACAACTGAAAATACCATGCTTAGGTCAGGCATACCTTAGTCCTCAAAGTTACATCTTTGCTTTTTAACACTTTAAAGAGTCTTTTGCAGCAGATTTGCCCAGTGCAATACATTGCTTGATTTCTTGACTGCTGCTTTCATAGGTGTTGATGAAACCCTCGATAACTTCAATCTTTTCTCCATTTATCATGATGTTGCTTATTGGTCCAGTAGTGAGGACTTTTGTTTTCTTTATGTTGAGGTGCAATCCATACTGATGGCTCTGTGCTTTAAGTTCTCTTCTCTTTCAGCAAGCAAGGTTGTGTCATCTGTATATCACAGGTTGTTAATGAGTTTTCCACTAATCCTGATGCTGCATTCTTCATCGTGTAGTCCAGTTTCTTGGGCTGTTTGCTGAGCACATAGATTGAATAAGTAAGGTGAAAGGATACAACCCTGACGTACACCTTTCTTGACTTTAAACCACAAAGTATCCCCTTTTTCTGTTGGAATGACTGCATCTTTGTATATGCACATGTTTCTCGTGAGCACAATTAAGTATTCTGGAATTCCCATTCTTCACAATGTTATCCACAATTTGTTATGATCCACACAGTCGAACGCCTTTTCGTAGTCAGTAAAACACAGGTAAACATCTTTCTAGTATTTTCTGCTTTCCGCCAAGATCCATCTTACATCAGGGATGGTATCTTTTTTTTTTTTTTAAATAATTTTTATTGAGCTTTAAGTGAACGTTTACAAATCAGGTCAGTCTGTCACATATAAGCTTATATACACCTTACTCCATACTCCCACTTACTCTCCCCCTAATGAGTCAGCCCTTCCATCTTTGTATTCTATGTCCTCTTCTCTGAATCTCACTTGAACTTTTGACAGTTCCCTGTCGATGTATTGTTGAACTGCTTTTAAATGATCTTCAGCAAAATTTTACTTGTGTGTGATATTAATGATATTGGTCAATAATTTCTGCATTCTGTTGGATCGACTTTCTTTGCAATGGGCACAGTCGGTTGGCCAGGAAGCTGTCTTCCAAATTTCTTGACATAGATGAGATGAGTGAGCACTTCCAGTGCTGCATCTCTCTGTTGAACCATCTTATTGGATACTCTGTCAGTTCTCGGAGCCTTGTTTTTCTTCACTGCCTTCAGTGCAGCTTCGACTTCGTTTAGTACCATAGGTTCTTGATCATGTGTTACCTTCTGAAATGTTTGAACGTTGACCAATTCTTTTTGGTACAGTGACAGCGTGTATTCCTTCCATCTTCTTTTGATGCTACCCGCTTTGTTCAGTATTTTACACTGTAGAATTCTTCAACATTGCAACTTGAGGCTTGAATTTTTTCTTCAGTTCTTTCAGCTTGAGAAATGCCAAGTGTGTTCTTCCCTTTTGGTTTTCTAATTCCAGGTCTTTGCACATTTCATTATAACACTTTACTTTGTCTTCTTGAGCTGCCCTTTGAAATTTTCTGTGCAGTTCTTTTACTTCATCATTTCTTCCTTTCACTTTAGCTACTCTATGTTCAAGAGCAAATTTCAGAATCTCTTCTGACATCCACGTAGCAATGTTAAAAAAACCAAACCCATTGCTGTCGACTTGATTCCGACTCATAGCAACTCTTTAGGATAGAGTAGAACTGCCCCATAGAGTTTCCAAGGAGTGCCTGGTATATTTGAACTGCTGACCTTTGTGGTTAGCAACTGTAGCACTTAACTTCTATGCCACCAGGGTTTCTGTAGCAATGTTAGGAAGCTAGAATTTGGCAAATGGCAAATAGTGTTGCTGGGATGTGGGCTATGGTTGTTGTCAGGAAATATGAGGTAAAAGGGTATAAGATGGTAACTAGGAGCTGGATTCTCTAAAAGAGCAGTCTGAGTCAAGTACCAAAGAAGCTAAAGAAAAGGGTGGGTACAGGCACTAGGGCCACAGCCTGGGTGGAACCCAGTGTCCTGTCGGCTGTTCTGGGAGGCTGGAGCAACTTTTAGTCATCACTTATCGCATGGGGAGAGGCTTGTGGAAGGCACTGAATACAAATATTTTTACTTCACAATTTTACCTGGTTAGTTATCCCACCACTTAAACTGTTTTCTGCTATTTCTCTTTCATGTTCACAGTGACTATTTGTAATCTGTAAAGGCACAGATTAGCATTTTGTTCCCTACTACAGTTTCTATTCTCATTGCTCGGTCCTCATAAAGTGGTAAAACCACAGACATATATAATCAGTTTTCTCAGTGACACATTTTGTTGGAGCATTTTTATAGATTGCATTGACTGCCAAGTTTATTATGGGTAAAAACAAAAAAAAAACAAACTCACTGCTGTCGAGTCGATTCTGGACCCCTAGCGACCCTATAGGACAGAGTAGAACTGCCTGATAGAGTTTCCAAGGAGCGCCCGGTGAATTCGAACTGCTGATCTCTTGGTTAAAGCCGTAGCACTTAACCACTACACCACCAGGGTTTCCTTATTATGGGTGTGCAAATATAAATTGATTAAGAAATGATTCAAATCTTGTTTTTGCAATTCAAAGTGTCCAGGGTGACACAAGGTAGTTTGCATTTAATTAAAAGTAAAAAGCATCCTGTGTAGAAAATTCGACTAAAATAAAATTCTGAGATCATAACCCTGTGGCAGTTTATTGCCAAGCAAATGAAAAGGTTGACAGTGCTACATTTGGGTTCTCAGAGTAAGTGAATTTTATTTCCACTCATAGATTCAGACAGACCACATAGGTAAACGGAGATAGAAGTCAAGAAGAAAAAACAAACACACAAACAAAAAAACAATTTTGCCTTAGCTATCTATGTACACACTTCAGACAGTGTGAGTCAACTCAGTATTCTCATAACTTTGTGTGTGGCTACAAACCTAGAGAAAAACAGCTCTTTGATAGGTTTAGAGCATCGCTTTGAGTAACGTTCAGATAGGTAAATGTCAGCTGAACCAGAATATTTTCTCATCAACCCCAAAGGTATTAACTGGTGGCTAATTAGTTCTAAGGAACCAGGGGGTGCAGTGGCTTAAAAATTTGGCTGTTAACCAAAAGGTTGGCAGTTGAAACCCAACAGCCTTCAGTGGGAGAAAGATTTACAGTCTTGGAAACCCTGTAGGATAGTTCTACTCTGTCGTACAGGGTTACTATAAGTCGGAATCCACTCAACAGCAATGGATTTGGGTTAATTAGTTCTAACTCTTGGCCAAGCAGAACTCAGGATTTGCTCCCTTTAAGGTTTCGGAGGAAATAGGGAACAATCTTGCCTGTAATTATCAACAGTTTCTTAGGCTCAATCACAGAAATATTTTGTTTAACATGGGACAAGAGATAACATTAATTGGAATGGGAAATAAGAAAATGTTGGTATTAACATATATTCTTGAGGATGGGTTTCCATGCTGTCAAAAGATGGACAAAGTATACTGGGAAAAATCTTATTTTCCAATTCCAATTTAAGGTTTGTTTTTCTAAAATACCTCCCCTTTCATGGTCAGCTTTGGCCTACGTTGTAAATGAAGTATTTGGTTACTCCAGTCCAAAGATATCACTCTTATCAACTCTTAAGCATTTATTGCCTCTATATAATCAAGTCACCTTAAAATCATACTAATTTTTTATATCATACGAGAGATTTCCTGTTAGTCTTATCACACCCCCCACTACATTGTAAGCCCCTTGTAGGGAGCAGTGTGGATTTGTGGCCCTTACTAAGTGTAAGGCTCTGGTCTAAGTGCTTTGCAAATATTAACTCACATAATTATTAATCTTCATATGTTCCACAGGATGCAGCACAGCACGTAGGAGACATAAAATATTTGTGGAATGAATTTTGTACCATTTGAGCATTTCCCAGAGACTCTGGCTGTTATTCTGGTTGGAATGTTATAAAAGGACCAGGTTACTGTGTTGTTGGTATGTTGTTAGGTGCTGTCAAGTGCTTCAGACTCATAGCTACCCTATGTACAACAGAACGAAACACTGCCCACTCTTGTTCCATCCTTACAATCACTGCTAAGTTGGAGCTTATTGTTGTAGCCACTGTGTCAATCTATCTCATTGAGGTTCTTCCTCTTTTTCACTGACCCTCTACACTGCCAAGCATGATGTCCTTCTCCAATGACTGGTCCCTCCTGATAACATGTCCAAAGTATGTGAGATGCCTTGCTTCTAAGGCTGTACTTCTTCCAAGACAGATTTGTTCATTCTTCTGGCAGTCCACGGTATATTTAATATTCTTTGCCGGCACTGTAATTCAAAGGCATCAATTCTTCAATCTTCCTTTTTCATTGGCCAGCTTTCACATGCGTATGAGTTGATTGAAAATACCATGGCTTGGATCAGGTGCACCTTAGTCCTCAAAGTAACATCTTTGCTTTTCGAAACTTTAAAGAGGTCTTTTGCAGCACGTTTGTCCAATGCAGTATGTCATTTGATGTCTTGACTGCTGCTTCCATGGGTATTGATTCTGAGCCAAGTAAAATGAAATCTTTGACAACTTCAATCTTTTTCTCTCTGTTTATCATGGTGTTGCTTATTGGTCCAGTTGTGAGGATTTTTGTTTTATGTTGAGGTGTAATCCATATGGAAGGCTGCAGTCTTTGATCTTCATCGATAAGTACTCCAAGTCCTCTTTGTTTTCAGCAAGCAATGTTGTGTCATCTGCATACGGCAGGTTTGAATGAGTTAATGAGGGGTTACACTAGGGAGACTTGATGAGATGGATTGACATAAGAATTCAAACATACCAAAGATCACGAAGATGGCTGAGGAACAGCAATGTTTAGCTCTGTTACACGTAAGATGCCATGAATTGGAGGCCACTCAATGGCAACTAACAACAACACTCTAGGGAAACACCTTGGGGCAAAATTGGACACTTCCCCAAACTTCCATCCAGTAGATTCCAATTCATGGCAAGCTGCTGTGTTACAGAGTAGAACTGCTCCATAGGCTTTTCTTGGCTGTAATCTTTACAGAAGCAGATCACCGGGCCTTTCTTCTGGAGCCGGTGGGTGGGTTGAACTGTCAAGCTTTATGTCAGCGGTTGATTGCACCACCCAGGCTGCAACTTAAAGGAATCTTTTATTTTAAACACATTTGAGCCAAATTTCCAGTAAGAGAACAAAGAAGGAAGATATTTCGAAATGACAGTGACTCAACACAGTGAAGGTTGTCCTTTCTATGTATGGCACCAACTGTCAACTCTGAGAAGATGGAGGGAAATGAAAGGCTAGGGAGCTGGGTGGCTGGGACAGAAGACCTCCAAGTAACAGGAGGAAGGGGGTAAGACACGGTATTTGGAGGCGGGGCCGACGGCGAGGAGGGCCGAGCCGGCTGGGGCGGGGCGGGAGCCGTCAGGACCAGACAGCAGGGTGGGGCGGGGCCGGCCGGGGAGGGGCGGGGCCAGACGGGACCTGTCAGGGCGGGGCGGGACCAGTCGGGTCGGGGCCGACGGCGGGGGTGGGCAGGGACGTCGGGGCGGACCGGGGCGGGGCGGGGCGGACCGGGGCGGGGCGGGGCGGGGCGGGGCGGACCGGGGCGGGGCGGGGCGGACCGGGGCGGGGCCGGCGGGGCGGGGCGCGCGGCGGCGCCGGGAGGCGATGGCGGCCGACGGGGACTGGCAGGATTTCTATGAGTTCCAGGAGCCGGCCCGGAGCTTCCGGGACGAGGAGAACTGTAACGCGAGCCCCGAGGCAGGGGCCGGGGCAGGGGCGGGCGGGGGAGGTATCGGCTTCCCCGCGCTGGCCCGCAGCTTGGAGGAGAAGCTGAGCCTGTGTTTCCGGCCGTCGGGCGCGGGGGCCGATCCCCCGCGGGCGGCCGTGCGGCCCATCACGGAGCGCAGCCTCCTGCAGGGGGACGAGTGAGTGCGGCCCCTCCTTCCCCTCCCTCCCTCCCCCGTCGCCAGGTCCGCAGCCTCGGCGGGACTTCGGCGCAGGCTCCTCCCCGCACCCCCTTCCGCCTCCATGGACCAGGAGTCCCCGCCCCCTGCTCTTCCTCCCGCTTCCACTGCGCCTCCGGCCTCTGCAGCCCCTGCGAGCTGGGAGATCAAATCCCGGGTCCCCGCCTCCCACGCGGCCTCGACGCTCCGCCGCTGCCCCTCCGTCCCCTCTTTCATAGAAAGGAAGCCGGTGTTTGGTTTAGAGGGAGCCTCCTTGTACCCAGCCCGTAGTGAGAGACCGTCCCCACTGGGGCACGTGTGTCGCCATTCATTCGGTCAAAGAGCAGTTACTAAGCTCCTGCTAAGTGCCAGGCAGTGCCTCGCGCTAGGAATACAAGATGACTGGACACTGTCTTTCTAAAGTAGGACACAGCCTAGGATGGGAGATTGATTTGAAAACACATGATTCGTATGGTCTGAAAAGTGCTGTAATGGATATGTGCGCAAAATACGGGCGATCTAAAAGATGTGTGGGGGAGAGTCAGGAAAGCCTTCATAAAGAAAGCTGTGAAAACTGGATCCAGGTGAATGTGCAGGAGTTCGCCTGGCAGGTGAAGAAAGGTTTGGCGTTCTGGGCTGATGATATCCCACGTTTAAAAGTACTAAGTGTGAAACAGCACTTATGCCATAGGTATTTATTGGGCCCTGCAGAGTGTCCAGGTAGAGTGCAAGCTGCCGCAGAGGCTAAAAGGAAGGGCTCTGGATATTAATGGCAAGGATCTTACAGTGTGGTGGGGAGGCCAGTGCATAAGCAGTGGGAAGAGCCACCTAAATGCAAAGATAAGAAATTCACAGTGATTTATGAGAGCTGGGGAAGAGGCAACAGCAGAGCTCCTGGAGCACTTTATTTGACCACCCTGACCCCCAGTTATAATGTGGTGGAGTAAAAGTTGTAACTACAAAGCGGCGTTTTACCTCAGAAGATGGTCAAAAGTGAGAGCTCAGAAAGTGAGCATATTGTATATACATGGGGAGAGGAGCTACTGGAGAGGCTGAAGGTAAAATTAACGGAGTGAGGACTGAGGATGTGGGTAGGGATGGTTTTCAGAGCATTGGTGGGGTGGAGAGAGTAGAGATTAGGGAACACAGTCTCTCTCAGAGAGGGAGAAGGATCCATGGCACAGAACGGTGTTCCAGCATGATGGCTTCGGTTTCCTCTGTGAACGAGGAGATAGACCAGGGATGAGGTAGGGAACTTGAGGAGAGTTGGAAACGGGCTTGTAAACAGTGCTAAGCAGTGTATGGCCCAGCTGTACTTGGAGACTATATATATATACTTTTAGTTGTTAAATACATTTTAATTTTTAGAGCAGTTTTAGGTTTACAGAAAGATTATGCAGAATGTTGTTAAAAAAAAAAATTTAAGAATGTTGTTAGGTGCCGGCAAATAGATTTCAACTCATAGTGATCCCATGTGACAAAATACAGCTGCCCCCATAGGGTTTTCTAGGAGCAGATTCCCACTCACACTTTGAACCTCCAAACTTTTGGTTAGCAGCCAAGCACTTAACTGCTACACCACCAGGGTTCCTTATGCAGAAAGTACGGAGTCCAAATACACCCCATAGGCATTGTTTTTTCTATTGTTTCTATCTTGCATTCCTGTGGTATATTTGTTACAGTTGGGGAACCATCACTGATATGTTATTAGCTGAGTCAGTGGTGTTTTGTGGTAGAAATCTCACCTTCCAGGCCAGAGCCTTCAGTTTGATTCCCAGCCAGTGCACCTCCTGTGGACCTACCACCCATCTGCCAGTGGCGGCTTGCTTGTTGCTGTGATGCTGAGCGGGTTTCAGTGGAGCTTCCAGACTAACCCAAATTAGAAAGAAAAGGCCTGGTGATTGATGCCCAGACAGTCACTGGAAACCCTACGGATCACAGCAGTCTAATCTTTAACCCATCATAGAGATGGAGTAGGACCAGGCAACATTTCATTTAGTTTACATTAGGGTTCACTGATTGCATTGTCCAGCCCTATGGGCTTTGACAAATGCGTAATGTCATGTGTCACCATTACAATATCATGCAGAATAGTTTCACTGCCCTAAAAATGCCCTGTGCTCTGCTTATTCATCTTTCCACCCTTCCCCCTGAGCCCTTGGCCACCCCTGATCTTTTCATTGTCTTTCCGTTTTGGCAAAACTGTATGTTTTTACTGATACATCTTCACAGTGTTCTGCCCAGGCAGAGGAGAAAAAAATTTATGATGGATTTTATGCACACAAATATGCATGCTGTCAACAACAAAGATGACAGTTTTGGAATCTATTCCGAAAGAAAAAATAGCTATATATGTGTAGATGTACCTGCCCTGAATCGCTAGAACTCACAACGTATTCTGGATTTTAAAATTTACTACGTATCAAGAGTTAACATACTCAAAACACATCAGTGGTTTGTATGTAGACAATTAGAGGTTCCTGTTTTTGCCTCACAAGTACTGTCTGGAAGCAGTCTGTTTTAAGCCTTTGTTTAGATCACAGGTTGATGTGAAACTTAAAATATTTTGTTACGTTCGAAAACAGTTTTTAGTAGATATATTCCTGGTAGTACACATCCCTCGATTTGGTACATAAGAAATTTCTTTTTCTCTGTTCAGGGCCTGGGGCTGGTCACCATGGTCATTGTCCCCTTTCCAGTGCCTGAATCTGTTTGATAGAGCCCATCATGCTCCTTTCACTAGAGATTTAGAATTCTTTTTCTCAGATATTCCCTTGCTTTAGGGCATTTTAAGGAATCCTGCTGAGTCAGTGGTTAAGCACTGGGCTGCTGACTGAAAGGTCCACTGTTCAAACTCACCTAGTGGCTCTGTGGGAGGAATACTTGGCTATGTGCTTCCGTAGAGATTACAGCCAAGAAAGCCCTATGGGCTCACTATGAGTCAAAATCCGCTCCATGGCACCTAAGGACAACAACAACAGGGCACTTTATTTAACTGTTCTGAGTCCAGCTTTAGTTTTGGTTAGATACAGAGTGTACTTATCTACCAAGGCTTTACTTTAGAAGGGTGTCTTCAGGATTCAGTGTTGTCAGACTTTGACCTCCCTAGAGCTGTTGTTTGTGATTGGTTGTAATATGTACATGATAAGCATGGAGACAGTTCATGTCTTGACTGGAGAATTCCAAAAATCTTTCAGGTAAGTTGGCCCTGTGTCCTTCCAGTTGCAATTGTTTTGGTCTTGGTGGAGATGAAAACCAAAACTCATTGTCGTGGAGTCTATTCTGACTCATAGCGACCCTATAGGATAGGACAGAGTAGAACTGCCTCATAGGGTTTCCAAGGAGCACCTGGTAGATTAGAGGACTGTTAATTGTTCTTTATTTTCTTAGAAGATCAAATTCACCCACAATGCCTTCTTCTAGGTAAAGTATTCCATTGCGCTTGTCCTTTTTTTGATAGTCTCATTTAAGAAGGAGCAGGCAAGCAGACAAAACAAAACCCAGAAACTATGGACTATTTTCACCTGCTAGACTATCCTACTGACTTTCATGACCAGGGTTTAGATATGCAGTCACTGCCTCAGTATTTGAAAATTTCAGCCAGGAAAGTGTGGACCAGAAACCCGGCAAGGTTAGCAACCCAGAGGCCTTAACATCTTTTCCTGGCACGTTGGCATTAGAGGAGACCTGATTCCAACAGAGAGGAGAATAGAAATGAGCTGTGCGAATGGGGATTTGCTGGGTAAACGAGATGGTTTTCAAGAGCTTCTTGAGTTCACGTTTTTAGCGAGGCTGAATGTGCGTTCCAAAGGCAAACGTCTTTTGGGACTTTATGATTTGGCAGTTGTGGTCCCATGGCTGCTGCTTTTTAGCACTAAATCCCTATTCATTAAATCAAGTATGCTGCCTCACTATTTTAAAATCTTGTATTCTTATTTTTATGTGCCCATTGTATCGTATTTGTTTTCCAGTGGCTTACACTTGGAAAAATTCCAACCAGTTATTGAATTGCTTATTCACAATTGTTGACATTAGTTGCTGTCAAGTTGATTCCGACTCATAGCAACCCTGTATATGCAGAGTAGAACTGTGCTCCATAGGGCTTTTGTGGCTGAGACCTTTTAGAAGCAGATTTCCAGGCCTGTCTTCTGAGGCACCTCTGGGTGGGTTTGAACTCCCAGCCTTTCGCTTAGTAGTCCAGCGCGTAACCATTTGTGCTGCCCAGGGACTATTCACAATTAGATACCCATTATAATTTTCAGATTTTTTTTTTTCTTATGACATCCATTTGTATACCTCTAGCCTTTAAATTATGGTGTTGGCGAAGAATATTGAATGTCATGGACTGCCAAAAGAGTGAACAAATCCGTCTTGGGAGAAGTACAGCCAGAATGCTCCTTAGAAGTGAGGATGGCGAGACTTTATCTCACATACTTTGGACATGTTATCAGGAGGTACCAGTCCCTGGAGAAGAACATCATGTTTGGTAGTGTAGAGGGTCAGTGAAAAAGAGGAAGACCCTCGAGATGAATTGACACAGTGGCTGCAGTAATGAGCTCAAGCATAACAACAATCACGAGGATGGTGCAGGACTGGGCAGTGTTTCGTTCTGTTGTACATAGGGAAATGACTCTACGGCGCCTAACGACAACAACAGCCATGAAATAGCTTTTATGTGTAGTGTTTAACTTTACTTGCCCAATGATTGAGATACATCTCATTTGTATCTCCGAACTCTGTTTTTGTCATACAACTTCATGTTTTATTACGCTGATTGTTACTTTAGTACTGAAACCTGAATTTCAGTCACGAAACTGGAGCTTGTTGTCCATATCTGGTGTGTTTGAGACTTTCCTCAATGCAACTCATTTGAATCAATACTTAGAGTAATAGAGCTAGAGGGAATGTCTGCTATTCTTGTCCAAGCCTCTCATTTTATAGAAGGGTGGCTGATACCTAGACAGGTTAAGGGGCTTGTCCAAAGACTCTTTGTTTACAGAAGAATGGAGACAGGAGTCTGTGTTTCCTGAATCTCAGTCAGGTGCCATTTTCGTTTTACCCTACTGCTGCCCCAAACTGCCATTTGATAATAAGGTAGGGTAATTGCAGTGGATATTTCATTGCGAAGTCTGTCTCTTTCTCCTTTCATTCATTTCTGTCTTAGTTGTTAGTTTATTATATTTCAAATTAGATTTAAAATCCCTGTCTCTACTCGCATTGAGCCTGAATAGGGGTACTTTTCTTCAGAAAGTATAACACGTCTTTGGTTAGAGAGAGATTATTGACTTTTATGAAACAGTCTATATGTTTGGAAGGAGCCCTGGTGGTGCAGTAGTTAAATGCTTGGCTGCTAGCCAAAAGCTCAGTGGTTTGAACCCACCAGCCCCTCCGTGGGAGAAAGATGTGGCAGCCTGCTTCTGTAAAGAGTACAGCCTTGGAAACCCTATGGCAGTTCTACCGTGTCCTGTAGGGTCACTACAAGTCCGAATAGACTTGATGGCAAAGTTTTTTTTTTAATATGTTTGAAAGTTACAGAAAGAAAAGTGTAAAGTATGGTGTGGCTGCTACCTGTGTGGCCTGGAAACATTACTTGAACTCTCTGTGCCTTGGTTTCCTCATCCATAAAACAGGTAATAATGCATCCTACCACATAATATTGTTTTTAAAGATTAAGTGAGTTGATATATGTAAATTGCTTATGACAGTGCTGGCACACAGTACAGTTGAAGTGTTCGCCATTATCATCAGTAGTAATAGTTTGTAAACATCTAGGAGCTGGGCACATACTGACTTTGCGAGTTTCCTACGCTACCTTTCCTGAGGACTTGTCAGCCCAGTTATATGATTTCCATTTAGTCTTGTTTATCATGCTGTACTTTGGTGATGTTTTTCTGAGAAACGATGTGCCTTCTGTTTTTCTTCTTTAATACTCGGCGTTCTTCTTCCACGGTAAAACTAGTTGCTGTTGCTTCAGCTCCGACTCATGACGTCCTCATGTGTGTCAGTAGACCTGTACCCCACAGGGCTTTCAGTGGCTGATTTTGTCCAAAGTAGATTCCCAGGCCTTTCTTCCGAGGAGCCTCTGACTGGATCCCTATCTCCAGCCTTTTGGTTAGCCACCGAACGTGTTAACTGTTTGTGCGACCCCGGGACTCCTCTTCCACTGTTATGATAAATGTTTGTTTAATAAAAGACATGTGGAATGTTAATGTTTGTTGATTGTGGTTTTCTTCTTTTTGAGGATTTGGAATGCTCTGACAGATAATTATGGAAACGTAATGCCTGTGGACTGGAAGTCATCCCACACCAGGACCTTGCACTTGCTTACTCTGAACCTCTCAGAAAAAGGGGTAAGTTAGACCAGTAGTTTCTGAACAACTGATTCTGAGAATGGAACTAAGACACATTCATTGTGTTGCCTCTTATTTCCAAGTGTATGAAATTGGAGTGGTTCTGTATTGCAGTTTTGTCTCCCCTGCTATCAACTTGCTAGCACTTTCCTCCAGTTCTTGCCCAGCATGCTCACTTGTGAATATTTAGCTAAATTTCTATCACTTGTATATGACTGGCACCTATCAGCATTTTTTTCCAGCTTGAATAACATTTTTTTTATTGTACTTTAAATGAAGGTTTACAAAGCAGATTAGTTTCTTATTAAGCAGTTAGTACACATATTGTTTTATGACATTGGTTAACAACCCCACGACATATCAACACTCTCCCTTCTTGACCTTGAGTTCCTTATTACCAGCTTTCGTGTCCCCTTCTGCCTTCTGTCTAATCTTTGGCTGAAGGGTGAACCTCAGGAGTAATTTCATTACTGAGCTAGAAGGGTGTCCGGGGGCCATACTCTCAGGGTTTCTCCAGTCTCTGGCCAGTAAGTCTGGTGTTTTTTTTGTGAGTTAGAATTTTGTTCTACGTTTTTCTCCAGCTCTGCCCGGGACCTTCTATTGTGATCCCTGTCAGGGGACTCAGTGGTGGTAGCCAGGCACCATCTAGGTGTACTGGTCTCCGTCTGGTGGAGGCCGTGGTAGTTGTGTTCCACTAGACCTTTGGACTAATCTTCCCCTTGTATCTTTGGTTTTCTTCATTCTCTCTTGCTCTCAAAGGGATGAGAGCAGTGAAGTATCTTAGATGGCTGCTTACAGGCTTTTAAGACCCCAGACTACTCACCAAAGTAGAATGTAGAACATTTTCTTTATGAACTATGTTATGTCAGGTGGGTTAGATATTCCCTGAGACCATGGACCCCACAGCCCTCAGCCCAGTAATTCAGTCCCTCAGGGAGTTTGTGTATGTCTATGGAGCTTCCATGACCTTGCCTTGTACAAGTTGTGCTGGCTTCCCCAGTATTGTGTACTGTCTTACCCTTCACAAAAGTTACCACTTATCTATTGTCTGTTTAGTGTTTTTCCATCTCTGCCTGTCCCCTCCCTTGTAACCATCAAAGATTGTGTCTTTGAATAACACTATTTTGATGTGCTGAGAACACTTAGTGAGAATCCTAGCCTGTGTTTTTTTTTTAAATAATTTTTATTGTGCTTTAAGTGAAAGTTTACAAATCAAGTCAGTCTCTCACACAAAAACCCATATACACCTTGCTATACACTCCCAATTACTCCCCCCCTAATGAGACAGCCTGCTCTCTCCCTCCACTCTCTCTTTTTGTGTCCATTTCACCAGCTTCTAACCCCCTCTGCCCTCTCATCTCTACTCCAGGCAGGAGATGCCAACATAGTCCCAAGTGTCCACCTGATCCAAGAAGCTCACTCCTCACCAGCATCCCTCTCCAACCCTTTGTCCAGTCCAATCCATGTCTGAAGAGTTGGCTTCGGGAATGGTTCCTGTCCTAGGCCAACAGAAGGTCTAGGGGCCATGACCACCGGGGTCCTTCTAGTCTCAGTCAGACCATTAAGTCTGGTCCTATGAGAATTTGGGGTCTGCATGCCACTGCTCTCCTGCTCCCTCAGGGGTTCTCTGTTGAGTTCCCTGTGAGGGCAGTCATCAGTTGTAGCCGGGCACCATCTAGTTCTTCTTGTCTCAGGATGATGTAGTTGCTGGTTCATGTGGCCCTTTCTGTCTCTTGCTAGCCTGTGTTTTAATGTATTGAGGGTGCTGGAAATTAGTACAGAGTTAGCCTTGAATTTAATGGCTTGTTGGACCTGACATGTTGTCAGAAAGCAATGTGTTCCTGTGAATATTGGGGAACCTTTAAAAGACATGTCAGTTCTTAAGGGCTGCCAACTTGTCCTCTCTCAGGCTAATGTTTATGTTGTGGAATTGTAAAGTGAAGATGCCTTGAATCAGAAGTGTGAGCACAGGTGTTGGGACAGTTGGGGTGGGGGTGGGAAAAGGGAAGAGAATTACTTTAAATGGAAAATCGAAGTGTTAGGTTTATTTAAAGCTCATAAGAAACATAGCTAGATTACAATTTTAGGCCCTATTTAAGTTCCTTATCAAATAACAATGTAAACTATGCCAGCTCTTTCTTCTGGCACACTCTCTATTTTGTTAAGTTTAATGGTGTGATTGTTGGGAGTACAGTGCAGTAGGGCTGTCAGTATTTTAAGTAGTATAGGTCATGAAAATGATTTTCTTAAATATATGACTCAGGAAAGCCTCCTACCTATTATTTTCTTGTAAAAGCTAGAATTCTTAATATATTTTCCAGTATTCTGGTGGCTCTAGAATTCTTGCTGCTTCTTTGAATTGTTCACCCTGTAAAGCTGTTTTGCAGACTGACCTGGCATACATTTAGTGACAAGGAACAAAATGAAGTATTTTACACTCTCTGCTTATTTAGATCCTTGCTAACGTTTTTGGGCTTAGTTCAAGTTTCCCTTCTTCTCTGAAAATTCCTGTTACTGTTTTAGCCTCTGTTGATCTCATGGAATTATACAATTTTAGAGTTGGAAGGGACTTTAAAGGACACTTAATCCAACCTCTCACTCGGGGGATCCCCATCCCTAGCATCTGACAGATGGCCATTTAGCCATGGCCTTAGCCCCTGCAGGGGAGGAAAATGTGTTCCTCTTTGTGGGAATCAGTTATGCTTCTGATGGGTGAAGTCTTCAAGGCCTTGTTATGTGTCCCACAGAATTTAACCCAGTTGTCACCTGCATGCTGGTCCTGGGGCTCCCACAGTGCTTTGTCATGTCTGCAGTCGTTACTGTCTTCTCTTACTAACTGGGTCTGTCAGTAGATTGTGACTTCCCCTAGGTATCTTCATATTTGTCATTTTAGTAACTACTACTGTGCTTGGCATATATTGGAAGTGTTTGTTTAATGACCCAACGAATGGCCTCATCAGTGAGACTGTAAGCTCAGAGTTTTTAAAAACCACTCTCTACATTATTTAACATAGTGCCGAATCCACACTAGCCAGTCAGTGAGTCTTTTTTTGTTTGACATACTAAAAAATACCCAAGGGATACTTTCATAGTGTCTTAGTCATCTAGTGCTGCTAGATGTAACAAATACTACAAGTGGATGGCTTTAACAAAGCGAAGTTTATTCTCTCACAGTCCAGTAGGCTGGAAGTCCGAATGCAGGGAGCCCGCTCCAGGGGAAGGCTTTCTCTCTCTGTCAGCTCTGAAGGAAGGTCCTTGTCTTCAGTCTTCCCTTGGCCTGGTAGCATCTCAGAGAAGGAACCTCAGGTCCAAAGGACACACTCTGCTCTTAGCACTGCTTTCATGGTGCTATGAGGTCCCTACATCTCTCTGCTTGCTTCTCTCTTTTATATCTCAAAGAGATTGGCTTAAGACAGAACCTAATCTTGTGTATCTCATCAGTATAACTGCCACTACTCCATCTCAATTCATCATAGTGATTTACAACGCATAGGGAAATCACTTCAGATGATAAAATGGTAGACAGTCATACAGTCGTATAAGGGAATCATGACCTGGCCAGGTTGACAGATATTTTTGGGGGACATAATTCAATCCATGACACAGTTTCCAAGAGAAGTAAATTAGCAGGATGAATACGATAATCTAGTTTCTTTGAGTAAAATGTACATCATCTTGTATTGTTTTTAGACTGTATCTTAGAAATGCGTTCTTTTTTTTTTGCCTTTTGAATGTTATTTTCAATGCCAGAGTGATGGTATAGCCAAGGGTGGAGTTGATTCTGACTCATAGTGACGCCATGTGCAGAGCAAAACTTACCCATAGTGTTTTCTTGGCTGTAATCTTTACGGGAGCAGATGATCAGACCTTTCTCCTGCTGGGTGGGTTAGCAGCTGAGCACTTAATTGTTGCGCCACTGGGGCTCCAAGGGCAGTAATTTGTAATGACTTATTTATTTGTACTAGTACTATTGTAAAAGCCTTATCTGGAAAAACTCAGCACATTGAAGTGATTTTATATTGTGACATAACTATCAGATGATGAATGAATGGAACTGAAATTAGAACTCTCTTCCTCTGGAAGAAGTGGCACACTTAAGTTCCTGAAGAACAAATGGACAGTAAGGACTGTGTAAGAAGCAGCTATATCATTGTCCTAGATAGTCTATTTTCCTGGGAAATTTGTTTTACCTTTGGCCCACTGGGGACCTCTAGTCTTTCCATGACGGAAGTATGAAAATATACCTTTGGAAGAATTGTTTGGATTATTCTAGTTATAAAACAGGGTGTATAGGAAGTTTTTTCCTTGACGGAGGGAGGTTTTTTTTTTTAAATTTTTATTTTGCGTTAAGATGAGAAAAACATTCAGGAAACTTCAGCTTGCTAGATTTCAGTTTTCTACTTTTCTTTCATTGAAGTTTAGGGTGGCACACTTCAAAACTTGGTGGGTCTGTTCTAAAGCATGGCAACTGGTACATTCCAAAATCTTATGTGGGCACATTTTTTCCATTGGACGCATCTTCAGTTTCCTACAGGGAAGCAGCACCACCAGCTCAGGAAGGGGTGGTAGGCATGCTTGGCAATTACTAAGGCACATTTATGCCGAATGGGAGAGTGAATAATGACACCCAGACAGGCAAGGTTAGTTTTCAAAGCCTGAAAGGGATTCCAGCCCTTAGCATATGCCATGTCTGTGGGGAATGGGCTTGGCTCCCTCTCTGGAAGGATGATCTGGGATCATTGTTTCTGTTGTCATGGAAATTTATTCTGATGGCTTATTGGTATCATCTGTGTGTTTTGGCAGTCACCGGAAACCTATTCCGAATCCATTGCTATTCTTGAATGTGCCCATGTGAGTGAAGTCTTCTAGACCACTTTGGTTCAGGAGCATCTTCTGTGTCATCATCTTCCCTTCTATCAGGCATTGCTTCAAGGACAGAGTCCTTGCCTTATGCATCTTTATCTCTTCAAGAATAGAAACAAGAAGAAGACAATAGCATCTTTCTTAAGGATAATTTTAAAACTTTTAATTGTTTATAGGTCAGAAGAGGAAAAATAAAGCTGTGGTTCTCAAGCTACAGCATAAAAGCTTAGAGATAATGAGGATGACTATTAGGTCTGCTTCACATCATCCGCATGCGCTTGTCACCATATTGTGGCACTTTTTTCCACTTCACAATCTCAAAGTAAAATATGCACTCCCATCAAGATCCTAGCACCTTGACCCGCCTCTTTTCTCAGTAAAAGTAAATTATTAAAGGAATAACTGTCATAACTTGAAAAGTAAACTGGAACTATAGGATTTAAAATGAAAAAGCAGTCCTCTGCCCCTTATAGGGTCTCTGTGAGTCAGAATCGATTCAACAGCAATGGGTTTTGATTGCTGCTTACCAGAGACAACCACTATCAACTACTTCAGCTGTTTCTTCTAGTAGATTATATGCTCATACCATTTATTTTTTTATCTTAGTCTTATCCTTTTACTTTCTACCAAAGAGGGTGAGGATTTAGCATCCCAGTCACCAACATTATAATCCTCAAAAAACTTCCCCTTTCCCATTTTCCCAGTATAATTATATCACAATATTTGATTAGTCATCATTCACATTATTTTGACTATTCAGGTATTCACAGTTGACCTACTTCGGTGTATTATGGTTAAATTTCCTCTCTTGTATGTTTTTTGTTCTTGATAGGGTAATAATTGCCCTTTTTTTGTGGTTTACTTAGTTGATAGTTGGTTCACCCAGTCCTCCTCAACAGAGCCTTAAAATTCATTTTTGTACACAGCTAGGTAATCTATCAGCCAATCTCCTCTAAGCCTTTCTTTTTTTTTCTTTTACAGTGCAAATTAGTTTCTCATTTAAAAATTTATACACATATTGTTTTGTGACATTGGTTGCAATCCTCACAATGTGCCTACCCTCCCCCTTCCTACCCCAGGTTCTCCATGTCTATTCGTCTAGCTTTCCTGGCCCTTCTTGCCTTCTTGTTGCTGCTTCTGGGCAGGTGTTGCTCATTTGGTCTCAGATACTTGATTGAACTAAGAAGCACGTTCATTAAGTGTGCCATTGTTTGTTCTACAGGCCTGCGTGATCTTTGGCTGAGAGGTGGACTTTGAGAGTGACCCTAGCCCTGAGTTAGCAGGATGTCTGGGGGCTGTAGTCTTGGAGGTTCCTCTAGTTTCTGTCAGATCATTACATCGGGTCTTTTTTTTGTCGTGAATTTGAATTTTATTCTACATTTTTCTCCTTTTCTGTCTGGGACCCTCTATTGTAATCCCTGTCAAAGTGGTCAATGGTGGTAGCAGGGCACCATCTAGTTCTTCTGGGCTCTCTCTTAGCCTTTCTTGATGCCTTATGCCATAGCAATTCTAATCTGAACTGACTACTTCCTACTCTAGCTTTATAGTGACGATTCTGGGACCTTCCCTTCACCACGAATGCAAGAATTCTTTTCATCTTTCTCTTATAGTGGATCCTGTGTTTTCTTTCTCTTTGGCTTTTCTCCTGGTTTTGGTGGATACACTCTGCAGTAGGTTTTTGAAAAAGGTACAGGAGAGGTAGATTTTTTGAGAACTTGCATGTCTGAGGATGTCTTTATTCTAGGGCTTTGAGTTAGTTCTTTCCAAGTCCAACCCCTGCTGAGAATTTGCATTTCCACCCCAGATATACTGAATCAGAATCTACATTATAACAAGATTCCTAGGTGATTCTTATGTATCATGAATTTTGAGAACCACTGCTGCACTTGTGGTCTCAGAATTGGTACCTAACCAGAAGCATTAGCATCACCTGGGAACTTGATAGAAATGCAAAATTTAGTTTTAAAATAAAAATCTTATATGATTACCAAAACCAAGCCAGACCAGCTGCTGTTGAGCCAGTTCCGACTCATGGTGTCCCATGTGTGTCAGAGTAGAAATGTGCTCCATGGGGGTTTCAATGGCTGTGACCTTTTGGATGTAGAGCAAGGGTCCTCTGGGTGGATTCAAGCCTCCAACCTTTTGGTTAGCTGAGCGCTTAGCAGTCTGTGACACCAGGGGACTCCATATGGTTATAAAGGCATATGTATTAATGTAGACCAAGCCAACAGTATAACGAAGAACCAAAAAGAGCCCTTTATCCCCTCAGTGAAGATAATAAGCACTGTTAACAGTTTTGGTGTACTTAAACTATGAATTATACATATTTATTTTTGGTAGAAATATACAGAACAAAAATATACCAATTCATCGATTTCTACAGGTACAATTCAGTGACATTGGTTATATATTTCGAGTTGTGCCATCTTTTTCCATATCCTTTTCCAAATTATTTTACCAAATTAACATAAAGTCGCTACCCCCTAAACTTCTCATATAACCTTTCAAATTGCTGTTGTCAGTTTGATCCCATATAGATAGTTTTTTAAAAGAGTGCAGTACTCAAGGCAAACATTCTTTACTAATTAAGCTAAACTACTGTTTGGTTTAAAGATGACTTAAGGGGATAGTTTAGGTTTAAGGTTTAAAGATTTCCTCAGGGCAGTAGTTTGGGGAGGGGGGTCCTCCAGCCTCAATGGCACCAAAAAGTCTGGATTCCATGAGAATTTGAAATTTTTGTTCCACATTTTCCTCTCTTTGATCAGGATTCTTCTATGGAATCTTTGATCAAATTGTTCAGTAATGGTAGCCAGGCACCATCCAGAGCTTTTGGTCTCTTGGCAAAGGATGCAGTTGTTCATGGAGGCAATTAGACATTCATTTCACTTTTTCCTGCTATTCCCGACTCTCCTTCCTCTGCTTCTCCAGGTGAATACTGGTTCAATTGTTGTACCTTGGATGGCTACTAGCAAGCTTTTAAGGCCTCAGGCACTACACAACAAACTAGGAGGTAGGATAGAAGCACTGAAAACAATTTAAGGCCAGTTGACTAGAATGTCTTACAAAATCATGCCCTAAAGTTCTGAACAAAGAAAATAAATCCTGTGAGGTGTTTGGTTGTGTATAAGCAGTATCAGCAGCTACTGTCTCTCTCTGCCTTTTTTTTTTTTTTTTTGTAAAAAATATATGATACATCACTGCTGACTCATGGTGACCCTGTGTACAACAGAAGGAAACACTACCTGGTCCTGCGCCATCCTCACGATTGTTGTTATACTTGAGCCCAGTGTTGTAGCCACTGTGTCAATCCATCTCATTGAGGGTCTTCCCTCTTTTTTGCTCTTTCTACTTTACCAAGCATGATGTCCTTCTCCAGGGACTGATACCTCCTGATAACGTGTCCAAAGTATATGAGATGAAGTCTGGCCATCCTGGCTTCTAAGGAGCATTCTGGCTGTAGTTCTTCTGAAACAGATTTGTTTGTTCTTTTGGCAATCCATGGTCTATTCAATATTCTTTGCCAACACTGTAATTCAAAGGCATCAGTTCTTCTTCAGTCCTCATTCATTGTCCAGCTTTCGCATGCATATGAGGTGATTGAAAATACCATGGCTTGAGTCAGGCACACCTTAGTCCTCAAAGTGACATCTTTGCTTTTTAACACTTTGAAGAGGTATTTTGCAGCAGATTTTCTCCTGATGCAATGCGTCACCTGATATCTTGACTGCTGCTTCCATGGGTGTTGATTGTGGATCCAAGTAAAATGAAATTCTTGACAACTTCATTCTTTTTGTCATGGTGTTGCTTATTGGTGCAGTTATGAGAACATTTGTTTTCTTTATGTTGAGGTTTAATCCATAGTGAAGGCTGTGGTCTTTGCTCTTCGTCAATAAGTGCTTCAAGTCCTCTTCACTTTCAGCCAGCAAGGTTGTTTCGTCTGCATATCACAAATTGTTAATGAATCTTCCTCCAACCTTGATGGCCAGTTCTACTTCCTATAGTCCAGCTTCTCGGGTTATTTGCACAACATACAGATTGAGTAAGTGTGGTGAAAGAATACAACCCTGGTGCACACCTTGCCTGACTTTAAACCAAGCAGTTTCCCCTTGCTGTGTTCGAACGACCGCCTCTTGGTCTATATAGAGGTTCTGCCTGAGCACAATTAAGTGCCCTGGAATTTCCGTTCTTCATAATGTTGTCCATAATTTGTGATGACCCACACAGTCAAATGCCTTTGCATAGTCAATAAAACACAGGTAAACACCTTTCTGGCATTGTCTGCCTTCAGCCAAGACCCATCTGACATCAGCAGTGATATACCACATCCTCTCCTGAATCCAGCTTGAATTTCAGGTAGTCACTGTCTCTGTACTGCTGTAACTGCTTTTGAATGATATTCAGGAAAGTTTTACTTGTGTGTGATATTAATAATATTGCCCAATAATTTCCACATTCAGTTGGATCACCTGTCTTTGGTATGGGCACAGATACGGATCGCTTCTGGTCAGTTGGTCGGGTAGCTGTCTTCCAAATTTCTCAGCATAGGCAAGTGAGCACTTATAGCAGTGCACCTGTTGAAACATTTCAGCTGGCATTCTGTCAGTTCCTAGAGCCTTGTTTTTTGCCAGTGTCTTCAATATATCTTGGACTTCTTCCTTCAGTACCAATGTTTGTTGTCAAGTTGGTTAGGTGCCGTCAGGTCAGCTCTGCCTCATAGTGACCCTGTACGACAGAACGAAACATTGCCCAGTCCTGTGCCATCCTCACGATTGCTGTTTTGCTTGAGCCCATTGTTGCAGCCACTGTGTCAATCCATCTCATTGAGGGTCTTCCTCTTTTTCGCTGACCCTCTACTTTACCAAGCATAATGTCCTTCTCCAGGGACTGATGCCTCCTGATAAGAATGATAAACGGAGAAAAGATTGAAGTTGTCCAGGATTTCATATTACCTGGATCCGCAATCAACACCCATGGAAACAGCAGTCAAGAAATCAAACAATGCATTGCATCGGACAAATCTGCTGCAAAAGACCTCCTCAAAGTGTTAAAAAGCAAAGACGTCACTTTAAGGACTAAGCTCTTAGTGTATAGTATATAGTGTACCTTTCTGTGCTTAAAAAAAATTAAACACTTCCAGATACACTAAAGCATCTGTAACATAATAATACAGGAATAAAAATAATGTTTTGGTGCCTGTTGCAAGGTCATGCCCGTTTGTTATTACAAACCATTGTATGTACCTTGAATTTTTAATGTAATAGACTTTATGGGGGTTGGTTTGTAACTATAGCTGTGCAAGAGTGGACAGTCATCACTCATGGACTGCCTGGAACCAGTAATACATATGGTATATGGTGGGTTTCACAGAACATATTGTGGACGTTAAGCAACGCATGACTGGATCTTACTTAATTAAGGACTTGAAAGTAGAACCTGTACTTAAGTGCTTTCAGATTTAGTAACACATCTTTAGAGATTCCTGTCCCTTCGAGTAAAGAGTATTTTTTTTGAGATCCTCTTCAGTCCTTTGCCTGCTTTTTTCTTTTTATTTCTCTCTACCAGTCCTAAATGTATGACTCTGTAGTTCTGAAATTCCTGCTTTTTGTTGTTGTTTGGTGCTGTTGAATCATTTTTGACTCATAGTGACCCCATGTGACTGAGTGAAACTGCCCTGTAGCGTTTTCTTGGCTGTAATCTTTACGGGAGCAGATTGCCAAGCTGTGGTCTTTGGTAAAGAGCCACTGCTGACCAGTGGCAGTCTGGCAGGGAGGGGGCCAGTGGAATAAAGGGCAGCCCTCATCCTCCCTTTGGTACCTTCCAATATTGTGTGACCTAACTAGAACCCAGAAGTCAAGGGAATCTTTTGATGCAGTCTGTAAAGGTCAGTGTCTTGAGGCACAGAACAGAGCGGATAGTGGTAGTGGGACAAACAGAAAATCCCCAACACAGTTCAGCTTCAAGATGTTTGAAACTGTTGTTAGCTACTGTCAAGTCAGCCCCTGACTCAAGTTGACTCATGTTCAATGGAATGAAACGCTGGCAGTCCTGCAGATTGGTTATGGATTGAACAGTTATGATCCACAGGGTTTATACTGGCTAATTTTCTGAAGTAGATGACAGGCCTTACTTCCTAGTTTGTTTTAGTGTGGAAGCTCTGCTGAAACCTGTTCAGCATTATAGCAACATGGATGCCTCCACTGACAGATGGGTGTTGGCTGTGTATGAGGTGCATTGGCTGGGAATCGAACCCGGGTCTCCTACGTGGAGGATGAGAATTCTACCACTGAACCACCAGTACCTCAAGTTTGGAATATATTCTTAGTTAGAAGCAGAGATGTTCAACCTGAAGGGTTAAGTGAGACCCTCATGGACAGATTGTGCTTGCCAGGAGTTGATTACTTGTCTTTTACTCTGAATGTTAGCAGTTAGTTTACAAGTGACCATCTTAATGTTTTCTGTGGAATTTTAACATAGACCAGTCTATGAGATTGTTAACTGCTTTGCTGTTAGGTGCCATTGAGTTGGTTCCGACTCATAGCGAATGTATATATCATAGACCGGAACACCGCATGGTCCTGCACCATCCTCACAATCATTGCTATGCTTGAGCCCATTGTTGCAGCCACTGTGTCAGTCCATCTCCTTGAGGGCCTTCCTCTTTCTTGCTGACCCACTACTTTACCAAGCATGACGTCCTTCTCCAGGGATTGCTCCCTCCTGATAACGTGTCCAAAGTATACAAGACGAAGTCTCGCCATCCTCACTTGTAAGGACCCTTCCGGCTGTACTTCTTCTAAGACAGGTTTCTTTGTTCTTTTGGCATTCCATGGTATCTTCAGTATTCTTTGCCAGCACCATAGTAATTCAAAGGCATCAGTTCTTCTTCCGCTTTCCTTATTCATTGCTCAGCTTTCACATGCATTTGAGACAATTGAAAACATGTTTTGGGTCAGGTGCACCTTAGTCTTCAAAGTGATGTCTTTGCTTTTTAACACTTTAAAGAGGTATTTTGCAGCAGTTTTCCCAGTGCAGTGCATAGTTTGATTTCTTTACTGCTGCTTCCATGGGTGTTGATTGTGGATCCAAGTAAAATGAAATCCTTTACAACGTCAGTATTTTCTTCACTTATCATGATATCACTTATTGGTCTTAGTTGTGAGGATTTTTGTTTCCTTTATGTTGAGGTGTAATCTGTACTGAAGGCTGACATTTTTTGTTGAACATGCCTTTTTTATATTATTATAATATCTTTATTTCATTAAATTTATTTCTTTACAGGGGAATCACTTTTCTATCTTGCTGCTTTTAAGATCTTAGTCTCCGCTGTTCTATAGTTGCACTCTGATGTGTTTAGGTGTGGTTTTCTTTTTGCTAAACTTGCCTTTGCCCCCTATAAAACCAAAAAAAAAAAAAAAAAAGAAACTAAACCTCTTGCTGTGGAGTTAATTCTGACTATAACAACCCTATAGGACAGAGTAGAACTGCCTCCACTGGGTTTCCAAGGAGCCGCTGGTAGATTATGAACTGCCAGCCTTTTGGTTAGCAGCCGTAGCGCTTAACCACCACGCCACCAGGGCTCCTTTCCCCCCCGTCTGCTGTAACTCCCTGTCACTACAACGTGCTAATGGACACCATATTTTTTCCTACTTCTCAGTCAGCTTTTACAGCACTCTTTCTGCCATGGGAGAAAACAGCTAAGAAGGTATCTGTATTGGGCAGTAGGGGAAGTATGCAGCGCCTCAGTGGCTTTATGTTGAATCTATGTTCCTCTTGTTTCTGCTGGCGATGGACTTGTACAGCACTTCACACACGGCCTGGTCTGTAGTTAAGTAAGGCAGTGACTGTAATAGTTCTCCTCTTTCAAGGAAATGCTCTTGTCAGATGCTTTCCTCCACGGGCTCATTTTCCTGGAGACTGACTTCGTTGTGATCTGAATGCCCTGTTTTTAACAGTGTGTATTTTGGCTTTTAGATCAGTGACAGTTTGTTCTTTGATACATCAGATGATGAGGAACTTCGAGAACAGCTGGATATGCACTCCATCATTGTCTCCTGTGTCAGCGAGGAGCCCCTCTTCACTGCAGATCAGGTAGGAGGGAGAGACCCCTCAACAGAAGGAAAAGGGAGTCCGAGCTGGAAAAAGATCTCTTAGTGTGACAGTAGATTGTGGGCTGTGAGAATTTACTTATTTTTCTATGTTTTATGGTTTTGTAGGCTTAACAGGTATCTATCTCTTCCATTAAAAAAAAAACAAACAAACCAGTATATGTTATCTGAAGCAGATGGGATTATGTTAGTTGAGAAAATTTTCTAAAATAGGCATTGTTAAACAGTGCGGCCAGTTACAAAGGGAGGCTTATTGCTTAAACTAAAATATATTGTGATTTCCTACTTTCTTTGGATTTAGCCAGACACGGGCCAATGACGATATATCCCTGTAAAAATTATGTTGTTTCTATAAAACCCTGGGTAAAAGGCATTAGCATTTATTAGAAGTACATGTTTGTGTACCCTAGAAAGAAGTGAACATTATTCTTGTGGAATGCGCTGATAATGCCAGCCTTGTGTTCATTTTAAACTAGTTGAGTCAGCTTTCCCGTTTTCTGAATACTCTTCCCACCTCTGTTGGGTTGTCCCGATGTGATGCAACTTCTTTCTGAAATAAAATGTTCCACGGCCACTCGAATTGTGAATTCCACCAAACGGCATTTTTAGGCTGCAGCGGCAAGGTCAGTGGGGATGTTTACTATGGCAAGGTTGGCAAGAGTACATCAAAGAGAAACCAGGAAGAAGAACGCTGCATGCCCCTTTGTTGTCGTGTCATTGGAGTGCTTTTTAGTCATATTTGTGGTTGGATTGTTCTAGGCTACAAAGAGTGTGGTGCAAAAAGCAAGGTAATAATATATCAGGGCGGTGTCTTGAGGCGTAGCATGGTATTCCAGGCAAAGTGACCCTGAGAGTTCGTTGTCCCTTCAGCAATCTGTTGTAGCACTGTAAGCCATCCCTGTGTTAAAGACTTAGAGAAACGGATTCTGCAGCCTCTGCTGGGTGTCATCGTACTTTGTACAATGTTAGGCCTATTTTGGAAAATCTTCCCACGTTAAGGAGCCCTGGTGGCACAATGGTTAAGCACTCGGCTGCTAACCAGAAGGTCGGGGATCACGGGTGTACTGAGGGGGGTGATGCAGAGGGAGGCATTTGCCCCCAGGTGCAAGTCCAAGGGGGCGTGAGATAAGGCATGGAATGACCATCCTGAGGTGACATAAATGTGAAAGGCAGCCTGACTGAGGCAGCTCGGACAAGAGCGGGGAAGGCGTTTGCACTTGTTACCCTCGCTGTGCCTCTGTCTGTCGGTGGTTCAAACCCATCAGTCACTCCGCGGGAGAAAGGTGTGGCATTCTGCTCCTGTAAACATTACGGCCTTGGAAGCCCTGCAGTGGGAGCAGTTCTCTTCTGCTTGTAGGGTTGCTGTGAGTCGGAATCAACTTGATAGCAAGGGGCTTGGTTTCTGGTTTCTCACTAATTAACAATAAACCTGCTTCAGGTTTACTTTTTTCCCTCACTGTGGACCTGTTCAGCTTGCTGATCGATAAAGCATGTTAAATATGCTTGCGTTATTTTGCTCATTTATTTAATTGTATTTTCTTTAGTAGTTTTTTTTTTTTTTAAACTCTTAGGTCTTATTTTCTATTTATCAAATGGTTTTCTGGCCTTCCTTTAAATTCTTACTGAGTTCTATATTCTGCTCCACTTTTGGACTCTGAAACAGGGCAAGATGCTCTTTAGGAGTTGAGCAACAGGGCACGTCATAGCAGATTTCCTTACTGCTTGAACAGCAGGCGTATTTATGAAAACTTCCTGCTTTTGTGCAGTTATTTTTCTCTTTAAGCTACTACATTTTAAGTCATCTTTAAATATCCCTTTAACTGTCACTGAATTAATATATGAAATTATTTTTCTACTGTTAAAGGAGAGTTTTGCTGGCATAAAGGTGATTTCTTGCTTTATGTGTTAAGTTGTTTACACTTGTATTTTCTGAATTTTATGTCAGTTTAATTAAATAACTTTCGATTAAGCACTTGCATGTGGTTTGTGGTAAACTTTCTGTTATTTGCTTTCTTTTAACTGTAACTTTATGATCTGGTTCTGGAATGTATGGAGTAAGTTCTGTGTGTGTTTATAGCACCATTTATTTCGCAGACACTGTAAGATCTGGTAGGGGCGGAATCATTGTGGGCATGTGAAATCATATTCTGTTTAATTTTGTGTTTAGTACTTTGTAAGGTTTTTTGAAATCTGATGAGCCATGTTCACTCTGATGATGAAAATTTTGATTATTCAGAACACCTGCTCCTGCACACTGTAGATCAATGGAGGATTTCGTACATTTCAATTCCAGTTCCCTTAGGTGAATGCCACGTTACCGATAGATGGTTTTTCTTATGCATAGCTGATTAACAATGGTGTGTATATTTTTGAAGGTTATTGAAGAAATCGAAGAAATGATGCAGGAATCCCCGGACCCAGAAGATGATGAAACCCCCACGCAGTCCGATCGACTTTCGATGCTTTCCCAGGAAATTCAGACCCTTAAGAGATATAGTACAAGCAGTTATGAAGAGAGTAAGAAACCCTACTTAAAACAATGCTCTTTGTGTTTACTGTGTATATGGAACAGATAGTCACACTGTCTCCAGAAAGCTTTGATTCTCACAGGCTATACCCTTCTCTGGCCCTTGAATAATACTCCAGGCATAATTTTGTCATTGCTCAGGGACTGTGTCTTATTCACCTTTAACCCTGCTGCCTATCCCTATGCATAGTGTAGAATAGATACTCAGTCATTATGTGTTGGAGTCCCCGGGCAGTGCAAATAGTTAACGCTCCTGGCTGCTGACCGAAAGGTTGGAGGTTCGACTCCACCCAGAGGTGCCTCAGAAGAAAGGTTTAGTGATCTACTTCCAAAAAATCAGCCACTGAAAGCCCTCTGGAGCGCAGTTCCACTCTGACACACTTGGGTTTGCCATGCATTGGAATTGACTCAACAGCAACTAGTTAATTATTTGTTGAAAATCTTAAGTGGGTGAATCTAGTCTGTCATAGCCCCTATTTGTACACATGGTTGACTACTCTGCAACTGTGGAGAATTTTAGGAACTGTGGATCTGTTTGATACACATCAGAATAATGAGCCATAAAAAGTGCAGCTGGTTATCATGAAAGGTTTCTGAGTAACTGTAACCAGCCCACGGTAATCATGAGGCTGGTTACTGAGTATGCATATAGCCTTTGCCATGTGGCTGGTCTTCCCTTGAAGTGATGGGGTCCTTATCTGCTCAACTCATGCTGTTGCCTAGTTTCGTCTCTGTGATATGACCAGAGGTCTGGAGTTTGGTTGCTGCAGTCCCTTTGGGTTGCTCCAGTGCTACTTTGATTTGCGTGGCTTCCTTTCAACCTGTAGATGATCAACAGGCTGAATTCTTCTGGGTGGTCTGATTTGTCCATGCTGCTGTAGATGTGGGCGTAACGTTGATGAGTCTCTATCTTTTGCATTGATGGGGCGGGGGGGGGGAAGAAAACAGTTGCAGATGAGTTGATTGTGACTCATGGCAACCTCACAAGTGTCAGAGTAGAACTGTGATCCATAGCTCCATAGGGTTTCCAGTGGCTGTGACCTTTCAGAAGTAGATTACCAGGCCTTTCTTCCACGGCATCTCTGGGTGGACGTGAAGCCCCAACCTTTTGGATAGTACTTGAGCACTTAACCATTTGTGCCAACCAGGGACTCATCATGCGAGGGGAAGTGCTGAGAAAAAGCTGAAATGGAGCCTCCAGGGGATATTTTTCCCTTTCATTTCCCTAATCTCAAATAAAAATTCACACATTGGGATGTGTGATTAAATATGTATTCTGTTTAATTCTTTCAGTCTGACTCCTCCTGTCTTCAGAAGTGTGCCAGAACCCTGCTGAATTGCACGCAGTTTCTAATCAGCAGGTAGCTTCTGTACGCTTCCCCTGCTTTTGTGTTTTTTCTTTTTCTTGTATAAGCGTTCTCAGTCTTGCTGAGGTGCTATTCATGAAATGATTGCTTTAAGCAAGTGAACAATTTTGTTAGACTTTTCTTCTCAGTCATTTGAGAAGAGACTTGGCCCACCTGCCCCCAGAGCTATTTGGATCCTAAGAAGACCACGACCAGTCAGTTTAATTGCTAAGAATGAGTTTTGCTCTTTGGTATAAAACACCCTGTTGTGTTCCCCTGAAGCATTTTTGTCTTAATGTCTACTGTGCTTTGTTTTTGGTCACAGGAGTGAAAAGGCTCTCAGTGTCTGAACTAAATGAGCTCCTGGAAGAAATTGAGACCGCCATTAAGGATTACTCTGAAGAGCTGGTGCAGCAGTTGGCCCTACGAGATGAACTAGAGTTTGAAAAGGAAGTGAAAAACAGCTTCATTTCTGTTCTTATTGAAGTGCAAAACAAACAGAAAGAGCACAAAGAAATGGCCAAAAAGAAGAAGAAACTCAAAAACAGCAGCTCTCAGAATGGCAAGCATGAGAAGAGTCATATGCCCGGCACAGTAAGTTATGTTTTGCTGGAGGCACCACCTGCTGGAACGCAGTCCACGGGGTTGCTGGTCCACTGGCCAGCAAGGGCATGGCAGGCTGCACGTGTGCCGAGCACTGTGCTTGTAACCACAGCACCAGACAGGTTCTCTGCAGGACCACCGCTGTGCTCAGCCACCTTGGAAGGTGTTTTCTTGCTGAGGGGTATCATGGATGTCAGGATAATTCAGTACTGGGATGCTTAGGCGGCAAGTAAGTAGACAGAAGACAGGAGAAGACAGAGGATGTATTATAGAGAAGAAGCTAGAACAAGTGCACGTTTTTAGAACGTCAGAATGTTAATAATGTGATTATTTATGTTTGACTGGTGGGCTTATGAATGCTTTTCTTTTTCTTGTGTAATAAGAAATTAAAAGGGGGCTCATTTAGAGGTAGCAGAACTGTGCTGATCCACAAAGCACAGATTGGTTTGTAACCGGTTCCTCCTGGCCTATGAGCGAGGTTAGAATATGAGGATGTTAGCGGGGGTGACGTGACATGAGCTGTTTGGCCCAGTGTGGGGCAGACTAGAATATTACTGGCTGTTGAAAACAAGTCTGGAATCTTTGACCCTTTGTGTAAAGAGCTTTGTTTTCTACTTTTTCATTTTTTCACTAGTGATCCTGTGAATTTCACTTCATCAGACTTCATCATGACCATTAACTGTTGGTTATATGAGATGGATTTCCTTATTGCTCTCATGGCCGTCGCACTTTTCTTTGGTTGGTTGAGGCCTGGTGTGTTGCCACGTTGATTTTGTTTGTATGTGAAGAAATGCTAGTTTTATTTTTAGATTAGATGGTTCCCATTTTTCTAAAGAGAATGTGCTTTTGTAATTCATAGTATTGAAAGCCGGGTGATACCAATGACCACAAACTGGTTATTAAAGTTTGCAGTGATATAAACTCTGTCTCTGATTAAATCTTAATTTATTTTTTCTAAGGAAATAGACTTTACCAGTGAAATAGACCTTCTTAACCAGGTTTGGAAACCCTGGTGGCGTAGTAGCTAAGTGCTGCGGCTGCTAACTAAAAGGTCAGCAGCTCGAATTCTCCAGGCGCTCCTTGGAAACCCTGTGGGGCAGTTCTACACTGTTCTGTAGTGTCGCTGTGAGTCGGAATCGGCTCGAGGGCAGTGGGTTAACCAGATTTGGGTGGAATCCTAGAAAGAGAATGCAGTTTTTAGGTTGCTGGGCCATCAGTGAATGCTTAATACAAACAAAAAGAATCTTGCCAGTTAGCACATTCATCTTACTATTATTGCCTAGGAGTAAATGGAGGTTTTCTTAGATTAATGTCCATTCGTACAGTTGGAAAGACCACAGCTTATAAACCAACTTTAAAAAAATTGTCAGATGTGAGGTACCAAAATGTTTTTGAGAAATGGCAGTATTGATTAAATAATTTTTTGTTTACATTTCATATTTAAGTAAATTGCCCTATTATATGAGTGCGATTAACTAAAATGCTTATTTAAAAAGTTGCAGCACAGTTGGTAATTTCAGGATATCCACTTTTAGGGATTATATGCAAGTCCTTCATTTGTTGGTGTTAAAACTTGGCTGAGAAACATAAGTTTATCCTTACAGGGGTTTAAAGGCTTCTTTTTATAACTCCCACATTTAAAAAAAAGAAAAAAAGTTAGAGTAGATTGGATCCATTGTGTAATTTTTTCATGCTATTTGTATTGAAAAAAGAAATTGGCAAAGAAACATTAGGTCTTAATTGAATTCTCATTATTTTGTCTTAAAAGAGATTGAATGTAACAGTGAATTTTTTCAGAATGTTTGGACTTGTGAAATTGCTTCTTGGTCTACCATTTATGCCCAGACCTTTAATCAGGTCAGTGATGGCAATACTAAGTTTGTGGTACTGGTTCCCTGTATCTTTCATAAAATGTTGAAGATAGACCATCTCATCTGTGACGCAGCAGCTTGAAACCTGGGATTCTAGAAATAGTGGTACCAAAACCAAACCAGTTTTTGTCGAGTTGATTCCGACTCGTGGTGACCTCATATGTTTCACAGTGGAACTGTGATCCCTAGGGTTTTCATGGCTGTGACCTTTTGGAAGCAGGTTGCCAGCCTTTTCTTCCAAGACACCTCTGGGTGGGTTCAAATCACCAGCTTTTCAGTTAGTAGTTGAGTGCTTCACCGTTTGTGCTACCCAGGGACAGAAATAGTGGTAGGTGACTCAGAAGAGCTCTGAAGTGAAATGACAGGTTTAATAAATGGATCTGAAAAGATATTAAACAAAAAAACCCAAACTCACTGTAGTTGAGTCAGTTCCGATTTATAGCGACCCTATAGAACATAGTAGAACTGCCCTGTAGGGTTTTCAAGGTTGTCATCTTCACGGAAATGGACTGCCACATCTTTCTCCCATGGAGTGGATGGTGGCTTCCAACTGCTGATCTTTTGGTTAGCAGCCCACTGTGTGCTCTAACCACTGTACCACCAGGACTCCTTCCAGAAAGATATTGCCTTTCCAGATATTTCATGTAGGTGCAGTTTTGCCAAGGCCTGATATCTATGAGTATCATCAGTGATTCTAATTTAAAAAATGGTGGCCTCTGTCAGAATAGCTTCTGTTTTCATCCTCGTGTCATATGCTGTTTGTTTTTCTAATGACATTAGTCACTTTTTTTTTTTTTTTTGGCCTCCCTTAGACGTTTTGTCTTATTAGCAGGTCTTGAACATTTTTCCTTAATCATGGAATGGATTGATTCATAGAAAACAAAAACAGCAATATGTAGTTAGACTAACACATTACCCATAGTGACTAGCTTGTTCTCTGGTCAAAAGATACACTAATGAAATGTCTGGGTTGGAATGGAATTAAATTCTATTTTGGATTTAGTTTGGGGGACATAGTTTGTTTTAAACTTTTGCCACAATGAAAAAAAAAACGTGGCCTTAGGGATGCTATTTAGAGCATTAGAAAATGCCCTTAGAGTTTGAAAACGTTATTAAATATTAAAGAAAATATTGAATGTCTTATACAAATGAAACATTATCTTGATTTGAGTCCTGATTTTGAAGATAATCCATTCCATGTTGGATAAGATAAAACAAAATTCATTCATTTAGCAAATATTTATTGTCTTCCTTGTGCGAGGTGATGTTCAAGATACAGTAGCAAATAGAACAGACGAGGCCCATACCCTCACAGAACTTACATTCTAAGGAGGAAGACAGGTTATGAACAAGTAAAAGAATGGGTAGATATTGTAATTTCAGGCAGTAATAAATGTTATCAGAAAACAAAAGGCTGGGTGGGATGGTCAAGAGTGATGCTGTTTGAGATAGGGTGGTCACTGTCTTGCTGCTGCTTGTGCTCGGTGATGCAGACACCTCTCCTTTCAACCCTCAGGTTGTAGGAGCATTTGGGGGAATTAGATCCTTTCACTGGGAAATGAGACTCGAGAGCAGAAAACTTTATCCCCTGTGTCTTGTTTTTTAGCATCTGGAGGAACAGAGGGGTAGGGGTAGAGACTGCGATGGCGGAAGGGCACTGTCTACTGATCAATATGGTGACCTACATGGATTTCTTTGAATTGACTGCACCATTCTTCAAAATCATGATGAAGCATTGTTTTCTCCTTTTTAGAACCTTTCTTAATGACTCATCCCCCCTCTCTCCCTCTTTTGGGGTTGCCGTTTCTGTTAGCACTCTCATACTGTATTGCAAATGTTTGTCTCTATGGTGGTTCTCTAAAGAAGGGAGATTTGACTTTATTTTCTTGGTATCTTTAGGTCCAGCATTAGGTATCTAATAGATTTTTGTTGAATAAATGTGTTTCTACCTGACCTTGAACCTTTCTGCGAAGTGCCAAACTATGGAGGCCAAGTGCATATTGATTAAGAACTTTGGATTAAGAGTTGTGTTTGAATCCTGGTCCTGCCACTGAGCCATACTACTTTGAGATTTGGAGGGATTAAATGAAATAATATATGCAAGACTAGCGTATAACTGAGTAACTGCTAATTGGTATATGTCCAACTGCCTGCCTGACATTTCTCCTTGAATATGTTGTAGGAATCTGAAATTTATTCTGTTAAACCAAAATGATCATTTCCCTGAAATTGAATTTTCTCTTATGTTTCTTCTTGTGGTTAGTAGAACCACAGTCTAGGTCCGCAGTGAAGCCAGGAGAATTGCTAGGTCAAAAAATATGTAGTTTTAAAAGGTTTTAAATGCCCAGCTTTTCAAATTGCTCTCTAAAAAAGTAACTCAATAACAATGCAAGAGAGTGATCATGCCCCCACACCTCTCACCAACATTGGGTATTACCAGCTTTTTTAATATGTACTGATCCGATAGGCAAACAATGTTCTGATTTCTTGACCATTTATATTTTTTCTTTTGTGAGTTGCCTGTTATGTCATATTTGAGATATTTGTTATTTGTGAGAGTGCACATATTTAAATATTATAGTACCAGTTGTTTTGGCGTTGACTTAAATGTCTCTGAAACAAAGTGCAAGCTTCTTGAAGACTCATTCCCATTGCTTCCTCAGAGCCTCATCTAGTTTCTGAGACTTTGCATGTCATCTAATACATGTTTGTTGAATTCAAACTCTAGTATAAAGGAGATTGAATCCCAGAGGAGGTGGATTTATGGTATTTGAATTATTATTTTTCTTTTGGGATTTTTTTTTTCTTTCCAGTCTTTGTCTATATCGAACAGATTCCCAAGTCATTGAATTTCAGTGGGAACTCACATGAGTAAATGAGCAAGTTGAAGTCCACTAGGTTATGTTTAATTCAGTAGCTGTTTATCTAGTTATCTGAAGTCGCAAAGACATTATTGCTTGTCTGATTAGCATTGTACCTTAGTAAACTTACATGGATGAAGAAAGACATACCTACTCTTTGAGAGGGGGGGACAGTGGTGGTTCCGTGGTAGAATTCTCACCTGCCATGTGGGAGATCTGGGTTCTATGCCTGGCCAACGTACCTCTACATAGCCACCACCTGCCTGTCAGTGGAGGCTTGGGAATTGCTGTGATGCAGAACAGGTCTGAGTGGAGCTTGCAGACTAAGATGGATTAGGAAAAAAAGCCTGGCAATTGACTTCTGGTAATCAACCAGTGAAAACCCTATAGACCACAACAGTCAGATTCTGTTGTGCATGAGTGGCCACGAGTTGGGGGCCAACTCGACGGCAGCGAACCGCAACAGCTCTTTAAGAATCCAGTAGTGTTTTTGAATTAAATGTTACTTAATCAGATCTGTCACTGAGAAGACAGGAATATGTAATATCTTTTTTTGTTTGCCATAATCACATTGAACTTTCAAAGAGAGTTTAAATATGTTGTACTCACCACCAGCAGGAATGTGTAACTACGTCACTCTAATCTGAAAAAATTAATCCTGACAATTTTGGGAGATTAGCAATCAGTCACTAGTCTGTAATGGGGAAACAGGAAACTGTGTTGTAAAAGAAATCTTATTACCCTAATTTATTTCTTTTGGGGATTGTGGGATAACTGTAAAGATGGGGAAGCTCTGGGGCTTATTAGATGATAGATACTCTTTCTGTGTATATATTTCTTTCACAGATGTGTTCCATCTGTCTTTATGATTCACTTAGCTTATATTATGACTAAGAACCCATCTGTTCTGTTATCTTTTTACGTGCAAAAATGCCCAGCGATATTTTTTCATTTACCATATTTTTTACCCAAATAACATATGTGTTACACATTTTTGCCAACTGCACAACCCGTTCACACGTTTTTTTCCCAAACACGGTATGAGTGTTAAGTGTGTGTGTTGTTTACGTGGGTGTGTTATTTGCAAAAAATACGGTAATCTTGACCAAAGCTGACTTTAAGGAAATAGAAATTTATTTTTATTTAGACAGGTACTATTAGATCATTCTGCAGTTATCTTAGTTTATCCTAGATCTAAGCCTAAAAGATCTGTTCTGACCAGAGTTTAGAACCAGTTCGGAATGATTCAGTATCTGCCGATGTAATGGAGGGCAGCGTACACGTTGCATAGCAACCAAATCTGTTGCCTGTTGGACTTTGACCTGAGTAGGAAACAAATAGTGGTGCCCTGCTCAAAACTGATGGCCAGCCACGCTGCTTGGAATGTGTGTCTTTCTCCACAGCCCTCCCAATAATCCAGTCTCCCCATGAATCCCAGAAGCTTGAGGAGCATGATGCGGGAGATTGGATTATTAGCGGGGCTATGAAGAGCGACACACATTCAAAGCAGCGCAGTCCTTTCCTACTCAGGTTACAATCCTACAGATTTGGTTGCTATGCAATACCCTACGCTGCCCTCATTGACCTCGGAAATTACTGAACCATTCAGAACTGGTTTGAAGCCCTGGTTCTGTTTGAATTTGGGGCTTCTGTTTAAAAAACATGGCCTAGCTTTTTTCTTTTTCCTTTCAATTTGGAATTTTTTAATTGTACACTTGCTAAGATAATTTAGACCAGGGGTCGACCCTCTGCCTGCTTTATAAAGTTTTATTGGAATACAGCGATGCCCATTTGTTTACGTATTGTCTGCGGCTGCTTCTGTGCTACAATGGTAGGATCAAGTAGCAGAGACTGTGTGGCCTGCAAACCCTAAACTAGTTACTGTCTGTCCCTTTACAGAAGAAGTTTGCCAATGCCTGATTTAGGCTAAAACTTTAGTAAAATTGAAAATTAGGAAAAAAAAATGTGAAGTCCATGTAAGTGAGTTTGTATGGAAAAAAATACTGTATTGTATCTAAGATTTATTGTGTCACTTTGTTTATCCAAACAGTGTTGAGTTGTTCCTTTCCTCAAGCCCCAATCCAGCCATCTGTGTTTTACCAGCAGATGGTGACGCCTCGGCTAGTCCATCTCCGAGGCAGTTGGAGCAGGCACCCTGCCTAGCAGCAGACCTTTGCCTGTGTGTGTCAGAGTCCCAGTAGGTAGGGGACAAAAGCCAGCGCGTAAGCCAGTGGTCTTGAGTTCGGAAAAAACCAAAAGAATGAAAGTGTTGGCAGTCACTTGGGCACACTATATGTATACATAGTGATAAAAGGTACTTTAAAAGAAGGTAGAAGAGAACTGGGAAAGGTGATTCCCTCCCCTTTCTAAACCGTGCTGCTTGAGACGATAAATTCTGCCCTATACACATATTCAAATGTAAATAATAACACCTTTCCAGTGTAGTTTGTTGGTGATATTTGATAACATTGCTCTGCTTTCTTCTTTATTTATTGCAAAGAGCATTTCCTAGAAATTAGTGTTAGAGCTGTAAAATGGAAGGTCATTGGAAGGTGGAGAGAAGCTTGGACATGTAATGTTTATTATTTCAAAACAAATTCAGACCTATGATTTTGGTAGTTTAAAAAGACACCTATCACTGTTTTAAAATGATAAAATTTCTCACGTATTTCCTCTGTGACTTGGGACAGACCTAATTTTGAAGAGTCTGCTATTCATAAATGTGCAGATATTGGCGTATGCCTGTACTTTAAGGAAGGGCAGTGGCTTTACGCCGGCCATGTTAGGCAGGCATGAGAGACGATTGCTCCATCAGCAGCGTCCAGGGTGGTGGTCTCAGGGAGGTAACGTTACGGAGCTGTTGGTCTTCAGATTTTCTCAGCTGTGTCTTATTGAGAACGGAAAAGTAGAAGTTTTTTATTAAACTAAAATCTGTGTTATTATTTGTTTCTGGGATTTAAACCATTTTAATGACTTTTTTACATTGACGATCTTTGATAAAATTTTGTCCATTGTATTTTAGACATGTATCACTTAATGATTTATAGGTTTAAACTCTTCATTATTAGTCTTTTATTATTTGTTTTTAAAAAGTTAGTTCATGGGTTACTTCAAAGCAGAACAAATTTATTTTATGAAAGTTACTATTGCCTAGAGAAATATATGTCATTACCAATTCTTGATGTTTTACCATTATCTGTTTGTTTTCCACAGTGGCTACTTGTTCTTAGGGTGATAATAGTGAATTTTCATGGCCCAACAGTTAATGTACTACCAGGAGTCCATTCTTGACTCCATTTTTGTCTTGGAGAGGCCATTGTTAATATAACACAAGTCCACGGAAAGGCTGTAGCATGCCAGGGAATTGTATTCTTATAGGCTTAGTTTAGAATATTCAGAAGTATCAGGAAGGAATTTATAAAATTGCCAAGATTGATTATTTTACTTTACTTTTAGTGGCTTTGCAAATGTTTGACAATACTTAGTTTCCATGTTAATATTAAATTGGTGGCACAATGGTTAAATGCCCCCTTGCCTGCTAAACATAAATTCAGCGGTTCAAACCCACCCAGCATTTCCTTGGGAGAAAAGACTTGGTGATCTGCTCATAAAGGTAAAGCCTAGGAAACCCTGTGGTGAAGTTCTGTTCTGTCCTATAGAGTTGCTATGATTGGAATGGACTTGATGGCACACAACAACAATAATACTAAATTACATTAAAATTTAGAAAGATCTTCAGAAACAAAAATAAAATTATTTGATACGATCCACTTTGAAAATCTTCAAATTACTCCTTTCTGCTCTGAGAGTGTGCTTATACAGTAGGGGTTTAGTGTTTAGGACGTTTTCAAGTATTTACCTGTTTGCTCTAATTCGTATTTTCTAATTTGCTTGGATCTGTTTTACAATATAATTGCTTTATAATTCAATTGAAATTATTTGATTTGAGGAGTGCCGAAACTTAAAAAACTAATAGTATCTGTTATCTCAATTATTTTCATTTGAATATTTTTTACTTTTTTTAAAATTTGACTATTGCGTTTCATTCTGTTTTTTATGTTTTGACTATTTTGAAAAGATTTTCATCTATTAAACATTAAAATTACTGTTCTATAAATTAATATTGGAAAATCATATTCAGACTATTGAAAAATTATGTGATTTATAAAGACCAATAGTTATGTTTCAATTTCACTTTCTTTTGAACTCTTGGGTGTAAAGAATATTAACAGGGTAAAAGCGTAGATTAGAATAAGAATCAGAAATAGATGAAAAACATTTTTTTAGTTTCTTTTCCTAAAGTTTTTTTTTGTGATATGGAGCTTTGACACTGAGATTTTTGAAAGATTTTCTGGTTAGTTAGAAATTCATGCCAGTTGGTACCAGATGAGAGTGAGAGAAAGGTTTGGTGGCAGGAATAGTCAGTTTTCGGCCCCCCTCCCCTCACCTGCCTCCAGTGAAGTCATTGGTGCTGGTGAATACGCTGTGGGCATAGAATGTGTTAGGACCTGGGAAAGAACTAACAAACTACGACACTGTATCTGATTCTTGTTGCTTTTCACTTTGCTTAGTGTTTTTTTTTTTCCCCCTAGCTCTTTTTATTATTCAGAAAGACTTTGAATTACCTGAAGGTGTTACTTGCTTTCTGTTAAAGCTTTTTGGCTGATTTCTATGTGGATACATAGATAGTAATGTCTTTTTCATGCTTTCTTCAGTCCTTTAAACTAGGGGTTATAACCAGAGATTTATTATGTCTCAGTTCCAATATTTTTTTATACCAGGAGATATTGACATACTGTTTTTGCTCTTCTGGAGAACATAGAAAGGTGTGGTTACTTTGGGAGCTCTATTTAAAAAGTTATTCTAGCCTTTTTTTTTTAAGGAATGTAGCCAGAACATTTTGAATATTTATGTTGTGCCAGACATTTTATCAAGTGCTTCTGGTAGATTATTTTGTTTACTCTCACAACACCTTTAGGTTATTATTACTGCCATTTCCTAAATGGGTGTACTGAAGCTCAACAGAGGCCTTTGTTCACAGAGCAGCGAGCATCGGCGTGAGGGTGCGTGCAAGGGGCCCTGGACCCTGAGTTTTCCTCTTCTGAGGAAACTGTTGGCGGCATGTTGTGTATGGGCTTCGGGATCTTGGCTCATTTCATTGTCCTCTTTCAGATTTTTATGTATTTTTTATCTCCTGTATCTTGTTTATACTTTGTTGCTCCTGGTTTTGTCTGATAAAAACTTCCAGAGAATGACGGATTTCAAGGCTTAATACACTAGGGAAGGAAATGGTTATGAGGCAGTTGTGAATATTTGCCGTCTAAGTAATGCTGAGTAAACCCCGTTTCCCCTTCCTTGCCACATTACCTTGGCGATTTGTCAGTAGCGAGGAGAAAAATAAAGTGAATACTGTAAATGCTTGATCACTTTTCAGTTTACAAATGGGCTCATATCAAAAATTCCATTCTGTGAAGGGCATTTTACGAAACTATTAACTCCCTTCCTAAGAAGGCAGTGGTAAACTGATGGTTAGATTAGAAAATAATTTTCAACTCGCAGAATCTTCATCAGCTCTTTACTTTGAATTTGAGCACTTGAATTCTTTCCTGCAAATGTGGAAATGGTAGATGAAAGCTCAAAGATCCCATGGGAGCAGGACCTGGCCTTCTGACATAGCTAGTGTTGCAGTCGTTTTTTAATTAAACTGTAACCAATCTTTATCTAATGTCCTTCAGTTCATCCAGTATCCATAACACTGAGACTTAGTTTTGTCAGCGCCTTGTGGTGCTTTTGCCTTGAAGACTATTTACCAAAGAAATACTTCTCTTCCTTCCTCCCCCCGTTCCTCATTCTCTCTCTTCTTATAAAATTTAAGCATAGAGAAAATCTTCCCGCTGGCCCAGTTAAGCCCTGTGAGCACCTAATAACACCGCATCTGCTCTCAAGGTTGTAAATGTAGTGTTTCTAAGTGAGGTGGTTTGCTACAAAGGTAAATTTATTCTGTCTCTGAGGTTTTTCTTTTTAAAATGCATTTTGCCTTCCAAAAGGGTATATTATTATTATTATTTATTTAGGAATTTATAGGGCAGTTATAAAACAGAATCTGTCGTATGTTCTGCAGAGTTCGTTTTCTATTTCCTCCTTGTCTCACTGCCTTAGTCTTTCTATTCCTTTCTCTGTCTAGTTTATTGATCTTTTTCTCTTTGCTACTCTTTGTTATCCTAGGGTTTATATATATCTTAAGTTACTCCATTTTTTTTTTTTTTTGCTAACCATGGCAACAAGATTATTTTATTTTACTTTTATTAATCTCATGTTTTTTTCCTAAACTTGGTTCTTCAGTGGACTTTTCTAGAACTTCGTTTTTCACTCTTCTGACAGTTTAAATGCTATCATGTTTTGTCTATTCACCCTCATATTTGCCCTTTTGCTCTTTTTTTTTTTTTTCCTTTTCTTTCTCTCTTGCAGAGCTCACTATGATACGGTGAAAAGATCACACTTTTAAGATTCTTGGGCTCTGGTCTTGGGAGTGTCACAGCTTTGGTTTGGCAGACATTTATGAATGCATGCTATGATCCAGGCACTACACAAGTCGCTGGGGGTGGAGAGATGTGGTCTCTCTCCTCAAAATGTACTCACGCTGTTAAGAGCGTCCTTAAAAGAAAATGAGGCAGTTGGATTAAGCAACTCTGAATATACCACTGGCTGTGCGTGTCTGTCGTTCTAGAGCACTTACATTGTGGCCTTATGTGAACTTTTAGTCTTGCATTATTCATGTGTGTTTCTGTGATTGTGATTTGCCTTCTCAAAAAATAATGTATCTTCTTGGTTGAGTTGAGCTCACAGATTTCATAGAGTTACAACTGAGAAGACTGTTAAAAAACAGTATGATTTAATTGTCTGCTTCACAGGTGAGGACACAGGCCTAGACAAGGTTGTATGACTTTTATCACACTGTGAGTGGCAAAGCTGGGAGAGAACCCCGATCTCTGAGTTCTAGAACAGCGTTTTTCTATCCAAGTGGACTGCTTATACATTTTTCTGATTCCAAATACTTCTGATTAAAGTGTGATTCTTAGTTTCATAGGAGTCGTGGTGGGACAGTGGTTAAAGCGCTTGGCTGTGAACCGAAAAGTTGGCAGTTTGAACCTGCCAGCCACTCCATGGGAGAAAGATGTGGCTGTCTGCTTCCATAAAGATTTACAGCCTCCTTGGAAACCCTGTGGGGCAGTTCTCCTCTGTCTTATAGTACTGCTTTGAGTTGAAATCAACTTCAACTCAAAGGCAATGGGTTTCTTTGTTTCATGCAAAAATATGGAAGTAAGGGTAGTTCCATGCAAAAAGCACCAATATGGGTAGAAATTGCTGAAGAGTTTTGTGATTTAAGTCAATAACTATCAGCCAAATGCCTTCTGTATACTGAGGACCGTTTATGCTTTGTGAGACATACACAACAAGTATCTGACATATTTCTGTCCTTAAAGGTTTTGAGGACTAAGTTGAATATAAAAAATTAATCTCACCAAACATTTCTTTTTCTTTCCCATTTAAAATATTTTGATTATCTTTTCTTATACTACTATTAGATGTTTATTGACCCCCAGATATGTGCCAGGCAAGGGTGTTGAGGATGCAGAGTAAATTCTGGCCTCCAGGGGTGTGCTGCTTGCCTGTGGGGTGAGGATTGGGAAGACAAAACAGTCCAGTGCTCTTTAGTATAGTGTTCTCAAATGGGCCAATTTTGCCTTTCCCCGCCGGGGGCCCTTGGTAATGTCTGGGAATTTGGTTGTCAGACAACTAGGGGTGATGGAGCTTGGCATCCTAGTGGGTTGAGGCCAGGGGTGCTCCTGATCATCTTATAACACCCAGGACAGCCCACAGCAAAGGGCTATCCTGCTGAAAATGTCACCAGTGTCAGGGTCGAGGTACCCTGGTACAGTGTGACAATTGCTGTTTTTAAAACAGCAGTCACATTTTGAGTGTTTTCTGTGCCTGCCCTGTTCCATGGTAGGAGTGTGCACATGTTACCCTTGCCCCTTGTTCAGTTTAGGGATGTGGGAAGACTGAGCCGAATCCTGAGGACAATTTGAAGAAGGAGGGGACAGGCATATGAGGCAGAGAGAGTAGATGTGTGTATACCTGGAGGTGACAGTTAGTGACATCTGGGGAACTGCAAGCCATTCATTGTGATTAAAGCCAGAAGGCGAGGAAGTAACTCAGAAAGGGGCAGCTGAGTGGAGGCCAGAGAATGGGTGGGCTTGTACGCCAGGCTGAGGCATTTAGGGTGTAGGAAACGAAAAAGAAAAAAAAAAAGGTTTTAAGTAGGTAGTTACATGTTCAGAGTTGTCTTTTGGAAGGGTGATAACTTCAGTGGTTTCAAGGGGAACTAATTGGAAGAAGGCAGCTAGAGATAAGGAGTTGATTAGAAGGCAGTTGCAGTCAGCAAAAAATGAGCCAAACAGTCAAGGGAGGGACAGGAAGTAGTTAAGAGCTAGTAAGGAGGATGAATGGATTGGTTGGGGGACTAGGGAGCGAGGAGTTAGGGTCAGGTGCTTGATTTCTCACTTGGGCAAGCGCAGCCAAGACACACACACCCTTTCCCCAAAGGGAGATGCGCAAGTCTTGTCCGCATTAACTGCCTCTAGCTTCCAGCCCAATATCTTTGGGGCTGTTTGTCCATTCCACTGGTCCTGGGTGTAGCCCCTTAGGGTTCAAAAGCTAAACCAGCCATTCCAACCAATCCAGTGTACTAAGGTGTAAAGAGAGCAGGGTCGCCGTGATTAATAAAATACTTTTTATTGGAAGGAGGGAAGAATGGGGACAGAGTTGGTAGCTACTGTTTCACATCCTGCTGGATAAGAATAACAAACTCCCCTGCACACTGCTTGCCAGTTTGGCTGCTCTTGGTTTTATTCTTGGAGAGGATCTCCTTTGTCCATTGTCCCTTGTGGCCCGTCTGGGACGGGTGCATAATTCATGTTTCAGCTCAGATGTCACTTCCTCAGAGAACGTTTCTCTACCTCCAGAATAAAGCAGGCATCCCGTTTTGAATAGCCCTGTTGCAATTATTGACTGACATACAGTATCTGCAATTTTCTACTTCACTGACTTTACTTTTTCTGCTAACCTGCCCCCCCGCCCCCACGTTGGAATGTAAAGTCGTGGGGATAGGGAGCCTTGGGTGATGTGTTCACTTTGAATTCCTCAACCTGGAACAATATCTGGCTTAACATATTTTTTGAAAGAATGAATAAATGAATGAGAGGGGTATAGAATGAAGGAGGAGGAACAGGATATTACATTTTTTTGGGGGGGAGGTTTTTTGGTGGGGGCATAGGAAGAGGAATTCTGCTTTGGATGAGATGAATTTTAAGAATATCTAGGTACAGATGTCTAATAGGCCATTAAACATAGGAGTCTGAAGCTCAGGAGAGAAATCACAATAAAGACAGCTAACATTTGCTGAGCCCTTATTATGTTTCAGGCTCTGCTCTAAGCATTTTGCTGATCTTATTTATTAAAAGAGAGTGGTAGACTTAAAGTAGTTTGCACCTGGATGGCACAAACCATTTGCGCTCAACTGCTAACCTAAGGTTGGTGATTCGAACCCACCCAGTGGCAGCATGGAAGAAAGGCCTGACCCTGGGTTTTCCTAAAGATTGTTGTTGTTAAGTGCCTTGGAATCGGTTCTGACTAGCAACAGAACAAAACACTGCTTGGTCCTGTGCTGTCCTCACAATGTTTGCTATGTTTAAGCCCATTGTTTCAGTCACTGTATCAGTCCATCTTATCGAGGATCTTCCTCTCTTTGGCTGAACTTCCACTTCACTTTCTCTGGGGACTGCTCCCTCCTGATAACATGTCCAAAGTACCTGGCATGAATTCTTACCACCCTTGCTTCCAGGGAGCACTCTGGTTGTACTTCTTCCAAGACATATTTGTGTGTTCTTCTGGAGGCCCAGTACCGTAATTCAAAGGCATCAATTCTTCTTTGGTCTTCCTTATTCATAGTCCAGCTTTCACATGCATATGAAGTGATTGAAAATACTGTGGCTTGGGCCAGGTGCATCTTAGTTCTCAAAGTGACATCTTTGCTTTTTAATACCTTAAAGAGTTCTTTTGCAGCAGATTTGCCCAATGCAATACATCATTTGATTTCTAGACAGCTGCTTCCATAGGTGTTGATTGTGCATCCAAGTAAAACGAAATCTTGGACAAGTTAACCTTTTCTCCGTTTATCATGATGTTGCTCTTTGGTCCAGTTGTGAAAATTTTTTGTTTTCTTTATGTTGAGGTGCAATCCATACCGAAGGCTGTAGTCTTTGATCTTCATCAGTAAGTGCTTCAAGTCCCCTTCGCTTTCAGCAAGCAAGGTTGTGTCATCTGCATATCATGAGTTGTTAATGAGCCTTCCTGCAATCCTGATGCCATGTTCTTCTTCCTGTAGTCCAACTTCTTGGGTTATTTGCTCAGCATACAGACAGAATAAGTAAGGTGAAAGGATATAGCCCTGACGCACACCTTTCCTGACGTTAAACCATGCAGTATCCCTTGTTCTGTTCGAATGGCTGCCTCTTAGTCTATGTACAGGTTCTGCGTGAGCACAATTAAGTGTTCTGGCATTCCCATTCTTCGTAGTGTTATCCGTAATTTGTCATGACCCACCTAGTCAAATGCTTTTGGATAGTCAGTACAACACAGGTAAACATCTTTCTGGTGTTCTCTGCTTTCAGCCAAGATCCATCTGACATCAGCAATGATATTCTTCTTTCCATGTCCTCCTCTGAATCCAGCTTGAATTTCTGGCAGTTCCCTATCGATGTACTACTGCAACCATTTTTGAATTATATTCAGCAAAATTTTACTTGCATATGATATTAATGATATTGTTTGATAATTTCCACATTCTGTTGGATCACCTTTCTTTAAATAAAGTAAATATGGATCTCTTCTGGTCGATTGGCCAGGTAGCTGTCTTCCAAATTTGTTGACGTAGACGAGTGAACACTTCCAGTGCGCATCCGTTTGTTGAAACATCTTAATTGGTATTCTGTAAATTTCTGGGGCTTTGTATTTCACCAATATCTTCAGTGCAGCCTGGACTCCTTCCTTCAATACCATCAACTCTTGATCATATGCTACTTCCTGAAATGATTGACCGTCAACCAGTTCTTCTTGGTACAGTAGCGGTGTATTTTTTCCATCTTCTTTTTATGCATTCTGTGTCATTCATTATTTTGCCTATAGAATCCTTCAGTATTTCAACTCAAGGCTTGAATTTTTTCTTCAGTTCTTTCAACTTGAGAAATGCTGAACCTGTTCTTCCCTGTTGGTCGGGATATGGGGGCCTTACTGGCCACATCTGCTGGCTCATCTACTACCAGGTGCAAGTGCGGAGGTTCTAGTCTAAGTTCCTGTCCTTTAACTTCTTTCACTAGCATCGCTAGTTACCATGGCTTCACATGATGGCATTTTCAGTAATTTCCACTGAGCCTAGAGTTCTGTTTGCATGAAAACTTATCTTTCACAAGTAGTCAGGTTACCAAAGGAGCCTTGGTGGTGCACACAGTTAAGCGCTAGGCTGCTAACCAAAAGGTTGGGGATGTGAACCCACTTAACGGTTTCATGGGAGAAAGACTTGGCAATCGGCCTCTGTGAAGATTACAACCAATAATACCCCCTGGGGCAGTTCTGCTCTTTCAAATGGAGTTTTTGTGTGTTGAAATCAACTTGAGGGAGCCTAGAAACAACAGCGGTCGGTTTAGCAGTGATTGAAATGGCTCAGCTTTTGTAATGTTCACAACTGCAAATTAGGGAAACCTAAATCACATAAATATCTTAGGAATTTAAAATTTTGGATCAATTTTTTTTCAGCAATAGGAGTTAGGTTTCAATTGCAGGAATAAAGATAGTATTGTTAGCATGCACTGTTAAAATATAAAGTATACTTTAGTTTTCTGGTATATAGATTGTAAAACTTTTTACTTTGAGAGTTTCTGAATTTATACCTAGCTTTAACATGCTCATAGATAATGGAGCCTTTAGGTAATAGAAACTGAAAACAGCTATTTTTCTTTGTTGCATTTGGAACATAACATATTTAATAGAAATAATTTTTAAAAAGTGAGTTGACTTATTTATTTGAACATAGTTTCTCATAATTTTAATTGCAGACTTTGGAGCCCAAGGTGTTATTTTTTTTGATCATCTCTTTATACATTGTGAACAAATTCTATAATGATAATGTGAGAAACCCTACAAAAATAGTTACCTATAGGTTTTTCCTTTAAAACTATCCTCCTATGTCAAAGGTCATAACTGTGTTGTCAGCACAGCAGAGAGCATTCAGTTGAGGTATCTTGAGCAGGCTTTTGATTCTCACTGAACCAGAATTGGCATGTAGATCTGGGAAGGACTGTGTTGGGAAGAACGAAGATTCAGGGGAAAAGGCGTAGTTGTAATTTAACACTCAACTTTTCAATAAAACTGTTGAGTTACGTGCCTGATACAGAGGTACATGGTTAGCTCCTCCAAGGATTAAACCTTTTGGTGTTTCTCAGCTCTCTGCTATCACGACTCCTTTACAGTCTTAAAATATCGAGAACCCTGAGTGCTTTTGTTTGTGTGGGTTATATCAGTTGATATTTACTGTATTAGAAATCAAATCTGATAAATTACCAGTTTCTGTTTCTGATACAATTAGAGTATTTATTGGTTCACTCCAAAACAGCAATAATAAACTCACTAATGCTTACATAAATAGCATATTTTCTATGAAAATATAGTATCCGGCTTCATCAAAAGCAGCTAGAGTTTCAGATCTGCTTCTGCATTCAGACATAAGTTCGCCTTTGCAGCCTTTCCCTGTGAGTCTTGAGAAAATTGGAGTGAAAAAGGCAAAGAATGGCCCAGTATTGTTAAGAAAATAATTTTGAGCTCATGGATATTCTGAAAGGGTTGTAGGGGTCCCTGGACCTAACTTTGAGAATCACTGCACTAAACTTTATGTTTCTTGAGGGCAAGGACCATAGCCTTGGTTTCTTTTTTTCTACCACTGAAAAACCCATTGCCATTGAGTCAATTCCGACTCCTAGCTACCCTAAGGACAGAGTAGAACTGCCCCATAGGGTTTCCAAGGAGCGTCTGGTGAATTCAGACTTTTGGTTAGCAGCCGCAGTTCTTAACCACTAAGCCACCAAGGTTTCCTTCTACCCCTTAAAAAAAAAAATTTTTTTTTTTTTTTAGGGCCTAGTAAAATATTCTTTATGTTGATTCTGAAGTGTGTTTGCCAGTTAAATTTCTCCCAATGAAACCCAATAAAATTCCAGGGGAAGGAGCCATTCAGTGTGTCAGGAATGAAGTTCCTTCCCAGGATGTCGTTCCCCTTAATTAGTCATGCTGTCAGAAGCCATCTAGTTCCTCTGACTCAGCAGCCAGGGAGGTGCCACTGGTCTCTTCTTTGTGTCTGAGGACACTGTAGACTGGTTACAGATCAAGAGAAGTAGTTAGAAGAAGTATTCCCCGTTCAGTACAGTGGACTGCAGGAAGTGTTGAAGGTTGTTAGGAGGAAGAAGCTAGAATTGTTTCCTAGAAACTGAGTGGAGAAGTCTTTGCAGAAGTTTCAGGGGGCCTCTCTGGCGAATGTGCTGCCCTCTGCCCTCCAGGAAGCACATACGCTGCTCTGGCTGGCGTTTTTCATACTGGGGCAGTGGCAGGTGGCCTGAAGAGTGAGTGGGAAAAGATTACCAGCTCCCCAAGTTATAGCATTTTTGTTTGCCAAATGTGATGTTAATTTTCTCCAAACTTACAATAAAAATATGCAAACTTTGACCGAAAATGTGCATTCTGTTAGTATCCAATTTTCAGACTTTTGATAAAATGTAGGTAAACAGTATCACAACGTAATCTTGCAAATTCTGTGATAAATTTTGCCTGAAACCAATACACCCACTCCTTACTTATCTACATGGTTAGATTCAAAAGACCATGTTGTTATGCGAAAATTGGTGTTATGTGAAAATGGAGGATGACCACATCAGATCACAAAAATGAAGGATGACTATATCATTACATAACTGCCAAATTATATCATTACATAACTGGCAAACCACTGAGAATCATGGCCTAGCCAAGTTGACACATAACCTTAACCGTCACAGCCAGCATTACTCTCACCTCACACCTTGACGTTCATTACTGCCAGACATACACCATTAATGCACAAGGTAGTTCTTTAGTAGATTTTTTATTATTGTCATGAATACCAAATGTCAGATAATGAGGTAGTCGATAAGTACAACTTACAGTGACGGTATTGGAACACATTTCTTTACCAGCGATGTCAGGACAAATCTTCGTGAACGTAACAGTATAAAAGCAGTGGCTTTTGCATTTGATTTCCAAATAAATGAAAGCAAAAACGTTAAAAAAAAAAAAAAATGCATGATTTTGTCTGCTTTATCTGAATGAGTAGTGGCATTTTCTAACTGTTTGCCTCTTGGCCACACAAGTCATCATGGTACATTCTTACTAATAGTCTCTGAACTTCTTTCTCTGTCCTTTTCCTCCTGGCCGTATACTGCTGCCTGTAGCGCTTCAGCATGGAAGGGATCTCAAATGTCATTCAGAATGGCCTCCGCCACACCTTTGGAAATTCGGGTGGAGAGAAACAGGTGCTCGGTTATCCTTATTTTCCTCATGCTCTGCTTATTGATTCTCTGTGTAAGTGAAGAGCCAGAAAGCTGCCAGCAGTACTAATTTACTAAGACTATTGCTTAAAAGAAAGAAATGAAAGCTAATTGTATTTATAGTCTTGATAATGAACAGAATTTCCCTCGGGGAAAAAGCATTTTTCAAAATGGACGATAGACTAAATGCATTCTTAATATACTTTCGAGAGCTCTACTTCTCACTCTTACGCTTGAACAAATAGATATTAACACATTGACGTAATGAATTGGATGCATAGAAAATCTGATTATGACAGTAATTAAATGAGAATATGGTACTCGAATTCTGAAGGCCAAAGGAACAAAATCTCACGTGTGGAGAAAGAAAGCCAGATGTTGGTATCTTTTAGACCAAAGTTCTAGGTCAAAAATATGTATATCCTTAGTAATGATGGTTGAACAACACGATGAATATAATTAATGTCACTGAATTGTACATTTAAAAAATGTTGAGATGTCAAAAAAATGTGTATCTTACCTCCTTTTAAATGAAATTCATGTGTTTTACATTATATAGTCAGCTACCTAGTGAAAAGCAAGGGCATTATTTATACAAAATTGTGAGTGGATATAATTACACTGAAATGTGTTTCACTTTGCTTTTTATTAACGTCTTTGCATTATAATTTAAGGAATATCATGAACATGGGAGATACATCTACATTAATGACCATGCTTAAAATTACCTTTCACAGTTAGAAATTTTCAGTCCAGAAGGAACATTGTTTAAGCTAGCTCTTAAGTGGAAAATTAGAAGGTATGTAGAGTTTTTTTTTTTTTTTTTATGTAGAGTGTAGCTCATAGGCAGTTTACCAGCACAAGGCATTTGAACGTGGAGTTTTACTGAAGATAGTTCTGTATTACTCAAGAAGGGAAAGAATCGCCGTTAAGAAAAGAGTTCACACTGATGTGTGCAGCTCAGAAAGGGCCTCCATGAAAAGAAGGTTGAACTTTGTTTTGATTCTGGTGCCTCTCACCTCTCTCAAACCCACAGTACGGCAAATAACTTCCAAACTGATCCAGCATCTCGGAGCAGGGCAGGAAGGCCCGCAAGCACAGCCAGATAGCACGTGGGCCATGAGGCGGCGTCTAGGTGCGTCTCGGAGCTGCCTGGCACACGTGCTGTTATGAAGCCCTTAAGGGGTGTATGTCTGTCTTTACAGAGAAACACATTTGGTTATATAATTAAACATCAGCTCATAGAAGTCGACACTGAGAAGATGGTAGAAAACTATTTGACTGCTTTTCTGGATCTAGGGATCCAGTTATTGTTAAGCGACATTCTTGATCTAGTTTTTTGATTATGGGTGGGTGAAATCAATCACTGAGGGTTAGAGATAGAGCGAAATTTAGGGCGTGGGACTAAGTAATGTGTGAGATTGGAAAGATTATAAATAAAAACCAGTAGATTTCCATGTGAACCTATGCAAACGACACTAAACTATGTGTATTTTTTGGTGGGATGGTGAGTGTATAGGCGAATCTGGATAATAATTTTTAGATTATGCTTTTATGAAGTATAGGCTATAACTCTGATACATGTGAGCCTTCACAAGTAATGAACTAGGTAGTTTGTCTCAATTTCAAACATGAATTTTCACTGTTCATTTTCCTTTAGGCCATCCTTTCCTCTTTTCCTTTAATACCTTTAAGCATTTATAACTACTTACGTAATAATTTAAAATAATAATACACCTCTAAAATATATGTACAGACAAAGCATGTCTTTGTTGGCTGTTGGAAGAAGATGGTAGGTGTTTTTAAAATGATCAGTTACTTATGTGACCATTTTGTTCAACCAGAGTAAAAGTGGTCTGAAAGATAGTTATTTGGCTTTGGAAAATTATTTTGTCTTGCAGAGCTGTTTCAACTATGTTTTTAGTTTTAATAGCTGCTAAAAAAGGATTGAAAAATACATAAGTAGACTGTTAGATATGGCTTCACCTTAAGAGTGAACAGATTGAGCAGATCATCCTCAGCCCTAGTCCTGTGGAATTTCCAACAGTGAAGCATAAAGGAGCAAGTGGCTATTTGTGTTGACGATGGGTTTGTGTGAACAGATAGATGTGGTTAAAAAAGAAAAATGAGCTCCAGCTGAGATAGTAAGATACCTTTATTCTTATACATACTTGTGTTTTCATATGGAAGTGGCTCATGTGTCAGGTTATAAAGTAGACCTAGTAGCTATACCAAGTTTTTCCAGATAAAGTAATTCAAATTTAAGTGATGCATTGCTGTTTTTTCTTTGCTCGGCAGTACTTGACAACAGTCATTCCTTATGAGAAAAAAAACGGACCACCGTCTGTTGAAGATCTTCAAGTATTAACAAAAAGTGAGCAAAGACAAAATTAAACTGTTACCTCATTTACTTTGCTGATTCTTAAATATCTGATTTTAGTTAACTGATTTTGTTGTTGTTATTGTTGGACAGTTTAGGAAAGTCAATGATGGATGTCAGTGTTTATTCTTGGGAGAATGAAACCATACATGGCTAGGACAGCAAACACTGCACTAACTCTACAGTTAACTTGTATTTTTTCTGGTTTTCTTACCTTTTGAAATATTTATGAACTAAATTTTTGGGAAAAAAACATGTAACTTGATTCTCCATCATCTCTTGTATTAGTTTAAGAATTTATCCATTTAGCAATAAATAAGATGTTTTATGGATATTATAGAAATATGACTGTTAGTAACCAAATAAGAAAAATGTAGGGTAAGAGTGGCTGTATTGGATTGAGTTGTGTTTCCCTAAAATATGTGTTGTAAATCCTAATGCCTATACCTGTGGATGTGTAATCCCTTTTTGAAATAGGGTTTACTTTATGTTAATAAGGCCATGTCAGTGTAGCGTATGTTTTAAGCCAATTACTTTTGAGATATAAAAAGCAGGTTAGGCATAGACGCAAGCAAGCACAGATAGGGGAGGATAGATGCCACGCCATGTGAAGATCACCAAAGAACTGAGGAATAGAAGCTGAAAAAAAGAAAAGGATCTTTCCGTAGAGCTGACAGAGAGAGAGAGACAGCCTTTCCCTAGAGTTGGCACCCTGAATTCGGACTTCTAGCCTCCTGAACTGTGAGAAAATAAATTTCTGTTCATTAAAACTACCCACTTGTATAATTTCTGTTACAGCAGCACTAGAAAACTTAAGACATTGGCCTACAAAGTGTCATTTCTTATGGATATAGAACCCCAGGTAGTAGTTACAGGTAGAATGTAGATTGATAGTAATGTTTTATGAACATTCATTTATTCAGCAAAAATTATTGAAGGCCTCCTCTGTGCCAGGTGCTGTTTTGGGCAGGTGAGATACTTCAGTGAACGAAGTAGAGAAAGATACAGTGTTCTTGAGGAGCTTGCAATTTTAAATACAGTAAGTCCCTGGGTTAAGAACGTCTGATTTACGGATAACTCATACTTAAGAATGGGCTGCTCTGACTCTCATGAAAACATTGCATAGCTTCAATGTTTCATCAGCCTGACCACGTTGTGGTTAACACTGTAACTTTGTATTTGTATATCCCTAACTGCTAACTGAAATGCCTGTGATTTGAAACTACCAGCTGCCACACTGGAAAGAGATGTGGCAGTCTCCTTCTGTAGAGATTTATAGCCTTGGAAATCCTATGGGGTCGTTATGAGTTGGAATCAACTTGACGGCAGTAGGTTTGGTTTTTTTTTTGGTTTGGTTCTGATTTAACCTACAAATTTGTCGTAAAGACAGAAACAGATCTTGTTTATAACCTGGTGGGGACTGCCTGTAATTTGTTAGACTTAAATGCATATTATATTAGGCATTTCTTATGTGATAGCCATAAACGAGCCCTGAATTCTGTGTCTGTCCCTGTTATTTACAGGGATGCCCTTGGCAGTCACTTACCCTCTCTTGATCGCAGTGAGGATAAACATAATTGCTCTGTTTACCTCATAGTAAATAGATTAATGTATATGTGAGTTTGGAATAGTCACATAATCAGCCTTGTTTTCCTTGCCCTTGAAATGAAGGGATTGAATTTACAGATTGTCTTAGTTAGCTAGTGCTGCAGTAACAGAAATACTACAAGTAGATGGCTTTAAAGAATAGAAATTCATTTTCTCAAAGTTCTGGAGCCTAAAAGTCCAAATCAGGGTCTCAGCCATATCATTTCTTCCTTGTTGGTAGCCCTGAGTGTTTTTTGCTTCCTTGGCATGTAGATGATCCTCACCTGTACCCCCTCTCCCACCCCTGTGTGTGTGTGTATAATCTCCTTTAATAACACAGAAGTGATTAGATTTAGAACCCACCCTACTCAGGTTTGACCTAATTAGTATAACAAAGCCCTGTTTTCAAGTAGTATTACATCCACGTGTGTGGATTCTAACACATGTTTTTGGAGGACACAATTCAGTCCATGACACTGATCTATTAGGTTCTTTTTAATTGCAAATATTTGTGATAACTGCTAATTACAGGGAGACAAATCAGAGAGTATCGGATGGATATTGATGATGATACAGCATATCAGAAATTAAAAATGTGGAGGCATGGGCTGAGGAGCACAAGGGAAGAAGCTCATATGTTCTTTGCTAGATTCCTACCTGCTAACTTGAAGCTTCTATTCTTTCCTTTGATGAAAAATACTTTAAAAACATTTTCTATTTAAATATGGGCACATAATGTGACACGGGGTAGTCTAAAATAAAGAATCAAGAGATTAACTGCATGACCAGCCTCTGGTTATAAGGAGGAACTCATGAAGGTGGTAAGTGTTCAAGATCACACAGTGAAATGGTTAGTTACAGGGCTGGATCTCTTAATTTCCAGCCCACTGGACAGTCAGTGATGCTGGGTTTTTATATGTGACTTTATACAGAACTTAAAAAAAATTCTAAAACATGACTGGAAGACCTCTAAGAAGGGAGCATAAATATTGCTAAGAAGCCAGAGATCACTGAGGGCCTTAGCTTCTCAGATGAAGGCCAGACACTTCTCAGAAGACCAAACGCTTACTTGGTCAAACCAAGGTCATCATACTTCCAACGTTAAGACATCACTAGGCTGATTCTTAGATGATGTCTTCATAGATTGACACAGTTTGGGCATTTTCGGGTCAGTGAGTGTATGTAGGGTGTGTAAATGAACACCCAAGTTAATGTAGTTATGACAACAGCATTGTGAAGACAGTAGATGGAAGGACGACCTTCACTTTGGAGGTAAATACTGGTTATCTCATGAAAACTTGGGGAGAACCTGAACCTCTGCTGCTGCCACCTACAAATGTGAGCCAAAGGCAGAGCACCGTGGAGACCACCACTGTGTTGATGGATATGCAGCCTGCAGTCGGTTTGTTGTACTGTGGGGCTTGTGTGTTGCGATGATGCTGCAAGCTGTGCCACCAGTATTTAAATACCAGCAAGGTCATCCATGGTGGACAGGTTTCAGCTGAGCTTCCAGACAAAGACAGATTAGGAAGAAGGATCTGGCAGTCTACTTCTGAAAAAAATTAGCCAGTGAAAACCTTATGAATAACAGCGGAACATTATCTGATATGGTCCTGGAAGATGAGTCCCTTAGGTCGGAAGGAACACAATATATGATTGAGGAAGAGCTGCCTCCTCAAAGTAGAGCCGACCTTAATGACATGGATGGAGTCAAGCTTTCGGGACCTTCATTTGCTGATGTGGCACGACTCAAAATGAGAAAAAACAGCTGCAGGCATTCATTAATAATTGCAACATGGAATGTACAAAGTATGAATCTAGGAAAATTGGAAATCGTCAAAAATGAAATGGAACGCATAAACATTGATATTCTAGGCATCAGTGAGCCGAAATGGACTGGTATTGGTCATTTTGAATTGGACAATCATATAGTTTACTGTGCTGGGAATGACAAATTGAAGAGGAATGGTGTTGCATTCCTCGTGAAAAAAAAAATTTTTTTTCAATATCTGTCCTGAAATATAGCGCTGTCAGTGATAGGATAATATCCATATACCTACAAGAAAGACCAGTTAATATGACTATTATTCAAATTTACACAATGACCACTAAGGCCAAAGATGAAGAAATTGAAGGTTTTTACCAACTTCTTCAGCCCGAAATTGATCAAACATGCAATCAAGATGCATTGAAAATTACTGGTGATTGGAATGCAAAAGTCAGAAACAAAGGAGAAGGATCTGTAGTTGGAAAATATAGCTTTGGTGATTGAAATGATGGAGATCACGTAATAGAATTTTGCAGGACCAATGACTTCTTTATCGTAAATACCTTTTTTCAACAATATAAACAGTGACTATACACTTGGACTTCACCAGATGGAATATACAGAAATCAAGTCAACTACATCTGTGGAAGGAGACAAAATGGAAAAGCTTCATATCATCAATCAGAAGAAGGCTAGGGGCCGACTGTGGAACAGACCATCGGTTGCTCATATGCAGGTTCAAGTTGAAGTTGAAAATTAGAACAAGTTCACGAGAGCCAAAATACGACCTTGAGCATATCCCACCTGAATTTAGAGACCATCTCAAGAATAGATTTGACACATTTTACACTAAATACCGAAGACCAGACAAGTTGTGGATGACATTAAGGACATCATGCCTGCAAAGCAAGAGATCATTAAAAAGACAGGAAAGAAAGACCAAAATGGATGTCAGAAGAGACTTTGAAAATTGCTCTTGAATGTAGAGTAGCTAAAGTGAAAGGAAGAATGGTGAAGTAAAAGAGCTGAATAGAAGATTTCAAAGGGTGGCTTGAGAAGACAAAGTATTATAATGAAATGTGCAAAGACCTGGAGATAGAAAACCAAAAGAAAAGAACATGCTTGGAATTTCTCAAGCTGAAAGAATTGAAGACGAAATTGAAGCCTCGAGTTGCAATATTAAAGGATTCTACAGAAAAAATACTAAACACAGGAAGCATCAAAAGAAGATGGAAGGAATACACAGAGTTGCTGTACCAAAAAGAATTGGGCGACGTTCAGCCATTTCAGGTAGCATATGACCAAGAACCATATTGTACTGAAGGAAGAGGTTCAAGCCGCACTGAAGACACTGGCGAAAAACAAGGCTCCAGGAATTGACAGAATACCAGTTGAGATGTTTCAAAAAACGGACGCAGCTCTGTAAGTGCTCAGTTATCTACGCTAAGAAATTTGGAAGACAGCTACCTGGCCAACCAACTGAAGAGATCCATGTTTGTACCCATTCCAAAGAAAGGTGATCCAACAAAATGTGGAAATTATTGAACAATATCATTAATATCACATGCAAGTAAAATTTTCCTGAGGATCATTCAAAAATGCTTGCAGCAGCACATTCGACAGGAAACTGCAGGGTTTCGAGCTGGATTCAGAAGAGGACTTGAAACAAGGGATATCACTGCTGATGTCAGATGGCTGAAAGCAGAGAATACCAGAAAGATGTTTACCTGTGTTTTATTGACTTTGCAAAGGTATTCGGCTGTGTGGATCATAACAAATTATTGATAGCATTTCAAAGAATGGGAATTTCAGAACATTTAATTGTGCTCAGGAGGAACCTGTACTTAGTCTAAGAGGCAGTTGTTCGGACAGAACAAAGGAATACTGTTTGGTTTAAAGTCATGAAAGGTGTGCGTCAGGGTTGTATCCTTTCACCATACTTCCTCAGTCTGTGTGCTGAGTGAATAATCTGAGAAGCTGGACTGTAAGAACAACAGCACAGCATCAGGATTGGAGGAAGACTCATTAACAACCTGCAATACGCAGATGACACAACCTTGCTTGCTGAAAATGAAGAGGACTTGAAGCACTTACTGATGAAGATCAAAGACCACAGCCTTCAATATGGATTACACCCCAACAAAAAGAACACAAAAACCCATACAACTGAACCAATAAGCAGCATCATGATAAATGGAGAAAAGATTGAAGTTGTCAAGGATTTCATTTTACTTGGATCCACAATCAATGCCCATGGAAGCAAAAGTCAAGAAATCAAACAACACATTGCGTTGGGAAATCTGCTGCAAAAGATCTCTCTGAAGTGTTTAAAAGTAAAGATGTCACTTTAAGGACTAAGGTGCACCTGACCCAGGCCACGGTATGCATGTGAAAGCCTCGTATGCATGTGAAAGCTGGAAAATGAATAAGGAAGACCGAAGAAGAATCGATGCCTTTGAATTGTGATGTTGGTCAAGAATATTGAATATACCATGGACTGCCAGAAGAATGACAAAGTCTGTCTTGGAAGAAGTACAGCCATAGAGCCCCTAGGAAGTGAGGATGGCGACTTTGTCTTGCATACTTTGAGCATGTTATCAAGAGGGACCAGTCCCTGGAGAAGGATATCATGCTTGGTAGAGTAGAGGGTCAGCAAAAAATAGGAAGACCTTCAATAAAATGGGTTGACACAGTGGCTGCAACAATGGGCTCAAGCATGACAATGATTGTGAGGATGGTACAGGACCTGGCAGTGTGTCATTCTGTTGTACATAGAGTTGCTATGAGTTGGAACTGACTTGATGACACTGAACAATAATAATATTAGTATAATGTTATAATTATATAACTATATACTATGAGCCAGGCACCATTCTAAGTGGTAATCTAAATTAGTAACTTATTCCTCACAACAAGCTGTTGAGGTAGGACTAATCATTGTTCTCATTTTGCAGATGAGGATCTTGTTATACAGACTGGTTAAGTAACTTGCTCAGAGTCACAGGGTCAGGGAGTGGCAGAGCCAGGGTGTAAACCAGGAGGGCTGGCTTGGCAGTTACGCTATACAGTCATCTGCAAGGGATTGAGTCCAGGACCCCCTGCGGATATCAAAATCCGAGGATGTTCAAGTCCCTTATATAAAACGGCATAGTATTTGCATATAACCTACACACATCCTCCTGTATGTAAATTGTTGTTATACTATGTAGAGAATAATGACAAGTAAAGTCTTTTTTTTTTTCCCTCTCCAGAATATTTTCAATCAGGGGTTGGTTGAATTTGTGCATGCAGAACCTGCAGATACAGAGGGCTGACTGTATATGTGGTCTGGTCACCTGTCTGGGGAAATAGTAAGGTGTTCTCCCCAGAATGCTCTGGGGAAAGTTTGAATTGGCAGTCATCGTCAGTGCAGCATATGTGGGTTTATCCTACCTGAATGGTCTAGATTTTATTTTTAAACCACTAGAATAATTGGCTGTTTTTTCTCTTTCAGTCTTTACGTAGTCAGGAGAACTGACCTTCAAAGATTTGCTTTAGGATATGGCTAATTCACCCAGGTTCTTCCATAGCATTATTGTTGTTGGGTGCCATCTGGTTGATACTTGACTCTCGTTGACCCCATGTGAAAGAGTAGAACTACCCCATAGGGTTTTCTAGGCTGTAATCTTTACAGGAGGAGATCGCCAGGTCTCTTCTCCTGTGCTGGGTAGGTTCAAACTGCCAATCTTGGTTAGCAGCCAAGTGCTTCTGTTGCGCTACCAGGGCTCCCGTAGCATTAAAAAAAAAAAAAAAAGCCCACTGCCGTCGGGTTGATTCCAACTCATAGTGACTGACCGATAGCACAGAAGGAGTAAATGACGTGGCAGGTGGGTGTTGTTTTGTGGAATTCTGTTTTTTTTATTTTGGTGTTTAAAAAAGAATTGCAAAGAAGGCTGACAGATACGTTCTTTGAAGAGTGTCACTAACGATCTGTGTATCTCAGGGTTTGCCCAGTTCGGGAGCTCTGCAGCAGCAGGGTCCTTCTCTTCCCCAGAGCACAGAGAGGACACATTGGGATCGCACACTTCCCAGTGTCTGTCAGTACAAAGCTGAGGTTCAGGGTCAAAAGTCCTGTTCCTCTTTCCTGCCTCCACTATTCAGAAATTTTAAGTCAGGGCAATAACTCCCAAGTACCAGGAATATTCTCAGCCACAATAAATTCTTGTGCCTTTACTCTGTATTCCCTTTTTCCAAAAATAATGTGTATGAGTCTATGATGTGTATGAACTGGTTATGTCATATAATTAAGATTAAGGCTACAGTGATTAGAATAATATTTTTAATCTGAGTTTTAAATTGTTGCCTTTTCCTTTTCTCCTGTATTTTGCAGTTCTTCGTGCCATGAAGGAGGACAGTGAGAAAGTCCCAAGCTTATTAACTGATTATATATTGAAAGGTGAGTTTTCTAATGGCATATATGCAATGGGTAGGAAGTTCTGATTAGTCAATAAATATATCATGTTGCAAATAGATTAAGAAATAACTTCTAAGTACACAACGTTTATTAGTCTTTTCATTATTGGTGTGAACGGTGATGATAGATCAAGGACATAGTTATGTTACCAACATCATAAGTTATGGTTATTAAAATTTAACTTCTTTTTGAGTCCTTGGATGGGAATAATTTCCACAGCCAAATTATAAACATTGAGAAAGGCAGGGGAGGAAAATTAGTGAGATGTAGTCATAACTATGTATCAGGTGCCAGCACGTAGACCCTGGGAGGGCTGGCTAAGGGTTGTTTCCATAGAAAAGGAGTGAGGGCGTGTGAAGGAGGGGACGGTCGTGTTACAGTCCCAAAAGGAATACCAAAGGTGTTAGTGTAAGGGACAGGAATTGGGAAGAGAGGAGAACTGACTTTCATAAACCTAGGGCATTGAGAAAGGAGCCATAAAATCTTGGAAACAAGGTGACAGGATGGGAATAGGATGAGGAAAAGAAGATCGTTTGAGAAACTAATGAGCTCAGTTACTTTACTGAGGAAAGGGCAAAAGTTGGTTGGTAGAGAGGGGTCTGAAGAACTTAACTATAGATAAAACTAATACTTCCCCATGAATTTTTTTTTAATAGTGGTCACTCAGGCAACAGATGCGCAGTGCGTCACAAAATGCATCTTGTGTTCGATCCAATTTTGAGAGCGCTCCTCTTCTAGTAACATGTTTCTGCTTTGGGTCCTCTCCTTTCCCAAGCCAAGCCAGCCAAGCGTAAGGAAGGTTGGGATTTCTTAGATTAGATATCTCACATCGGACTTTCCTTCCCCCACAGCTTCATAAAGAGGGAAGCTCAGCACACACATGGGGGCTCAAAGTGGATGATACAGAAGTACCACCTGTAAGAGACTTATGTGGCTATAAAAACACCAGCTGGCTACTAATAGGTTAACACAGGGCTAGGAAAGACAGAATTGACGTTTTTTTATAAGCTGTAATTTTTTCTGATGTTTTTTTTTTTCCCTATTACGTTCTGAATTTTTTTTACCTGACATCTTTGCTTTTGTGTTGTGCTCATATTAGTGTGAAAGCTGGATTGTTCTGAGGTTTGTTTTTCTACGTGTGAAACAGGAGTGAGACGAACATAAAGAACATGTATTAATTTGTAATTACAGTGGTTCCCTAGGGCACTGTCATGAGGGCCAGAGATAGAAGGAACTTCTGAGGCATTCTCCAGCTATTTTTATCTTCGACTGCATGGAAGAATTTTATGACCCAGAGAAGAACAGAGTACTCTGGGGGATATAGTTTTTCATTCTTTTCCTCTGCAAACCCACGACTGTCACGTGAACCTATCCTGCATGCCTTGGGGAAGCAGCACCCGTCTCTCCTGCCCCTCATGCTCAGGCCCTGGCTACCATCTGCAAGCCCAGTTCTCTCTCCACTGTACTCGCTTCTGATGAGCTGTTGATGTACATGTGCCGCGGTTTGTCTTGGCTTCGTATTGCGAGGACTGGGTGGAAAAGGATTCAGACTACAGCAGTGTCTCTAGAGTCTCAGAAAATAGTGGTTAACACACTTGGCTGCTACCTGAAAGGTTGGAGATTCGAATCCACCCAGAGGCCCCGTGGAATTAAGGCTTGGCCCTCTGCTTCTGAAAAGTCAGCCATTGAAAACCCTGTGGAGCACAGTTCTACTGTGCCACAGAGGAGGTCACCATGAGTTGGAGCTGGCTCGATGGCAGCTGCTTTTTTAATCAGGCATGGAGCTATTTCAGTGTGGGAAGGTGGTGATGTGGGATAATTGAAAATGCTGTTTTCCACCCATCCTGGAAATTCATAGCCCTTCAACTCTTTTTGGGGACCAGTAATTGAACACTTTGCTTAGAAGGGAGGGTCGCTTTAAGGGGTGAACTCTCTTTTCCCTTTCTTGGCTTTGTCTTTGTTGTTGTTTTGACACTGATGAGTGTGGCTTGGGTGCCTAAATACATCATCTTAATTTTAATGCAAAGGTGAAAAGTGACAGAGAAGTGGTTTCTTTTGGCCTGAGAAGGACAGGATGTACACTGTATGGTCTAATTAAACTTCTCTTCTCCCACCTGCTTAATCATCCCACCGCAGCCTGCTGCCACCCTCGCCTCAGCGGTACCAAAGGCTAGAGATGGAGCTATGGCTGCCGCTGTGCTGGTCTTCCATAGGAATAAAAATGTGCGCAGGAACATGCGCCCTTCTTTGGCTTCACCGGGGAGCCTGTTGGCTGTGTTACAAGCCTTGTAGTATAGGGCTAATGCTGTAGCCTTGTATTTCTATGTGGTATCCTGAAGAGCATAGCTTTTTGGTATCTCATTTCTGGAAAATTCTAATGTATTTTGAGAAAACTTCTCATTGTTACGTGTAGCCTTTTAAAACTTTTTTTTTTTAAATTGCTACTGTAGATCCTTGCATTAATATTTTAGTTATTTCTTAATGTTTTTTAATATGCATATGAAAATGTATATAAACTGTGTATGCATTTTATATAAATGTATATGAAATGTATGTTATCTACCTAAAAGTTTTCGTTTCCTTCCTCTAGTTCTGTGTCCTACATAGAGTGGCATCACGTCAGGGGCACCCTTCCCTCCGTGGACAGCGAGCCTGGGTCTCTGTAGCGTTCTCCTGAAAGCTGGCTGCCGCTACTTTCCTGCACTGCTGCTGGAAATGGAGCACACATGAACTTGGGTTTGTGATTTCAGTATTAATAGATCATGACTCCACTGATTCTTTATATTACCAAATAAATAGGGCACTGTTTTGAAATCTAGAGATGGTTTTTGTTAAATCTGTTAACAATCATGAATTGTTCTCTAACTTTGTAGAGGAAGAAGGAGTAGTATTAACTCTGCATGTGCAGTTATATTTTTCATGAACTGGCAGTATGCTCATTTGAGTTTTTACGGCTTTCTAGATCTAAATTGCACTGAAGAGCTAGGTTAAAGCATTAAGAGATTCATACTATAGCTATTCTTCAGTGATGGCAAGAAGCAACACTGATTTTTATAAGAGAACTGTCAATATACATATTACCGACCAGTATTGCCCAGACAGCCTGAAACGGAACAAACTTGGGCAGTTCTTCGAGTGACGCCAGAATAGGCGTTACCTTGGCTTAAAACTTAGTGAATGTTGACACTGTTGGAGACGTGGATTTGTATAGCTTCTGCTTGTCACCATTGTTCCAATTTTAACCATTAAGTTGCCATTCACTTTTAGAATCTTATTAAAACTTTTTGATGTTTAAATGTTTTGTTTCATGTGTCTGAAGAAGTGTACTGTAAAAGGAGCTTGCATCCTTTAAGGTGCTTAAGAAACTGCTGCAGCGTTGCCCCTTTCCCATTACTGTGTTTTATTTTATGATGCCTGTTTCTCTACAGTACTAATTCTAGAAACAGCTACTCATGGAGATACATCACTAGTCATGCAACATTTTGCTGGTTCTAATCATCAAGTCAGTGTCATTTAATAAATGGAAAAAAAAAGTAAGATATGCTTGAGAGCCTTATTTTGAGTTTTTTTGTTTTGTTTTCCATCCTTTGCAACGCTTCTGTTACTGTCCTGTGGAGAGTCTGTCCCTTCATGATTGAGCTAGTGAAACTCTGATCAGCCCCAGAGAGCTGTGGGCAGGGGAGAGGGACCTTGCCAGGTTGTGCAGAGCCGCTTTGGAATGGAATGATTGAAGTCCTGCTTGCTTTCTGGGGCTTTGAGACATGCCAAGCCGCTATGGCAGCCCCCTCCCTTATATGACATGAGTGCACATGGGACTTGCTATCAAGCGGGTGTTTAAATTCCACTTAAATGTCCGTGAGCGTACAGAGATAATCCACATTCCTCACTCCACTCAGTCATTAAGACACTGTAACTGCAAAGGCTGGTAGTAGCTTGGTTTGAAGTTTGATGCCAACAACTCGGCATCTCAGCCATTACGATAGTGGAAATATGGGACTTATTTGCCCCTTCCCCTCAAATTGATGAAGATGCATACTTATACAGTAATATTAAACAAATCTGATGTGCATTTATAAAAAATTTGCTTTATAGCTAAAGCCATGTAGCTTTAAAAGACACACTGTAAAAAGTCCTGGGGATGTGTTTTTGAAGAGGTTCAACAATGGTCTGTTTTATAGCTCATTCTTAAATTAATGCTTCTGAAATGTATGGCAGTAGACCTGTTTTTCCCTGTCAACTCAAAGTCTCCTTGTAATTAGGTTTCTTCTCATCTTGCTGGATAAACTTTTTATTCCTCAGCAGTTAACTAGTAGGGCTTCCCACCACAACCCCTGTGTGTGATGAATTTGTTTAATACACTGATTTAGTGATGGGCATGTTTCTGACCTGTGACTGATGCAGGCAGGTTTTTGCCCCCTAAGCACAGCATCCCTGTGTCGTTATACTCCATTGGGCACCTTTTGGGCAAGGATTCCTTGGGGAAGGCCTACATTCTGAGGGAGGCGTCAGGGCTGCCCGTGGCACTGGAGGTTCATTGGATTGGCAACCTTACACAGATGGGCTATTTGTCTTTCTAATCCCAGATATGGAATCTTTTCCAGAGCTACACTGTGTGACTTCTTTTAGATTCAAAATGTTTATTGGCTGCCAAGAACCAAACTGCAAATAATCCCTTTACAGCTTTGTATTTTTTTTTAAAGAAAGGCAAGGCAAACTGTAGAACTACATTGCACTCCAAGTGCCATATATCTACTTTATTTTTCAGGAAATTATATTTGTTTTTCTTTTACAAGAGCACAACAGGAACCAAAGTAAAAGAGTAATAGATACAGCACTCAGGATAAATCATATCTTTAAAATAATAAAAAAATTTACACCTTGTCCTATATCCTGTTAGTATTTTCATAATATGGCCATGATTTTTGAAAAACAAAAGCAAGCATTTACAACTTTTTGGATAGACTTTTTATGCCAGGAATGGATTAACTGTCAACAAAATTTTATACTAATCTGATGTAAATCTGTTGTTACATTAACAAATTTTGGAAATAGATAAAAATATTGCCCCTTGATAATAAATCTTTTTTTTCCTTTGATGCAAACAGCTAGAACACCTTTTTCTTTTCTTTTTTTGATATTCTAAGACAAAAGAAATGGTTAATCTTCAGATTAATAAATTAGGTCATTATAATAATAAATTAATTTTTTTTAAAGTTCAGCAACCTCTGTCCAAGTATTTACAACAATACTTGAAAGTTCCTTTACAAAACAGAACACATTTCTTTTCACATTAAGCATACTGGGTATCTGTGTCTTTCACAACAAGCATTTTTAAAAGAAAAATCAACGCACAAATGGGTAATTAGTATAAAAGTGCTAAGAGCTGTTTGAAAAGTTAACACTATAATATACAGTCAGAGTTATATTTGAGGCAAACTACAATAAAATTCCAGCTTATTGTGGACAATGTTCCAGTAGTTGTTTCAAACAGTTGTTTGAAAAAAAAAAAAAAAAATCCAGGAGCTGATTATAATGATGCGTATGAACTGCCACGGATGTCTCTGGCGGGTAGGTGGACTGAAAACCAGTGAAAGCAAATCCAAATGAGGAGATTTTAATAAAGGAACACCTTCTCCAGAGCGGGTGCCATGCTGACTGTTTAAGGCGTGTGCGTGCCCACACACACATACACACACACACACCAGGTTGTGGGTCAATGTGCTTATGTATATTTACACAACCACTCACACACATCTTTCTTTCTAATTAAACTGCCGGTACAATGAGATTTTGTGTTATTCAAAAATTTGTAAGTGATCAAAAGCATTGATATGGAATGCCTGTTTTATCTTTGTTTTGGTTAAAATCTCATAAAAATACATTCAACAGGAAAACATAAATCGCATGTGTATAAATATATATGTATGTATATATATACACACACACATACATACACACACTTTTGTTTCTGGAAGCATAAGATAGTTACATAAATATTCCTATAATTGCTAAAGTTTAAAGAGGCATAAATTTTTTGAGCGTCAACAAAGGTGCTTGAATAATATACAATTAAAATGAAGTAGTTTCTATTTTGTAGAATCAGTATATAATAAGGAAGAAAAATCCCCAAACAGTCTCTTTTAAAAAAAATTTCTTCTTAAGCTACAGCTTCAACAAAAACTATGAACAACCAACACGAGGACAGAAGAAAGACAGGACAGACAATGAAGGACAGCCCCTGGGAACGCCTGGTGTCCTCCCCTCCCGCTCCTCCCTGCCACGCTGTCGTCAGAAAAGCTCCAGTGCTCACGTATCCACAAGTGACTTAGGTCTTGTGCATCTGCTGACTCTGCTAGTAACTGGCTGATCGGCTTGGAAGAAAAAAAACAAAAAAGCAGCAAAAAGAATAACTGTGTATATTCCTAAGAACCCGCTTTAGAGGAATTCTGCTCTTGCATTTCCCTTGCTTCTCACTGCCCACTGCAGTTGTGACGTATAGAAAAGAAACTTGTGGCTTTAGACCTGGGATGGCTACTAAGAGGTTCTGATGCGCTCATCTGGTAGTTCTAAGGTGGTTACTGCAGCTAGATTGCAAGGCCTGTGTTTCCTGCTTGTCCAGGCCTGAGCTTTGCAGCAACCACTGCAGTCTTCAGAGCAGCAGGAAAATACACCCTCTGGATGCTGGGCCATGGAACTGCTTTTATTTTACTGGATTTTGCCCCCAGCCAAGCTGACCAATTTGTCTTCCCAACACCACCCTCCCCCCCATTTCCCCAACCGAACTCACTGTCCCCAAACCCAAATATCTCTACAGCTATATCATATGCAAATGTATTTCAGCAACTTCAAAAACTTTGGTTCTAAGGAAACACTTGGTCAGTTATCTTGAGGAAAAGTGGGAATGCTTGTTCTGCACGCTGCTGCCGATGGGGCCCATCCCAGGAGGGTCTTAGCGCTGTACATCAAGTCACAATCCAATACAATCCACTAAGCAAGTGCACAAATCCTACTTGACTTTTAAGAGCAGATGTAGTCGTTTCTGCCTTTTGAAATCTCATCTAAGTGGCCCTTCTTCACACGGTCTGGTAGAAGTTATCTGCCTGTAGATGGTTCTGTTTTTGCATGCTGTAGAAGCCACTGAATCTTGCATCTGGTTCGGCAATTCTTAGCATTCTCTGGGAACTGTCCACCTGGACTCGGGTTCCTTTCTTGCAGTCCACAGATACCAGCTGATTATTTAGGGAAGAAGGCTATTTAATGAAAGGAGGAAAGACCACAAGGAATTAGCTGCTTTATAGATCCTGAAAGAACAGAAGTTTCATGCCTAATTCAAGTGAGGTAACAGCTTCACAATACACTGATGGTCAGCCTGTCTGGAGTATCACAATCTAGTACCAGCTCTGCTTTTATGAGGGATACTGACAAATTGCATTTAAAGGTGAAATGTCAGTAAACCATGTCAAACGGCAGATGAAGGAACTGAAAAAAAGATTGGTGAAGTGACATGAATTTTCAAATCCTTGAAGAATGAGTGGGATTAACCAGACAGGCAGATTTTAAAATAAAGGGGTGATTTCTAATCACTCAGACTATTATTAGCTTCCAGGCCGCAATTACAAGTGGGTCTCCTCCCAGCTCTGGACCTTGGGGACCCAGCATGTGCCCAGCACAGAGATTGTGCCCAATTCATTTAAAAACTTTTAAATCCTGAAAATTGGATCCATGAAAGGTCAAGATTCATTAACCAATGGATGATGGATAGTTCACCCAGTGATTGATCCAGCCCTGGGTAAATACTATATATTTGATAAATGCTATACATTTGAGGTCACAAAGAACAAGGTAAACATTTCACTGACTAACATAAAAAGGAATACGAGAATGCAAGCTTTCCTAATTTTATTATTTAAGAGACTGAACATTTTTCAGGACAGTACCTTGGTTGGTGTCCGATACCAGCAAAGCAGTGGGATCCACTGTTTCTTCTTATTGATCAATAGGAATGCTATGATAATAGAGAGGCAGATGATGATGGGAACCACGACGGAGGTGATGGAGTCCAGCGAAGAGTCTTCACTTGGGGGCAGCCTGTTGTTATCTCTGTAATCTACCTGGAGGTGACCCACGTCTAGGAGAAAAAACAGTTACAAAAGCATTTATTACCTACATCAGAACTTTTAAGGATTATTTTAATTATATTGCAAATAGAGATCAGCAACTTGATTTTATCGATTCCCAGTGGTTTAAAGCTAAAACCATGATTAAAGTCTAATGCTGATTCAGAGCTCTATCAGAAGGCAGGGCACTTAGGGATGGATGTGAAAAAATGTATCAGAGCGAGACAGTAACTGGGGAGGATGATGCAGGTTCTTGCTAATTAATAAAATAAGAAAATGCTTAGGTAGACTTTAAAAAGTGACTAAGATTAGACTATTAAAATATTTTGATTAATATTAACATATGTGGCCTCAAAAGATTTTGAGGCAGAAACGTTAGCTTAGCTCCCTGCTTACTGGCAAACAGATTAGGACTAAGTATATGCTACTTACTGGTGTAACCGCTAAGACTAATTAGATCAAAAACTAAAACCAGAATCAGGAGCTTGGTCTTTTGGTTGGTATATTCACTGAGCTTTCTGCCAAAATGCTTTACTTCTCAAAAACTTGTTAAAAACTCAGTAGACCTATTAGATCATTTCCCACCTTACTGAACCTACTATACAGGGGACGTTGTTTGCTTCTGATCTTATAAATGAAGATCTTTGTGTTCCTTTAAATCATCATCCTTACAATGAAGCTGCAGACACAGACAACAAGGTCAAATACATACTGATCAGAATGTACTCCCCCTTGAAGTTATTTTTTCTTTTATTTTCTTTCAAATAAGCCCTTGTAGTCAATTTCTAAATGCACCAAAGACCAGTTCAGCCAAAGATGCAGAAAAATTAGCTTTTCTTGCACTTGCGGTGAAAAGGATTTGCTCTTAGATTTTTCGGGAAACTCTGCTCATGAGGTAGAACAGCTTTGTGATATTAAGACTGCCCTCGTTAAAAACTCAGATTTTTATTGATGTGCTTTTGAGGGAAGGAGGAGATGGGAAGAAGAGAACATTCCTTCTCATTTTAGCCAGTGTAGATGGCAATTCTTTATACAACCAAACCAAAAACCCACTGCCGTTGAGTCTATTCCAACTCATAGAGACCCTATAGGACAGGGTAGAACTGCCCCACAGGGTTTGCAGGGCTGTAAGTCTTACATCTTCCTCCCGCGGAGCAGCTGGTGGCTTTGAACTACTGACCTTCCAGTTAGCAGCTGAGCGCTTTAACCATTGTGCCACCAGGGATCTTTTTAATACTTTATAATAAAAACCCTTTATCATCGAGTTGATTACGACTCATAGTGGCCCTACAGGAGGGCCAAAAAAAAGGAAATATTTATCAGCTTCAAGAAAAATGATGAATTCAGGTTTTTTTTTTTTTTTCCTCATTCCAAATGTTATTGGAAGTGATTTTAGGAATATATGCCATACAACATAAAGAAGTAAATTAAGGAAATCCCAGTGAAAGAAAAATGAAGCTGAGACTGAGGTCTGTTTATAAAATCCAGGTCTTAAATTCTGTTCTGTTGCTAAAAGCACTCCACAAATTTAGCACTGAGCTTCATAGCAGCCAAAGCAAAAATGGGAAAAAGTATCATCAGTAATATTCACATTGTCTTTAAGATTAAAACAGACCAACTGCCAAGAAGAAGCACGCATTCTCTTGCTACTGACACATGAGGAAATGTCTCCTCTGGGGACTGGAGAGCAGGGATACTATGTAATGCATAGGTTCCTCAACATACAGCAATAAGTGAGGCTACTCCTTATGATTCAAGTGTGCCATCTAGGACACGGCCTGGCACACAGACTTAATAATCGAATGAATGTAAGCATAATAAAAAAAAAATTTTTTTTTTTATGAAAGTATTATTCAGTCAGAGCAATTATACAAGGAGCTACACACTGGGTCCAGGAATTTCGCACTCTGGTCGTCTGCCCTGATCCAAACATAATGTTAGAATATTTAGAATCATAGACCATTAACCTTTCAGGCAATGAATATTGCTTTTTCCAAAAGAAATTTTATAAAAACTGTATAATAGCGATTTTGAAAATGCACTCGGGAGTACACAGGAGGCAGTACTGAATTGTGGCAAAGGGCAAGTTTATATTACTTTGGCTGAGATCTATTTTTATAGAGTAAGTAATATTAATAGGAACTCTGCCTTGCTTTATCAGTTAGTGATTGAGAGAAAGAATGACACTCTATTACAAACAACTGGAGGGCAGAAGAAGGAAAAAAAAACGACATGGAATAAATCTAATGGCTGGAAAAAGTCAGCACATGCAATAAGTGGAATTGTCATGAAATGAAAACTACCCAAACAGAGGGAGTAACCTATTGCATAAATGCCTACAGAATCCACAGGGACACAGTAATTTATTACTAGTCTGCTTACAAAGTTCATTCACACATATTTGAGAGATGGCTTAGAAATTCCAGCTACCAAGCTACCGTGACTAGGAACCTATTTCTTTCCATTATCACTAAGTCTCTCTCTGAGCCTGTGCGGCCAGGAAGAAAACACTTTACCCAGTTACCTACAGACTTATTTTAATAATAATACAGGCTGTTAAATGTTATAGGTCTCCTGGAGTAGTTACTTGAACTTACTTGGGCATGCCCTTTAAAAGTTACTCACAGGAAGTTTAAGAAAAACAAAAAACCAAATCACACATAAGACTAGCTCTCAAGTGACCTCTGCACTTACCTCTAGGGAGATGGATGATGTCATTTTCACTAGGTGTGGGCCGCATGGGAACCTCTATGTCAACCTCTCCACGATGGTTTGTCTTCTCAATGGGTATGTTGGTTGGTTCTGGAACATACATTTCTAAAAGAAGAGAATATTCGTCATAAGTGATGACTAAGCTACCTCACCTTACCTTATTGTTGGCTTTGTATCCTCAATCCAAATGCATTCAATTCAATACGATATTGCCTGGGACACGAAAAACCTAGTTTCTGCATTTATATCATTAATGTTAAAGAGACAGTCACTAGCACTGCAGTGGTGGGAAATGTCTTACAACATTGAAAAAAAAAAAAAGTTTGTCTTTTCCATGAGAGTCAGAAGCTCTGCTGCTTTATGGTAACTGGTATTGGCTCCACAGTTCTGTGTAAGCTAATGGGGATTTTTTTTTTTTCTTTAATGGGGATTGGCTGAAATGGAAAGATTTCTTCTACTTTCCATCAGCTAAATATTGTACTTTAATTACTCTTTTCCTATAGTCCATGTTGAATCATTTGTATAAAATATGTCAGCAGCACTCTTTATGCATTTCCTGGCCATCCCCCTGCACACTCTTCCCCTAAATGGGGACGGTTCTGTAGGCCTCGTGAGGTGCTGCCTAACTTAAGTGTCTCCTGTTACCACGAGAAGCATTTAGATTAGACACAGATCTTTAGTAAAATGTATTTACATTACCTAACTGGATCATACAGGCACTGTGATCAACAAGATACTACATCATGATACAGAACTGTCTGGAAAAATTATATTCTTCATCCCAAAGAGCAGGTCTTATGGAAAGCTAATTTCTAAGGTTCCGGGGCAAAAGCACAGGGCTTTCCTAAGTTCATACAAACATTTTTATATCTAAACTTCATCTGGCTAACAAGAAGTAACCCACTTTTTAAAGAAATAATTCTTAAGTACCCCTATTTTCAAAAACGTGGCAATAAAAGTCAGCACATGTCTCCTCTTGGCCATGTTATTAACTAATTTTTATAAGAAGGTTACTCAGCAGTTATAATCTCATAAACATAAGCCTAAATTAGACTACAATACGTAAAATACAAGTTATATAAAAAAAGGATTAATAATCTCCTCTGCTCAGGGTGATCATTGTCTATCCCAAAGTTACCAGCCTTTCAAGAATTCGAGAGAGGGCAAAAGTAATACTGAATATACCATGGACTGCCAGAAGAAGAAACAAATCTGTCTTGGAAAAAGTACAGCCAAAATGTTCCTGAAAAGTTAAGATGGTGAGATTGCATCTCACGTACTTTGGACATGTTATCAGGAAGGACCAGTCCGTGGAGAAGGACATCATGCTTGGTAATGCAGAGGGTCAGCAATAAAGAAGATGACCCTCAAGGAGAGGGACTGACACAGTGGCTGCAACAATGAGGTCAAACACAGCAATGACTGTGGGGATGATGCAGGACCGGGCAGTGTTTTGTTCTGCTGTACACAGGGTCGCTATGAGTCAGAACCGACTTGATGGCACCTAACAACAACTAACAACAAAAGTGATAGAGAGGCTGGAATCCATTTGCTGAGCTTCCAGTGTGACTTAACTGAGTACCTAGCGAGGGAAATAAACTTGGAGAGGTTAAGTATCTAGTAACTGGCAGAGCTGGCATTCAGATCTGGTTCTGTGATTCCAAAGCCTGTTTTCCTGCTGCCCCCGAGAACAGTCACTTTGGCCTTAGTCTCCCAGTCTCTGCTTTCCTACTTGTATTAGGCCTTTAGACATGGCAAGAACTAGAAACCATTAGAATTTCCAAAGGTTCAATGGGTCCCTGCAAACTCTAGAACTAAAAATAGAATTTAATTAAATAGTATCATATACAGGAGCAGAGGCCAGAGGATCATTGGTTTAATGATTCTCAAACTTTTCTGTGATATCGAAAGTACCTGAAGAGCTTAGAAAATGTGCGGATTCCCATAGGTAGGTGATTCACGTTGTGTGTGGAGGGTTGTGGATAGGAGTGGAGGCGGGTGGTATTTAGCCCACCCATAGAGAAACCCGGATATGCAGCATGAATTTCCTGGAGGAACTTGGGAAGAAAAACCACTTTATGTGGGATCCTTCAGTGCCAGTAACTCACCCCTGCCCTTCCCCTGCGTAGTCCAGCCCACAGCTTTGAGTCTTCCTGTTACAACAGTGGCCAACCTGCTGCTGGCCTCTGGGGCCTCAGTATAAAGGCTAACATGAGCTCTAGTCCACCAATGCTGTGAATATCAACAGCTCTGTATCAAAAACCTCCACAGAGGCCCAGAGCCAAAGTCAATTTAAGTCCTCCTCAGGTTTTTTCCTGAAGTTGAGAAGCAGCCTGAAATTCTTGTACCTTACACCTGCACATGGGCAGATTTCAAGTGATGCCCCGCCAAACAACAGATGCTGCACAGCATGATTTTTCTACCCACAGGCGCTTACAAAGGGTCTATTTGGCAACAGCAGGAAGTCAGAAGATCTGCCCAGGAGGAAGGAGGCTTATTCGTTCAACAAATATTTCCTGGGCATTTCCTATGTGGCAGACCAGGTCTAAATTTTGGGGATCCAGCTCTGTGTAGGACCAGTCCTCGCCCTCTGACCTCTCATGAAGAGAACAATGCCACACAGTCACCTCTCACCATCCAGCAGCTCACAGCCCTTTGTATCCACATCACTAAACTCAGTTCCACTCTAATAAAAATTCACCCTCTCCCTTCTATATCACAAAATACTCGCAACTCCAGTACAGAGCTCTCAAGGCAGAGGGTGGGGGTGAGTAACTTCCCTCTCATTTCCCTGAGCAGTTTTGCCATATAGGATAAGACTTCTAGGAAAAAACTGCTTTGAGCAACAAAAACAAGTGAGAGTGCTATTAGATTTCCATGTCTAGACCCAAGGCCCCCTGGCCAAAGACCGTATTCAACTCCAGACTAAACTAGAACCCCTCTGGCATTTACTAAAGAGCCCTTCAGGGCTGCTGGCACTGCAGATGGACAAAGCCAGGAGAGGGCCATGAAACCCAGTCACCCCAGGTAGATCACAGAGGTGTGGCCTGTGGTCGTATTTGCTCTGAGCAGCAGTGTACTTCAGAGGAACCCAGATCAACTTACTGGGAATGTATTTTACTCCCTTAAAATGTCCTTTCTCTGGAAGATAGCAGAGGGTCCTTGGGGCTCAGAAGCTCAGGGCGCCACTTTTTTTTTGCAGATAGAACTTGAAGTCAACCTATGCCTAGGAGCCTCATGTCTTCTGCTTACGAGAGGTGTGACTCTGGACAATTTACTGAACTTTTCTGAGCCTCAGTTTGTTCTTCTGTAAAATGGATCAAGTACTAACCACCTACCTATCTCAAAGGTCTGTACTCATATCCAAAGATGGCAGAAGGGAAAGTGCTTTGCAAAGGGTGAGGCTTTCAGAATGTTGGAGTCCTTGGGTGATGCAAATGATTTAGCGCTCGACTACTAGCTGAAAGGCTGGCAGTTTGAACCCACCCTGTGGTGCTTCGGAAGAAATGCAGGCCTAGTGATCTGCTTCCGAAAAGCTAGCCATTGAAAACCTGATAGAGTGCAGTTCTATTCTGCACACATTTGGTCTCCATGAGTTGAAAATGACTTGACAGCAACTTTTTTCTTTTTTTATTCAGAATGTTAGCTGATACTGCTAGAGGGTAAGGATCCTGTTTGTTGGATCACCAGGAAACATTCTGCAAGCATCATTTTATTGGCCCTCACAGTATTTCTGTGAGGTGACATGGGGTCCCAAGACTTCAGTGAAGAACCCTGACTGTGGTCACCTTGTATGCCGCTGAGAGAAGGGCCAGGAATTTGGCCTTCCTGGCAGGCTGCATCTGATCAAATGGAAGGTGCCAAAAGCTCGCCTGACTTACAAAATGTGCTTAGAGATAAGATGGAGAAGTGATTCATCAATAATTCATCAGATACGGAAGGGACAGTTAACAAACAAATGAAATTTCAACCCAACAGTGAATTCAGAGAAATCCCTAGTGATGGACAGTGACGTTAGCAATATCTGCACTCTCTTTATTAAACTCACAAAACCCAGGGGAGTATATGTCTGGGTGAATCTTTACCTCTATTTCCACCCCCACCCCGAAGTTTGGGTTTTTACTGTCACCCACCAGGGACATCTACAATATGCATTGCACGGGTCCTGGCCCCTCCTCTCTCCATGATTTAGTCCCTCCTGCACACCACCCCATTTGCCTTCCCAAAACACCTTTATGATTGTGCCATCATCTGCTCAAAAATGATCCTCCCCATTGCCTGCCAAGGACCAAGTCCACATTCTTGGCTTGATAATTAAGGCCCTAAAAATCTTGGCCAAACTACCTTTTTTACCCTTACCACTTGTTACTAGAATGCTCTGCTCCAAGGGCATTTGGCCTTGGCCTTGGCCGCCTCAGGGCCTTTGATCAGATTACCCTTCACTCCAATGAAGAAAGCCTGCCTTTCCAAGGTCTAGCCCAGATCCCCCTCTGCAATGCCCTCCAACGCCACTCTACTTCCCAGTAAGATTTTGGTTTTGAACTATGTGCTCATGGTCTGTATGAGAGTTGTCGTACCACTGTCTCCATTTCATCCTCTCCCATCCTCTCTGGAAGCCACTCTAATTAGACTTTGCCTCCACCACTGAACTGAAACTGCTCTTGCCAGGATGAGTAAGACAACACTAAATGAAACGGTGCCTTCTCATTTCTCATCTTATCTGACCTAACGCACTTGATTCAGCTTCTGGCGTCTTCCTACTTGAAACCCTTTCTCCACCTGGCTTCCAGGGCACCTGTGTGGCTGGTCCTCCCTTCTCAGCTTCCTTTGCTAGTCCCCCACCTCACCTCCAAAAGTTGGAGGGCCTTAGGGCTCTGTCCTGGGCACTCTTTTTTTCCTCTACCTATACACACTCCTTGGAAGATCTCTCCTGGTTTCAAGGTTTAAACACTGCCTATCAACTATCAAATTTAGGTATCTATTTCCAATCCCTCTCCTGAACTTCATATTTTCCATATCCATGGTCTATTCATTATCTCCATTCAGATGTCTCATGGTATTTCAAACTAAAGATGCCTCAAACCAAACTTTTTTACTTCCAGAGCTGCAGCTCTATGGTTTAGTCCAAAAACTTTACAGTCATCCTCGGCTCCTCTGTTCCTCTGACTCCCCATATTAAAAGCCAAATCCTCTTGATTCTTCTACCCTTATAATATAACCAGAATCCGGCTGCTTCTCACCACCTCTACAGCTGCCACCACGATCTCTTGCCTGAATTATTATAAAAGCCTCTGAATTGGTCTCCCTGCATCCACTTCCAGCACCGAAAGTGATCCAATTAGAACATAAGTCAGATCATATCACTCCTCTGCTCAAAACCCTCCAAGGTTTTCTTTTCAATGCAATAAAATCCTGACAACCACCTACGAGACCCTGCGTGTTTTGGCCCACAGCTACCTCTGAACCTTATCTCTTACTGCCTCCCACCCTGACTGTGCTCTATCCCACCACCTGCTGCTTTTCCTGTGTATGCAGACCTTGTCCCCACCTCTGGGCTTTTGCCCTGGCTACATGCTCTGCCTGGCACACTCAGTCCCAGGATGTTGGCTGCAATTCTTCTGTGTCTCTTTATGAATGCCATCTTATCAGCGAGACTTTTCTTGACCATCTTCTATAAAACAATCTGTCCTATTTCTCTCTAGTCCCCTGGCCATGCTATGCGTTTCTCCATAGTTTTTATCACTGTCTTGGGTACTGTTTATTCACTGTCTGTTTGCTGCCTCTCTCTCTACTAAAATAGAAACTCTATGTGGGCAGGGACTGTATTTTATTTACTGCTATATCCCTAGTGCCCGGAACGGTGCCTGACAGATGTTGCTGTTGTTGTGTGCCAACAAGCTGACGTGGATTCATACTGACCCTCTAAGACACAGGAGAACCGCCCCATAGGGCTTCCAAGACTGTAATCTTTACAGAAGCAGACTGCCACACCTTTCCCCTGCAGAGGTGGCTGACGGGTTCAAACCACTGACCTTTTGGTTAGCAGCTGAGCATTTAACCACTACGCCACCAGGGAAGCAGGCTCTAAATGAATCTATGTGGAACAAATGTCAAGTTTCACAATTTACCTAATTAAAAGAATATTAGTAAGAAAATTGGTATGAAACTTCTGAAACGCAGGGGATAGGTACTAGGTAAAACAATTAATGGGAAGCCACATATTTCTCCTTCTTCCTCTCACTCAAAACAGTTAAGAATTTCATTTTTCCCCACGTAAATACCAGGTGATAAAATTTCAAAGAGCCGAACCTTTGACGTTCCCTCTACACTTTAAAAAAGCCAGTTAGAATAAACAATGAAGAGTACCCAACTGAAGGTGCTTGAAAGGGGTTTGGCTTTCTGACCTGGCAGAATAACCCAACCTATTTTAGGAGATAAATGCACATTTTCAGAAATGCTCAATTAAGGCTAGTCTTCATAACAACTAAACAAATGCTGATGAGCGAAGAATTCCATGACATTCTTTGAGTTTAGATAACCACCTCCTTTTACAAATGCACAGGACTGTCACACTCTGAGCTAATACTGCTGCTACAGTATGGAGAATGCAAATCAGACGAACCACAGCAATCGCTGCATGGAACCAAGGTCTGGCACTCACCTGGTGGTCAGTTTTCTAAGTTACTCCCAAGTGTTTGCATGGGAAGGCCTTAGCTGCGTCCACCACACAGCCTGGGCAATCTGAGCTAACGGATGGGTGGAACAGCCTGAGTTGGCTCTAGTTTCATTTTTTTGTCGTTGTCGTTGCAGAGAATATACACAGCAGAACATATACGTCAATCCAACAGTTTCTACATGTACAACTTAGTGATGTTGATTTCGTTCTCTATGTTGTGCAACCATCCTCACCCTCCTTTTCTCAGTTGTTCCTCCTCCATTAACATAACCTCACTGCTCCCTAAGACTCCTATCTAATCTTTCAAGTTGCTGTTGTTAATTTGGCCCCATAGAGATAGATCTTAAACATATGTTCAAGGCAGACTATTCTTTACTAGTTAAGCTAAACTACTGTTTGGTTTCAAGAAGACTTCAGGGGATATTTTTTAGTCTAAGGTTTAAAGATTATCTCCGGGCAATAGTTTCAGGGGTTCATCCAACCTCCATGGCTCCAGAACATCTGGAGTCCATGAGAATTTAAAATTCTGTTCTACATTTCCTCACTTTCAATCAGGATTCTTCTATAGAATCTTTGATCAAAATGGTCAGTAATGGCAGCTGGGCAACATCCAGTTCTTCTGGTCTCATGGCAAAAGAGGCAGTTGTTTATAGAGGCAATTAACCACACATTCCATTTCTTCCTCCTATTCCTGACTCTCCTTCTTCCTTTGCTGCTCCAGGTGAATGGAGACCAATTGTTATGCCTTGGATGGTCACCTGCAAACTTTTAAGACCCAAGTCACTATGTCTAGTTGCATCTTAAATCAGTATTACAGCTTGCAACATGGCAGGATGAAGGCTTAAATACCTGGACACATAGGGCAGCAACTTCCCTCCACGTTGATGGGCTCGACACAGGGCAGAGGGGGGCAGCTGACCGTTGAGCAGAGGGTCTGGCCCTGCAGGCAGTAGCAGTGTGTGCAGCTGTCGATGTCCCACCGCTCCTCGTCGGCATAGGCCTTCCCGCTGAAGTGGCACACGACCTTCTTCGGGATTGTGTCTTCTAGTGACAAGAAAAGCACACGAAGAGTTGCTTGAGGTGGCTACAGTAACAACTATACTTGAGAAGTAAAGGGAAATGGCTTTGTACAATCAAAATATATATCTGGATTTTAGAACTTGACAAAGCTTCTGTTTCCCTGTTGCCACTTTGCTCTGCTCATATGGGCCTTCAGAACTCTCCCCTGGTGGCCAGAACCTGATACAGGACCACTGAGGCAGGGTCGCAACAGTTACCACCCACTGGATAAGGGGTGTTAAGACTTTCATTGTGAAATACACAAATTTAGTCATTATGGCTGGTTAACAAACTAGGTGAAAAAACTAAAACTGCAACATAAACAGGTAGGAGATTATGTTCTATGTGCAAGGAGATACAGCTGAGTGTATTTATAAAGATGGATTCAAGAAATTCCTACTTTTAGTTATTCGTTTTGCAAATGATACAGGGGAAGAGTAAGGAATGATAATGGCAATGTCATAGGGAAGCACTAGGCTCCTCTGCTACCCTAGTGGGGGAGTTCACATTGTGATAACCATTTCCTTCATTTTTCACTGACGCTGAATGGATTTCTCTTGCATCAACAAAGTTATCTCTACTTAAAAAAACGCCTCATTTCATTTTAATCCATTTTTTGGGGTAAACTATAGTTTTTGAGAACAAAATATTTATAAAGAGCAATTCTTATTTACAGGAATTTACAGCTTAAAACATTCTGCTCTTTTTTCCCCATTCTTCCTGGCCCTACTTATTTTTTCCTTCCCTCTGCCTCTTTCTCCTCTAATGTTCCTTTCTCTTTGACTTAACGACTTTTCCTGGCTTGCCCGAACTAACTAGTGTTCACAATTCACAGCCAGTCTTTTCCCCTCTGGAGCTCAAGTAGTGGTGTTTTGAGTGGAGTCCAACTGACCAGGAGTTTCAGTAGCAGAGATGGGGCAGCCCTGGGTAGGAGGTAGGGTGGGGACCCCCCAACACTGAACAGGCCAGTAACCGGAAGGCTCCTACTCATGTGGAGAAACTACACGCTCAGATTCTAAAGGCAGCTCCACTTGCCACTGGTCACTAGCAAATGAAAAACTGTAACGGAATCTGGAAAGAAAGTTCCTTAACAAAGGAGTGGTACCCAGGGGTACTTCCAGGGTTCTTCCTGGATGGCATCTGGAAAGCTCTTGCAGGGACAATGGTCATCGCGCAGACAAAAGAAGAGAATGCAGAATGCCTGCAGGCACAGTGAGAGCTGTGTGAGCACATGGCATGTGAAGCCCTTTTCTCCCAGTGGCCCCAAACTCTGCAGCTGAGTGCTCCACGGTGGCTGGAAGCAGCTCCCTGTGAAGACCCTGGAATAAACCTTCTGGTTGACCTTTTGCAGAGGAGGGTCACAGATGGAAATGCTCACAGCTCTGTCTTTGGTCTCCACATTCTCTTCTTACCAACTAGTCAAGCATATGCACAGTATTAAATGGCACAGACAACACAGTAGTCCTATAACACTTTGTACTTCCATAGAGATAAGTCTTGGTTCACTGCAGAGTATTAGTAAGCAAGCACAGGAAGGAATCTATGTCAAGTGTTAAAATACATACTCTGTTTTTCAACATATTTTCCATTGTTTTTCTTAGTACTGCTGCCTATGGCTCAACAAGGGACCACTGAGTAATCATGGGAAGCTCTAGTTGTAAACTAAAATCCTTTTTCAATATATATTAAAAAAAAAAAAATACTTTAGTGTATTTGTAAATTTTCACACAGAAGGTTTTCTGGTACACTGGCTGTTAGACTAAAAACTCCTTTAAAAACTCCTTTAGAGGCTGTCAAATCGAACCCATGGCAGATGTTTTTGCTAATATTGACTACTTAAAGAAGACTTCATTAAGAAATCTAAAATATACATGTCAAATGGCTAAATGGAATCATCAAGTGTTTTGGCCAACATTTCGTGAAGGACATCAGATTTAGTGGTCAAATCTCGAGTCTATTATACTAGAGAATTCTTCGTGGATGGAAGCCTTTTTTCATATATAAACCTGCAATGGCTCAGGCAATGGACCAATATCACTGTATAAAATTTAATAAAATATTATGCTCAAGGAAATTAGAACAAAAAGGTTAAACTCTCCCCATTTAGTCCATTACTCTCTAGTGTGCCGCTCCTTTTAGAAGCACCTTTGCCAGTCCTCTCCTTGGAGGAGAGGAGGATGGGAGTGAAAGTGTTAGCACAGAAAAGTCGAGGGGGTTGTAAACACGGGTTAGAGTCAACACCGAACCCTGATCTGTATTTTCTTAAGATCTAGACAAGGATACTCATTACACAGTAACATATTTATTTAATTAACACTACTTATGTGGGGAAACCCTGGTGGTGTAGTGGTTCAGTGCTACAGCTGCTAAACAAGAGTTCAGCAGTTCAAATCCACCAGGCACTCCTTGGAAACTCTATGGGGCAGTTCTACTCTGTCCTATAGGGTCGTTATGAGTCGGAATCGACTCGAAAGCAGTGGGTTTTATGTTATGTGGAGGCCTGATGGTACAGTGGTTAAGAGCATGGCTGCTAACCAAAAGGCTGGCAGTCCAAATCCATTAGCCACTCCTTGGAAATTCTACAGGGCAGTTCTACTCTGTCCTACAGGGATGCTATGAGTCAGAATCAACTCAATGGCAACTTTTTTTTTTTTAGTTTATGACATTAAAATTATTAAAATTAGGTTAAGATGTTTAAAAAAATAATTACAGGTTAAACTTTGTAAGAGCAATCACCCATCCATTCAACAAATACTTATCATCAATGCTAAAGGTATGACCCTGAACTAGAGGACTGCGCAAAAGTGGTGGAGACAGGCCTGGGAGTCAGAAGTCATCATGAAGGAACAATGTAGTAACTACTGCTTACGTGACTTAAACACGGAGCTGGACAATATGAAGGGCAAAACAACCAACCGTGATGGAGAATTAGGGAAGGCTTCACCCAGGATGTGATGTCTGAGCTCTGCCTTGAGGGATGAGTGGGAGAAGGTGAAGAAGCTGGAAGCAGGACATTCTAAGTAGAAGGTGGTGTGTCCAATGGCTTGTCATATTGGAAGGGCAGTGAGAAGTGTCAGAGCTGTACAGAGTATGTGTGCAAGGGGCGGGGGGATGACTGGAGATGAGGCTGGGATTGAACTGTGAAAGGTCTTGGATGACAACTGAGAAATTTATAGAGTCTTTTCTGTAAGCCCGAGTCTGTAAGATGCGGGTCTTATTGACTTTGTTTTTAAAAAAGATTAGAACACGACAATATGGAAGACTAAATGGGTAAGCAAGGTGGAGGTGCTATCTAGGGCTTTGAACCAGTACTAACCAGTTCAGTCATGGTGGACAAAGTGAAACAGGAACAGACCTGAATTGTTACAATTTGGGTGATTCAAAATAACCAGAATGGGAAAATTATGGGTTGCAACCCTGGAATGGGAGGCTCAGAAGAGGTGCAGTGAGCTGTTTCAGGAGCCTATGCATGAGACTGAATTACTGGCAATACTGTGGAGACCGACACACATTCAAAGCTGCACGGTAGGCATCACTATTTCTGACTCTTCTCAAAATCCAACAGGCAAGAGATTTGGTTGCTATGCAACCCGTCCACTGCCCTGGTTTTCTAAGAGTTTCCAGCAAGGCTATGACCTATACTTTTTCCTGTTCCAGTTCACCCAAATTTTTAAAAATTGGGTCTGTTCTGGTTTTGCCTTCTTGGCCATGACTGAACCTGCAAGAATTGGTTTGAAGCCCTGGTGCTATCCAAGGGGATGTGAGGTGGGCTTAGCCTAAGGTAGTGGGAATGGAGACGGAAAAGAAAGGCTAGATTTTAGAAATGTTTCTGAGAGTTGTCAGGATATGGGTAGTAAGGAAGAGCAAGGCATGGAGAACAACCCTGTTTCTTGCGTGGGAGACTGGGCAGAGGCTTGTCAGGGACTTGGTTAGGCCTTATTGAACTGTTCAGCACAACTATTCCAGTGGGACAAAACTAGGGCTGCAGCAGCAACTCTCAGACTCTTGGTCTCCCTTTGTGAACATGCTCATGAAGTCATTACTAGGGTAGAAGTGATTCAGGGCACATCGAGGAAAGAGTGTCTGAGACTGGGCTGGGAATTTCAGTCCTTGGAAGCAACAGGTAGGAAAACACCAGCGGTGATGATGTGGGGTAACAGACAAAACTGACAGTACCCATTATATATCTTTAAAAATTTCACAGTCCTTTGATCCAGTAATTCTATTTCTAGAAATCAATGCCGAGGGAATAATTAGGAAAGCCCTAGAGTGATTTGTATCGCACATGTTTCTAACATTATTATTTGTAACAGCAAGAATTTAGGAGAAAACCTGTGTCCGACAATAAGGGAATATTTAAAAAACTCATATGACACAATCAGATGAGAGAATACCGTGTGGCTGTTAAAACATATGAAAGAGTAGAATATACATTTTTATGCGTAGCATGAACTCAACCATCTAAAGAGGAAAATTTTTTCAAAAAGCTGGTTAGAAAGAAACGAAAATGTTAACGGCAATCATTAGGATCAAGGGTGAATTTTCATGCTTTATATTCTTCTATGTATTTTTTTAATAATTAACACAAGTTACTCTTGATAATGAAGCACAAAAATATCACACACACACACACACTCCCCCACACCCCCACAGAGGATGCTGAATAGAAGAGCTTAGTCTGAGGCTGGTTCCAAAGACCCAGGCCATGCAGTATGGTGCTTCCTGAATGATGCCAACCCACTTAGAAGAATCTCAACAGACTATAAGAAACTGGGAAAAACACCAAAGGCCAATTACTGAGCTACAGCATAACATAATGTTTATATAACTACTAACTTAGTAATTGTATGAGATCATTGCCTAAACGAATACATAAAATGATATAAGAGGATGAACAATTATTTTGAATGCCTTGGAGGTGATGGGTTGAATCAATAGCTTTCGACCACATATTAGGTGAAATGAAGTTTCTCATTTTATTTTGTTACAAAAAAAATCCTTTGCTAAATCCAACGAGGCTTCAAAACTCAAAGTAGCAAAATGATGAAGAAGCACAGTAAAACCCCCTAAAGTGGTGGCCGTAGAGACGTCCTCTACAGTGATCAGAAGTGGAGACAGATTCATGGAGCGTCTAGAGACTCTGGCAGTCACACTATTTTCCTTCATTGAGTGGCTGAGGCAGCCATGGACCTCCTTTCCAGGTATTCTACCAATTTCTCTCTGCTCCATTCAAGCTATGCTCAGCACTGATTACCTCAGAAGCACCCTGCCTACGATTTCAGTTCATTTTCAATTGAGTTAATTCAGACCTGAGAGCAGGAAGCTATCTTATTAAAAAAAAAATCTTATTAGGTTTAAAAAAACACTGGGGAGGGAGCATAGAGATGGAGGCAAATCAATCACTTGGTTGAAAGCACTGGCTGAGAGAATGAGTTACTTGATAAATGGACAAGTAGTCCAAAGAAAAGACCTTATAAAAGGGCCTGTGGGTAGGAGTGAGAGAGTCTCGGCAGAAGCTACACCAGTGTTTAGGTTCCGCGTGCGGAGTTCAGTAGAGCAGCTGGGAGAGACAAGAGCGACACCAAATGGTTTTGAAGGAAGGACCTGAGAACCAGCTACTGAAGGAGAGCTAGCACGGATGATGTCCAGGTACTGTGCTTGAGAGCTCCATGTGGACTATCTCAGTTCACCCTCACAACCATCCTGTAAGGTAGGTTGTCCATCTTACCCCTGGGGAAACTTCGGTTCAGGAAAGGGAAGTCAGAGCCTCCATATCACTCTGACTCCCTCTGGCCACAAAGCCCAACCAGGTTTGCCCCACACCAGGCAGCTGCCCCACGTCAGCTACCTAATGGCTCCTTTCTTACCCTGCCAGGAACACACAGAACCCACTTCATGCTGTCTCAAAAAGGTCTGGGGGTATCTGGAAAACTAGATGAATTTCTGGCTATCCAACATTTTCAGGATGTGGTGAAGGCCGAGATGACTCCAGCCCCAACTTGGCGTGAGTCCTGGTGAGCAGTAGAAAACCATATCCAGGCTGCAGGCCTGAGGGTAGAGGTCAAGCTGCACCCAAGTCACCAATCTGAGGAGACCCGTTTTAGAGACAGCAACAGGGCAGCACTTCCTGCTGTTGCTTGCAGGTGGTAGTTTTCTATTGTATCTCCACATTTAATCAGCTGAATCACAATATCAGTATATTTTCATTATGGCAAATTTTGTTTTTTCAAACCTGCTTTAAAACAACCCTCTACTGAATTTTCCAAGCCGAAAAACCAAACTCATTGCTGTTGAGTCGATTCCGACTCATAGCAACCCTACAGAAGAGAGTAGAACTGTCCCCAAAGGGCTTCTAAGGAGCGGCTGGTGGATGCAAACTGCTGACTTCTGGTTAGCAGCTAAACATTTAACCACTGCCCCACCAGGGCTGCACTGAATTCTCATGTGAAGTAAATGAAAGACTCTTGTTATTTTTATACAAGCCCTGACTAATCTTTTCCAGGGTGGCTGCTAATTCACTATGAGGTCAGATTATAGTTCGTGGGGCTTTACAGAAATATTTTTGCTTTTGAATAAATTTCACTTTAAAGGATAATGAGCTACACAGAGGCCTGAAAGTACGGACTGAATTTCAGGGGACTGATGGATCTTGGTGTTCCCTATTTTTTACCTGCTCCGCTCTTTCCCTGGAAATATTACCTCCATCAATTGGAACATTTGGGTCAATCTGATAAAGCTGTGTCAGGAAGTTTTAGGAACCATTTGTTTTATAGGGACGTACTTTGAACAGTGGCTTGATTGTCAGGCTTGATTAGGCTGATCGGCCAAACTGAAAACCTGCAGATACTACTTCTGAATATACACTGTAGTGTTTGATTTTTCCATGGGCGATCTGGTGGCCCTTTTATGCAATGTGAGGTTCTAAAGAGTAAGTTCAGAAAGTCAGTGTAACCTTTAGGGGAAGCTGCACAGTCTAAATTGACAGTAGATATAAAAAGCCTATTAAGCACTCAGGCTGAAGAGGAAGGTAGAAACAGAGACAAGGGACTATCAAACTAAAAATAACCTAACCTGTTTATAGTTGGCCATGGAGTGGCTTATGTCATTTAATTTTGACCAGTATATTTATCACCCCAACTGGTTTACTTACACCGGCAATGACATTAGTTTTATTCTTCAGTACTGAATAACAACCGTAACTTCTAGTTACCAGATGCCTAGTACCGTGCTGAGCATTTCACGAGTCAATTGTATTTGATCTCTGAAGCCCAGTGACAGAATATTATTATTATTGTTTCTATTTCACAGAAAACCAAGGCATAGGGAGATGCATGGATAGCAAGGGGCAGGGGAGGATGGAACCAAAGTGGGTCTGGCACCAGAGCCCCCCCTCATCTGTCACATGCTGAGCGGGGTCATCTTGGAGAGGCCCCGCTTCCGGGGCAGGTATCAGTGCCACACAAACAAAAGTAGTTACTGCTGACTGACTGTGGAAAAAGGGCACTCCGTTTCCCTACCTCTTAGATTTGTTGGGGATGAAGGTCTTTGTCTCACAGGTAAATCACCCTTCAACTCTCTGCACCACATGTCTAGCCCAGGCCCAGCAAGGAACGGAGACCACAAAGTGGCTGTTGGGAACTCATCATCCCCCTTTGGGAAATCTCTGTTTAACACTCTCTCTCCCTCCCTCTCAGGCCTACAGAGGGAGAGGATTAACGGAGAATGTGCCAAGGAAAACATGAGGTATGACACTAATATAATAAGGTTTATTTTTAAAATAAACATATCAGGAGTTACATATCCAAACAAATGTGATTCCCTTTCTAAGTAGTCATTGGAGAAGTCTATAAACTGATTCCAACAACACTGCTGTGACTGCATACAGCTTTGGAATGTCCCTTTTGTGATGGCACCCAGAGCCAATTTTTGAAACACGCTAATGAGGACAGTTACTATTTCATGGTCACACCTTCGCTCTGCTCGGCAGTGCTATTTAGTTTCCTCAGCTCTGGCCTCTATCTATCTTATCCAGCAGATTCAGCTTGAAATGGCTTTTGGCCTTCGTCGGAAATCAAGTCCCTGCTAAAGGACGAGGTAAGCGTCAACATCCTGGAGGCCTTGTGCCAAGGTGGCTCCTCCCACTGGGCGGTTTAACTTGTGAAATACTCGGACATAGGTCTGATCTTTGGATTCAAATATAAGCAACACCACCCTGCATCATGTATGACTACAATAAAAACATGTGATGTCTTTTAGTGTAAGAGTTCAGAGAATTCAGCATGGGGTTTTTGTCACTTTTTCTCGATTCTGGTTGATATGAAAAGGAAGAAAGAAGTGGCAAAGCCTTGAAATGTTAGCTTATTTTGAGCTGACTTCTCCAACTGTTTAAACCTCACACTTTTTCTTCTTTTTGAGATAAGAAAAGAAGGCTTAACAGGCTGTAAAGGGTGGACTTTGTACCCTGGAGCTATTTTACTAATTACATTACAAAGCTAAGTAACTGCTGGGGGAAGTTTGGGATACAGAAAATTGTGTTGTTTTTTGCCCCATAAAGGTCCAATTTAGGATTTCAGGAGTCACAGCCCTTGCTCTGAAGCTGATCATGACGAGGGGCATGCATTAGCCGCTGAAAATAAACACCTCCAAACTTGCCCCCTCTTTTATTAGGGAAGGATAAAAAAATTAAAGTCCATTCTAACCTGCGTTCTGGTTGGATTTTTCAGCTTCTGCCTAGGGAACATCTTTCCTGTATGGACACTAAATCTGATTCTAAAACCGGTTCTGGTGGTCATGAAGTCTATCTTGGTGTGAAAACAACTTCCTGGGGAGAAGTTAGGCAGCTTTAGAAATGGCATCGGCTCTTCAAATCTCCTGAGTACTATTTAGAGTCCTGAAAAATAATGTGCTCTGGGGTCCTGGTGGCCAAGAAACCAAATGCAGCTCTTAAACTCGGAGTAAGTCCCACTGCAAAATAACTCAACATGGTGCTGTAGCTCGGGGCTCACACCATCGAAGGCCCACGGATGGCCTGCCGGAAGTACTGGGGTGCAGCAGTGAACGAGGCAGAGAAAGCCCCTGACCTCGGGGACATGCTCCTAGATGCTCAGGGTCTCATCACCTTTGGGTGATTCCGCATCCAAACAGACGTGCCAAATGTTTTTGAAAAGATACGCAAAACAGCAGGCCCTGCTAACATTATACTTCAATTTGATCTAAGTTTCCGGTCTGAGGGTTTTGAAGAAAGCTTTAGTAAACTGATTTTGGCAGGTGTAAAAGGGTACCATGTACACCATGGGTAACATAAGATTTAGACAAGGGGGTGGAAAAGGTGGCCAAGTATTCCCGGTGACACTGCTCACTTGATTAAAGCCGAGGAGAAGCACTTTTCAAAGTTTTAGTTTACAAGCGTAATAATGTGTTACGGCACTCTGTCTCTGCCCGCCACAGAGGAATACGACGCCATCAGCTTATATCTCATTTTCTCTTAAATGAAGGACCTATGAGCCCCTTCAGAGCAGGTAGGACATCATCTTCATTTCTGTATCCTGAGTCGGGCCCGTGCTGCATGGGAACACCACGCTGGGAGAATAAATGGCATGTGAGAGCCTCCTGTTTTAGAAACCACCTTCACTTTTTTAAGGTAAAAAGGAGACTTAAACCAACTAAAATTACAATTAAGAAAGAATCTGAGCAAACAGTCTACAGGGTACTTAGAGGTCTGAAGAGACCACAGGCATAAGAAGATGACAAATGATTTTGAATACGCTGACTCACCAGGCCTTCAAAGCTGAGCTCCACTGAAATCTTGCTAAAACTGATGTATGTGGCCCTGACGATTTCAACGAAGCAGAGATCTATTATGTGGTAAATCTTTCAGTAAATGATTAAAGGCTTTTTAGCTAAAAATTCAAGAAATATTTATTGATTTGATTTGAAACTTGAATACGACTTTTAGCTTCTAACAAATAAAACATCTGTTCTTAATCCATCTATATTAAAAAAAAAAAAAAAAGCTGAGACAAATGTTGCCATGTAGGCCGGCTCCTACCTCTACATACTTACCTTAACAGCCTTCACAGCAGATTGGACTACAGTTTTATGACCTTTCTTGGAAGTCCATTTGTGCTTTATCCTATTCTATTTTTTGGACTAGAAAGCTAAACCTACTTACGAAGGCCAAAAGAGGCTTTCAAGTTCTTTTAACATACTAGAAAGAAATAGGTGATTGTGCAGGGCGCTGAGGAACTGGAAACGCTCCTGAGTTCCACTGCCAGAAGTCTCACCAAACTGACAAACACAATGACGTCTGGCTGATTGTCACTGCACACAAAGAGGAGACTGTCAGCAACATCACTTCCTAGTTGTATTAAGTATCCATCTTAGACTGACTAATCACTTCATGGACCGAAATTCAAGAAAACATCCCAGGTTCAACTTTAAGTGAGTTCCCATTTCACGTCAAGGCTCACAATCCAAGGCACATCTACAAGGCACATGGAGAATGTATAAAGAAATACTTTTGAAGATGTTGAGTCTAAAAGGCAGAGAGGAACAAAGAAAGGTCATGGTGGCCCAAGTTAGAAGGAAAACATATATTTTCCTTTAGGACTCAGAGGAGGCTGTTGATGTAAAAGTGAGAAAATTTTGAGGTTTTCATAAAAGGAATTACTATAAGGAAAGGACAGCACCCCTATTAAGGAGAGATATTATTAATTATTTGCTAGTTGAAGATCCCCACGGAGAAGAAATGCAATTATAAGCCACTGGACTTCCCAGATTGACCATTTCTGCACCTCCAGGGGATGCTGTTGGGAATACTCTGCCAGCAGCCTCTGGGGGTCTGTGGACTGACGGCAGTCTGCTTACGTCTCCTCTCCTACAGGCCCTTCTGTAGATGGGTCTTTTCCCTGGTCACTGTGGTTTTGGTTAGCTGCCGGTGAGTCAGCCCCCAACCCATGCTGATCTCCTGCACAACAGAATGAAACAGTGCCTAGTCCTGTACCATCCTCATGATGGGTTGTGGACTGAACCGTTGCGATGCATACAGTTTTCAATGGCTGATTTTTGGAAGTAGATCACCAGGCCTTTCTTCCTAGTTTGTCTTGGTCTGGAAGCTCCCCTGAAACCTACTCAGCATCATAGCAACACACAAGACTCCGCTAAACAGGTGCGTGGTGGCTGCACATGAGGTGTACTGGCCGGGAATCAAACCTGGGTCTCCCGCGTGGAAGGTGAGGATTCTACCACTCACCTACTAAGCCCTCACTCCTTGGTAATTATCAACACCAAAACCAAGCCCACTGCCACTGAGTTGGTTCCAACTCCTAGCGAGGTCTGGTCCCCTGGATAGAAATGAGAGGCAAAAGACACATGCTAATGGATTTTTCTGGAAACATTAATAAATGTGATGGCACTCAGTTTTCCCCAAGATAACCGGAACAACCTGAATTTCTGTGTACACAGCAGGGAACCTGAAAAGGATACTGAAGTGAGAAGAGAGGCTGCTTATGGGAGAAGCAAGATGAGATAATTCCTAGTGTGTGGGGTAAGGCCTAAACGAACTGAAATCAGACACTGTTTATTTTTGTTACGATAACTTCAGACTAGTTCCAAAGTTAGTACAGTGCACAACAACCAGAAAGGTTTTTTTTTTTTTTTAATACCCTCTAAGTAATAAGCAGAAAAGCATCCTACTTACCCTCCTGTGCCTTTAGATCACTTTTCTTGCTTTTCCTTTAGATCATTTTTGCAGTATGGGTGACCAGCTGGGCTGCAGCACAGGGGCCACAGTCAGTGACAGATGTAAAGAGTGCTCAGGAGGCATAGGAGACCTCTTTCCTGTATGCCCTGATTATAAACGCCACGTACTGTTTCTAGGAATCAGAAGATCAGGCACAATAAACTCATGGACTCCTCAAATGGGATTAGCCTCTAAATGTAAGCAGAAACCAGCGTCCAGAGATGAGAAAGGAGAGAAGCTCTGAGGTTTGAGGGTGCGGCACTGACACGACACGGTGCATACAAACCCTCCGAGAACGTGCTGTTTCCATTTGGATCACAATAAGGCGACTGAAGCGGCACGGACTACTTTAAGATGAGAGTAGGCAGAATGAAGTAATACCTCAAACCAAAGCATTCTCCAAAATATTTTTGCCCTTCAAAAGCTCATCACTGAGATGCTATATCCAGACCTTTCTTCTGCAGAAAAGCAGGGGTTATATTTAAAAGTGAGATATCAGAATCGATTTGATGCATGCTACTTCTTAGATCAGCTGCCATCTGTGTTAAAAGAGCTGTAACTCTGCTGAACTGATACACATTTGCATCGCGTTTTACAGTTTATAAAGTACTTTCACATTTGCATATTTCGTCACTTAATTTTCACCGCACTATTGTGAAGCATGGGATGATAACTCTTTTTCCCATCTTATAGATGAGGAAACTGAGCTAGGGTTACATCATATCACCAGACACACAGCTAGAAGGTAACAGAGCAGGGATTGTAACCCTTTGGCACGATGGCAGGGCCTCTTTCCAGCATGCAGAAGTTTTTAATTTTAAGAAAAGAGATTGGAGTAACAGCAATGTTTCAATGAAGATGCCAGTATGATAACATTATGGTTTAAAAATGCACAGCCTTAAATTCCACGTGCTTTATGTTTAAGGATGTTGAACTGAGTATTTACTGTTTGGTCCCTGGGCGGTGTTAAACACACAATGATCAACAGATGTTCCAAAAGGATACTATTTATATGTACCGTTAGGAAAAGACCATTTTGATGAAGTTGGTGGTAAACAGAAATCTAAGCAAAAAGTAACACTTTATACTATAATGGACTGACTTAATATAAGGAATAGACAATGCCCCTATTAAGAGAAATATTATTAATCATTTGCTAGTTGAAGATCACCATTTAGAAGAAATGCAGTTATAACATCACAGCCAGATGAATGCTGAGCCAGCTTGACTTTGTGTGAAAGATCCACACACCTAACACCAAATATTAACCAGACAGATGTTCAACCTACAAGAAAATAATTTTTCATGTTCCATCTATACTAGAACTCATTTTCATAGATCCTTAAAGACACAAGATACTTAACAATACTTTAAAGATACTCTAGATGATCTGCAGACATGTAATCAGAATATCTTTGTTCCATATTTAACTATCCTGCAAATAACTACCATCAAAAATAACTAAGATTTCATATACAAATCAGTTGGATTCCTCTACACCAACAAAAAGAACATTGAGTAGGAAATCACCAATTCAATACCATTTACAGTAGCCCCCAAGAAGATCAAATACTTAAGAATACATCTTACCAGAGACGTAAAAGACCTATACAAAGAAAACTACAAGACACTATTGCAAGAACCCAAAAGAGACTTACATAAATGGAAAAACATACCTTGCGCAGGGATAGGAAGCCTTAACATTGTAAAAATGTCTATTCTACCAAAAGCCATCTACAGATACAACGCAATTCCGATCCAAATCCCAACAACATTTTTTAATCAGATGGAGAAACAAATCACCAACTTCATTTGGAAGGGAAAGAGGCCCTAGATAAGTAAAGCATTACTGAAAAAAAGAAGAAAGTAGGAGGCCTCACTCTACCTGATTTTAGAACCTATTATACAGCCAAAGTAGTCAAAACAGCCTGGTACTGGTACTGGTACATAGACCAATGGAATAGAATTGAGAATCTAGACATAAATCCATCCATATGTGAGCAGCTAATATCTAACAAAGGCCCAAAGTCAGTTAAATGGGGAAAAGACAGTCTCTTTAACAAATGGTACTGGCATAACTGGATATCCATCTACAAAAAAATGAAACAAGACCCACACGTCATACCATGCACAAAAACCAATCCAAAATGGATCAAAGACCTAAATATAAAATCTAAAACGATAAAGATCATGGAAGAAAAAATAGGGACAACGTTAGGAGCCCTAATATATGGCATAAACAGTATACAAAACATTACTAACAATGCAGAAGAGAAACTAGGTAAGTGGGAGCTCCTAAAACATCAAACACTTATGCTCAACCAAAGACTTCATCAAAAGAGTAAAAAGATTACCTACAGACTGGGAAGTTTTTTGCTATGGCATTTCCGATCAGCACCTGATCTCTAAAACCTACCCGATACTGCAAAAACTCAACTACAAAAAGACAAATATCCCATTTAAAAAATGGGCAAAGGATATGAACAGACACTTAACTAAAGAAGACATTCAGGTAGCTGACAGATACAGGAGGAAATGCTCACGATCATTAGCCATTAGAGAAATGCAAATCAAAACTACACTGAGATTCCACCTCACTCCAACAAGGCATTAACCCACAAAAAAGAAAATAATAAATGTTGGAGAGGTTGTGGAGAGACTGGAACACTTATACACTGCTGGTGGGAATGTAAAATGGTACAACCACTTTGGAAATTCATTTGGTGCTTCCTTAGAAAACTAGAAATAGAACTACCATATGATCTAGCAGTCCCACTCCTTGGAATATGCCCTAGAGAATTAAGAGCCTTTACACAAACAGATATATGCACACCCATGTTCACTGCAGCACTGTTTACAACAGCAAAAAGATGGAAGCAACCAAGGTGCCCATGAACAGATGAATGGATCAATAAATTATGAGATATTCACACAACGGAACACTGTGCATCGATAAAGAACAATGATGAATCCGTGAAACATTTCATAACATGGAGGAATCTGGAAGGCATTACGCTGAGTGAAATTAGTCAGTTACAAAAGGATAAAATACTGTATAACACCACTATTATAATAACTGGAGAAATGGTTAAACAGAAAAGAAAATATTCTTTGATAGTTATGGGGGTGAGGGGAGGAAGGAGAGGGGTTTTCACTAATTAGATAGTAGATAAGAATTATTTTAGGTGAAGGGAAAGACAACACACAATACAGGTGAGGTCAGCACAACTGGACTAAACTAAAAGCAAAGAAGTTTCCTGAATAAACTGAATGCTTCGAAGGCCAGCATAGCAGGGGCAGGCGTTTGTGGGCCATGGTCTCAGGGGCCATCTAAGTCAATTGGCATAATAAAATCTTTTAAGAAAACATTCTGCATCCCACTTTGGAGAGTGGCATCTGGGGTCTTAAACGCTAGCAAGCGGCCATCTAAGATGCATCAAGGGGTCTCAACCCACCTGCAGCTAAGGAGAATGAAGAACGCCAAAGACACAAGGTAATTATGAGCCCAAGAGACAGAAAGGACCACATAAACCAGAGACTGAGTCAGCCTGAGACCAGAAGATCTAGATGGTGCCCAGCTACAACCAATGACTGCCCTGACAGGGAGCCCAACAGAGAGCCCCTGAGGGAGCAGGAGAGCAGTGGGATGCAGACCCCAAATTTTCATAGAGACCACACTTAATGGTCTAACTGAAACTAGAAGGGCCCTGGAGGTCACGGTCCCCAGGCCTTCTGTTAGCCCAAGACAGGAGCCATTCCCAAAGCCAACTCTTCAGACAGCGATTGGACTGGACAATGGGATAGAAAATGATACTGGTGAGGAGTGAGCTTTTTGGATCAAGTAGACACATGAGACCATGTTGGCACCTCCTGTCTGGAGGGGAGATGAGAGAGCAGAGGGGCTCAGAAGCTGGCCGAATGGACATGAAAAAACAGAGTGGAGGGAAGGAGTGTGCTGTCTCATTAGGGGGAGAGCAATTAGGAGTATATAGCAGGGTATATATAAATTTTTGTTTGAGAGACTGACTTGATTTGTAAACTTTCACTTAAAGTGGAATAAAAATTAAAAAAAAAAGAAAGATTTGACAAAAACTGTTTAACTGAGAAAGATGCACTGACTCAGGGACTTCCAGCAACAAACATATCTGTAAATATCTGACCTCAAATATTTTCTAAAATAACACATGGTTACAGAAAAATAAAAGGAGTCCTGGTGGCACAATGGTTAAGTGCTTGGCTGCTAACTGAAGGGTTGGAGGTTTGAACCCACCTAGTGGCTCTGTGGGATAAAGACCTGGCAATCTGCTTCTGTAAAAACTTCAGCCTAGGAAACCCTATGGGGCAGTTCTACTCTGTTGCACGGAGTCGCTACTAGTCAGAATCGACAGTATCTAACAACAACAAACAAACAAACAAATAAATAAATAAATAAATTGCCAAATCACAATTTTCAAAAAAATATTTTATGTACTGAGTGATACTACTTGGCCAACACAATATTTGCTTACTTAAGATAGTCCTATTTAATAGAACACCCAGTACCCTGAGTTCCAAAGTTGACAGGTATGACACAGCAGCTATATGGGTCTTAAGATCCCATAAATTACACCATGGAAGATCTTTATGATCAAAGTAGTACTCGTTCTTAATAATATTTCCCCCTAAATAACTGAACACCTGGACATGGTGAGATTCTGCTGAAACACTCCTTCTGGAATCTGCTAGTCTAGCCCAGGGCACCAGTAAATGCTCCCTCCACCTCCCCCCCCAACAAACATGATGTGATTAGGGCTAGCACCCACAGGGACACAATGAGTGCACGTGGTGAAAGGCTGTTGGCGTACTTATCTCCCGTCTCCTGGGAGTCAGAGCAAAGAGATCTCACTGAAGCACTAAAACAATTTTTGCTTTGGAAAGTTCTAGAAAGACAGGTAGTCAGTGATAAGGCCAGGAGAAGCCACTCCTATCTTGTATAGTGATATTTGTCATGACTGAGGTATCTGCTGTTCACAGGGAACCACATATCAAATCTGTTACCACACATTAGAATTTCCACCAGACCTCTTATCTCCACCTGATTTATACTCAAGTCATCTTCTGATTCTTGTTCTTCATTCTACAAGCCATAGTTACAGTCCGAAAGCCTATGAAAATAAAATCTAAATGTATGCGTATTTGTGTAGGAAGCTAGAACACAGAAAATTAGGGAACCAGAGGATGGTCCATTAAGATGATTGGGTAATTACAACTTAGTTTCCTTCTAGTACAAGGATGAATTCCCTAATGATAGGTATTATAATTAATTAGACAAAGCTGTTCATCAATCCCATTAATTATGTCTGCATTACACATTCTATTAAATTAGCACACATAATATGAGGCCTTCATACATCAAAAGAGAGGCATTATCATTGCACATTAGTGACTTGACAATTAGCTGAAAAGAACACAATTATTTATAAGTAGAAGACTTCTTTCAGTAGGATAGTCACTTTTCATTTCTCTTGTAAGAAAAACGGATAGGTTAAAGCAAGAAAGCTTCTCCTTGGGGCTTTATCACTAAAAAAAGAGGTTAGATTAGAGATGGGTCTGAGGTTTATAGAGATCCACTTTGACTAAGTAGGGCAACTGTTCACCCAGGAGACCTGCAGCATGGTAAGGTCAGCTCCAGTAGACTGGGGTGAGGTGGGCAGTGCACTCTAACAGTCAGCACATATGATCCTGGGAACAGGTAATCTAGGCTAACAAGGAGCAGCATTCAAACACAGACAGCCTAAAACAGCAATTGGTCCCAATGAAAAAAGAAGTGGGTGCTTTAAGACATACAAAAGGATGGCGTGTTTCCACGCTTTTCCTTTTCTAAAGTAAACTTTGGAGGGTAACGAAGGCTCTGCTGCTGAGATACAACCTGCTCCCACTACCCTGGGTTGGTGCCCTTAGAGAGAGACCAGGCTGACTGGAGCCAGGACCTATTTACTGAGAAGAGAACACGCCTGAAGAGCGAGCCTAAGGGAGTAAACTGGAGAGTCAGATATGGAATCCCTATATCAGTCTTGTAACTGAGCTTGACTTTATATGCCTGGACATAAGGGGTCCTATATAAGAAAAGATAAAGGCCAATCTAACAAGGCTGCCTGCAAAATAAGACTGATGCAGACAGAAGGGTTTAACAGCTGTATCAACAATACAACAACATGTAGGAAGTATGAAGGTGAACCAGTGAGTGGGCAGCAGCACAGTCATTGCTCCCAAATGTTAAGTCTCCCCAGTGTGTCCCCTGAAGGTAACTCACGGGTTTATATGATACAATTATACACGCATCATGTATAATGATGCATGTCGTGGAGAGTTGCGGAAAGAGATGTAAACATCCACAACATTTCCATTATACCATTTTCAGCTTATATGAACCACAATTTAGAGAAAGTGCTTGCAATCTAATTTAAAATCAAAACCACAAATTTGGACCAAATCCATATCCCCCTCACGCCCCCATTCACTAAAGTAGAATGTGCAGTCTAAATGCTACAGAAACCGGAAGAGGAGATACAAAGGCTAAATAAATAAAGGAAAGGACCCGGAACACGATGGTCTGCAGGTCTCTTTCTGTAACTCTGAATTTGTTAAATTGGTTTTGCGAAAAAGGTGTGATTTAGTATTATCTATCATATGGAAACAAATTTACTAATTAAGTAACTTACTAATTATGAATTTACTAACTAAGCTGGAAAACAGAAGAGGAACCTACCTAAGCAAAACAATCTGCGAATTTTCAACACACGACAGATCTGCTGCTAGATTTCTGCTCTGAAGGGAACCAATTCTCAGGCCTCCTGGGCCCTGGTTTCCCAAGTACGATCCAGGGCTGCTGTGAAGCATCCCTAGTTGATTCATGAACTGTTTGTTTTAGTATCAATGTTTTCATATGTAAACAGCTAAAAAAAAAAAAAAATACTGGCTGTGCTTTCTTTCTCCATTGGCCTGAAATGGTAACCTTGTTCTGATCACCTCTCTCATTTTCATCTCACCAAATGTATCACCATTTTCATACAGATTTGGGTCAGCTCTTTGAAATGGGAAGTGACAGTGAACTGGGTGAACTGGGCCCTGATACATTTTTGGATTCCCTTTGGAGCTACAAAGCTTACAGGCATTACAGCAGAACCCAATTTCCCAGTCATGGCACTGGGGTTTTTTGGGTGGGTAAAAGGCACCAGAAACCCTGGTGGGTGGCACAGTGGTTAAGACCTACGGCTGCTAGCCAAAAGGTTGGTAGTTTGAATCCCCCAGGCACTCCTTGGAAACCCTATGGGGCAGTTCTACTCTGTCCTATAAGGTTGCTATGAGTTGGAATCGACTCGATTGCAGTGCGTTTGGTTTTTTGGTCAGTAAAAGGTACCAAAAAACCAAAAACCAAAAAACAAAACCACTGCCATTGAGTTGATTCCAACTCATTGCGACCCTACAGGACAGAGTAGAACTCCCCCATACAGTTCCAAGGAGCACCTGGTGGGTTCGAACTGCCAACCTTTTGGTTAGCAGCCGTAGCACTTAACCACTACGCCACAAGGGCTTCCTGTCACTAAAAGGTAGGGTGACCATATGTCTTGGTTTGCTTGGGGCACTCCTGGTCTACAGCTGTTGTTTCATCCTAATTATTGATAGCCCTCATTTCGCTATCAAAAAAAAAAAATCATGCTTTGATGAATAAATCATATATATATATATAAATATATACACACACACACACACATATATATATATATGGTCACTGGTATTAAGAGAAGAGAATTTAGCTTTCAAAACATAACTTTTAATGCTCCCTTGACCATTACATTGAGGAAGTCTAGCTCTGTATAATTCCTGAGGGCAGAAATTGTTTTTAAAATAACTTTCCATCTCTTATACATGAACATGCAGAACAAGGCTCAGAGGAAGTGGCCTAGCCAGATGGCCAGAGGTCACAAGAGAAAAAAGGAGGAGGAGCTGTGCTGATAAGCTTGAGTTGAGGCCAAGATGGTCCTGGGCGCTACTCATAGCTCATCTACTGAAACTGCCAAAGCTATGGTCAGAAGATCTCTCCTCTTTCCCAGATATCATCCCAAATATATGCAATGATTTGTATCTGGCAAGTATACAAAAGTCTCTAACAAAAATGCGCAACACCTAATTTGCCTAATTTTTCACCTGCTACTCTGATCACAGGTTCACTGCTGGACTGAGATCTGCCATTGTCTTTCACTTGACTTTATGAGTTTTATTGGATACAAAAGCAATAAAAGAGAGTGAGAGCCCGGGGAACAAGGATTGAGCCTTTATTAAGAGTTGCCAGCTGTCTGAGCCTTGCCTTCTGGACTCCAGAACATCTGACTTATGTCCACAGGACTGCTTTTGTACGGACATCAGGGGCTGATATGCATTTGTCCTCTGCTCACAAGATGTATCACCAAGGGTCACAAAAAGGAGAGGGCTGTCAGTTATTCAAGCCTTACTTTGTGTCCCTAGGCCCTCAACATGGACGACCACACAGCTTAAATGGGGATCAATTAAGTGTCAGCAGATGAGGGAGAACTGAGAGATTAAATTAGTATTTCACAAGGAAGCAGCAAGCTTTATATACTAAGCATACTCTAATATGAACCACGGTGTTTCCTTCTAGGGGGAAAAATATTGTAAATACACAATGGAGAAAGAGGATTTGATATTGAAAACCCTGAAATGGCAAAGAAGCCCAATAGAACATGACAAGCTCCACAACATCATGTCATTCTCAGAAAGCATTTCTTAAATTCTTATGTTTTATCTTGGGGGCACACTTCCACATTCTTCTCTGCCTGATGCTACTATTTTGAGTTTGTTTGGATGCCAACCAGAAAAACCAATTTCAAAAATATTAACTGATCTAGGTAAACGGCTGTCAGTGTGGATTTAGTGGCCACTAGTAAAGATGAATGGTTTTTTTTCTTGATCTTACCTATGCAGTAGGGACAACACTGGCCTTTTCTCAAAACGGGTCTTTCACAGGATACTGAAGGGCAAGACTCAGAGTAACAGCTAATTACGCTATCCATGCACACGCAGCTGGTACAAACGTCAGGCTTCCAGGACTCAGCTGCCAGGAATATATCCCCTTCATCATTTTTGCAGTAACTAGGCACGCTCTCATTACGGGACGAGGAAGGCTGAAGAGGTGCATCTGGAAAAATGAACATACAGGTCAGCAGGGAAACGAAGATGCTGTAGGCCACCAACTGTGCAACACAATGAGTTTCATTCTGTCTTATAAAAAGAGCACCCAGTTACTACGGCTTTGGGTGCCTCGTTAAAAAAATGACTTCAGTAATAAAACAGGAAGTCTAATTCAGACTCCTGAATTTTAAAAAAGAAGACCAAAAGAGACCCATCACAACTCTGCTAGTTGCTTAGCCAACATCTGCTCTGTCCTCCTTCCTTAGCTTAATAAAACCTTCATCTTCATTGTGGTGGTCCCAGGACTTCAATCATAACGGCTGCAAGCCAATCCAAACAATCCTGCTCCTGCTTTCCCAGTCTCCTTTGGAAGTGGGGTCAGGGCACACATCACCCAGTTATGGACAATTGCACCTAACAGCTAGTAAGGAAAAGGGTGGAGGAGCCCTGGTGGTGCCGTGGGTAAAGTAATTGACTGCTAACCAAAAGGCTGGTGGTTCACCACCACCAGTGGCTCTGCGGGAGAGAGATGTGGCGGTCTGCTTCCATAGAGATTGACAGCTTTGGAAACCCTGTTCGGTTGCTGTGATTCAGAATCGACTCGATGGCAGCGGGTTTGGTTTTTTGGTGGGTATTACTACCATCCTTCCGTATTCTTCCTGCCTTAGATGTGAGTGTGTTGCTTGTATATGGAATATCCTTTTTATACTTGTAAGAGAAAGGCCAAGCTGAACTTGATTGTCACTGAGCCTTTGAATCAATGGTCATAAACATCTGCTCCAAGCTTCTTGTAATTTATGTAAAATAAACTCCTATTTGTTTAAAAACTCTAGCTGGATTTTGTTACTTGTAGCTACATTCAATCCGACTAATCAATACTCAAAAAGATTTTCATTGTACCAGACTATCAAAAAAACACCTACATTTAGAACAGGAGAAAAATGTAGAACAGAATTCAAATTCACATAAAAAGATGAGACGTAATGGTCTGACAGGGTCTGGAGGAGCCCCTGAAACTCCGGCTCCTGGACACTCTGCTAACCCAGAACTCAAACCATTCCCAAAGCCCACTTTTCGGATAAAGATTAGACATGCCTATAAAACAAAAAGTTAACACACGTGAGGAACGTGCTTCTTAGTTCAATCGAATATACAAGACCAAATAAATGGGCAGCTCCTGTTAAAAGCAGGAAGGGACAGGAACTGGACAAATGGACACAGGGAACCCAGGGTGGAAAGCAGGAAGTGCTATCACATTGTGGGGATTGCAACCAATGTCACAAAAAATATATGTATAAATTTTTGGATGAGAAATTAACGTGAACTGTAAACTTTCACCTAAAGCACAATTGAAAAAAAGAAAAGAAAAGAAAACAAAACAAAAAAACGGTATTTAAGATTCTAATGTTCAGGCATTCACATTAATGGTTGAAAGATGCCGGGAACTCGAAATCACGCATAAGGATGCACACACACAGGAATCATCTCCAAGTCCTCCGTGTCTTTGCTATCCAGAGGGTCCTCACTGAGTTACAACTTGAAAAAGAAAAGAACATCACCAGAAAACCCAAAATATTTCTTTGGGTTTGGTATTAACTGAAATTACATGAAAATTTTAGCCCCAGGTAGAAATCTGACTGGGGCACAACCAAGGAAAATGTAAGTTAGTGAGGTTCCTAGTTTAGAAACGTTACAATCTTCCTGATGTTACGAAAGTGCTTCCAACCACCTTCATGACCTACGAGTCTACAAATAGCCATAATGGTCTTACCCCAGAAAACTTCTAAGAGAACCACTTTTTCTTATCTGAGGAAATGGATACATGACCCAGACAGTTATCATATGCTCCTCTCAGAATCAACTTCATAAACTCTTTTATTTTAGGCCGCGATTCAGAGATAACTAAGACTGACATGGAGTTAACACAGAGATACCCAAGCTCTAAATGTCACATTCTCCCTCCATAAACCTCATGAATACACCATACAGCCAGCAAGTTCGATTTGACATGAAGAATCCCTTTGAGGCCAAGAGAGTTACTTCATTCTGGGCTGACTCTGAGGAAAAGAGGGAAGTGAGCATAATGGAGCCTGCCTATGCCCTCTCCTTTAAGCTGTGTAACCAGATTTCCTCTACCGGTCTCCAAGGCAGCAGAGACAAGTGAAAGAACGGCCACTGGTTCCAATGCTCCAAATGTGCTCTAGGTTCTATTTCAGGTGTGGCTCCACAGATCACATTCACATGGGTTAAAGCTAGTATGATGGAACTACTTTCTCAATGATCTTTTTTTTTTTTTTTTTTAAATTTTTATTGTGCTTCAAGTGAAAATCAAGTCAGTCTCTCACACAAAAACTTATATACACCTTGCTACATACTCTCAATTGCTCTCCCAATGAGACAGCCCAGTCCCTCCCTCCACTCTCTCTTTTTGTGTCCATTTTGTCAGCTTCTAACCCCCCTACCCTCTCATCTCCCCTCCAGGCAGGGAATGAAAAGATAGTCTCAAGTGTCCACCTGATCCAAGAAGCTCACTCCTCACCAGCATCCCTCTCCAACCCGCTGTCCAGTCCAATCCCTGTCTGAAGAGTTGGCTTTGGGAATGGTTCCTGTCCTGGGCCAACGGAAGGTCTGGGGGCCATGGCCAGCGGGGTCCTTCTAGTCTCAGTCAGACCATTAAGTCTGGTCTTTTTACAAGAATTTGGGGTCTGAGTCCTACTGCTCTCCTGTTCCCTCAGGGGTTCTCTGTTGTGTTCCCTGTCAGGGCCGTCACTGGTTGTAGCCGGGCACCATCTAGCTCTTCTGGTCTCAGGCTGAAGTAGTCTCTGGTTTTTGTGGCCCTTTCTATCTCTTGGGCTCATAATTACCTTGTGTCCTTGGTGTTTTTCATTCTCCTTTGATCCAGGTGGGTTGAGACCCATTGATGCATCTTAGATGGCTGCTTGCTACCGTTTAAGACCCCAGATGCCACTCTCCAAAGTGGGATGCAGAATGTGTTCCTTAATAGATTTCATTATGCCAGTTGACTTCGATGTCCCCTGAAACCACGTTCCCCAAGTCCCCTCCCCCGCCCCACACTGGCCTTCCAAGCATTCAGTTTTTCCAGGAAACTGCTTTGGTTTTGGTTTAGTCCAGTTGTGCTGACCTCACCTGGATTGTGTGTGGTCTTCCCCGTCACCTAAAGTAGTTCTTATCTACTATCTCCCACCCTCCCTCCCTCCCTCATCTCGTAACCATCAAAGAATATTTTCTTCCCTGTTTAAACAATTTCTCGAGTTCTTATAATAGTGCTCTTATACAATATTTGTCCTTTTATAACTAATTTCACTCAGCGTAAAGCCTTCCAGATTCCTCCATGTTATGAAATGTTTCACAGATCCATCACTGTTCCTTATCGATGCATAGTATTCCATGGTGTGAATATACCATAATTCATTGATCCATTCATCCGTTGATGGGCATCTTGGTTGCTTCCATCTTTTTGCTGTTGTGAACACTGCTGCAATGAACATGGGTGTGCATATATGTTCATGTAAAGGTTCTTATTTCTCTAGGATATATTCCAAGGAGTGGGATTGCTGGATCGTACGGTAGTTCTATTTCTAGCTTTTTAAGGAAGCGCCAAATCAATTTCCAAAGTGGTTGTACCCTTTTACATTCCCACCAGCAGTGTAGAAGTGCTCCAATCTCTCCACAGCCTCTCCGACATTTATTGTTTTGTGTTTTTTGGGTTGGAGTGAGATGAAATCTTATTGTAGTTTTGATTTGCATTTTTCTAATGGCTAATGATTGTGAAGTACCTGTTCATATCTTTTGCCCATTTTTTAACTGAGTTTTGATGATCTTTTTGGAGTCAGGAACTACTTTCTCAATGACCCTTTTGGAGTCATTCATGTCTAGGGGTAACTTCTTTAAGAAACTAACCAATGCTAAGTTTTGCTTTGGCTGGAAATAAGGACAGCTCACTATTGTCAACACTCCACCGCCACCACCAGCAGCAGCAGGTGCCGTTGACTCTGACACATGGCAACCCCATGAGTGTCAGAGCAGAACCATGCTCCACAGTTTTCAGTGGCTGATTTTTTTGAAAGTAGATCACCAGGCCTTTCTTCCGAGGTGCCTCTAGGTAGAATTTAACCTCCAACCATTTGGTTAGCAGCTGTCTTAAGCTGGGTTCTCTAGAGAAGCAAAACTGGCAAATGGTGTACATGTGTGTGTATGTATACATATACACATACACACAGATGTTTACCTCAAGGAAATTGCTCATACGGTTAGAGAGGTTGCCAAGTCCCAAGTCCATGGGTCAGGCGTCAGGCTGGAGGCTTCTCTCGACTCATGTAGCTGCAGGGGCTGACAAATCCAAGACTGGCAGGTCAGATGGCAGGCTGCTGCCTCACAGATGATGCAGGCTGATGAATCCAAGATCAACAGGTAAGATGGCACGCTGCTGGCTTAAAGGTTGAGGAGGCAGACAGATCCCAATATTGGTAGGCAATACTGCAGGCCACTGGCTCAAGTCCCAAGAACTGGAGGTCAGATGATCAGGAGCTGAATACAGGATCCAGAGCAAGCAACCAAACTTTGCCAGAACGTCCAAATATATACTGGGTGCAGGTCACACCCCTAAGGAAACTCCCCTTACAAATGACTTGCTTATCGCATCATGGAGGATGACTATACCATTACCTAACTGCCAAACTACACAATTACATAACTGCCAAACCACTGAGAATCTTGGCCCAGCTAAGTTAACACACAACCTTAACCATCACAGCAGCTGAGCATGTTAAGCATTTGCAACACCCAGGGACCTTGTCAACACAAAGCTCTGCAAATCACTGTGAGGTTTCTGTGGGTTTCAATATCCTTGGTCTTAAACACGATGCCCAACCTCATGCCTAAAAATTTAGAAGATGAGTTAGGGATAGCAGTGATGAAGTTATGACATTACAGTTGAAACAAATGTCCTAGAATCTGGAGGTCTCTTCCGGGTGCCTGGAAATGACCCCAGAGGTTGATGGGATGTGCTGGCAGTGAGGAGAGTTCACGCTGAGATCCAGAATCACGGGTCTTATTCCATCAGCAGGAGGCTCCTGGCTAAAAATGCCATTTGGGAATCTTGCCCATAGTATCTTCTTTCTTTGGGCCTCTTTCTACTTTTCCTGCTTCAGAGACCCCTTTTTTATATTTATTTCTTTGTTTTCAAATATTTGTTTATCTTCACTAGTTCTCTTGTTCATTCATTCTTTTTTCTTTTCTACGTCCCTCTCTCCCTTTTCTTCTACTTTTTTCCTAATACCAGGAAATAAACAAAAAATAGTTTTGCTTGCAGGGATTCTCAATCTTTCTTCATGAACCCAGTTTCCTTACCAGTTTGAGGCTTTAATATCTTGCTCTAAACCAGGCTAGGGAGAGGGAATACTGAAGGACAGAAAGAGTGACAAGGTATCCTAGGGGATATAAGCACTTGGAGGGACATGACTCTCTTTAGAAGTTGCTATTCTGTTGTACATATATAGCAGTTTTGGCCTACTTTAGGATGCAAGTATCCTAAGATTATAAATGCTATTTTTCTTAATGTGTAATATAACAATTACCAATGCTACTGTTGAAATTCACTGTGATGTGAAGATGCTTATGTTTTAAGACTTTTTATCTTTTTATAGCTGAAATACAACTATAAACACAAAGTTCAAAAAGATCGGTCATGGGGTAGGTAATTGATTTTATGATATACATTCTAGATATGTGTTCATTCACAGATGTAAAGGTAACCTTCAGAATACTGATATTTAAAACAAAAAAATCCTAATGCTTAAGATGAGGCATATCATTGAAACATCTCAAATTATATGTAAAAAAGTATCATCCAGGCTTAAGCTTATAAGTGAGAAATCAAAGCCAGGCCCATGACGGGTTGCTTGCTCTTGTTCTGAAGGACGAGGGAGGAATGCCCGTGCCCTTCTCTGCTAGAACCTGCGGGGCCGCTGCACATGCCCACAAGAGACTCCTGGCTCTAAAAAACTGCACCTTGAGGGCATTCTCATGAGTCCCATCTCCATGTACCTCTGATTCCATCTGCACTGGGTCTCTGAGTCCAGTCAAGTGAGCTGTCAATACACTTGGGCCAATGGTTGTGGAGAAGTCCCTTCCTCATCGCCCCTCCGCTAATCAACTCCTGTGTATTCATCCCTCAGACACCTTCCAGTTCATTCAAGGCTTTCTGTGTTAGACATTCTCATAAATCCTCCCTTTCAAGGCACTCCTCCCATGTTAACATTATTTATCTAATGGGGAATATCAGATTGTTTGGCTCTTCTTTTGGATTGTTGTTGTTGTTTTTAGGTGCCGTCGAGTCAGTTCCGACTCATAGCGACCCTATGCACAACAGAACGAGCCCGGTCCTGTGCCATCCTTGCAATTGTTGTTATGCTTGAGCTCATTGTTGCAGCCAGTGTGTCAATCCACCTCGCTGAGGGTCTTCCTCTTTTCCGCTGACCCTGTACTCTGCCAAGCATGGTGTCCTTCTCCAGAGACTGATCCCTCCTGACAACATGTGCAAAGTATGTAAGACACAGTCTTGCCATCCTTGCCTCTAAGGAACATTCTGGCTGCACTTCTTCCAAGACAGATTTGTTCGTTCTTTTGGCAGTCCACGGTATATTCAATATTCTTCGCCAACATCACAATTCAAAGGCGTCAGCTCTTCTTCGGTCTTCCTTATTCATTATCCAGCTTTCACATGCATATGATGAGATTGAAAATACCATGGCTTGGTGGTCAGGTGCACCTTAGTCTTCAGGGTGACATCTTTGCTCTTCAACACTTTGAAGAGGTCCTTTGCAGCAGATTTGCCCAATGCAATGTGCCTTCTGATTTCTTGACTGCTGCTTCCATGGCTGTTGATTGTGGATCCAAGTAAAATGAAATCCTTGACAACTTCGATCTTTTCTCCGTTTATCATGATGTTGCTCATTGGTCCGGTTGTGAGGATTTTTGTTTCCTTTATGTTGAGGTGCAATCCATACTGAAGGCTATGGTCTTTGATCTTCATTAGTAAGTGCTTCAAGTCCTCTTCACTTTCAGCAAGCAAGGCTGTGTCATCTGCATAACGCAGGTTGTTAATGAGTCTTCCTCCAAACCTGCTGCCCTGTTCTTCTTCATATAGTCCAGCTTCTCGTCTTATTTGTTCAGCATACAGATTAAATAGGTATGGTGAAAGAATACAACCCTGATGCACACCTTTCCTGACTTTAAACCAATCAGTATGCCCTTGTTCTGTCCAAACAACTGCCTCTTGATCTATGTAAAGGTTCCTCATGAGCACACTTAAGTATTCTGGAATTCCCATTCTTCACAGTGTTATCCATAGTTTGTTATGATCCACACAGTTGAATGCCTTTGCATGGTCAATGAAACACAGGTAAACATCCTTCTGGTATTCTCTGCTTTCAGCCAGGATCCATCTGACGTCAGGAATGATATGCCTGGTTCCACGTCCTCTTTTGAAACCAGCCTGAATGTCTGGCAGTTCCCTCTCGATATACTGCTGCAGCTGTTTTTGAACGATCTTCAGCAAAATTTTGCTTGCGTGTGATATTAATCACATTGTTTTATAATTTCCACATTCGGTTGGATCATCTTTCTTGGGAATAGGCATAAATATGGATCTCTTCCAGTCAGTTGGCCAGGAAGCTGTCTTCCATATTTCTTGGCATAGACGAGTGGGCACCTCCAGTGCTGCACCTGTTTGTTGAAACATCTCAATTGATATTCCATCAATTCCTGGAGCCTTGTTTTTTGCCAATGCCTTCAGAGCAGCTTGGACTTCTTCCTTCAGTACCATCGGTTCCTGATCATATGCCACCTCTTGAAATGGGTGAATATCGACTAATTCTTTTTGGTATAATGACTCTGTGTATTCCTTCCATCTTCTTTTGATGCTTCCTATGTTGTTTAATATTTTCCCCATGGAATCCTTCACTATTGCACCTCAGGGCTTGAATTTTTTCTTTTGCATTACTGGTCCATAAGGTAGGAGTTATGTCTGTTTTCACTAACCTCGGGATCCCCACGGCTCAACATAGGCATTCCATAAATATCTGTAAAGTAAATGTCTAATGGGGATAAATTCATTACCCTCAGTGAAGAGGTCACTCAAAGTGGTTTCTGCCAGAAGAATGTGAATAGAGTCAAGGTTATAGATAACATCTGCAGGGTTTGGAACTGAGTAAAACAGTAATAATAAAAATATAGAGGGGGATAGGTACTGCATATCCTAAAAAATAATGCATTTGACCTATTTCTTATCTTGCAATTAAGTTTCTCAGATTCACACGGCTGCTAATTACACCAGAGATTTTCTAATAAGATGATCCACTACACCGGAGCTGCAGTGCAGAGTGGCAACGGCAAATACAGTACCATGGCTCCCACGATGAGCTTCTCTGATGGAACTCAAAGAACATGACCAGCATGAATCCATGAAGGATTGGGAAACTGGCTATGCTGGACATAACAACAGAACAATAGATTAAGGGCAGCAAATGAGATAATCTAATGTTTTAAAAAAGTAATAAAATGTGGGAATTTATGTGCAACTGAGCAGAAATGCTCTAAGAATATATATTTAGAAATGATTATTGATTTAGGTTGAAAAGATGGAAGATTAAGCGACAACAAAATAAAAGTAGTTATTCTGTTAACTCCTAATTCTCTATGTACAAATTAAAGATCTTTTGGAAGACAGCCATATATTCTAGTGTTAATTAGGAGTGTTAACAAAACCAGTAACATATGTTTAAAATCCAGACACAATTTTATTATAATATGTTTGGTTCGTGACTATAAATTTATCTGTTAAGCCAGATTATCTGAGAAATAAAAATGAAAGAACAATAACAGTAATACCCTTCGGATATGTGCAGCGCCAGCCACGTAATACTTTTGGATATCAGTTTTCAGTTATCACAAATTCAAGGAGTTTGGCTTTATTTTAGTATTTCTCTGTTAAACATGCTCAAAGTATCTTCACCGCCCTTATATTCTACAAAGAATTTCATTTACACTGTTTATCAGTAACTGTTCTTCGGATCTGCTAAAATCGTTTGCAAACAACTGCAATGATTTAGCATAGATTCTCTGAGTCTAAACGTAGGCTAAGAAAAAGATGGCAGAAAGAACCAATGTCATCGTTTTTTCAGTTATCTCAGGTGCAGGATGTATTTTGACTGCATAAAAGTGTGGTTCACAGAAGGGAGTAGATCTAGGAAGCAGGCTGCCAGATGTTCCTGCCTGGGTTACTGGCTACTGGGGTTGGCAGGGTCCCATGTGGGGCCCAGCTTGGCCTGCCAGCACCCTTCCCTGCAAGTGCACCCCAAGCGCGACCAGTCACCTGTACACTGTGGGCAGCAGGAGTCTTGTGTGCGTGAAGGGTTCTGGCAGAGCAGTGGCGGGCAGACTTCCGTCTCACACAGCACCCGGCCACTGTGGCAGGTGCACTGAGTACAGGAGTCGATGTTCCACGTTTCTCCTTCCACAAAGTACTCTCCTCCAGGTGCATGGCAAATGGAGGGGGTGCTCAGCTCCGGCTTCTGCGCCACAAAGTCATCTGGGGAATGACACAAAATCAAAACCCAAGAGATTACTCATCTGCAGTCTCAGTGACTCTTCAAACACCTGGTGCAGCTTGTTTAGGGGCAGAGAGGATGGAGTGGCTGAAGAGGGCCTCACTTTATTCTGACCAAGAGAACAGAAAAGAAAACATTCCATGCATAGAAATTAAAGAAGATAATTAAATTATAGGGAGGGAATTCTACTCCAGGGAAGAGGACGGGGCATCTTAGAGGTCCCTGTGAAGGTACAGGATCTGTCTAGAATAAAGAGCTCTCATTTACAGAAGGCTTGCTATGGTTCAGTTTCTGTGCCAAGTGCTTTACATGTGTTATTTCATTTCTTCCTTATATCAACCTTGTGAGGTAGGTACTATTACCCCTACTTTCCATACGAAGAAACTGAGCTCTGGGAATCAGGGGCAGAGAAGGGATCTGAACTGAAATCTACGGTTGTTTGGATCACGGATATGCCTCCAGGTCAAGCAAAACTTTGAACTGATCTATGCCTGCCCGATCCGCTTCATTATCTCTGGGATTCTGAGATTTTTATGCTTGGAAATATGTCCTGGGGTTTAATAGCCACACCCCAACCTAGACCAGCTGCCAGCAAGCTGAGCAAGACCACTTCTGCAGAACCAACGGTCTGAAAGCCCACACCTGAAACGAAGCATTTGTTTGGAGATATCGTCATCAAGAGCAGTGAATGCTGAGAGGATGATGGCAACTCTCCCCAGAGGAGAGATGATTTGGTCTCTTGGAAAGATGATAGAGAGAGGGAATTTACTGTTGAAAATGCCTTGAGAGGTACTGGGAGTTGCCCTGAAGTTGCGCTGGGGAAATGAGAAGAATGAAGACATTAACCGTATTCTTGTAATCCAAATACAACAAGAGGTGTTGACAGTGTTGACCACTGCCAAGAAGTATCTGGAGACAGCATGGCTAGATCATGCTTGGAGCTCAGTGGAGGCAGGGCCCCAGGAGAACTCCCATGTCTCTGCAGAGATGCTCAGAGCACAATCGCCCAAGAGCTCATTTGGGCTGTTTCTTTCAAAGCAGTGATCGGCATGAGAGTCAATGATACCAATGAGATAAAGTGGTTTGGGCCGATTTCCAGCGAAGGAAGTAACTTTTAGTACAGTGTTATCTCAAGGGAACTAGGAAAGATTGGGACTTTGACCAAGTGCACATATCAGAGAAAATGACATTAGCTAATGCTTCTATTCACGAGCAATAGGACCCAACCTTCCAGTATATGGACAGCAGAGAGGAAAATAATTAGAATAAAAATTGAGCTGGAATAAGATGACAAAAGAGTATTTGCTGTGGTTTACACAGAAAGCAAAAATGTGCCAAAGGGTACTGTCATGGATTGAATTGTGTCCCCCCAAAAATATGTGTATCAATTTGGCTGAGCCATGATTTCCAGTATTGTGTGGTCATCCTCCATTTTGCGATTATAATTTTATATTAAAGAGGATTAGGATGGGATTGTAACACCCTTACTAAGGTCACAGCTCTCATCCAATGTAAAGGGAGTTTCCCTGGGGTGTGGCCTGCACCACCTTTTATCTTACAAGACATAAAAGGAAAGGGAAGCAATCAGAGTTGGGGATCCCATATTACCAAGAAAGCAACACCTGGAGCAGGGCGTGTCCTTTGGACCCAGGGTCTCCATGCCTGAGAAGCTCCTCAACCAGGGAAAGATTGAGGACAAGGACCTTCCTCCAGAGCCAACACAGACAGAAAGCCTTCCCCTGGAGCCAACGCCCTGAATTTGTACTTTTAGCCTACATTACTATGAGGAAATAAATTTCTCTTTGTTAAAGCCATCCACTTGTGGTATTGCTATTACAGCAGCACTAGATGACTAAGACAGGTATCAATAAATTAATGTTGGAAACAGGTCCCCTTATTGCTTTCCAAAAGCGTTATAGAGGATTACCAATCACTGCCCTTCTCAGAAAGCTGCTTTTCCTTTAGACACTGCTCCTATATGCTGACAGGCAGGGAATTGGTCAGAATAAAGACTGTGTTTCCAGGTGTCTTATCTTAATAACCCCTTCGTTATACTACATGTCTCAAGACAAAACACAAGAGGTGCAGGAGAGAGGGAGATTAAAAACAAAACAAAGATGGGGGTAGGAAAGAGAAAAGTGTGAGAAAATATGATTTGGAGAACATTTTGTCTACTAGAAAAGGAGCCCTGGGGGTACAGTGGTAAAACACTCAATTGCTAACCCAAAGGTTGGCAGTTTGAACCTACCAGCTGCTCCTTAGGAGAAAAGACTTGGTGACCTGCTTCCATAAGGACCGCAGTCTTAGAAAACCTATGGGGCACTTCTACAGGGTCACTATGAGTCAGAATGGACTTGATGACAATGGGTTTTTGTCTACCATAGAAGTTCAGGAGCTGCTCATTTATCCCAGTAGAAAAAGTAGCCCATTAACTGGCCCTTGAAAAGAAGAAGAGAGAGCACACTCTAAAGCGAGAGTCCACAGATGACACAGCTCTGAGGTCTATACACGTATATATCCATGTGTTTGTGCACATGTATATTTAGATATTCACACACCCACAATAATGCATCGATAATGCTGGTGTGTCTGTATGAGAACATTCCATATCTGTAACAGAGCAAAGCAGTTCCACTGACTCTCAGTTCTTAAATTAATGATCTATTCTCAGTGGCGCTCCTGCATTCACACCAGTCTGTTTGGCTCTCAGACTCCTTCATGGCTCCCATGCTTGGCAGAGACCCAGGTGCAGCTCACCCTTCACACACTCACACCTATAATTAAAGCATGGGGTCTGTAGGAGAACAAATGATTTTTCCTTCCCTGAAGAGCCAACACAGAGTTCTGTCTCATTAAACTTCTCATTTATCTTCTGTTGCAGAGGACATTAGTGGTTTTACACACTTAACTGGTAAAATCAGTGAAAACGGAAGGGTGTGGGGACAAAGCACATCCAACTGAACCATGGAGAAGAAGAAAAGGCGGCGTGGGGTACGAAGGCCAGCTAGCACTTTGAGACCCTAGTTATTGAGGTGTGTGGCATCTCAAAGCTGAAGGGGGCTGGGAGTTCAAGTGCCCCTCCCCCACCACCATGGCAGGCCAGGCAGCTGCAGTCTGACCAGCGTGAGCCCCCTTCTCTCCCAGGGTAGCCCTGCTCTGCTGCAAACAGCATCAGGGTCCTGATGGCAACCTCTGCCCGGGTGGGCTAATGCACAGGGAGATACAGGGCCAGAGTTTCCCATGGAGAAGTCATCACGATGCCAACATCTGATGGTGCACTCGCACTTTAAAAGAGATCTAATGCAAGAATCAGAAGACTTCACTTCTCCCCTGGCCTTCCAGCTGACACAGTATTTTACTTCTGTAAGACAGTTAAAGGAGTGCCTGGGTGGCGCAAACAGTTAAGCGCTCGACTACTAACTGAAAAGATGGCGGTTCGAACCCACCCAGAGGTGGCTAAGAAGACAGGCCTGGCGATCTGTTTCCCAAAGGTGTCAGCCTTGAAAACCTCATGGAGCAGTTCTGCTCTGAACAAACGGGATATCCGTGAGTTGGGATCCGCTCGACAGCAGCTAACAACAAGACAGTTAATCTTTCTGTGTTTTCCAAATGAAAAACTGCCAACGTGGCCTGCACAGAGGAAGAAATAATATATCTAACATTGAGGTGAGTACTTTGGGAAAAAGGCACTAGATGAGGTATTATGGTAATATCACTGTTATTGAGAACCATAATTCGGACTCCATGAATTATAAATTTGTTCTTTTCTTCTAGTAACTTATCTTGATTACCATTATTTTGATTTTAAATGTTTGAGATACTTGGTTACTCTAAATTTCTCCATTTGGCAAGAGTATCCATTAATTTAAAAAACAGCACTAGCCACACATTTCCATAATTCTATTCCACTGAAATAATACTTCACAAATAATAAGCTCTTATGGAATAAAATTAGCACCCTCTCCCTCAAATTAACTAAGACATTCAGCCTTCATAACACTGTCAGTAAAATGGAAAGCTAGAGTTTAAGTATACAAGCCCACAGACCATTATAAAAATGGAATTCAAAGGCCAAAATAATGAAGTAAACCATTCAAAAATAAGGTGAATAGTTTCCAGAGTCTTTCCCTGGTCCTTGACTAGCATTTTGCAATGCCCAGCTGACTTTTGTGGCTGTGGTTGATACAAACCATCGACAGCTGTGAAGTGCTCCAGGGTGGTCCCCAGAGTATCACCCAGAGTCACAGAAGTGTACACAGGCCTGCAAGGCAGGAGTCATTTGCTATGGAGCACACAGATGTCAGCCAGCTTTTACCTGAACATGACGGGCAGCACTGTCCAGGATGAATGGTGGGGTTGCCACAGGCAGGCACCGGGCAGGTGATCAGGGCACACATTTCCCGTCCATTGTGACAGTAGCACTCCCGGCACCCATCGTGCCAGCTTTCCTCATTTTTATGATGATGGCCATCCATGGACAGACATGTGCCTGACAGGACAGGTGGCCCGGCTGAAGCAGGGACCTCTGGACAGACAGAAGGCAGCCTGGTAAAGAAGCAGCTACTGCACAGGAGAAATAGCCTGTAGTGTCCTTACATGGAGGGGTACACATCCACCAAAGTCACATCTGTCAGGGACAGTTAGTGACACAGGATAAGCTCACGAGAAGCATTTAAGTATATAAGGTCTCGATTTTGTAAAAATAAGAAATGTGTAGAAAAAACTATAAACATGTTTCTCTCCCATTGGTGGGATTATAGTTGATTTTTACTTCTTTCATTCAATTTTTTCACATTTTATACAATAAGCAAGCACTGATTTTGTAACAAAAAAGCAAGGAACATTATACTCATGTTTAACATATGCAGAACAACATTCTGGAAGTTTTACCTGACAGGGAAATCCTAGGCCCTTTGAATCTAACAGATCTTTGCTCAGTGGAACAATTGAAGTAGTGATTAGATTTTTGTTTACTCTGTCCCCTTAAAAAACACCTTTAAAATGTTAACTGTCTAACTTTGAACACAGAGCAAGCTTTAGGGGTCTTCTATTGCTTTATCTGTAGACCATGTGGCAACAAAAAGGAACTGGGATGGGCAGCAGGGATGGAGGCGGGGGACATGCAGAATAGGGCCAGGTACACGCTCACATGGCTTCAGGAGCATCCTGGAGCAGGAAGTCTCAGGCAATAGGGCCACCTGGGATGTATGCTTACAGCTGAAGGCTGACATGTGCTTACTCAGCAAAAGCCTCAATTCTCAATGAGCGGACTTTTTAGCCATATTCATCCTCCAAGAGTTTTGAAAAGGGAATCTTTGCTGTATCAATTGTATTACTCAAATCCTGAGCAGAGGCAGACTCTACAAAGGTCAAGGTAAAGGTTCCTGGGACAAATAAAACTGAAGAGCTAAGAAGGTGATTACTTTGGTCAATGCACTGAGCATTATATGCTTACTTCCTAAATTCTATTCTGAGTTTTTATTCAATTCAGATGAAGGCAAAAGGTAGTCTTGTGGGATGGTCCTACAGAAAGTGACATCTGTGTCAGGGCAGGAAGCAATCGCTTAAGCCATTTCATTTATATAATGGCCTTCTGCTCTTTCTTTGTGTGCCTCTGGCTGCTTTGAGGGGGGAGGGCTGTACGTTGGCACTTACCTCTGCACCTGCAGATAAGACAGCCATGACTGTCCTGCTGGAAACCCAAGGGGCAGATTTTACTGCATGGGAGTTCTGGACATTTCTTACAGCGACAGATGTCACAGCCGTGCTTATTCTTCCTGGGTAATTAAAATTTTGTCAGAGGTCAGAAAATCAAAAAGTCTCAAATGACGTCCAGGTGCTCAGAACAAGGGTCACTGAGGTGACATTGCTATTAAGCAGAATGACTTGACTCTTGCTCTCAATGACTCCTGGAGTAATGTGTAAATAGCTCCCTATGGCCATGACCACCCGTGGCCATCACCAAGGTTGAGAATGAATTTTAGAATCCCAATGACATGTCTGTTGATTAGGAAAAGTGGCATCAGAATATAAAAAGATGAACGTGAGACTCCACGAATAGGATGGTGAAGGACACATCCCTGGTCAATGTGGAGATCAGTATAGGGGCAAAAGGCTACAGTGCGTTCTTATGGGACCACGTTCTCTGAGATTTCAGACAATTGTGAACATTTTAATAATGAGAAAGCTCCCAAAACTTATGGAAGACAGGAGAACTTAAGGACCCATAGATCTGGAAATGCTACATAAATGCTCATTAAAAAAAAAAGCCTTGAGAAGTCCTACAGTCAAGGTCCAGTAATTACTTCGTAAGATCTAGCTAGAAAAGAGTATCAGTTCAGAAATGCTCCATCCATGGGGTGTAACCTAAGCATATCGGGTGAAGAAAAAAGGCTGGATGAATTTGTTCTATGTCTAACTTTTGTGCTGATCAGGAAGATTATATTAAATAGAAGAGTTTACATAACAACATCGGAGGAGTCTAAGTGGAGGTTTTCTGGACAAAAATTCTTACGGACAATTCCAGATTTTCTTTAAAAGGAAACTGACACTGCCAGCTTGACAACAGGTGGTCAACAGTGGGACCTTTTCTGTCCACTAGCGGCAGGACTGAGGGATCTCTCAGATGCAGCATCAGCTCTACAGGTGTTGCCCCATTGGCCTCCTGGGCCTCAGACAAGGAGGTGTTTCTCTGTTTACCATCATGCTTCATTCCAAGAGCACAAGGTGGCAACGGTGTTGTCCAAATAAAGAAAAGGTCTGGCTTCTTTCTTATCTTGGAAAAATTAAGGGGCTTTAAAAGAGGACAACAGTTGGTATACCACTGCCCAAATGACAACTATGCTACATTTTGGTAAGTGAAATGAGAACTGAATATTAGGGTCTACTTATTTATTTCAACATGCCAAAAACAATGAGTTAAAATGAATTAGTCATACTAATTTCACATGGTGTCATTTTCAAGTTCCATCAAGACTCTGACTAATTTATTCATTCATTCATTCATCATTCATTCAATAAGCATTTGCTACATGCATAAAGTAGTGGTCCACTCAACAGGTGTATACAAGGGGCACCAATGGTTGCCTTTATCCTAACACTTTCATATGGTGTCTGGCCAAGATTTTTCCTTCAGAGGCTGTCTTTGAAACCTGTGCTCTAGCCAGTACCGTCCTCAGTTGTCCACTGCAGTCACCTGGGCCCTCCCTGAATGTGCTTACCAATAGGAACACAAAGTGAAATCTACAATCCTCTAAGAAGTTTCTCTCTAAGACAAAGGTTGGACTTGAAGGCAATTTTGATTTTGAACTATCATAATACTGCAGCAAGTGGCTCTAACTTTTTTTTTTTAACTACTACTATAATAATGATATAAAGATATTAGCAGTAAAGCTAAGAAATAATTATACTTTTATTGGCATCATATTTATATTTTAGGATCAAGAACAGTGGGAAATTTTTAAGAATACTGTTCTCAATGTTATTATCCAATTAAAATTAGCGTTAAGATTCCCCTTCTCCCTTAACTAGAATTTCCAAGAGAAAGAATAAAAAAGATGACTGAAAGAAAACAGGCAAGAGAAGACAAATCTAGGACCTGTATAATTACTAGCACTACAGAAATATCAAATTAGAAAGGTCAAAATACTAAAATAAGAGACTGATAAAGAAAGAATGATAAAGCATGATTCTCAAAAGTGGTTTTCTCAAGGCACCAACTTGATATACAGGCAGAGATCAATGCTAATATAGACACTAAAGAAACAAATATGAAGTATCTATTTTGCCCCTGGAATAATCTAGATTGTCATGGAGTTTGACTCAATAACAAATACAAGTCATGGTCCATACTTCCAAGGAAGTTTATGAAGTCTTACTGCTACATGAAGAAAATATATGGTGACCCGTAGCCTGGTACCAAGGTAGGACAACTAGGTACGGCAGGTAAGGATGCTCTGTACTGCCAAGAAGTGGCCATCAACTGATCTTACAGCTGGGATTAAATAAATGATCACAAAGTAGTCACTGGGATAGCTGTGAAAAGCTACAGCACTTACAACACTGGGGCCTCATCACGATTTTGTCTTCCTGCTGGCTGTGTTCTAAGGACCTTGCTATGGGGAAGTTCCCCAGAACAGGCCCAAAGGTAGGGTCATACATGGCCCTGCCCATCTTCATAAAAGCCTAAGAGTAAATCTGGACTCTTACCTTTGAAGACACAATCCTTTCTCTGCATTCTCAATAACCCAACAAAACAAGCACAGACATTCAGGACTCAGCATATCATTAATTCACTCACAAACATACATAATACAGCTAACAAAAACAGATGTTTCATCAAGTTACAGGCAATTAAGTATAGGTAATACTTACAGGTATCCCAATGGACAATGCTTGTCACAGATTACAGGCTTGCACTTCTTTGGCCGTGGGCGGCACTGGCAGATCTCACAGCCATGGGTATCAGTTTGGAAACCGAAGAGACAATCCAACGTGCATCCTCGTTTGAGGCTGGTGCACAGCTCCTCCCCTGGGAAAAAACAGGACAGCATGTTCCTCCTAAAGATGACTAGGTCATGACACTTCAATTCCTAAATACCTTCTCCTAACCATCCATAAATTTAAAGTTCTGAGCCCTACCATAGCATTATAATGGTTTAAATTACAGACGTGCTAATTCGTGGCTAGCACAACGTGGCTCGATGTTTTGATACGAATAATCAAAATAAAGTCCAGCTTTGAAATACAGAACTCTTAAGTATACTCAACCTAGTAGTGAAGAGTAGGCTGGTGACTACCATTTGAGGTGCTAATGAAATTTAAAGCATTTTTTCATAAAATTTGTTTATTAGTTACCCCTAACTACTGACTGACATATTGTTTAAACGTGCGAATTAGAAACTTAAACCCCGAACTTCATTATATATGTTGTTTTTATTGCATGCCTATGATAACACTCATCCTTAAATTTCCATACATCGTTTATTTTCATGGGTGTTAGATGTTATCATAAAAAGCTGAAAACCAAACCGGTTACCGCTGAGTCGATTGCAACTCATAGTGACCCTATAGGACAGAACAGAACTGCCTCATCGAGTTTCGAAGGAGCAGCTGGTGGATTCAAACTGCCGACCTTTTGGTTACTAGCCAATAGCTTAACCACTGTGTCACCAGGGCTCCATATAACACTGCATATTATACAACGCATGGTTAAGTGTTATGGCTGCTGACCGAAAGGTCAGCAGTTTGAATGCACCAGGCACTCCTTGGAAACTCTATGGGGCAGTTCTACAGGGTTGCTATGAGTCGGAATCGACTCGACAGCATTTTTTTTTTTTTTTATACACAGCATAAAGGTCTTTTTACCCTTCCTTTAAAAGGAGCCTTTAAAAAGTACATCTCTGATAACGTGATAGGAAGTGTTCCATTTTGATGTTTTCTTCTTACATTCCAACAAATATTTGAGCATTTGGATATACTTAGCTAACTAAAAAAAAATGTGCCTGTCAGAGAAATATCCAGATTGTTTAAACTTCTACTATTTGGAATGTTCAAAATGTCCCCTATTAGCAGAATCTGGAGCGAGTGATATGTAACTGTCCTCAGTTAGTCAACCATTAATTTATTATTTTAGAAGGAACAAAAGAGAAGATGCGATGGGCTGGCCAAAGGAGCTACCAGAGATGTTAGCTTACTAAAAGTCTTCTAAAGTGACTTTTGTGTTGTGATATGGGACTTAACAGAACATTATAGGGGATAAGGGGATAAACATGTTAAGGTGAGAAAACCATGCTTGGTGGTATAACTAAAGCAAATTGAGATATGTATGAATCAAACACAGAATCTGAAAGACAACCAAGTTTAAAGAAGGGAAGTTGATCTGGTGATGGCAAAAGTATGGCAATGTTTGATGGCTGTTCTGCATGGACTGGTAAGATGGGATGCAGAGACTATTATTGCTAGAATAATAAATGAGTGTTTATTTTATTTGGACATTCTTTAAGCATAGATACTATAAATAATGCATAAGTTATCAGGAAAAACAGAACACATTTGCCCCCGCCCCACACAAATCTTACAATCTAAAATTAAGCCTTAACTACAATTAATAGGTGAAGTGGGTTCCTGTTTTACATAAATATTTTCAGACAGCATCTTTTATGAATGTAGGCTGGCAATACTTGAATATTCAATTGGCTTTTTTAAAAAGGAAAATGTGATTTATGCTATAATTTTCTACTTTGTTGTTACCATAAACCTTTCATTACACATATTTAATATAACCTCGTGGGTCTGTATCACACTGTGATTACTAATTTGCATCCTTGAAAATAAAATTTTAAATGGCTCATTTAAAAATTTGTAATTATATGACTTGAAAGGTCATCATTTTTTATCTCTTTCCTATTATTAAGGGAATGATGAAGGAGGGAGAAGACTTGCATAGCCACATTGCTTCCCCTGAGACAGAGAGCAAACCCATGTCTAACTTGTGAACCCATTTTTCTCTTATACAAATTTTTAAGTCACGATGCCAAGTGGATTATGTTGGGGAATTGATGAATTAAAAACTCTCTGAGAACTTCCCAGAGTCAGCATCCATGGGGATTAAATTCTTTAAAACTCTGAAGACTGAGCCACTTATGTGCTTTTATTGTTATGGTCCTGTAAAAAAAGAAGGAGGTGCTCCACAGAACTTAATCTAGAATGGTCTTCACCCTCAAGGAAAGTGTAAAAAATTTGGTAAAAACTAAATTTGTCTTTAATCACGTTTGCTTTGCAATGAAAGAGAATTTCAAACAAAGGATTCTCTTCCATTGCAAAGAATAAAGGGCGCTCATTAGAAACCAGACAGCTATGCCACACGGAGTGTGTAGCCTGGGCATTCCCCTGCCTCAGGACGGCTCACGTGCACACCTCGATGCCTCGTCTACAGTCTGGGTGTATCTGGATTCTGCTCCCCAGCCGGAGGGAGCTCTTGCGTGGGGCCCTATTTTATTTCTGTAGCCCACTGGCTATTGCGATGTTTAAATATGGAGTGCGTCCTCAATAAAAATCTGCTGAACGAATGAAATCAGTCAACGTTCTTGCTACTTTACACTCTCAGCAAGGCTGCCATATTTTCCAAAATACTGGCACTTGCTAAACAATTCAAAACATTATATTGTCTTTTAGTTCAAAGGCCCAGGGTGGTGCCAATGGCCTGAACTTGACACTGACCTAAAGGGTGGCAGTTAACCCACCCAGTGGCACCACAGAAGAAAGACCTGATCATCTGCTTCTATAAAGATTACAGCCAAAAATAAAAACACAAAGACCCCATGGAGCAGTTCCACTCTGTCACATGGAGTCACCATGAATCAGAATTAACAGCAACAGGTAAAGATAATCTTCCAGTTCAGGAATAACCAAAGCCAAACTCGTTGCCATCAAGTCGGTTCTGACACATAGCTACCCTATAGGAGAGAAGTCCCCCTATAGGGTTTCCAAGGAGTGGCTGGTGGATTCAAAATGCCAACCTTTTGGTTAGCAGCCATAGCTCTAAACCACTGCACCACCAGGACTCCAGTTCAGAAATAGAGAATATTAAATACTAGAAGGTAGCCCTAGGTCCACGTGTCAATTATGGATTTTTCTTAAGAGAAATGTATCATCAAGACAAACATTCAAATAAAGAGCAGAACAGATGGATGAGAGATACCTTACTCACAGAAATGAGGGTTTATAAATTCGTTTGGAAGGCTTTTAGTATATCACTCTAAGAAGCAGCCATGGAAAGAAAGGTGGCTTTATGTTTGTAAGTTTTCAGCATTATGACCTTATATGTGATCTAAAAAGGTATTCTAATCCATGGGGGAAAATTACTATCGAAGAGAAACTGATAAATAATGGTCAAGTACAGGGCCTGTATATAATGGTGGGTCCATGGCAACTACATAGCAAACTCTGTTCAGTCTGGAGAAAACGAGATGTTTGTTTCCAGAGGGAAAATGCAGCACAACTGTACGTAGCACCATTCGCTCTATGATGGGTGAACACAACGCCACTTCCGTATAGAACACAATGGGGATAGTGCCTCCTAGAGCCGTGCTGTATGCCTCTCTGCTGCAGCACTTCTCACTCTTCGACAGTCGCCATTCCCACCAACCTGCTACCAGTTAAGAATGGCCATGAAGATACAGAGACTATTAAATAAAGACATGCAACACGACAAATGGTGGCCCAATCTTGACTCTGACAGGTATCAGTTCAGAGTTACAATGAAATGAAGCAAGGAAGCCCTCTCCCTACAACTGACGCTGTGACCTTTTTTGGATGCTTATCTAGATATATATTTCATGTTACCCTGTTACTCCCGTTAATTTTACATGTCTGTATCAGTTTCTATAAGGAGCCCTGGTGACGCAGTAGTTAAGAGCTTGGCTGTTAACCAAAAGGTTGGCAGTTCGAATCCACCAACTGCTCCTTGCAAACTCTATGGGGGCAGTCCTACTCTGTCCTACAGGGTCTCTATTGAGTTGGAATCTACTCCACGGCAATAGGTTTTATTATCAATAATAAAAACATTATTAATTTCTAGAATTACATAACGTTAAAATTGGAAGAGAAGCTATAAACAATCTAGTTAAATTCGATTTAAAGATGTAGAAAATAAGATGACAAAAGTTTAAAAAAAAAAAAAACAAAAACTTGTAGAGTCGATTTCAACTCACAGCGACCCTACAGGACAAGAGTAGAACTGCCCCATAGTTTCCAAGGAGCGCCTGGTGGATTCGAATTGCCAACCTTTTGGTTAGCTGCTGTAACACTTAACCACTACGCTACCAGGATTTCCAAAAGACTAGATGTTACTTAATTTATATACATGTCATTTAATACATATAATTCATATAATAAGTTAAAGAATATTATGTCTGTTTAAAAGCACCAAACATTTCTGGTTAAAGAGTAATGTTTTTAGGAACACTCTGTGCCAATAAAGTGTTAGGTTATTAGTAGTTTATATAAATGAATTTCTTTTAATTCTTCTTAATATAGTACTGTCTTAAACATCTTTTGCCATATGTCTTTTCTTTATTTTAAATATATCTTTGAGAAAGTGAGTCAGGGATGATTTAAATTCTCTGTGCGCCCTTGATATATTACTTTGTTTAAGTGTGCTACAAGAATGTAATAGGTTACAGGTTAAATGAGCAAAGCTACAATATGTTCAAACAAAAGAATTCTTTGTCATATACTTTCCACATATTTTTGAAGGACATGTTTCTGCAGGGTTTTGATTTCAGTCTTAAAGTGAATGTAATATGCAAGATTGTTGCAGTATCATTATAACATATTAGCACATTATAGATATATTACTGACATTAGTCAAGGGTAAGGATCATTTTTATTATATTTGTATCCCTAGTGACTGGCATATAGTGGGCACTGAACAAATACTAGATCAAAGAGCGGACAAGTGAATGAACAAACAAGAAACCAATGAACACAGGTAAAATATTTATTTGGGCTGGTCTTACTTTAAGAAATTTGATGCCAGTGAAAACTAGGTTTAATCTCTAAGAGAAAATTTTGGTACAAATGACTCAGGCAATGCAAGTAAATCAGGCCTGGGTGGGATGCAAAAAATAATGTAAGGGAGAATTTTAGACAGAATCAGTACTTAGCAAGCAGCTGCAATGGGAAAAAGAACATATTTACGTTTTCTTTGGCTATAAGGAACATTCTTTTTTCTAATGCCAGTGGAAGGAGAACGAGAACAGTCAAGGGTTAGAATGAAAGGTAGAAGACTGTCCTTGGAGGGCAGGAAGAACTGCAAGCAGGCTGGTACCGGAATAAAGGGAGGGAAGTTGGGGGCTTTCCATGCTGGCTAGCTTGGGCTGGCTCAGAAACAGATTTGTTTTAAAAGGTCTATCGTATAGTAAATAATTACCATATGTCAGGCAACGGAGTTAGTTTTGCATTCAATTATTTATTTAATCAAACAGCCCCTAAGTTAGGTTCTATGTTCTGCACTTTACAGATGAGGACCCAGAAGCTCTGACAAGGAAAGTAAGTTGCCCTGATCACCCAGGTCCAGGCCAGGCTGTTGATGCCAGAGCCTGAGAGGATGGCTGCTTCAGTTCACGAAAACATGACAACCCAGGATCTGGTAGTTTGGTTTACTGACTCACCTCCCTGTGGCTTCCAAAGGTGTCAGATAATCAGGATTGCTAATAGGAGGGGCACTGAGAGCAGAATGCTCTATGACCAGGCTTCTGTACGACATAGACAAATGGAAAATACCAGTTGGTGCTTAGTTATGTTTTTAGGTCTAGGGTGGCAGAGAGTGAGATCTCCGTGTGATGAGATGGACACATGGTCAGAACTGCGAGACCTCAAAGACGAATCTCAGACAAGAACCATGTCCAAAGACATCCCTGATCCCGATGGCTCCCCACTCATCTGCTCAGCAAAGACCCGCTGGGCCCCAAGCTCTGAGCACAGCCCCAGGAGATGGGACAGTTCCTTTCCTCCTCTGGCATGAGCAAGTGCCTGGTCCTGCAGGACCAAGGCTCCTCTTAACAGGATTCATTTCTTTAAGTTATAGAATTTGGCCAGAAACGATGATATTTCCTTAGTGTTTCAGGTACAAGAGATTTTTTTCCTCAGGGGAGGTCTTGCATTATACTCATCTTTGTGCCTTAGCACCTACAACTTGGCAGGCGTTCTATTTATATTAGATGAAGCAAGAAAGGAGAACAAAGAAAGACTAAATAGACTTACAAATACGTAAAATTTACAAATAATGAATAGTTACGAAAGACCTATATGTAAAAAACTTATTGAAACAAAATGCAACCTCCACTTGTCCGTCTTTCTCCCTAAGTATTAATGGAGAGGCCCCGCAGGCCAGCGGACCAGGGTGCACACAACACTAACGTGAAGACGGGAGAGCAAGGGCTTCCGAATCGTCTCAATCTGCAAAAGGCCAGTGAGACATTTTTAACTTGCTTTAATGATAACTTGGGGACATTGCTTCTCTGGACTGAACTGCGAAGGTTTCAGGTGCAGCGACAGGAGTCTTATATAACCGTAACCATATTGCCAAAAAGTTTATAAGAGCAAAGCCCAGGTGAACATGGCGGGTGAGGTGACTGGGCATTAGAGAGTCTGTATTTTTAGACTTCAAAAGTTCAGATAAAGATTTAGGTACGACGCGAGCTCTCCAAAGGGAGGTACAAAAGGCTGTTGTTAGTCGCCATGGAGTCTGCTCTGACTCATGGTGACCTTATGTATAAAAAAACTGATGCCGTCGAGTCGATTCGATTCTGATTTACAGCAACCCCATAGGACAGAGTACAATTGCCCCACTGAGTTTCCAAGGAGCACCTGGTGGATTTGAACGGCTGACCTTTTGTTTAGTAGGCTGTAGCACTTAACCACTACGCCACCAGGGTTTCTGACCTTATGTATAAGGCAACGAGATATTGCCCAGTCCTGTGATATTTTCATTATCGTTGATATGTTTGAGTCCGCTGTACAGGCTATCGTGTCAATCCATCTCATTGAGGGTTTTCCTCGTCTTTGCTTACAAAAGGCAGAACAGTGCATAAAAGGGACTGGCCTTCCTCTGAATAGCCGCAAGTGTCAGGAAGGCAGGACAGGCCCAGATGGGTGGAGTCTTACGGGAAATTTAAAGATGGCAGCAACAACCACCACAGCACCAGTTTTATAAGCTCTATTTTAGCACTAACTCCATGGAGCAAAGAGTCTGATGGTAACGTGTAACTGAGAAAATGGAAATTACTCAACTCCAATTGTGTATTAGTCATCTTCATCAAACATATTCTTACATAAAAAAGTGATAAACAATTAAGGGTGGAGGAATATAAAGCTCAAGATAACTGATAAATCGAAAAGTGAGCACCTATCTATATTAGGTCATTCCAAGTCTCTGTGCTGAGATAATGATATCCAGAGGCCCGCAGAGAACCTGCTTATAGAACCACTGTTTGCTTCTGAGAGTTCAGAGAGAACGGAAAAGATTTCAGAAAACTAAAGAAGATCAAATGTCAATTTAAGAGGGACAAAGGATTCTAAAAACCACAGCAAACTAAGCTTGACCTTCACAACTTAAAAATTTTCAAAAAGGATTATTGAATACGATCGCGTTCAACAAATGATCTCAATGATTTGTAACATTCAGAAAAGAAAGTATTGACCACCAGGAGCCAGCATGGGTTCAGGAAGAACAAGCCATGTGCCCTACTAACTTCATTTTATTTTTAAAATAAGGTCTCCAGCAAAGTTATGGTATAAATATAACGCATTCTGATTTCAGTTAAGATACCGGCCAAGTGTTTCAAGACTTCCTTACAGAGATGGAGCTGACATGTTGTTAGCTAAGTAACTCCACTCAAGGAGTGAGGATTATCAGTTTTACGCCATTTTGCAGGAAGGCCTTTAGGGCTACAGGGCTCTGTCCTTGGTTTTGTATGATTTCTTTTTTTTTTAATTCAATGATTCAGAAGAGGACATATAAGGGGTGCTTATTTAATATAAAGTGGGAGGCATAAAGTATAAGATCACTTATCAAGATTAAAAAATATCCCAACTAGTTGGAAAATGGTTTAAAACTATCAAAACAATTTCCTGTTGAATTCAGCCATGCATTTACATTATTTAAAAAAAAAAAAAGGTCTTCAAATATGGAATGAACGAGAATGACTTAATAGCAGCTAAGGGGAAAAGCACCTAGTGGTTCTAGCTCCTTATAAACTCGCTATGAGCCAATATTGTACTCTTCAAAGAACTAATGCAAACGTAGGCTACATAATAGCAACGCACTGATCAGACCAATTTCTAGAGTACGGCAGTCCCCCTTATCTGCAGTTTCAGTTACCTACAGTCAATCACAGTCTGAAATGTTAAATGAATAGTGTGATGAATCTCATGTTGTCCTATTCCATTCAGCCTGGGGACCACATTCACCTAACTTTTATTATAGTATATTGTTATAATTGTCCTATTTTATTATTAGTTATTGTTGTTAATCTCTTACTGTGCCTAATTTATAAAGTAAACTTTATTATAGGTGTTGTGTATTGAACTGTGCCCCCCAAAAATGTGTATCAACTTGGCAAGTCCGTGATTCCCAGTATTGTTTGACTATCATTTTGTCATCTGGTTTGATTTTCCTATGTGTTATAAATCCTACCACTATGATGTTAATGAGGTGGGATTAGCAGCAGTTATATTAACTAGACAGGACCGAATCGGGTCTTAAGTCAATCTCTTGAGATGTAAAAGTGAAGTGAGCAGAAAGACACGAGGGATCTCATACTACCAAGAAAGCAAAGGCACGAGCAGACCATGTCCTTTGGACCCGAGGTTCCTATGCTGAGAAGCTCCTAGACCAGGGGAAAATTGATGACAAGGACCTCCCCTCAGAACTGTCAGAGAAAGCCTTCCCCTAGAGAGCTGGCACCCTGAATTTGGAATTCTAGCCTCCTAGACTGTGAGACAATAAATTTCTCTTTGTAAAAGCCATCCACTTGTGGTACTTCTATTATAGCAGCACCAGATAACTAAGATAATAGGTATGTACGTATAGGACAAAATATAGCATATATAAGGTTTGTTTGGTCTATCCATGGTTTCAGGCACCTACAAGGGGTCTTGGAATGTATCCCCCTGCAGATAATGGGGGACTATTGAATTTCTACTATTTCTGGGCCACACATTTATGTAAGAACAATGGCATGTTGTGTGTCAGTAAGAAGTTGGGAAGGATCAAAAGAATTCTAGAAACTACGTCACCTGAGGAATGGCCCAGGACGTGTATCCTGATTGAAAAACTAGGGGAATTTAAAATTGTTTTAAATATAAAGAGTACTTTTCCCCCTCTATGGAAGAAATGCAACACACACTATCCAGTTTCAGAGTCACAGCTTGGCAATATGATTGGAATCCACATGGAGGCAGAGTTGTGGTTAAAAAATGAATCCGACTCTAAGGATTATGGCTGTCGTAGGTGGAACATGACACTGAGCTAGTGACCTTCTTGTCACTGGATGACCCCAGCAAGGGTGCTGCAGACAGAGATGACTGGGTGGCTGGGTGATGTACTTCAAGGACTCTGAAGCTGCACCATGATGTTGTTGGACACCAAGGAGCTTCTGGATACAATGAAACAAATATGAAAACCAGAATAAAAGAGCAGCTCTTTTTTCCTAAATGACTATGTATTTGTTTGTATAAGAATAATTTTTTTTTCTTCTTTCAGGTTGCCAAGGGAATGTCATGAATAGGAGTGAAAAAGATATTCAATCACATAATATGCTTTGACAGTATCATATTAAAAAAAAAAAAAAACGCCTCAAAAAATATATAATCTTCTGTATACTCACTGTTTTTGCACTGACAAGTTCGACAACCATTATGATCAAGTTTGAAACCATAAATGCAGTCCTTCTCCGTAAGGGTGCAGTTTGATAGCTCCCCACATGCAGGTGGATCAATTGTGATGTAGGTTGGTTCTAACAATAAAAAGAGAAAATAAATAAATCAATGAAACATATCATTACCTCTTCAATGCTATTCAATCTTCAAAATTCCACACTATAGTAAGTTACAAAAATTTAATCAATAATTCTCATCAAATCTCAAACTTTTATTCTCTCATCATGTCTTTAACCCCTGAAAAAGAACTACTTTTAAACCAGATTTCTGAAAATCTGAACGATCTAATTTTTTATGTTCAACTAATTTACGTATTTTTTTGGGACCCTCGTAAAATACTTTTCTGTTGGTCATCACCATAGAGAGCAGATAAAAGAGGTTAAAATAACAGTAGTCTCCCCTTATCCATGGTTTCACTTTTTGTGGTTTCAGTTATCTGTGATCAACCCAGGTCTGAAAATGTTAAATAAGTGATGAGATCTCACACCATCCTGCTTGGGGACCACATTCATGTAACTTTATTATGCATATTGTTATCATTGTTCTATTCTTTCATTAATTATTGTTGCTAATCTCTTACCGTGCCTGATTTGTAAGTTAAACTTTATCATAGGTATGTAGGTGTAGGACAAAACGTAGTTCGGTACTGTCCGAGGTTCCAGGCATGCACGGGGGTCTTGGACTGCCGTAATTCCACTGAATTTGTTAACTATTCTTCTATTTCTTCCTAATGTTTTATGAGTTTACTTATTTTTAAAAATAACCAAGACAAAGCTGCCAACTGTCAATCGACCCACTCCTCACTTCACAACACTTCTGAAATCTGTTACCTTTTTTTTTCAAATTAATAAATCAGAGACATTTTTGAAACAAGTTCCTTTTATCTTACATGTGATGCTCATCCAACTATTACAGACGCTATGATGGATGCCAGTGAACAGAAGCTTACATTCAGGGCCCACAGGCTTATGGCGGTGGCAGAGTGAGATCTAAACATCTGGGAGAAAGAGCAACCAGTCATTTTGGAAACAGACGCACAGCAAAACCAAGGCCTAAATGAGGTTTTACCTTCTCCACCATGCTATTAAGAACTGTTCTGGATAATAACAGTAATTGCACACACTTATATAATTTGTATTATGTGTTTATTTACTGTTTGTGGTGTTTTTCATAAATGCGTTCAAGCCTTATCATAATCCAGTGAGGTGGGTGCTATCACTACCCCCATTTTAGAGATGAGAAAATCTTGCCCAAGAGCACACAGTAAGTAGACCAAGGATTCAAACCCAGGCAGTCTGGCTCCAGAGTCACACTCTTAGCTTCTGGGCAACATAACGTCTGCTGTAATGGCACCTGTTCTGTACTGCAATGTAAGTGACAGTGTACATAATGTTTGGTTTGGGAAGAGTGCTGTCAAAGAAAGCAGCTATACTAACATGTTTATATAGCATCTTTTCAACCGAAAGGTACTACAAACTTCCTCAGAGTAAGCTGTTTCTCACAACATCTTTGTGAGGGAGCCAGGTACGATTTTATAGATGGAAAATATGAGGTGCAGAGAGGGTAACTGGTTTATCTCAGTTTACAGAGCAACCCAGTTGCAGGCTGGGAATAGAACAGAACAGAGGTTCCCGACCTCCTGTCCAACACTCTATCCATTAGTTCACACTGAATTCTCAAGTTTCATCTCCTGTTACCACGGAAGAGAGACCAAAATAAGTATTTTAGTTGCCACTGCTCAGATCAAGAGTTCTAAGTTTTTATCCACTTGCTAAAAGGGGATAATGACTCAACCCCTTACAGGTAGCAGGCAACTACGACTTCTTACAGAAATGCTTTGATCAGTATTCTCCCGGTAAAATACTCCTCCTCTATTTTTATTACAATATACACAGTTTGAAGAACATCTCCCTAAAACTTTTATATAAACTTTGCACGGCTATAAAATTTCTAATTTCCTCCAATGGCCAAAGTACCCTTTCTGATAGATAATTGTAAACATCAAAAAGTAGCTTAAGCAAGTTTTAAGACATTGACTTATATTTCTTCAAGAAGTAGTTTTAGTTTAAGCAAGTTTTAAGACATACTGAATTAAATACAGTATTTCTATTTTCCTACATTCTCTTAAAATTCACCGTAAATAATTCAGTTGCCAAACTTATATATACTTTTTCTCTTTTATCACTACTATTAGTCCTCCAAAATAATAATTCTATTTCAGCCTTCAGCCACAAAACTGCACATTGTTTTGTCAAAATTACTGTAGCCACAAATACAAGACAGAGAGAGCAGGGGACCAGGATCAACTCTAAGCATACTTCTCGTATCAGAGGAAGAAGAGAGTCCTATGTTCTACAGAGTTAGTAAACCAGGGACCAAGGAGGAACTCTGAAGGGTATTTCAGTGCTTTCGGAGACAGCTTATGGGTCAAGAAACGTCTTCAGTACTTGGACTAAAACCGGGTGTTCATCACTGACATTTAAGATATAAAGTGGGTGAGAAAACTGTTTTTTTTTTAAAACAATATATATATATATGTATTTATTGTACTTTAGATGAAGGTTTACAGAACAAACTAGCTTGTCATTAAACAGCACACACACAGTTTTTATGACACTGGTTAACAACCCCATGACATGTCAACACTCTCCTTTCTTGACCTTGGGTTCCCTATCAACACCTTTCCTGTCCCTTCTTGCCTTCTAGCTCTTGCCCCTGGGCTGTTGTAACCCTTTACTCTCATTCTGTTTTATGGGCTTGTCTAATCTTTGACTAAAGGGTGAACCTCAGGAGTGACTTCATTACTGAGCTAAAAGGGTGTCCAGGGGCCATACTCTCAAGGTTTCTCCAGTCTGTTAGACCAGTAAATCTGGTCTTTTTTTATGAGAGAGAATTTTGTTCCACATTTTTCTCCAGTTCTGTCTGGGACCCTCTACTGTGATCTTTGTGACAGCAGTCCGTGGTGGTAGCTGGGCACCATCTAGTTGTACTGGACTCAGTCTGGTGGAGGCCATGGTAGTTGTGGTTCATTAGTCCCTTGGACTAATCTTTTCTTTGTGTCTTTAGTTTTCTTCATTCTTCCTTGCTCCTGAAGGGGTGAGACCAGTGGAGTATCTTAGATGGCCACTCACAGGTTTTTCAGACCCCTGACACTACTCACTAAAGCAAAATTTAGAAATTTTCTTTATGAACTATATTATGCCAATTGAGCTAGAAGTTCCCCGTGACCACGGTCCCCACAGCCCTCAGCCCAATAATTTGAACCCTTAAGGAGTTTGGATGTGTCTGTGGAGCTTCCATAACTTTGTCTAGTACAGGTTGTGCTGGCTTTTCCAGTATTGTGTACTGTCTCAGTCTTCATAAAAGTTACCACTACTCTATTGCCTATTTAATGTTTTTCCATCCTCTCCCTTGTAACCATCAAAGATTCTTTTTGTGTATAAACCTTTTTGTGAATTTTTGTGGATTTTTATAGTAGTGGTCTCATACCATATTTGTCCTTTTGTGATTGACTTATTTCACTCAGCATGATACCCTCCAGATTCATCCATGTTTTGAGATGCTTCACAGATTCATCATTGTTCTTTACTGTTGCGTAGTACTCTATTATGTGTATGTACCAAAGGTTGTTTATCCATTTATCTGCTGATGGGCATCTAGGTTGTTTCCATCTTTTTGCTATTGTGAACAATGCTGCAGTGAACATGGGTGTGCGTATGTTCATTTGTGTGATGGCACTTATTTCTCTAGGATATATTCCTAGGAGTGGGATTGCTGGATCATGTGGTATTTCTATTTCTAGCTTTCTAAGGAAAAGCCAGATTGTTTTCCAAAATGGTTGTACCATTTTACATTCCCACCAGCAGTGTATAAGAGTTTCAATCTCCCTACAGCCTCTCCAACATTTGCTTTTTTTTGCTTTTTTGATTTGTGCCAGTAATGCCTGGGGTGAGACGGTATCTCACGTGGTTTTGGTTTACATTTCTCTAATGGCTAGTGATTGCAACCATTTCCTCAAGTGTCTGTTAGCCGCATGAATGTCTTCTTTGGTGAAGTGCCTGTTCATTTCCTCCGACCATTTTTTAATTGGATTGTCTTTTTGTCGTGGAGATGTCGGATCTTCCTGTATATTTTAGTAAGATCTTTGTTGAATTTGCAAAAGCCCAATTTTTTTTCCCAGTCTATAGATTCTCTTTTTACTCTTCAGTAAAGTCTTTTGATGAGCACAAGTGTTTAATTTTAGAAGATCCCAATTATCTAGCTTATCTTCTGGAGTCTGTATGTTGCTAGTGATGGTACGTATTCTGTTAATGCCATGTATTAGGGCATCTAGCATTGATCCTATTTTTTCTTCTATGATCTTTATAGCTTTTGGTTTTATATTTAGGTCTTTGATCCATTTTAAACTAGGTTTTGTGTGTGGTGTGAGGTATGTGTCATGTTTCATCTTTTTGCAGGTGGACATACAGTTTTGGAAGCAACATTTGTTAAAAAGACTGTCTTTTCCCCATCTGATGATGGACTTTGAGCTCTTGTTGAAGATCAGGTCACCACAGGTAGATGGGTTTACTGGCAGGTTTTCAATTCTGTTCCACTGGTCAATGTGTCTGTCATTGTGCCAATACCAGGCTGTTTTGACTACTGTAGCTGTATAGTAGGTTCTGAGGTCAGGTAGTGTGAGTCCTCCCACTTTATTCTTCTTCAATAGTGTTTTACTTATCCGAGGCCTCTTCCCTTTCCATATAAAGTTAATGATTAGTTTTTCCATCTCCTTAAAGAATGTTGTTGGTATTTGGATCAGGATTGCATTGTATTTGTAGATTGCTTTGGGTAGAACTGTCATTTTCACAATGTTGAGTCTACCTATCCATGAGCATGGTATGTTTTTCCATTTACACAGATCTCTTCTGGTTTATTGCAGTACTGTTTTGTAGCTTTCTTTGCATAGGTCTTTTACATCCCTTGTTAGATTTATTCTTGAGTATTTTTTTAGGGGCTAATATAAATGGTAATGTTTTCTTGATTTCCTGTTCATCTTTATTGGTGTAGAGGAATCCAACTGATCTTTGTATGCTTATCTTGTATTCTGCCGCTCTGCTGAATCTTTCTATTAGTTTCAGTAGTTTTTTTCTCACAGAGCTTTTAGGTTTTCTACATATAGTATCATATCCTCTGCAAGTAGGGACAGTTTTACTTCTTCAGTACCAATTTGGATGCTCTTTATTCCTTTTTCTTGTCTTAATGCTCTAGCTAGGACTTCAAGCACAATGTTAAACAGGAATGGTGATAAAGGGCACACTTGTCTTGTTCCTGTTCTCAAGGGGAATGTTTTCAGCCTCTCTCTGTTGAGAATGATGTTGGCTATTGCTTTTGTACGGATGCGCTTTGGTACAGTGAGGAATTTCCCTTCTATAACTACTTTACTGAGAGTTTTTAATCAGAAATGGGTGTTGGACTTTGTCGAATGACTTTTCTGTGTAGATTGAGATGATCATGTGACTCTTATTTATGTGGTGGATTACACTGATTGATTTTCTAATGTTGAACCATCCTTGCATACCTGGTATGAATCTTACTTGGTTGTGGTGTATTATTTTTTTGATATGCTGCTAAATTCTACTGGGTAGAATTTTGGTTTTTGTTGAGAATTTCTGCATCTATATTCATGACAGAAATTGGTCTGTAAATTTCTTTCTTTCTCTTTTTTTTTGTGGTGTCCTTGCCTGGTTTTTGTATCAGGTTATGCTGGCTTCATAGAATGAGTTCAGAAGTATCCCTTCCTTTTCTATGTCTGAAATAGTTTGAGTAGTACTGGTGTAAGCTCTTCTCTGAATGTTTGGTAGAATTCTCCAGTAAAGCCATCTGGGCCAGGGTTTTTTATTATTATCTTTTCAATCTCTTTTCTTGTTATGGGTCTGTTCAGATTTTCAGCATCATTTTGTATTAGTTTGAGTAGCAGTGTTTCTAGAAATTTGTCCATTTCCTCTAGGTTTTCAAATTTATTGGAGCATAGTTTTTCATAATACTGTTTCATGATCCTTTTTATTTCAGTTAGGCCATTTCATTTCTTATTTGGGCTATTTGCCCCCTTTCCTGTTTTTCTTTTGTCAATTTGGCCAGTGGTTTGTTGACTTTGTTGATCCTTTCAAAGAACCAACTTTTGGATTTGTTGATTCTTTCTATTGTTTCTCTATTCTCTATTTCATATATTTTCTGCTCTGTTCTTCATTATTCCTTTGTTTCTGGTGGCTCTGGGCTTCTTTTGCTGTTCTCTGTTTGAGTTGTGTACCTACTGTTTTGATTTCTGTCCCTTTCTTCTTTTTTGATGTGTGCATCTATTGCTATAAATTTCTCCTCTGAGGTTTGCCTTTGCTGTGTCCCAAAGGTTTTGGTGTGATGTGTTTTCATTTTCATTTGATTCTAGGAATTTTTTGATTCCATCTTTGATTTCTTCTATAACCCAGTGGTTTTTAAGCAGGGTGCTATTCAGTTTCCATGTAATTGATTTTTTCCCCTTGCTCTTCCTGTTGTTAATTTCTACTCTGATGGCATTGTGATCAGAGAAGATACATTGTAGAGGGTTGCTCTGTGGTTTAAGATGTGGTTTATTCTGGAGAAGTTCCATGTGCTTTGAAAAAGAATGTGTACTTTGCAGCTGTTGGGTGGGGTGTTTTATATATGTCTATGAGTTCAAGTTGGCTGACTGTGGCCTTTGGATCTTCTGTATCTTTGCGAGTTTCTTTCTAGACGTTCTGTCCTCTACTGAGAGTGGTGTGTTGAAGTCTCCTACTGCTATTGTGGAACTGTCAATTTCTCTTTTCAATCCTGTTAGAGTTTGTTTTATGTAGGAGTTTGTTTTATGTATTGTGAAGTCCTGTCACTGGGTGCACAGATATTTATAATGGTTATGTCTTCATGACAGACTGTCCATTTAATCATTATATAGTGCCCTTCTTTGTCTTTTATGGTCAATTTTGTTTTAAAGTCTATTTTATCTGAGATTAGTATTGCTACTCCTGCTCTTTTTTGGTAGCTGTTTGCTTGGTATATTCTTTTCCATCCTTTGATTTTAAATAAAATTTATATCTGAGTTTCTAAGGTGTGGAAACCCTGGTGACATAGTGATTAAGCACTACGGCTGTTAACCAAAGGGTCGGCAGTTTGAATCTGCCAGGCGCTCCTTGGAATCTCTATGGGGCAGTTCTACTCTGTCCTACAGGGTCGCTATGAGTTGGAATCGACTCTACAGCACTGTGTTTTTTGAAGGTGTATCTCTTGTAGACAGCATATTGATAGAGTTTGTTTTTTTAATCCATTCTGTCACTCTCTCTTTATGGATGCATTTAGGCCATTTACGTTCAATGTAATTATTGATAGGTTTGAGTTTATTGCTGTCATTTTGTAGTGCTGATGTTTTCTTTGTTCCTCTTACTCTCCTGTGCTGAATTCCTATTGTTTGTGGATTTTTTTCCTATTTCTTTTGGTTTTGTAGATTTTGTTTTTGTTCAAACTCTATGTTTTTCTTTATTTTGAAGTGTAGGTTTGTTAACTTTCTTTGTGGTTACCTTGAACTTTACCCTTATTTCCCTAGGTTTGAACCAGTCTATTATTACTTGGTATCACCTTGCCTTTCTCTCCATTATAAAGTTCTACACCCATGTTACTGATACCCTCTTTTATTGTTCTGACGTTGTTGTCCTTTACAGATTAACCTCTCTGGTTCCCTATTGTAAATCTTTTGGTTTTGAATAGTCCTCGAGAGTTCACTTCCTAGGTTGGTATTTGGGTGCTGCAATCTTGCATTCTAGATTCAGGCTGTAGTCTGATGATGCTTGTTCTCAAACTGAAGGACTCCCATTAATAAATCTTGTATTTTTTTTTTTTTTTTTTTACATATTCCGTTAATTTCTCTCTATCTGGAAATGTCCTAATTTCGCCATCATATTTGAACTGAAGAGTTTTGCAGGATATATTATTCTTGGTTTGCAATTTTTTTCTTTCAAGGTTTTATATATGTCACCCCATTGCCTTCCTGCTTGCATGGTTTCTGCTGAGTAATCAGAGCTTAGTCTTATTGTTTCCCGTCTGTGATTGGTTTTTCTCAAGCTGCTCTCAGAATTCCTTCTTTGTCTGGTTTTAGAGAGTGTGATTATGATATGCGTTGCCAATTTTCTTTTGGGCTCTATCCTATGTGGGGTTCATTGAGCTTCTTGGATGGTCAGCTTTTCATCTTTCATGACATTAGGGAAGTCTTCTGTTGGCAATTCTTCAAAGATCCTCTGTGTGCTTTCTGTTTTCTCCCCATTCTGGAACTTCAATCACTAGCAAATTTTTGCTTTTGATTGTATCTGACATCATTCTCAGCATTTCTTCATTCTTTTTTCTGATTTCTCCTCAAACAAAGTGGTAGCCAGGTATTTGTTTTTCATTTCACTGATCCTGTTTTCCATTGCTTCATATCTGCTCCTCAGACAGTCTATGACACTGCCCATTTCTGAAATCTTGTTTATCTTTTGCATTTCTAATTGTTGTCTTTGTATGATTTCTAGTTGTGAATTTAGTTAAACATTTTCTTCCTGTATTATTTTCCTGAATTCTTCCATTTTTGCCTGTATTTTCCATGGATTTGTCTGCCTTTCCAATGCAACTATTTTTTTCCTCATTTTTGTCGCTTTTTGCTTCAGCTCTTGGATAGCTCTAAATATCAGAGATTTGAATTCCCTATCAGGTAGTTCCAGTATCTTCTAGTGGAAAATCATCTGGTGTTTTATTTTGGATGCCTACTGGAACCATCCTTTTTTTTTTTTTTTTAATGTTTTGATATTGTCTGCTGTTTTTGGGATGTTCAGTAGTTATTGTCTTCCTTTACTGACTGTAGATTTGTTTGTCTCGTTCTGCTTTTTTATTTTATTTGGTTACATCTGAGCAGAAGAGCTGTGCATTCTTTGTTGTTTGCTCGTCTGTGGGCACGATACTTTTCGCCTCCTTGTCCAATCGGCACTGCCAGTTGCACAGCTATGGTGCAGCAGGGCAGGTTCAGCAGGTGCTTTGTCTCCTGCTGGGAGCTCTGTGAAGCTGCTTTCCCATACTCCCTGTCCACTGATCTCCGACAGGCATCCAAGATGGCGAATCCATGCTGCGTTAGCTGATAGGGGGCCTCTGCTCATACTGCTCCTTGCTCTCTGCTCTCTGTCAGTTTCTTATTCCAGGCAGTGCTTGGTTGAGTTCTTTACCTCTTTGTTTGATGCTCGGGGTTCCAGGGTTGATGTTTGTCTCTGTTTTACTTAGTTTTTTTGGTCTTTGCTGTGGAGAGATAGCGTGGTGCTTCTGTCTATAGGGCCATGTTGGCTCCACCTGGATGAGAAACTTTTGCCTTCAGAAAATATGGTATGGGAAAAATATTCTAAGGCAGATTAAACAGACACAGGTTGGCACAGAATTTTGCTACAGAATGCATTGCCCATCCTTTTCAAAGATTATCTTTCATTTCTGAATTATTTTTCTGCAACAGTTTTTAATGTATGTCTTATTTTGATACATATTATGACTAATGGACAGGATTAGGGAGGTTGTGGTCTATGGCTGGAAAGTGAAAGAAATAAACTGACTGTGTTGTTAGAGGATCAGAACCATGACAATGACTTGATCAGCCACACAGTATCCAAATGGTTTTATCACTTCAACATGTTTCTCTGTTAACATTCAGTATAATATCTTTTGCTCAGCTGAACAAGGAAAAAAATGCACAGAAGCGTTGTTCATTATGTTCCAGTTCTATGATGTTGTTGTTAGGCGTCATTGAGTTGATTCTGACTTAAAGCGATCCTATGTACAACAGAAAAAAACACCGCTTGGGGCCCTGCACCATCTTCACAATCATTGAGATGTTTGAGCCACTTATTGTAGCCACCTATTCTGTCAATCCACCTCCTTGAAGGCCTTCCTCTTTCTCGGTGACCCTCCTCTTAACATGATGTCCTTCTGCAGGGACTGGTCCCTTCTGATAACATGTCCAAAGTCCATGACACACAATCTCGCCATCCTTGCTTCTAAGGAGCATTCTGGCTGTACTTCTTTCAAGACAGACTTGTTTATTCTTCTGACAGATCATGGTATAGTAAATGTTCTTTGACAACACCATAATTCAAAGGTATTGATTCTTCTTGGGTCTTCTTTACTCATTGTTCAGCTTTCACATGCATATGAGGGAATGGAAAATACTATGGCTTGGGTCAAGTGCACTGTAGTCCTCAAAGTGACATCTTTGGTTTTTTACACTTTAAAGAGGTCTTTGCAGCAGATTTACCCAATGCAATGCATCCTTTGATTTCTTGATTTCTGCTTCCATGGGCGTTGATTGTGGATCCAAGTAAAATGAAATCCTTGACAACTTCAATCTTTTCTCCGTTTATCATGATGCTGTTTACTGGTCCAGCTGTGAGGATTTTTGTTTTCTTTATGTTGAGGTGTAATCTATACTGAAGGCTTTAGTCTCTGATCTTCATCAGTAAGTGCTTCAAGTCTTCTTCACTTACAGCAAGCAAGGTTGTGTCATATGCGTATAATAGGTTGTTAATGAGTCTTACTCTAATCCTGATGATGCATTTTTCTTCATATAGTCTGGCTCCTCAGATTATTTGCTCAGCATACAGACTAAATATGGTGAAGGGATACAACCCTGATGCACACCTTTCCTGATTTTAAACCACGCAGTGTCCTCTTGCTCTATTCAAACAACTGTCTCTTGGTCTATGTACAGGTTCTGCATAAGCACAATTAAGTGTTCTAAAATTCCTGTTCTTTGCAATGTTATCCATAATTTCTTATGACCCACATAGCTGAGTGCCTTTGCATAGTCCATAGAATTTAGTTACCTGTCAATATACTGCTGCACCTGTTTTTGAATTATTTCCAGCATTTTACTTGCATGTGATATTAATGATACTGTTTGATAATTTCTGCATTCCATTGGATCACCTTTATTTGGTATAGGCAAAAATATGGATCTCTTCCTGTTGGTTGGCCAGGTATCTGTCTTTCAAACTTCTTGGCATAGATGAGTGAGTGCTTCCAGCATTGCATCCATTTGTTAAACATCTCAATTGGTATTCTGTCAATTCTTGGAGCCTGGGTTTTTTGCCAAGGTCTTCAGTGCAGCTTAGACTTCTTCCTTAAAGACCATCAGTTCTTGATCCCATGCTACCTTCTGAAATGGCTGAACGTTGACCAGTTCTTTTTGGTACAGTGACTCTGTGTATTCCTTCCATTTTCTTTTGATGCTGCCTGAGTTGTTCAATATTTTACCCATAGAATCCTTCAATATTGCAACGCTAGGCTTGAATTTTATCTTCAGCTCTTTCAGCTTGAGAAATGCAAAAAGTGTTCTTCCTCCTTTGACTTGTAAACTCTTGGTGTTTGCACATTTCATTATAGTACTTTCCTTTATCTTCTCAAGCTGCCCTTTGAAATCTCTGTTCATCTGTTTTACTCCATCATCTCTTACTTTTGCTTTAGTTATACTCTGTGTTCAGAAGCAAGTTTCAGAGTCACTTCTGACATCCATTTTGGTCGTTTCCTTCTTTCCTGTCTTTT